>NC_056754.1:25518334-26205834 GCF_018687715.1 Carya illinoinensis | reverse complement strand
ATTATCTTTATTTATTTAAGTTTTAATAAATTGGTTTTTGATGCAGGTTTATTTAGCAAGAATAAAGAGCTGAAAAATTCTAATCTACAGAAGATTCATGATGCAACCAGGGAAGTTTCTTTTATTTCTTCAATCCTTTTTACTTTTGCATTACAATGAGGACATTGTTTAGTTTAAGTTTGGGGGTGTAAACTCTTATAATCATTTGATCCTCTTGTTTTCTAAGTCTTGGGTTGTTGATGGGTTGTTTGATTCTCTTACCAAGCATGCATTGGAGTAAGATTGAATTCTTTATGACTCTGAAATTTGTGATTGAAGATGGTTTTGAGAAAAATTTTCAAAAATTTCTTTTATGTCAAGTGAAGTTTTGTGGGTACTTTGGTTTAAATCTTTGACCTTGAACACAATTGAGCACATAGTCGTTTTTCTCTTATTCCATTTTGCTTATGAAGAGAAGAAGTTGAATTAATTGAAAGAGGGAGGTTCGATTTTGCTTTGCTCTAGAATCCTAGTTGAGACCAAATATTAGAGAAATGATCTAGGCATTTCTTTGGCATAACCAAAAAGCTTTCCCAGCCGTCCTAAATGTCATGTCATCATTACATGGTGTGTTTCCATAGTCAACCCCCTTGAGCCTTCATGAGCCTTTATTGATTCTTTGAACTACATAAACCATGCCCGCTCTAAACCTGAAAAACAATGAATCTACCGTTGATAGTTTGAGAAAATACTTTGGTGGAGAGTTACATTTAAAAGAGAAAATTGGTTTCATGATGAAACGTATTATGTTTGCTCTGTTTGATCAAAGAAAAAGAAGAAGAAGGAAGTGATTGAAAAAAAAAAAGAAGAAAAAGAAAAAGAAAAAAGAAAAGAAAAGAAAAAGCAGTCGCCCAGCGGAATGTGAATTACCTCAAATTTTGTCAAGGGAATTGTTGGTATTGCATCAGTGATTACAGCAATAATAATGCCACAAGTATGAGCATATTGCCAAGAAAGAGTTATGATTTGAATCATGTGAGTTTCTCTTTTAATGTTCCTTTCACTAAGTATTTTCCCAGTTTGATTTAATTTCCCATATCCAGTTCTTTCTTAACCCTCACCCTGTGGCCTATCATTACAACCTTAATAAAGACCTTTTGATCTTTGATTTTGGTGTTGACTACATTAGTGGAGAGGATTTCTGAAAATTGGACTTATGGGGTTAAGTTTTAAGAGAATTCTTTTGATTTTGGTTGTTCTACTTTTATCTAAGTTTGCAGGTGGTTTGAGGTTAAATTGACTATATCACACACACACTCAAGGTCTTAGCTTTAGGTTGAAGTAAACGCCTAACTCTTGCTTGACAAATTGCAAAATTTTTGATTGATTTTCCTGCCATCTTTGATGTTAAAAGAGTAAGATACTAGATATGAAATCTAAATTCATAAAAGCTTGGTGAGTGATGATACTTCTCTTTCGGCTCGAGTCGATATTGCCTAAACTATCATTTATTTTTCTTTTTGTTTGAGGACAAACAAAGTTGTAAGTTTGGGGGTATTTGATGACTTGCAAAAATTTCATATTGCAGATTTTACAAGTTCGCTAGAGCGGAGGCTTTTGGCCGCTCGAGCGAATTCAGGCAGATTCAAACGCTCGACTGCCACTCGACAGGGAGCTCGAGCGGGTTGTTGAAAAACAAAGATCGCTCGAGCGGAGACATTGGCCGCTCGAGCGAAATTAGGCAGAGTCAAACGCTCGACGTGCGCTCGATAGGATGCTCAAGCGAAATCAGACAGAGTCGGACGCTCGACGCGCGCTCGACACCCCGCTCGAGCGAACATCGTATTTTGACAGATTTTAGATTTTCCGCCGTGAGACCATATAAAAGCAATTTTTCACTCTAGGGCTGCGAGTTTTTGATTGGACAACACTTCTTGGGAGAGAAAAACATAGCTAGAGGGATTCAAATCATCTATTTTTGGAGAGGAAATTCCAATTATTGCACGTACGTTGGAATCATACACGAGCACGGACGAGAGAAAAGCGTTGAATCGTTCCTTTAAGCTTTTGACGACGAGTTGAGGCTACAAGGAGGATTTTTCAGTGTTTCTTTTCTTCCCATCTTCTCAGAACAATTATGGTGAATTCGTTTATGTTGAATTCCATTTCTAGCATGAGCTAAAGTTTCTTCATTCTAGGAAAACGATGTAACCTATTTCTGAACTATGCTTGATTGTCTAAGCTAATTTAATGCAATTCTCTCTTTGTTTATCTGATTTATTCTGAATTTATTGCTTCTAATTAACTGGCCATTGATTAGATGATAAGTAATCTTGTGATTTGCTATCGAAAGAGGGAATCATAGGGTAGATCTTGGATATTTCAGCATAGGTAAGTATAGAGATCGAAAGACTTGTATGAGCCTATGTAGTAATTAAATCATTGATCTTATTGCGTTCTTGATTATTGAATTTGCATATTCTTGTGTGAGTTGATAACCAAGAGTCAATTCCAATTGACTATCGAAAGAGGCTTTTGGATGAATTAGAGATTTGCTAACAGACAAAAGAAGTTTAAGTTGAATTAGCTGGATGAAAAAAGCATAGTGAAGAATTAGGTGAAATCGATTTCCTAGAAGTTTTCTTCCCTATTGAATTTGATCTTTGAAAGTCAGTGTTATTTTCTTTGCTTATTTCTCTTTGAGTTGATCTAGTTTTATTTGCAACTACAAAAACCTTAGCGATTCCTCTAGATAAAATTGAGATTAGTATAATTTCGGTGTTTGGCAAGAGTAAAGTACCAATCCCTGAGGACGATACTCTTCTTATTACTTTACTATAAAACTACGATACTGTGCACTTGCAGTTTTGCACCGGTCAATAAGTACAATAAATGCTACATATAAAATCCATTTACATGCATACATTGGAGTGCATAAAAAGGGGTTGCCAAAGAAGGTCATTACATACACATACGTGAACATTAATACATTAGCATAGATTCATAAAGCATCATTTCATTCTAAGAAAACATTTCATTTTCTTTCATTTCATAAAAGAACACTTTTCTTATAAAAGCATTTATTCCATTTTCATAAATAAAACATTTCAATTTCATATTCATATCGTTAGAAAACTCTAGAAGAGCATGAACTTAGTACTTACCTAGACTTCATGCCACTTTCATTTCATGCAGTCTAGTCTTGTGAATGTCTAATGGCAACCTACATGCATTCATAACCTTACGTCATTTTCTTTTCATTTACCTAAGAATGTTAAACTTAGAACTTACATAGTAAAACTACTCCTAACTCTTACTGCATTCTCTTCCAAATGGCCTTAACCTTTCATTGGTTCTTTACTTAAACTTCATCCACTTAGACTAGTCATCATCCAATTAATCTCCTTCAACTATTTACTCGCATGCTTCTTTGTGACATCCCTAATTGTGCAAACTTACACGTCTAGGTATTTATAACATCCATTTCATTTCACTTATATAAGTCACCATTCAATCCTCAAAACATAATCATTTTCATAATCCCTAAGTCTAGACTATGACCTAAAAGCCTAACATCATTTTTTAACTAATAAAGGGAGCTCCTATGCTTCACTTTAATCTCCAACCATTACTCACTAGCCTACAACTTAATCCCACTTCACCATAAAACCCAACAACAATCACAATACCATTCCTCAAATAATACCCTTCCCCCCATACACAATCCAATCCAACATTAATTCAAGTTACATTTATTTCCTTACATCCAAATGCATAACACAACCAACCAAGCATACCAATACAACCAACCCAAATACACCTAGATACGGCTGCCCAAATTTCATTTCAACACAATACTTTTAAAGTACACAAATCTGTGCAATACATGCACTCAATCAATTTATACATGTACCCTACCATTTTTATTATCTAAGATCAACATACAATCCATCCAAAGCACTCATTTGTTTTTACAAGCTTCATCCATACCCAATGCATTTCATATACACAAATCTTTCCATTTAGACACCAACATCATTATCATGCTTTACAAACTCACTACAAGTCCATAACTTAATCTCAAGACTTCAAAACAATCCATCTTCATTCCAACTCTATATATTCACATAAATCATCTCAACATAATTCAATTAGGTAGCATAATCAAAACTCAAGCACAATCATGTAATTACAACGCATTTACAAACTCAAGCATTAAACACAAGTGAAGCCAAATATTAAAATTAAAATCTGTCCATTGCCTACAATAAACTCCAATTGCAATCCCAGCTAACACAACCAATATATATATAAACCTTGTCCAAATTTTACAAATCCACAATCACTATGTTCCATCACCAATGTTCATGCATAATACACCCAACATATTCAAATCTGTAAAATTCTTGGACCTCATGGTTCTCACATATATTCAAATCCATAAACCATTGTATTTGAGCACAAATCCAACCAACTCTTCAACTAAGTCAATGTACACATATAAATTAAACCCGTTGTCCATTTAAACTCAATATATAGACCTCACCAAGAAGAATGCTGCACAAGCCCAAATTCCTTAGGTCAATCCTAGGGTTAGTCAGCAAGAACCTCTTGAGTATCTGGAGACCAAGGTTGTACCTAGTTCCCTACACTCGATTAGCCCAGACCTCTTAGAGGGCATTGCTGAGTTCATTAGCTTTCCCTAAGACCCTAGCCAACTTTTCCTGCTAGGCCCCATTAGATTCAACAGCCCACATATAACTACTGTTAGCCTTGTTGTGCTCCTCTCGAATGCGATTGTATCCAATAGTGAGTTCTTTCAGCTAACCTTAAGCATTTTCAAATTTGTTGTAGAGTTTTCTACATGTCACAAAATGTTATGACCTTTCTTTGCCTGAGTGGTCTTAGATGCCTCCTCGAACCTAGCTCGAAGTTACTCATTAACTTGGTGCTTAGTGGTCAATTCATCCCTCAAGAATGTCGCGATTTGAACACCCTCCCATTTCTGCTCTAGGGCTTGCTCCAAATTCTCTAGAACCCTCATTAATAAAGACCTTTTAGAGGCTAAAAGTCTCTGCAGATTAGACATCTTAGCCTTTAGTACAGTGACCCCAACCTCTTGCATTTGCGACTGGTTGCCCAAACAGAGATAGGCCACCTCCCACCACTTCTTTTCCTCAACTAGAAGGGTTGAACCTTTTTGTCTAACTTAAATTGGCATTGGCCGATCTGCCAAGCTAGAGATGATAGTCCCTATGAAGAATGCCCAGTCAAGTCTTGGACTGAGCAAAAATTTCATAACTTCGACTCTGTCTGACATTTGCTGCAACTTCAATTTTGTTGGAGTTAGAAAAATAGGAGTTTAGAGTTGGAGTCAGAGTCGGAGTTAGTGAGTTAAAAATGACTCTCTCCAACGCTCTGTCTTTGACTTTGACATTTAAAAAAAAACATTACAAAACAACGTTGTTTTACATCTAATGTGCCACATAGTGATTTTGCTATTGAATGAAACAACTTCAATCCATTTAAAGTTAAGCAACGTCGTTTAAGTGCAAAACAGGTTCCAAAATGATGGGCCCTGCTCTCCCCCTCACTTCCCATTCTCAGTCTTCTCTCTTTTCAATCCCAAGTCTCATGTTCTCTTTGTCGCCGTCTTGCCGTCTGCTTAGCCCCATTGTGAAATTGTTCTCTTCACTGTGACACCCTTCTTAGTGTACTCTCTGTTGCCCCAAACTTAATTCACTTTATTTATTGACTTGATTTGATGCGAATTAAAATGTGCCTAGGGTTTGACAGTTTGTTTGATTTTAGGGTTTGTAAAATTGAAGATTTTTCAGGTTTTATGGTTATTTGTGATTCATGAACATTTTGTGGTTATTTTTCAACTGATAAACAATTTTTATGGTGTGCATACTGTATAGGGCAAATGATTCAACTTTCACAAAATTTTTTATCTCATCTCATCTAATCATTACAACTTTTTCAAATTTTCATACAAAAAAAAAAACAATTCAACTTTTTCAAATCCAAAAAAAAAAAAGAAACAAATATTAAAAAAATGTATTATAACAATATTTTATTCAACTTTCAACTTTTATCTCAACTCATCTTATGTCATTTGTGAAAACAAACGAGGCCTCAGTTTCTCCCGCTTGAGGGTGTTGTTGATTGCCAAATAGCATTTCATGACTAGAAGTTTAACTTAAAATTGGCAAACAAAATCTCATGATCGAGAGGATTAACAAAAAGGCAGTAATAAATTATTTGAAAGAGGGATGAATATAATTGCTCCTTGCTTCTTCTTCTTCTTCTTCTTCTTCTCTTTCTAATTGGAAATCAACTCATAGCTTGTTAAAAGCTACATATGTGGTTTTTGTTTAAAGATAAGAGATCCTTGACCTAGATTGTGCACCATACAAATTTTTCAAAGCTCTTGACACCATTTTAGTGGTATTGAATACACATGCTTGTTGGGAGGTAGAAACTAAGCTACGCATCCCAGATATATTGTTTGTATCATCTAATTTAATGGGTACTGAGCAAGCAAAGTTACAAAAAATTTTTATTAATATTTTCTCTCATACAAAATTAAATTGCTTTATTCTATTCTACTCATTGCTAGAGCCAAGTTCTTTTTTTTTTTTTTTTTTTTTTAGGTTTGATTAATGGAATAACGTTATCATAAATATAGTTCAAATAGGAACTAATGATAGAGATCAAGTATATCTTATCCACTTGGACATGGGTCTTTCTTTAAATAAGAAATTACTAGAAAGTTTTAATGCAAAAAGGCACAATCTAACCTTTTCTTTTGTTGTGAACTTCTTGATGTTTTGAATATGTTTTGAACATGTCTTCTTGTTTTTGCTACTTTGGCTTGCTGTTTTGGTTTGGCTTGTTGTTTATGTTTTGAATATGGCTTGGTAGTTTGGCTTCCTGTGTATACTTATTCTTATTTCCTTTTTTTTTTTTTTCAAGTGGATATGGATGACACACCTACACTTGATGATCATCTTAATGAGGATGCTTTAGGCCCTACATCTACCTCGATGATAGGGACATCCACCCCTAGATACACATTTGCAGCTACTTCTTGTGCTAGTAGTCGAGAACTAAAAGTTCCGAACCTAGTGTGGAAGGGATGTTCTCATTTCCTACTGGGTTGGACCTGACTCACCCTCAAGAGGCCCAATAGCCAAAGCGTAACGATCCCGGCCCACCAATCTGGATAAGAAAGAGGGTCAGGGCCAACAAGGGAAGATGTTTAGCATGGGAAGATGGGACAACATTCTCTTTGACACGACTTCACACACATAAATGATAGCAAAACCACGCCACATTAAAGTGTTGCATATGGAATGTGGGCTGAGATCCTAGAAGGAGCCTTTGTCCCCAACAAAGTGCGTAGATGATAGCTACAGTCACCAACCTACCACACGGGTCGTGACTTGGAGGATCCATGTCACATTAAATCAGACGACATCATACCTAGTATGGAGGATGGGCACCCTAGACACAGGAAATGGGGACCCCACCTCATTAAGAAGTTAAAAAGCTGAATTCTAGGTTAGAACTGTTTCTCACATACTCTTACATACAAAAATTCTCTCTAAGTATAAAACAATTAACTTAGGCATTGGAGGTGACTCACCACCCCTCGAGCCCTCCGTGTTCTAGTTGCAAGAGTATTGAGCCCAGCAACTGGTGAGCAAAACAAGACATTAACAGTGACACTGCCTGCAACATTATTTTAAAGTAACGTGTCCTTTGTGTGGCTACAACAAAGCGTTCTTAAATAATCCACAAACAGGAAACATCCTTAAGAAACATGGAAGTAAGGTTTGTAGAACCTCTAGTGAGAGAATGAAGTCCTAAAGAGAAGGAATTGTGGGTCGCAAGAGGAGGCCGAGCCAAGTCAAAATGAGCATGCCGAATCATTGAGCATCAAGGAAATAGACACTGACAAAGAAGAGAGGAGAAAGATGCACCAAGAATTACATAGTCTCATGAGAAAGTATTAGAAGATGGCCAAAAAGATGGGAGCTTTGTTGTCAGTTGACTAATTACTCACTAGCACAGACTTACCTTACAATGCAGAAGTGATGGCAATGCCACTATTGATGAAGTTCAAAGTTCCCCAGATGGAGATGTATGACAGATCAAAGGATCCATTTGAACATCTAGAGACCTTTAAAGCCCATATGACTCTTCATGGGTTCTCTAGAGAAGTAGCTTGCAGAATATTCCTACTGACTTTGAAAGGTGGGCCAAAAGGGTGGTTTAGAGCCTTACCCGCAGGCTTGATCGTTGACTTTGGAAAGTTAGGTCGACTATTTTTGACATAGTTTATGGTGAGTAGGAGAAGGAGACACCCTGTGGCTTATCTCCTAATAGTCAAACAACATAGGATGAAAGCTTGAAGGCGTATCTAGCCCAATTCAACAAAGAACACATGATGACAGATGACCAAGACATGAAAATTATGTTGGCAGTGCTCTTCAGAGGCATTTGGCCTTGAAACTTGTTCATGACAGAGTTGGCAAGAAAGACTCCCATGACATTGTTAGAGTTCATGGATAAGGATAATGGTTTCATCAATGCTAAGGACACTCTCAGGTTCCTAACAGCCTCGAGAAACATGAAATTAGAACAAGTGGACATGAGAACCAACATATTAGGCTGGATGAAAGCCTTGGAGAAACCTAAAAAAGGGCAGCACGACAGAAGGCCATAATAGACATGTCACCACCTCGAAACATAAATGAAGTACGATGGCTGGTAGGATGGGAGCACCTACAGGCAAGCCTTGGCAGGTCTTCGTTGATAGCTTGGCTTGCTATACTGGAGGGGGGAGTAAGGGTGCATATCACTACGAAGTTTAGGGAAGAACACAACTATGTGATTAAACTCACTTTCAAAATTATGAACAATGAAGTAGAATATGAAGCATTGCTAGCCAAGCTTTTAGTAGCTAAGTCATTGGGCGCCACAAAAGTGGAAGTGAGAGTAGACTCCCAAGTAGTCGTCAACCAAATCTTGGGAGATTTCATCATGAAGTGTGAGAAACTGAAAAAATATCTACAATTATTATGGAAAATATGCAACCATTTCTAGTATTTTTGTATTAAATAGGTGCCAATGGGAGATAATCGAATGGTCAAAAAGCTAGCGCGAGCCTCCTCGGGACAAGATTCTACCTTACCAGAACAGATGATCATCAAAATAATTGATGTGCCAGCCGTGGGGATCAAATCTTAGAGGTAAGGTCAAGAGCACAGGAATGGGCACTACATGTGATAAATTACCTAGATGCCAGGGAGCTCCTTGAGAAAGAAAATGGGAGGGAGGGAAGGTAAAAACCAAGCAGCACGCTTTGCACTAATAGATGGAGTTCGTACAGTTGAGGTTTCTCCACACATTCCTAAGATGTTTCTTGCTGGAAGAGGCGCAATACATATTGGTCGAAATACACAAAGGGGCATGGGAAAACATTTCGGCAGGAGCGCATTTGCCAAAAAGGTGGTCAGAGCGAGGTACTATTGGCCTCACACCTATAAAGATGCAGAAAATTCATTAGGAAATGCCCTTAAATGCTAGTTGTACGACCTGATATCGCATTACCCACCAAAGGAATTGATGTCAATCATGTTCCCTTGGCTATTCGTGTAGTGGGGAATTGATCTAGCATGCCCCCTACCCTCAAGTAAAGGCTAGAGTAAGGTTTATAGTCATTGTCATAGACTATTTCACCAAGTGGGTGGAGGGGTAAGCCCTAGCAACCATCACGAAAAACAATACCACTCAGTTCCTGTGGAAGACCATTGTTTGTAGATTTGGCATACATTGCAACATAATCTCAGACAACAGGTAGGAGTTTGATTTAGGTCACTATAGGGACTGGTGTGTGGAACTGGGAATCAAGTTCAAATACTCCTCTCCCCAGGTCACACATAGGCCAATGGACAAGTCGAGGCCAACAAGACATTGCTCAGAATTCTAAAGAAGAAGCCAACTGATAAGAATGGGAGCTGTGCAGAGGAGCTCCAAGGGGTCTTACAGGCATACTAGACTACCACCAGAACACCAACAAGGAGACCCCTTTTGCACTCACCAATAGAAGCGAAGCGATGGTACCAATGAAAGTAGGGATGCCTACCTAGAGGGCCTAATACTTCAACCAAAGCTCCAACGATGAGAAATTGGAAGAATAGCTAGACTTGTTGGAAGAAAAAAGATAGGAAGCTGAGATATGGATATTGATCAACAAAAGATAGGCTGAACACTACTTCAATAGGAGGGTCAAGCCCAGGATCTTCAAAGTGAGAGATCTGGTTTTGAGACAAACAAGAACGACCATGCAAGAGGAAGGGAAGTTAGGGCCATGATGTGAGGGCCATTTGTTGTCACTACTAAAAACAAGCCTAGCTCTTATTTGCTTAAGGACGCCCAGGGGAATAAGTGCAGAGCACTTATGGAGATTAGGTTTTGAGACAAATGGGTGGAGATAGTCACTTGACTGCTCGGCCTTCACGTAAATAAAAGTCCACTCACTAGACTCGTCGTGAACCAATGGGTGGTGATAGTTAGTTTACAGCAAAGCCCTTATGCAAATAAAAGCTGAGTCATTGGACTCGCCACAAACAAAAGAGCACAGAAAAAACCTTGACTGTCTGGCCCTCACACAAATAAAAGCTAAGTCATTGGACTCTCCACAAACCAATGGGTGGAGATGGTCCCTTGAATTCCTAGCCCTCATGCAAATAAAAGTTGAGTCACTAGACTCACCATGAACAAACAGGCATAGATAGTCCCTTGACTGCCCAAACCTTGCGTAAATAACAGTCCAGTCACTAGACTCACCACAAACAAATGGGCACAAAAAAACCCTCGACTATCTAGCCTTCACACAAATAAAAGCTAAGTTACTAGACTTGCCATGAACAAATGGACGAAGACATTCCCTTGACTACCCAACCCTCGTGCAAATAAAAGTCGAGTCTTGGACTCACCACAAACAAACAGGTGCAGAAAAACCCTTGACTCAGTTGACTGTCCAGCCTTCACATGAATAAAAGCTAAGTTATTGGACTCGCTGTGAACCAATGAGAGATTGGCCCTTGACTTCCTAGCCCTCACGCAAATAAAATTTGAGTCACTAGGCTCACCGTGAGAAAAAGGACATAGACAGTCCATTGACTACTCGACCCTTGCCCAAATAAAAGCCAAGTCACTGGACTTGCCATAACACATAGGTTGTGACAGTCCTTTGAATGCCTAACCATTGTTCAAATAAAAGTCAAGTCACTGGACCCATCATGATCCAACAAACAGTGCAGTCTCTTGATTGCTTGGTCCTTATGGAAATAAAGGTCAAGTCATTGGCTCAACGTGAACATACGGGGGGAGACAGTCCCTTGGTTGCTCGACCCTTATGCAAAAGAAGGCCAAGTCGCTGGATTTGCCACAAACCAATGAGCGGTGATAGTCCCTTGACTGCTCTGTCCTCATGCAAATTAAAGCAAAAAGGAAGAGAACACAACAGAATGACAGAAAGGAAAATAACGTAATAGAACAACAAAAGGAGTAAAAGCCTAAACAGGTGAAGATCAATAGAAGTTGCATAAGAGGTAAATTCATTTCTATTAGAAAATAAAAACAATCGTAACCACTACAAGTTAAGGGCCTAGAATTGTGTTAGGAAAAGCATCGGGCATTAAATCTTTGCCCATTAATTTGGAGAATTGGAGCGCTTAGGTGTTAGGCTGGAGGGAGATGAGGTCAAAGGCCTTCAGTTTGGTTTGAGGGTTCTCCAATAGGTGATCCCTCAACCTCTCCAAGCCTTTTTTGTAGCCATAACTCCAAGCCTAGTTGTAGACCTTCTTTGCCATTGACATTTGTGCATAATGATGGGCCAAGGCCCTCTTTGAGTCTACTAGCTTAAACCTCAGTATTTTGACTTCTAGGGCTTAAGAGGTTATCTCTTCTTGGGAAGTGGTCAACCTATACTCCAGAACCTCTATATACATGTTGCCTTTGGTGGAAGACATTTTAGAATCAAAAGTCTTGACTTGCTTGTCCAGAGACTTGAGGAGCTCAAACTTATGCTTCTAGGACTTGGTGAGATCTGGTACATCTTTTGCAACCAATTGTGTGACCTTGCATCAGAGTTATGCTATTTAACTAGCATATCCTTCTCACCTTTGAAGTCGTGGCATGATTTATTGAGCTCCTCCAACTTTGCCTCCTGACGAGCTAGTCTATCTTGCAAAGTGTCCCGCTCCTCTTCCGAAAGCTTGGTAGTGAGGTGGTAGCGAGCGATCACTTCCTAAGAGTTAGCCAAGTCATCTCAAAGGAAGGTCTTCTCCTAGCGAAGCATAGGAATCTATTTCTTCTTGCACTGACGATTGGACTTAACATGGATGAAGCCCTTCATCACATTGTCCCTCTCTATATTTTCCTTGCAGACCTTCAGGCGGGCTAGGATGGCAAGAGACTACAATGCCTGGACCTCTTTTTCTAATTTAACCCTTTCATTCATGATCAAGGAGCCCAATTGTTAACTCCCCAGCAACCTTAATAGATTTAGATGAAGCCAAATGAAATTAGAAAGGAAGAAGTATGACAAAAAGGAAAAAACACCCGACCTAGGAGAATAAATCCTTGAGTTTGATGGCTTCTCGACTAATGGCCTTGGCGTGAGCTCTATCAAAACTGAGCCCGATCCTTGAAGTGCTGCCCCCACCAGCTCAGGTGGCTTTCCCCAAGCATCCCAGCTGCTAGAAGGGCAAGGAAGGAGTACGAGAAGAAGTGCATTCACCCTTGTCAGACACCAACTTGGGCTAGGTCTTAGGACTGCCTTTGGCCTCAACCATCGATACCTACACCGATATCCTGGGGTGTCTGCATTAACCACCAGTTCTGATTCGGACTATTGCCCAAATGACTAACACAAGAGGGGGGTGAATTGAGTTATATTTAAAAAAAATAACAATTATAAATCAAATATACAATATAAAATATAAAAAAATATGGAACAGTAATAAATATAAAGAGTAAGGGTAAGAGAGAAGCAAACTCAGTATGTTAACGAGGTTCAGCCCCACTGCCTACGTCCTCACCTCAAGCTACCCCTTGAGGATCCCCAAATTCACTATTCAACCTCCTTCAGGTGGAGATAGAAACCTATTACACCTTTGAACAACACCGCTATAAAGGATCCGTGTAGAACACCCTCTACACTTGCAATCACCTTACACGTGGTGGTTCAACTATTTCCTGTGTAGAACACTTTCTACACGCATAGGGGTTATACACACCCTTTTATTGATACAAGAGCTGATAGTGGGTAGGTTATGAGAACACACTCCTCAATGAGTGAAATAAGAACAATACAGCGCAAACTATATCTCTCAAAATGAACAACGATTAAGGCTCAATGCTTAGAGAAGAGAGAATGAAAGCTTTGAATGAATGTTGTATGCTCTTGGTGTTGTGAATGTGAAGCTCTCAAATGATCTATTTATAGGCATATGAGACTTCATATTCAAATTTAAAAAGATTCATATGTCAAAAACAACATCATTCACTTTTTCAAAAAATTCAAATAAAAGGTTCTTCTTTTTCAATTGTCAAAGACAACATCATTCATTTTTCAAAAACTTCAAACCTAATCTTTTACTTTTGGCATATGACAAAAGGAGCACACTTTACTTTTCAAAAAATTCAAACCTAATATTTTACTTTTTGCATATGACAAAAGGAGCACATTTTATTTTTCAAATATTTCAAACAAAATCATCTACCTTCTGCATAAGTTAAAAATAACATCAATCACTTTTGAAAATATTCAAATAAAACATGCACATGTGAAAGATGACAATCAATCATCTTTAATATTTTCAAAGTTCAACCCTTTAATCAAGGTATGCACATATGAAAAATGACAATCAATCATCTTTCAAAATTTTTAAATTTAATTTTCAAAATATTTATGCACATGTGAAAAATGTATTTTAATGCTTTATGATAAAATATTAATTTTGAGCCTTAATCCTAATTTTGAATTTTTACGAGATTCACAACATTACTCTATGACTTTAATGTGAACTTGTTCCCTTCTTGCTCATGCTTGTTTCCTTGATGTACTTGACTCCATTGCATAGACAACTTGAGCTTGAGACTTCTTTATTCTTTGAATTCATTTGTTATCATCAAAATCCATGTGTAGATATATAATTACATAAAGCTTAAAACCTTGGGTTCTAAATACTTGATAGAACCTGAAACCTGTATTAATACTTAAGCTTCCCCTAAGAATGTGCGTTAGTTTTTCAAGCAAAAATATAAATATAATTCCAAGTGTATATAACAAGTTTAGCAATTCAAACAATGTTAATATTCTAGTCTAACACTTCTCCCCCTTTTGGCATCATTAAAAAGGATCCGCAACAAGTAAATGGATTGAAGAAAACGGTGCGTTAGTAGACACTGGAGATAGTTGAAAAAAAAATTGGATCCATCCATGACCCGACAAGTGTGGCTGGAGATTTGAAAAAATTGTCTGATGTTGTTAACAAATGAGATTGAAGGCTCCGAGTTTCTAAAAAATGTCATTTTCATCGAATGCGAAAAAAAATCACATTGCTCTTTGACTTGGATGATAACTCGTATGGTTCTTTATGCTATCTCTATAAAATCAGTCTTAAAGTTCATCCAATCCACATCAAGTTTTCTTTTCATCTTTATAACTCATCTGCATTCCTTCAACATTCTCGTTTTAAGCCTTCTATTCTTTTCTCAATGGCTCATTCTTCTAACATTTCTCTAAATCCATCCATGAGACATTCTGCACCTCAACCTCCTGTCCTTTCTGCAGCTGCCATTGGTGCCATGTTGCAGCAAGAAAATAATAATTTGGCTAATAAGTCATATTCTAATGCTATCTATGATTTGGTGAGTCTTGGGACTCGCTACTCTTCCTCTATTGTTGCCTTTTCCCAACGGCTACAAGCCAGAAATCATGAAGTTGATAAGCTCAAAGAACAAATTGTTGTACTTCAACGAATTGTTCAAGAGTCTCACACAAGGGAATGAATCATTCGGCAGAAGAATAAACAGTTGAAATCTTTATTAGATTCTTCATTCTGCTTGCCGGTTCCCATGGATAAGAATGACATGATATTGTATGAAGAGAATGAGCATCTCAAACATGAAGCTAAGAATCTCAAGTTTATGTAAAAGTATTTAAAAAATCTATCTCTATTTTTATTGACTCTGGTCTATCTTTTAAGAGATATTCATAGCATGCATCATACCTATTTCTCTTCTGATCATACATAATCTATCTTTTAGTAAAGGTTTTGTGAAAATATCTGCTAACTGATTGTGTGTGTTTGTGAACTTTAGTACTATATCGCCTTTCTGCACATGATCTTGAAGAAAATGATATCTTATTTCAATATGTTTAGTTCTAGTTTGTTTTATTGGATTCTTTGAAAGATTTATAGTACTAGTATTATCACATTTGATTGGAATGTGATTATACATGAGTTTAAAATCTTCAAGTTATTGCTTCATGTAGAGAACTTGAGCACAATAATTACCTGCAGCAACATATTCTGCCTCAGCAGTAGATAGTGCAATAGAATTTTATTTTTTACTAAACCAGAAAACTAGTGCATGACCTAAGAAATGACATGCTTATTGCTTTTTCGATCTATTTTACAGTTAGCATAATCTGCATCTGTGTAGCTGATTAGATCGAAAGATGTGTGCTTAGTGTACCATAACCCTAGGTTAATTGTACCATTAAGATATCTAAGAATGCGCTTAACTGCAATTAAATGTGATTCTTTTGGAGATGATTGAAAGCGTGCACATAAGCACACACTAAACATAATATCTGGTTTACTGACTGTTAAATATAATAAGCTACCAATTATACCTCGATATATCTTCGAGTCAACTGGTTTACCGGATTCATCTTTATCAAGTTTAGTTGATGGGCGCATTTGTGTTCCAATTTCCTTAGCACCTTCCATCCCAAACTTTTTCAGTAATTCTTTAATATATTTTGATTGATTGATGAATGTCTCACTTTTTGCTTGCTTAATTTGCAATCCAAGAAAGAATGTAAGTTCTCTCATCATGCTCATCTCAAATTCTTCCTGCATAGTCTTAGTAAAAACTTGACACATATTTTCATTAGTAACACCGAATATTATATCATCAACATAAATATGAATCAAAAGAATATCATCATTTTCATATTTAATGAAAAGAGTTGTGTTGATTTTTCCTCTTGAAAAACCTTTTTTAATCAAGAAACCACTGAGTCTCTCGTACCAAGCTCTAGGAGCTTGTTTAAGTCCATATAATGCTTTTGTGAGTTTGAAAACATGATTCGGGGAAATATGATTTTCAAAACCTGGAAGTTGCTCAACATATACCTCTTCATTTATAAAACTATTTAAGAAAGAACTTTTAACATCCATTTGAAAAAGTTTGAAATCTTTATAACAAGCATATGCAAGTAGCATTCAAATAGCTTCTAATCTTGTGACTGGTGCATATGTCTCATCATAATCGATTCCTTCTTCTTGATTAAAACCTTGGGCTACAAGTCGAGCCTTATTTCTAGTAATGACTCTGGACTCATCTTTCTTGTTTCTAAAAATCCATTTTGTTCCAATAATAATATGATTTTTGGGTCTAGGAACAAGTGTCCAAACATCATTTCTTTCAAATTGATTCAACTCTTCTTGCATAGCTAGAATTCAAGATTCATCAAGAAGTGCGTCATCAATATTTTTGGATTCAGTCTGAGATAGAAAAGCAGTATGATTACAAATATTTCTAAGAGATGATCGAGTACTTACATCTCGTGAAGGTTTTCCCAAAATTTGTTCCACTAGATGATCTTTCACAAATTTCCACTGTTTAGTTGCATCTTGTTATTAAATTTTGGTGATCTTTCCTGATGGTTTCATGTTGAACTTCTTCTATTGTGTTCTCTTTGTTGAGATTGAGACTTTTCGTGTTATTTATACCTCCTGTTTCTTCATCAATAGATTTCTTGGAGAGTGGAAAATTAGATTCATCAAATACTACATGCATAGATTCTTGTAAAATCAAAGTCTTTTTATTAAATACTCTATAAGCTTTACTATTAGTAGAATATCCGAGAAAAATACTTTCATAAGATTTTGCATCAAACTTGCCTAAATTATCCTTGTCATTTAAAATAAAACATTTGCATCCAAATACATGAAAGTAACTAATGTTGGGCTTTTTCTCATTCCAAAGCTCATAGGGGGTTTTATCTAATTTAGACCTTAGCATAACTTTATTTATAACATAACATGCAGTACTTACCGCTTCGGCCAAAAAATAACTAGGCAAGTTGTTCTCATTGAGCATTGTTCTTGCCATCTCTTGAATAGATCTATTTTTCCTCTCTACTACCCCATTTTGTTGAGGAGTTCGAGAAGCAGAAAACTTATGCACAAAACTATTTTCATCACAAAATGTTTCAATATTTTTATTAACAAACTCTTTCCCCTATCACTTCGGATACTTGAAATAGTATAGCCATTTTCATTTTGAATTCTCTTGCATAACTTGATAAATGCATTATGTGCCTCATCTTTATAAGCAAGAAAGATGACCCAAGTATATTTAGAGAAATCATCAACAATAACAAATGCATAATATTTTCCTCCTAGACTTGCAACTCTATTTGGTCCAAAAAGATCCATATTTGTTTACCAAATTGGCATACATCACAAATTTTATCTTTAAGAAAATTTGTTTTTGGTAAACCTCACAAGATCATTTTTTGAAAGTTTAGAAATAAGTTCCGTGTTGGCATGACCTAATTTTCTATGCCATAGCTAACTAGTTTCATTTTGAGTTGAAAAGCAAATAGCATCTTGTGAGCTAATTTCTTCAAAATCGATTGTATAAACATTTTTGCTTCTAAAAGTAATAAAACAAATATTACAATCATGATCATTCAAAATAATGCACTTATCCATTTTGAAAGTAACTGTAAATCCTTTATCACATAATTGACTTATGCTCAAAAGATTATGTTTTAGACCTTCAACAAGTAGAACATCTTCAATTATGAGAGAAGATTCATTACCAATTTTACATATTCCCACGATCTTCCCTTTGGAGTTGTCTCCAAATGTCACGTGTCCTTCTTCTTTAAATCTAAGATCAAAGAACTTAGTCTTGTCTCCCGTCATGTGCCTTGAACATCCACTATCTAAAAACCATTTGTTTTTACTTATGGATGACTTCATGCATACCTATAAAAACAATTAAAATGATTTTTCTTGGTACCCAAGTTCTTTGGGTCCTTTATTTATTAGTATTAGAATAAATAAGATTTTTAGGTACCCATATGACTCTAATAGTCATTGTATGATTTCTTCTAATATGACAAGTATGATAATTATGACCAATTATATTAAAGAAATTGTAAATAGCATGTGACATATATGAAGAACTTGAATGATTATAATAATATCTTTTTCTGACAAAATTATTTTTATGAAAAGAATTTTGAATATTGGTCTTTGATGTAGAAGGATTATTAAAAAAATTTTTGTAAGGTTTGTATTTTTATTTTGGCATATATCCCAAGCCTGCCTTGTCAAAAACACATCTTTGACTACCAAGAAGTTTTTCAAAATTTCTTTTTCCATTCGTAAAGTTTTCAACAATATTTTCTAAATCAGTTTTCTTTTTATTCAACTCAAGATTTTCATCTTTTAAAATGATACTTTCTTTTCTTAAAATATCAATTTCGTTTGTTAAAGAAGAATTTTTCTTTTTCAAAGCAGTATACTTGATACCCAATTTTTTAAATTCCTCATATACCTCTTCTAAAATATTTTGCAATTCTTCATATGAAGGATCTTCAATATTATCAAGATTTGTTACCTCAATGTCATCTTTAGCCATAAGACAAAAATTTGCTGATTCTCCATTGCTTGCTTCACTATCTAAGCTACTTGAATCATCATCCCATGTAAATTTTATTGATTTCTTGCTCTTGTTTCGATCTTTCTTTAGCAAAGGACAATCTGGCTTGATATGACCAGGCTTATTGCATTTATAAGAAATTAAAGTGTCATTTTTACCTGAATCTTTCTTGGAAAACTTTTTGAAAGATTTCCTTGGAGGAGTTTTATTTTTCTTTAAGAACCTCTGAATTCTTCTTGTTATGATCGTAACTTCTTCATCTTTGTCCTTATTTTCCTTATCTTCATCGCTTTCACTTTCATGAGGAGCATCTTTAACTGCCAAGCTCTTCTTTGGCTTTCCTTCTTCTTCTCCTCTTTTCAATGTGTACTAATGGGTGATAAGTGACCCGATGAGTTCATTCATTTCGAGCTTCTTGAGGTCTCTAGCTTCAAGAATCGTTGTCACTTTTAATTCCCAGCATTTTGGTAGAGAGTTGAGAATTTTTCTTACTATCTCCACCTTGGAATAAACTTTGCCAAGAGCTGTCAAGCTGTTTATGATGTTAGTAAAATGAGTGTGCATACTAGAAATAAATTCATCATCATTCAGCTTAAACATTTCATATTCATGAGTAAGAATATAAATTTTTGATTCCTTAACTTGCGAAGTTCCTTCATAAGTAACTTCCAAGTTATCCCAAATTTCTTTTGCCGTAGCACAAGTCATTATTCTATTAAACTCATTTCCATTGAGAGCATTAAATAATAAATTCATAGCTATTAAATTCAAAGTATAAAGTCTATCGTTTTCACGATCAAACTATTCTTCTTCCTTTTTGACCTTTAGTCCATCAACCACTTTTGTTGGAATATAAGGCCCATTTACAATACATTTCCAAATTTCTCGAGCTTGAGTTTGAAAGAATATTCTCATTCTAACTTTCAAAATGAGTAATTATCTCCACAAAAGAGTGGAGGGTGACCGCTAGATTGACCTTCACCAAATAAAACTGCAATGTTAGCTATAAGATCTTAATTTAAAAGATAGTTAATCTTATAATAGATGGCTAACACAAGAGGGGGGGTGAATTGAGTTATATTTAAAAAAAATAACAATTATAAATCAAATATACAATATAAAATATAAACAAAATACGAAACAATAATAAATATCAAGAGTAAGGGTAAGAGAGAAGCAAACTCAGTATGTTAACGAGGTTCGGCCCCACTGCCTACGTCCTCTCCTCAAGCTATCCCGTAAGGATCCCCAAATTCACTATTCAACCTCCTTCAGGTGGAGATAGAAACCTATTACACCTTTGAATAACACCGCTACAAAGCATCCGTGTAGAACACCCTTTACACTTACAATCACCTTACACGTGGTGATTCAACTATTCCCTGTGTAGAACACTTTCTACACGCACAGGGGTTATACACACCCTTTTACGGATACAAGAGCTGATAGTGGGTAGGTTGTCAGAAAACACTCAATGAGTGAAATAAGAACAATACAGTGCAAACTATATCTCTCAAAATAAACAAGGATTAAGGCTCAATGCTTAGAGAAGAGAGAATGAAAGCTTTGAATGAATGTTGTATACTTTTGGTGTTGTAAATGTGAAGCTCTCAAATGATCTATTTATAGGCATATGAGAATTCATATTCAAATTTAAAGAGATTCACATGTCAAAGACAACATCATTCACTTTTTCAAAAAATTCAAATAAAAAGTTCTTCTTTTTCAATTGTCAAAGACAACATCATTCATTTTTCAAAAACTTTAAACCTAATCTTTTACTTTTGGCATATGAAAAAAGGAGCAAACTTTACTTTTCAAAAAATTCAAACCTAATATTTTACTGTTTGCATATGACAAAAGGAGCACACTTTACTTTTCAAATATTTCAAATAAAATCGTCTACCTTTTGCATAAGTCGAACAAAGCTTCAATCACTTTTAAAAATATTCAAATAAAACATGCACATGTGAAAGATGACAATCAATCATCTTTAATATTTTCAAAGTTCAACCCTTTAATCAAGGTATGCACATGTGAAAGATGACAATCAATTATCTTTCAAAATTTTTAAATTTAATTTTCAAAATATTAATGCACATGTGGAAAATGTATTTTAATGCTTTATGATAAAATATTAATTTTGAGCCTTAATCCTAATTTTGAATTTTTAAGAGATTCACAACATTACTCTATGACTTTAATGTGAACTTGTTCCCTTCTTGCTCATGCTTGTTTCCTTGATGTGCTTGACTCCATTGTGTAGACAACTTGAGCTTGAGACTTCTTTATTCTATGAATTCATTTGTTATTATCAAAATCCATGTGTAGATATATAATTACATAAAGCTTAAAACCTTGGGTTCAACACGGACAACCCTTCAGCACTCTTGCCAACCACAATCTCCTGCTCCTGCATCACCGAGGAGCTTTACTTTATTACCAGCACCTACTAGGCTGGTTTGGTCAATGACCAAAGGATGGCCAAGGAACAACCCAATGGAGTGGTCAAAGTGTGGAGAATTGGCACCGTTGGGAATCTCAGCACCTTAGTATGAATTGTCACCTTGGGAGCTATGGCGTGTACCTCAGCATCATTGTTTAAGGAGGCAAGCATTCTAAGACATCCTCAAATTGTAGGATGGGAACATGAGACCCCCTTCGAACATGGGCGCAGAAGGCCAACAAGAAGGCCGCTTCAAGCTCTTCTTTGTCACAACTAGAGACCCCAATTCACCCATGATCACCTGGTGGGGTAAAATATGGGAACACTAGTTGGTATAAAGCAAGGGGTTGGGTAGACAAGAGAGTATCCAAACTACCCAAGGTAGGCCGATAGCCCAGGGGAGGCAATTCAGGAGATTCAAAGCTGCTGCTACTAGGCCTTGATGGCTCACGAGCTACCTCATCCTTAACACGAGGCTTCTTCCCTTTTGCTTCCAGCAAAGGACTGGGAGGCCTTTTTCAGTCATGGGGATCATACCTCTCCCTTGGGATACGACAACCCCCAAAAGGAGATCAGTCTGGAGATAATAGAAATCAGTTGATGTTGGCTCCAATTAGCAAGGTGTCAGTTCAAACTTCTTCTTAGTGTGTCTCCACTAGGCGTAGATTGCTGCTAGGTGATCATGCTTTTGATTGGTTAAAACTAGGCAAATCTCCTTGTCCTCTGAATGATCCCCCAAATGGCATGAACAAGAACTCATGGTGGACCACCTCTCTAGCAGGAAATTCCCAACCTTGACCCAACTTAAATACAATAGCTTAAGCCAGTCCTTGACACGAAAAAAATAGGGTTCCAGGCACGCAACTCTATATCCCTTGAAAACGGAAACTACACAGGTTATAGCCATGCCGCCACATACTAGGGATTTATAGTATGCTAAGGATCTTAGAAGGATGAGGATCACTTAAAATTAGTTATATGATAAATCAAAATTTTGAAGAAAGAGGCTAAAAATGGGCCCAAGGTAAGGCCCAATAAGAAGCCCAAGATGAGGCCCAATATGAAGCCCAATATCAAAGCCCAACAAGTTGGACCTTAGGTCCAATAGGAAGACCCAGCCCAAAGCCCAAAACAAAGCCTAGCCCAACCTACAAACTAGGGGCCACAGTTGCCCAAACTTGGAGGCCAAGCTTAGGAGCCTTGCACATCACCCTTACCTTGAGATTTCACCACCTAGCAAATCTGAAATTTTTCTTGACCAAACCAAGGGGAGCCCTAAAACTTCTTGGCTACCAAGTTTCACCCTCCATCATGAGTTAAGAGTGCAAATTCTGAATTTGGTATGACACTATAGGACAAAAACCAAGGCAAGTAGCATGAATGCTATGTATAGGCTAATTGACTTCAAAACTCTTTTCGTTTGGAAAATTTTTCAAAATGCTTCTCTCCCCTTGAATTAGATCAAGCATTAGAGAACCTAGACTAAGAGTAAATACCAGCACATGTCATAACTATAAGAGACATGTCAAAGTCGTGCACTCCACACAAACACCTCATGAAGTGCAATCAGATACCCTTCAATGCATACCATTGATTTCCTTGTCAAACTGAATGAAAATTTTGCAACAAGCACAACTCCATCTCAAGAATCAAATCTAAAACTCAGGTCTAGTGTTGTAGGGACAAGAGCTGCACTTTCTCACACATTCATAAGAGGAATATTGCACCTAAACATCAATCGGGTGTCATTATGACCTTACACCACTAAACCAAACAAGTCAGCCCTATTTACATGCCACAAAATTTGTCCTCTAAGTAAAGGAGTAGAGTTCCAAGATGTTCAAATTCTAACTTGACACCACACATCTTACTTGTAACAAAGATTGAGAGATGGATGAAAGAAGATGGAAAAAGCCAAGTTACCCTTCTTGGCTAATGCACACCTCACTCATGCTTCTCCAATTATTTCACTAAGTTAAGCCAAGTGTCCCTTGCCTTCATCTACCTCCCTCACAAGAAAATAATATCTTTGCACCTACTTGGACTCACAGAACTGATTTTGTTGAAAACCAAATGGTATAGGCAACAGTTTGGTAGGAGAAGAGGTTTTACATGGTGAAATCAATTCCTCTTGGGAACTTGAACATTTCTAATAAAATTGAAGCCTATGCCCCACCCACACTCAGCTAGGTCTTCATTCAGTGGGAGATAAAGTGGTTCTCTTAGTTGTACATGAGGAAAAAAAATGAAATGCATATTAACTCCCTAGCCAATTGCATCAGGATGAGTTAACTTTCTCAATTTCAAAAAAGTTATGTGATGTTTACCATCTTACGTGATTTTCCTCTTCTTATGAGTCCTATAAATAGCACCATTCATCCCCAACTTCCATCGATGCCATTTTCAAGAGCATATGAGTTTTGTGTGAGAGAACCTCCAAAAAAAATATTTAAGAGATACACTAAGTACCCACGTAAGAGAATTGGTTTGAATGACCCCAAAGCTTCGGATTTGGGAAGTGATTCTGCCATAACTTTTTATTAGAGGATAGATTAACATGTTAAGTCTTGGTTCATGGTATAAAATTGAGTTTTGGCTGGAGTTTTAGTAATGATAAACCAATTGGAAGCATACTTGGTTAAGATTTGATTTTTGATGAAAAATAAGCTTGTGTTAATCTTGGGATATGATCATGACATGTTTAGATATGACAAATAAGCTTAACTAAGGTCTTTTGATGATTGTTAAGAATTGATATTTGAAGAAAACCCACATGCTATGTTAGGTTTTAAATGGATATCTTAGGTTGATCATCAAGCATGTTTCAGCTTCTACTAGATTAGGAGTTTGATTGTGATATCTTGATTAAGTTTCCTATAACATGTATTAAAAGTATTTAGATGTATGCCATCATCATAATTGTGATATCCCTTGTTTTAGCTTTTCTTTAATTATTTAATTATTATTGGTTCGTTATTATTATTTGTATTTTATTTTGGTTCTTACTATTTTATTTTATTTTGCTAAGGTTATTATGTGTTATATATTTTTATATGCTTTTTAATTTAATTGCTTAGAATTTTTTAGTTTGGGCCCTTTGTGATGTTTGTGGGTGTTTTCTTTCATCTTGGCCTTGTGTATATGTGTGATTTTATTTTTTAGTTGGCTGTGGGTGTGTGAGTTAGTGCCCAGCTAGTCCATGTGGATTGATGTAGCCTAGCCATTTTGTGCCTTAAACGGCACCATTTTGGTGCTAGTTGAAGGGAAACCCTTAGGGTTTCATCACTTTGTCCCTACGTCGTACCCTCTCTTCTTATTTATCTTTTCTTTTTTCCTTTTTATCTCTGCTTCCTCCTATTGAAGAACTAGTGACTTCCCTCCCTTTCATCGTAGTCCCTCACAGCCAACTAGCTTATGCCACGTGTAGGTCGAGTAGTGCACCACCCCTCCGACCTACACTAGCTCCCTTTTTCCCCAATTCGTGCACCTCCTTCTCTGGCCTTTCCCCACTCCTCAATTCATGAGGCCTGTACCCTCATTTTTCCCCCCACCCCTTTGTGAAACAAAAGGCCTTTTCAGCCATGGGTTCACCTTGCTATTGCTGGATGCCACTACTCGCGTGCCACACGTGGGTCTCTTGCCGACCTCGCACCATCCACTAGCCCCAATCACAATGTTGGCTACAATTGTCGAGACCCTTCACTCGGCCTATAAATAGGCCAAGTTCCCCACCTCTTTGAAGAATCTCAAAATCCATTCTCCCCTTCTCTAAGTAAAGATGTAGAGATTCCCTACCCTTTGATCTAGATCCTGAAGCCTTTAGGAGTTTTTTTCCCAATTTGTCGTCGTGCATCGCCACCCTTAGCAACCACCTCGAGCACCAACCATTCTTTTTCGGCAACCCCTTTTCCCTCAGATCCACCCAACTTGAGAGTGAGAGCCCATCTAAGCCACTGTCCCATCGCTGCCTTGCCACTTTTGGTGACACCTGGCAACACACACTCTTATCCAATCACGGGACCCGTTGACTAATGCATGCACGATCTTCCAAAAATTTGCTTGACTGCATCATGACTAACCTTCCAGCACAACTCTAGATATTAGAATATTATTTTTACTGCTAACACTTTTCTGTAGTTTGGTTGTGTTGAACTAGGCCTTGGGCCTTGTAGAGGTCTGGGAATTGAATTGTAGTTGAGATGGAAATTGGGCCTTGGGCTAGAATTGGAGGTTGGGAAATCTCATGTAGTTGGGTTGTGAATCTGTGAAACTAGTTGGTTGTGACTTGTTGTGGTTTGTATAATTGTCTGTTGAGTGATCTGCCATGCCATCTTATACCTGTTTGTCATGCATATGTGTGGTTTATATTATGGCTAATTGTTCTACTTATATAATTGTGCTGCATATGCCATACTGTATGAACTTCAAATTGGGTGGTATGTGCGGGTTATAACATGTGGGTGCATGCGTTTCACGACCCCAAGCCGAGAAGAAATATTATCTTGGTAGAGCTCCTCAGGTCACGCAGGAGCATAATAAAATGATATGACGTCCCCTAGGCTGTCACTGGGTGATAGTTGGGTTTGTTAGGATGGTAACACTTGACCAACCTGTGGCTCCTCGCTGACGAGGGTTAGAGGATGCCTAGTCATGGTATGCATTGGGTGTGGAGCTGGGTATCATTTGTTACGAAGTCATATGCGTGGTAGTTACCCATGGTGTGACAAAAGAAGCCAGGATGTATAGATGGTCCCTAAGGGGAGATCATAGTGTATCCTTAATAAACGGTTATGATTGGGCCAAATGCATTTTGGTTTGTGTGGGTAAAGGTGTCATTTTCGAAAAAAAGGGTGGAAATGCTCTTGTATGTTTTTGGTTGACTACTAAATGTGTTGGTTGCTTAAAATGTATTTTTAAACTCTTGATGTTGCTTGGTTTGTTATTTACTGAGATTTCATAATCTCACTGTGGTATGTTTCACCTACAGTTCCCTAAAATTTTATGGAACTGTAGACTTTGACGCAGAGGTAGACTTTGAGCTCGAGGGGTCGGCTCCGCCATCAGAGTGACTTGCTGATGTTGCTTGGATGTTGTGTGATTCAATTCCCCTATGTTATGTATTTGTTTTCCTTCATTTTATTTATTTATTTTGTTTGTTGTACTATTTTTTTTTTTTTTAATTTTTGGTACTTAGTTTGTACGCCTTTTTATCTGTTGGTTGCGAATTTTTATTTGCACACTTTTTGTACGTTGCACACACTTTGAGCACTTGTCGTTGGGATGTGTGATCTGTATGGTCATCATTCCAATGTCCCCGCCTTCCACCAAATCACACGTGGGGGTCGAGGGTGCCAAAAGTGGTATAAGAGCATTTTGACTCTAGGTAAAACCATAGGATTGTGATACTTGTTGCGCCTAAACTTTGATTCAAATTAATAAACCAAAAATTTAGTGCAGTTTTACCTGCAAGTATACAGGTGTTGTAGTATCTTACAGGATTGAATCCACAGGGATTGACTTTTGTGATAAAGGAAACAAATTCAGACAATGAAATGAAATTACTAAAAGAAACGTGCAATCAAATGAAGATTGATAAAATAGCTGAATCAAACTAAAATGATAAAATGAATTGATATGGAGAAAGACTAAGGTTTCGAGGATCCGTCTAATAATTTATGATATTGTTTCCGATTGATTTACTTCAATTAAATTAGAATAATGATTCCGTTTAATTGGAAGATTTAGCATTTAAGATCAAGAAAAATAGTCGCTTATGATTGAGCGTGAACGATTGATGATTAAAACATTTACAAATCTATTTGAATACCACAGGGATTCCTCAAACATTCACTGTATTCGAAAATCACAATGAATCAAGACGAGTATATAGATAATCAAAATATCCAATAATAAAATCTTTCAATTGATCAAGCTCGCAAAATAAATTTTACGTGGATTCGAAAATAATATTTAAATCATTAAACTTCACTTCTAACCTTAGCATGAAAATTTAGCCAAACATATTTATTACAAATACTATAGAAATCACATAAGTATTCTCCATTAAATAACTAACACAAGAAATACTAAGCAATGACTTAGAAACAACAAAATCTGAAATCCAATTGGTACAGAGGAATAAATTAGAGATTGAATTCCATCTGTCTCTTCTAAATGAAAATGAATCAATACAAGAGCTTTACACCACAAGTGAAAAACATCCACTCCGAATGAAAAGCAAGGAAATGGAAACCAACATAATGAAAATAAGAACAGAGAGCTGAGTCCGTCTCACGCCAACTCAAAACAAAACAACAAAAAGTTAACTACCACTTCTCATCTCCCATCAAACTCCCTCCACGTCTTCCTCTTTATCCTAACACAAACATCTCCCTTTCTTCCCCTCACAAGTCCCCTCTTCAATAATAAACTCCAGCTCATGCACCGACTCTTTCAAGAGAATAAACCCACCGACTTTGCTTTATTTCACTTCCAGCACAACACAACACTTCAAATGTCCCCACCTAACTTCCTTCCATTCATAAAAAAAGAAAATGAACTGCAGAAAAATAAAATTCCTCCACCGAGTAATTCCCTTCCATGTCCATACTCTTTCATTGTCTCTCAACTCTTAAGCAAAATAAACCCCAGCCTCACCTGACCGACATTTCTCTAAACCCCATTTAATCATGCACCGACCGGCTGCTTCTCTCACATCCAAAAGAATAAATCCAATGAAATCAGAACACCTATACTTCCAGCTTCTAATCCCACCGACTTTTCCTTTCTACTCTAATCATGCACTGACTGCCTTCTTTCACTCACATCCAACTCTAATTCTCTCAATATCTCTCCACGTACCTCTCTCTTCTCACAATTCCAACCCGTACATTACACCTCAACCCCTACACCGATTGCTCCCCTTTCTCTTCTCACCTCAAATCTCTCTCTCTACTCATGACCAACACACCTCAACCCCTCTCTATCCCCCACGTAACCCTCTCACTCTACACCTCTCCAACCGATTGCTTCTTTTCTTCTTTATGTCCAGCAACATATATATATATATAGCTGCTTCTAGTCGTCCAAACTCCCTCCTCCAATCACAATTTCTTTTTCTTTCAATCACCACCGATTTTCCTCTTCACTTCCCTTCAATCACGGCACCTCTCTTTCTTTACACACCAACCAACTAATATTCAACTCATGCACCGATTTCTCTCTTCAATTCAATCAAGCACCTATTTTCTCTCATCACTCCTACAAGTCTCCCTTGTTGAAAAATTAAACACGGCACTTCTCTACTCACCCACTCTCCTATCTCTTCTCTCCGTCCACTTTAGCTACACCAACCTTCTTTCTTTTCTTTTTATTTTTTATTTTTTTATTTTATCAGCCCACATGCCTTCACGTTTCAGCTCCATTTTTAGACTTTAATGTTGCACCTCCAAAAATTCTCAAGCCTCCGTGAGTTTTGTTCAACCATGAAGATCACATGCATCTTGAATAATCAAAGGAAGAAAATAACCACGGATTCTTCATTTTGTGTCTTCTTTTTCAGCTGCCAAGTACGTCCTTCCTTCCTCTCAATTAGTATGCATTTTTGATCAAAAGTTTCAACCGGATCTCATTTGAATTTTATTTAAACTGAAAATAAGAAGAAAGAAATAACACTAAAAAATAAATTATCAAAAACAGACTATATATGTGAGGAAATATTGTCCCATTAAATCACAGTTATAAAATTAAGCATAAACATAATATCAATCAATTAAAAATCACAACTCGTATTTATGTTTATTAACTATTTTTCCATCTAAAACCAATAATAGTGTCATGAAGAATTTAAAATACATTGGTTTTAAATAGCTAAAGCATGCAATATTTCAGCTCAATCAATACTCCATATGATAAGAATAAGGATAGGTGATATATGGGATCTTACATTGCTTGGGAAGGAGAAGTTCTTACTTTTTATAAGGTTCCAATAAAGCTCAAATTGTATAATTGACTAGTCATTTTGGAGTATAGGCCATGTAGTTTGGGCCTTTTATTTAGGCGTTACAAATGGTATTAGAGCTTATCCCAACTAGTGGGACTTGAGCTATGCCACCTATAATAGATAGGCCTGATAAGGACGTGGGGAATTTAAGGGGGGGAGATTGTGATACCCCATACGATAAGGATAAGAGTAGGTGGTATATGAGATTCCACATTACTTGAGAATGATAAGTTCTTGCTCTTTATAATGTTCTAATAGAGCTCTAATTGTATAATTAACTAGTCATTTTAGAGTATAAGTCATGTGATTTGGGCATTCCATTGGGGTGTTACAATAATAAGAACGAGTATACATGGTTTTAGGGATTACCAGTGTTCATATGCCAAAGAGAAGTTAAATAAATCACTTTGAGTACTCGATTTTATGGATGCATGATACTTTGGTGTTATCCATCATATATAAGTTGGTATGCTTATTTGAGATTGAATCTAAGTTACTAGCATGATAACTAAGTGTAATCTGACGTGTAGTTTGGTGTTAACTTTCAGATTTACAAGAAGTACACTAAGAACATAGGCTTAAAATCACATACAGCAAGAGTGGCAACATACATTTCACGGGTTGATTGGATTTCTCGTGGTTAAGGTTTGATTCATGTGATTCTAAAGCTTTAAATGACTTTAGAATATGGAATATAAGGAGTTGGTGAAGCATGATGAAGTTTTGGATCAAAATGCAAATAGTGAAAGTCTAGGGTTATATATGAAATTTTGGGTAATGTGGGGATAGATTTGCAAATATAAGTTTCTATATAACCAAACTTTGTAATTTCTAACTTTGAGTATATCTTATATTTCTCGTTTCGGCCACACCACCCTTAGAACCCAAGAAGTTTGTAATTTGACCTCTAACTTACTCTTGAATAATGTTTATATGACTTTATGTAAACACTACATTCATGCTATAAATATCATTTTGATCATGAAATGTCTTATGGTACAGGATGAGCATTATGTCACTTACATCACATGTGTTAATTAATTGTTAGTTTTGCATAAACATGTACTATTGAGCATGATATATGGAAATGGGCCCTTTTTTGAATAAAGCATATTACATGATATGAAGTAACGCATATGTCATGAAATATGTTTTGTCACGAGCATAGCATGAAATTTTTTTTATCACAACACAATTCTAGGACAGGAGAATATCTTAGTGGAACTCTTCTGTCCACTTTGGAGTGATTAAAGATGGTACACTAACCCCAGGGTTGACGAATAATAGTCCATGCTGGTGGGTGCATACATTATAGAAGTCAATAAAAGTTATAATCAATGCATTGAAAGCTATATATGCACAGCACTAATGACGTAGTCTCAACTAAAGGTCTACGGTAACTAGTAACTACTCATGGTGCAAATAGGGAGTCATGATGATACCATATATTAAAGATGATTCTAAGTAAAGGAAGGATTGATTTGAAAGGAAAAAGTATTAAATGTTATTGGTAAGAAAATGTGTTATTAAGTTTTATGAAAGATGTCGATAAATTAGAATGGTAGACAAATATGATTTATCTACATTTTATGCATTCATCTCATGTTGTTAACTTACCGAGATTTCAAGGAATCTCACTATGGTAGTCTAGACTACCATTCCTCTCTAGAATGATAGAAGCTATCATAGGACTGGAAGATGCTTATGACTTCCAACTCTTGGCTGAGGATAATTGATTAGGAACTAGACTCTAACCATAAATTGGAGTTAATCATGATGTTCCTGGAAATGGTCTTGTTCGGCATTAAACACATCCAAGAGTGTGATGCCCCCAAATCCCCACGCACAGACACGGAGAAATCGAGATGTCCAGATGGTGACATCACGGGTCACCACCCTCTCGTCGAGTGCCAAGTGTGTGTAAAAGCAACAAATGTGCAAAAGAAAACGCAGCGGATAACGAAAGTCATATATCTAAGTGCCAGGATTTTTTTCTTAGTTTAATACAAAGCTGTTTAAAACATACAAAATAAAATATTACAAACTACAAATATAGTTCAAAGCCAAAAACAAAGCATAACTCCAACTCAGAACTCTAGGGGAGCCGCATCCTTGGGCTCAACCTCCTCCTCCTCCTCGAACTCTGCATCAAAATCTACGGAACCAAAAATGGTGCCGCAGGTAAGTAAAATCCAAACTCCACTAGATAAGAACATATTAACTCAAACAACATGCATGAAAGAATGCCATGCACATGACCCATAAAGCCATATTTTTCCACACATGCCAAAAACCCATTTGGCCCAAAAACATATCGTTTAAAACCAAGACTCACCATTATCCCAGATAATGGCCCAAACCACCATTTTCCCAGAAAATGGATCACAAAGCCTCAAAACCAAACCTCACCATTTTCCCAGATAATGGCCCAAACCACCATTTTCCCAGAAAATGGATCACAAAGCCTCAAAACCAAACCTCACCATTTTCCCAGAAAATGGCCCGTAATCAAAACCATAAAAATGATCCAATTATGCATGCACCATGATCTCCCCTAGGGATCATCCGCATACTCTGGCTCTATGCCACACCACAGGTAACGACTATGCGTGTGACACCTAAACGAGCGATGCCCAGACTCGCGCCCAACGCGTCCCTGGCCAGGCCATCCTCTAGTCCCCGTCACTCTAGGTACCACGGAGTCGACACGACAGCGTTATCGTATCGTGTGATCCAGTCGTCAGGGGATGTCACTCAGTATTATCCACTCCCGAGTGACCAGAGGAGCTCCACCGAGATAATAACCCATTCCGGCTTGGGCACGTGAGACACATGCACTCGAAATTCCATTTACGCCAACAAAACACGATTTTCTCAATTTAAATAAAATGCGCATGAATGCAATATAAAAATGCAACCTCAAGGCATAAACAACCAACCAACCAATCCAAATCAACACATCAAGGCAACTCCATCCTCAATCCATCCGACCCTTGAACTCCTCGGACTCAGCCCGGAATCAACCAACCAATAACAAATATTTATTGTAAGAGCAAAATATATTTAAATCTAAAAGTAGAGTTTGAAAAATACTTACAGCGCTATACGGTATTTTTCGAAAGCTTGCGGCGTTGCAAACGACAAAGAAAAAGCAATGCAACAGTGTAATTTACACTGTGGCCGTGGGTAATAAATTACCCACTTTCGAATGGGGATAAAACAAGGCATGAAATTGATAGGGAATGGTCTTGAGATGTTTATGAAGTTAAAGGAAACAATTTTTGGTCGTGGGTGGTGGTGGAAATGGTAGTGAAGGACCTTAAAGGGGTTGAACGGAGTTGAGCTCATGGGAGCTGCTCCGGCAACGGATCGAGGCCGGAATTAGAGGGGTTAGGATGGCAAGAGGTAGGGGAAGAAGCTGTGAAGAGATGGTGGCCGGAGGTGGTGCGACGGCGCCGGAATCGGTGAAAATCCATGTGGCTTGGAGGAGCTCGTGGTGGCTAACGGTGGCTCGGATGGAGGTGAAACTTGGTGGGGATGTTCATCGATGGAAGGGGAAGAAAACTGGGTGGGTGGTGTAGGCCACGCCACCAGCGAGCGGCAGTTCTGGGCTGAGAAAGCAACCGGCAACAGAGAGGAAAAATAGGGTTGGTGCCGTGACTTCCAGCCGTGCGTGGCGGCTAACGGCTGGTTGGATGGCCCTGAAAATTGGTGGGGATGATCTCTGGTGGGAGGGAAAAATTTTGGTGGGGGTGGTGCACTATACAGCGGCTGGACGGCGGCGCACTGGGCTGTCAAATAGGCGGCAATGGGAAGGAGAGAAAAGAGAGCTGCGCGGGGAGAGAGAGAAACCGGGGAGGAAAAGAAGAAGAAAAAGAAAGAAGGGAAAGAAAAGAAGAAAAAGAAAAAGGAAAAGGGAAAAAGAAAAAGAGAAAAGAGAAGAAATGAGGTCCAATCCTCACTCTGGAATCCAAAAACTGATCTACCAAAAACGATTTTAAAAACCGTAAAACGACTAAAATAAATTAAACACCACATCAAATAAATTAAAAACCAATTTAAAATACAATAATATAAAATAATAAACCAATATATTAATTAAATTAAAAACAACCCTTCAGTAAAAATACACGTAAAAGTGGGTCATCACAAAGAGATGCTTTGAAATGCTTCTTTTTGAAAGCCCCATCAACTAAGTTTGTAATAAGGAGATGTATTCTCCATAACAATGTTGGAACTATTACCTCACATAAGGGACATCTAACTAAGGCACTAAATATGTTTTAGTTAAGCTTTGGGATGTTTAGTTTCATTCTAATGCAGAATTTTTACAAGTTGTCATTTTCCGTTGCTATTTAATGCATACTACTAGAAGCATGATAGGTTGCATAGCATGTAGTCTTGTGTTACATGTCTTGATGCTCAAAATCTCTGTTCCATCCCAAGTAGAGGTTGGGGGCGTTAGATTCAGTTTTGCAGAAGAAGCAATCGAGGACCAATGCTACCCCTTGAAGAACTAGGAACCGCCCCAGACATTGGGAGGATCCAAACCCCTAGGACCCTAGAAGACCTCTCAGGATGGGACGAGTGTGAACCCTGAGATGAGAAATGAACGGTGTTCTTGGACGCCATCATAGACAAGAAGAGGAAAAGTCAGGGATTATCGAAGGATGAAGGAAGTTGGAGAAAAGTAATGCTTGAAACTCTTGAAGAGAATAACAAGGATGAGAAGAGTGTGAAGGAAGTGAGAAGAAGTGGATGGAACATGAGTTTAAATAGAAGACTGTGCCAATTGAAATGCCCTTAGTGGAAAAGTGACAAGTGACACTAAAGAGGAAATGACGGGAACAAATCCTATGATTTCCGTTGCACAAGGGAGTGTGGGATTGTGCTGTCAAATGCAACCCTAGACGTGGGGAAGTGAATGGGTGAGCATAATGGGTAATCGATCTGTTGGATGTTAGAAATTGCTAAAGCATTGGTGGGTGAAAAAAAGAAGAAGAGAAAAATGAAACAAGGGGGAGAAGAGAAGATTATCATGGCACATGTGCGGTGGGAATTTGTAGGGTAATTGGAAGGGATGTTCTCATTCCTCACTAGGTTAGACCTAACTCACCCCTGGGAGGGCTAGTAGCCGAAGTGTAACTGGCCCAACAATCAAGATAAGAAAAAAGAGGCTCAAGGCCAAGGCAAGAAGAGGTTTAACGTGGGAAGATGGGACAACATTCACTCTGACACGACTCTGCACACATAAATAGCTGCAAAACCACACCGCATTAATGGGTCAAATATGGAACGCTGGTTGGGATCTTGGTGGGAGCCTATGTCTTAACATAGTGCGCAAATGATGGTTACACTCACCAATCTGCCATATAGGACATGACTCGTAGGAACCACGTTGCATTAAAGCCAACAACATGGTACCCAATATGGAGGACAGGCTCCCCTGAAACAAGAAATGGGGACCCCACCTCAATAGGAAGTATAAAAGTCAAATTCCAGGTTAAAATTGTTTCTCACATACACTTACAAATAGAAATTCTCTTTGGATCAAAAAAATTGACTTAGGCACCGGAGGTGACTCGCCACTTCTCGAGCATTCATATTTCTCGTGTTGTAGAAGTATTGAGCCTAGTGACCCGTGTGCAAAATACATCGTTAACATAGTGAATTAGAAGAAGTGGAGCGTGGTGATTGTTGACCAACACCATCTAATAAGAGAAAATCGTGAATATGGGACAATTTCACAAAAATTGACAATGATCATTATAACCCACAATCAAGGTGCAAACATTGTGGAGATTGTTTTTGTTGTTACTCTAAGAAGCAAGGCAAGTCACTTTTTGTTGAACCCAAGGTTTCAAGTTTTGTGTAATTATATATCTACACATGGATTTTGATGATAACAAATGAATTCAAAGAATAAAGAAGTCTCAAACTCAAGTTGTCTACATAATGGAGTCAAGCATATCAATGAAACAAGCATGAGCAAGAAAGGAACAAGTTCACATTAAAGTTATAGAGTAATGTTGTAAATCTCTTAAAAATTAGAAATTAGGATTAAGGCTCAAAATTAATATTTTATCATAAAGCATTAAAATACATTTTCCACATGTGCATGAATATTTTGAAAATTAAATTTGAAAATTTTGAAAGATGATTGATTGTCATCTTTCACATGTGCATACCTTGATTAAAGGGTTGAACTTTGAAAATATTAAAGATAATTGATTGTCATCTTTCACATGTGCATGTTTTATTTGAATATTTTCAAAAGTGATTGATACTTTTTTTGACTTATGCAAAAGGTAGATGATTTTGTTTGAAAATTTTGAAAGGTAAAGTGTGTTCCTTTTGTCATATGCAAAAAGTAAAAGATTAGGTTTGAATTTTTTGAAAAGTAAAGTGTGCTCATTTTGTCATATGTCAAAAGTAAAAGATTAGGTTTGAAATATTTGAAAAATGAATGATGTTGTGTTTGACAATTGAAAAAGAAGAACCTTTTATTTGAATTTTTTGAAAAAGTGAATGATATTATCTTTGACATGTGAATCCTTTTAAATTTGAATATGAAGTCTTATATGCCTCTAAATAGATCATTTAAGAGCTTCACATTCACAACACCAAGAGCATACAACATTTATTCAAAGCTTTCATTCTCTCTTCTCCAAGCATTGAGCCTTAATACTTGTTCATTTTGAGAGATATAGTTTGAGCTGTATTGTTCTTATTCCACTCATTGATGAGTGTTTTCTGATAACCTACCCACTATCAACTCTTGTATCAGTAAAAGGGTGTGTATAACCCTTGTGCGTGTAGAAAGTGTTCTACACAGGGAATAGTTGAATCACCACGTGTAAGGTGATTGCAAGCGTAGAGGGTGTTCTACACGGATCCTTTGTAGCGGTGTTCTTCAAAGGTGTAATAGGTTTCTATCTCCATCTGAAGGAGGTTGAATAGTAAATTTGGGAATCCTCAAGGGGTAGCTTGAGGCGAGGACGTAGGCAGTGGGGCCGAACCTCGTTAACATACTGAGTTTACTTCTCTTACCCTTACTCTTTATATTTATTACTATTTCTTATTTTGTTTATATTTTATATTGTATATTTGATTTATAATTGTTATTTTTTTTTATACAACTCAATTCACCCCTCTTTTGTGTTAGTCATCTGGGCAACAGTTTTGATTGCACATTTAAATGATTGTATGCAATATAAGATACACAAGAGGTTGGTGGCTTAAGATCAAAGGAAGCTAAGGTATGAAACATTGATATCAACCATGATTGAGGGAGTTGCTAGCAACCATGATTGTACTTGGATAACATGCATTTTCTCACAGTTTTTCAAAATATCATGCTAGAGGTTTTTCAAATGCAACATTTCATATCAGAATCAGAGTGTTGGACAGATACAAGTCATGTAATCATTTACAAAATTTCATATTCATATTTGCTCTTTTTGCACAATTGAAAATAGAATGTCAAATTTTTGCTTATATATACACCAGTCATGATATAAATATCTCTCTTTTAGTATTAAGATACAATGAGTAATGTAGAAAAAAATGATCAAGGTTGTTTCCAATGTTCCATAACAAAAAATACACACATTTTTCATAAAGTCAACATCAATCCATTCTTTTAATGCAAAATCCTGAATAGGAGCACCGCTTACTTGACTCTTCAATGTTTCTAAAAAATCCTTCTAACAATTTTAAGCAAAATTTGTTTATCACCCAGACATAATTAAACATGCTATAAATTAATTAAACTGGTACATCTAAAATAAGCAACACGACTAAAAAACTCGACGACAGTAAAACTTATGATTCTAATTCTTCTAACGCGGTTACAACTCAACTCCAACTCACAAAATAACTTCCCAGACCTTGCCCATTAGAGGCATTCACACCTATCCCATCACTGTACACAACATCCAATCACAACGCAAGCTACAAATTTTATCCTAACACTTTGCACAACACATCAACCACGTCAGGGTTTCCTCTCTCTGGTTTCAGGGTAGAGGTCTTTTCCCCTCGTCTTTTGTACGAGTTTTTTTTTTTTTACACCGGATGGCGGATAACTTGGATGAATTGTATGCGAGTTTGTCTTTAACGGAAAAGGAGAATGAGGAGGTGTCGGTGGAACCGAGTAGATTGGAGGAAGTGTTGGAACGTGGAGAGAATTGTTTGATTATGAAGCTTCTGATTCGGAAACATTATAATCATGAAGCTTTTAAACAGACAATGCGAAAATTTTGGCGTTTGGTGAAAAGTGTGAAATTTCATGATTTGAATACCGAATTTACTTTGGTTGAATTTGAAGATAGTCGAGACAGAGCCAAGGTTGTACGTGAAGGGCCTTGGAGTTTTGATAAACATTTGGTGTTATTGAAGGAATTTGATGGTTTGATTTAGATCAATAAACTTGAATTGGTCAGAGCTCCTTTTTGGGTCCGTATCCATGATCTACCACTAATATCTCGAAATGAGTATATTGGAAAATTGGTTGGCAGTGCGTTGGGGGAGGTTCTGGAGATTGATTTGGATAAAGGGGAAATGGAATGGGGGGAGTACATGCGAGTCTAAGTAATGTTGGATATTTCCAAACCTTTCTTGCGAAGGAAACGTTTGAACGTGGGGAAAGGAGATTCATGCTGGGTGACTTTTTCCTATGAACGACTACCCGATATATGTTTTTTCTGTGGAGTGTTGGGACACACTTTGAAGGATTGTGAAAGTCACCGACGCTGGAAAATTGGATCAGACGAAGCTTCTATATGGTCCATGGATGAGAGCCGATTTTCTAAGTACTCGAAAGGGGGTAGGGAGGCGTGGAGGCAATTACTCAGGGGAACCAACAATGGCAGCACCGCTGTCGATGGCGGAGGGAGGGAAACCAGAGGGGACGATGATGCAATCTGACGTTTCACACGTTCCGTCTGTTACGTAACCAGATCCGTCGGTTACAGCTATAGTTAACGCACCAGTTGAGAGCATAATTTGTGGCAATAAAGATACTGTTGTGGATGAGTTAATTAGGGAGGCAAATATCTGTAATAAAGGGTGTTCAGGCTGCTAGTTCTGTAATAAAGGCTAGGGAGGATTCTCGGCACGATGTGGTTGCTAAAATCACAGAATTAAAGCAGAGTCTACAGGCCAAAGACAGTGGGTGTACGGGCCTTACCGAAGGAAATGGGGATGACAATGTGCATGGGCTTACTGACGTCCCAGTCTTTCAGGATTCGGATTTGGGTTTGGGTTTGGGCTTAGGCCCATACGGCTACAAGTCCAAGTTTTCTTTTATTCAGTCGGGTTCTCATTCAGCCCTTTCCAATAATGATGTAAACCCGACTATCTCTTTAGCAGCAGTTAGGGCTATGAGACTCAAGCGACAGCATGGGAGAGGCAGGTCGACAGCTTCTGGGTATGCTGATGGAGTTCAAATGGAGGCTTCTCTCGGTAGGAAACGAAAAGGCCCTTTGTTGTTGGAAGCTGTTACAAAGAAAGGTAAAATTTCTGGTGAATCTAATGTGGTGGATCCGAAATCTATGTTATCGGTGGTGGCTGTTGACTAGCCCCGCCGGTCACCATGAAAGGCCTAAGTTGGAATCTCCGTGGGCTTGGGAACCCACGGAGTGTCGTACGCTTCGTGATTTAATTACGAAGGAAGTTCCTGATTTTGCTTTTTTTGCAAGAAACGAAAATGCATGCTAGAAATTTGGATTTGTGTAAATTTAAGTTGGGTTTTAGTAATTGTTTTGGTGTGGATTGTGTGGGGCGGAGAGGTGGGCTGGCTCTATTTTGGAGGGATGATTTGAAGTTAGATATAATTAATTATACTCATCATCATATTCATGCAATTGTTATTGATGGTAATGCGGAAAAGTGTTTAATAACAGGGGTTTATGGCCATCCGGATAGGACTATGAGAAAGGAAGTGTGGAGGGTTTTAAAAAATTTGGGCCGAGGGGTTAATATACCTTGGTTAGTGTTTGGGGATTTCAATGCAATTCTTGACAATTCTAAGAAAAATGGAGGAATTTTAAGGAGTAATACTCAACTAAGTGAGTTTAGGGAGGTGTTGGAAGTATGTGAGCTAAGAGACTTGGGTTTTGTTGGGAATCGCTTTACTTGGAGCAATCGAAGAGAGGGGGCTGGTTTAGTCATGGAGAGATTGAATAGGTTTCTTGCTAATAGTTTATGGTATGATCTATATCCCAATCTTAGAGTTTATCATGGTGTAGTGGCACATTTTGACCACGCTCCTTTGTGGTTAGATACTGAGGGTGCTTTAAGTCGGAGAAGGAGGAAGAAATTGTTTCGCTTTGAAGCCATGTGGGTGGGAGAGAGAGCATGCTCCTCTATTATTGAAAAGGTGTGGGGGCGTGTTGAGGGTTCTGTTTCTTTGAGTCGTATTATGAGCTGTATCTCTACATGTGAAGAGGATTTGGGAGTTGGAATAAGTCATCTTTTGGGCATGTTCAACAAGAGTTAGCCAAGGCCAAGATGAAGCTTCAGAATCTACAAGCTACTGATCCTAATTGTTTATTCCTGGCTGAGACTAATAAGGCCCGTGATGAAGTTCAGAAGTGGCTGGAAAGGGATGAGTTAATGTGAAAACAGAGGTCTCGTGTTCAATGGCTTCGGGAGGGGGATTGTAACTCTAAGTATTTTCATTCAAAGGCTTCAGCTAGAAGAAGGAAGAATACTATTGTTCAGCTGAAGGATGATTCTAGAAACTGGAAGAATGGGGTTCAGATGGATGCTTTAATCATTGATTATTTTCAGAATCTGTTTTCAGCAGCGGACCAAGTGGAGATGATGGAGGTTTTATCGAGTATTGATAGGAAGGTCACAACTGATATGAATGTAGAGCTCTTAAAACCTTTTGTGGCCAAGGAAGTGGAGGATGCTCTCAAACAAATGCACCCCTCAAAAGCACCCGGACCCGATGGTATGTCTCCTATTTTTTTCCATAAGTATTGGCATGTGATTGGTAAATCTGTTACTGATGCTTTGCTGTTAGCTCTGAATTTTGGGGATTTTCCTAGTGATTTGAATCATACATTCCTTACTCTTATCCCTAAAAAGGCATCACCTTCAAAAGTGGCAGATTTTAGACCTATTAGTCTTTGTAATGTGTTGTATAAAATTCTGTCTAAAGTCATTGCAAATAGACTTAAGAAGATCTTATTGGATGTTATTTCTGATACTCAATGTGCTTTTGTTCCGGGTAGACAAATTCCTGATAATGTGCTGCTTGCTTATGAGATTGTGCATTTCTTGAGAATGCACAATCTCCTTATAATTCCAAGTAGTTAATGGTAGCCCCAAAGGCCCTATAATTCCAAGTAGGGGGATTAGACAAGGAGATCCTTTATCTCCTTATCTGTTTCTCTTATGTACTGAAGGCCTAATCTCTTTATTGAAAAATTTTGCTGGTAGAGAAGGTGTTAAGGGGGTTCAGATTTGTAAAGGTGCACCTAGAGTGAATCACTTGCTATTTGCGGATGATAGTCTTATTTTTTGTCAAGCTGATGTCACCACTAATGAGAAGATTCAGATCTTATTAAACAAATATGAGAGAGCTTCGGGGTAGTGTATTAACAAAGAAAAGACCTCTATGGTTTTTAGTAAGAATGTTAGTGATGTATTAAAGGCTGATATTATGCAACTTTGGGGAGGGAGTCATACATAGCAATATGAAAAATATTTGGGACTCCCACCTTTAGTTGGGAGATCAAAACAACAAGCTTTCTCTAGTCTCAAAAGTAGAGTTTGGCAGAAATTACAGTTGTGGAAAAGTAAATTATTATCACAAGGGGGTAGGGAGGTACTCATTAAGGCAATAGCAATGTCTATCCCTACGTATGTTATGAGTTGTTTTTTGCTCCCAAAGTCTCTTTGTAAAGAATTAGAGATGATGATGGCAAAGTTTTGGTGGGGAAATCAGGGGCAAGGGAATAAAATTCACTGGATAAGTTGGGAGAAGCCAAGTAACTCTAAATTTAGAGGAGGGATGGGTTTTAAAGATCTACATCTTTTTAATCTAGCTCTTTTAGCTAAACAAGGTTGGCGGCTTCTAAGGAATGAGGGCTCCCTCGTGCATCGTGTTTTTAAAGCCAAATATTTCCCCAATACAAGTTTGTTTGAAGCTAAACTCAGAAATAATTCATCATATGTGTGGAAGGGTATTTTGGTAGCTATAAAAGATTTGAAGAAAGGGTGTAGGTGGAGAGTGGGAAATGGTAAATCGGTCAATGTTTTTAAAGACCCATAGATTCCAGATTTTTATTTACCCCCCAATAATTCTGAGGTTGATGAAGATTTAAAAGTTCATTCTTTGATTGATATCAATACGGGATGGTGGAATATACAAGCTTTAAGAGCTCTATTCAATCCAAATGTGGTTCAGAAAATTCTACAGCTTAATATTTTTGTTCATGTTGAAGATTCTTTGTTTTGGGTGCATGAAAAAAATGGAATTTATTCAGTTAGAAGTGCTTACCGAATGTTATAGCAGGATATCTCCAATGATATGGGGCAGCACTCAAGGGAAAGCTTGGCTTCAGTTTTTTGGAAATGTTTGTGGCATCTGAAACTCCCTAAAAAAATTAAGATCTTTGCATGGAGGGCGTGTCATGAAAAACTACCATGTACTTGAGAATGATATTTGTGTTATCTGTTCTAGTTGTGTTGAAGATGCTACTCATGCCTTATTTTATTGCAATGATGTGAGACAAGTGTGGATGGATTATTGTCCTGAATTGGGTGGAATTGTTTCTGATCTCTCTTTTTGGCATTTGGCAAATTTGGCTCGTGATAGAGGTTCTCATGATGTGTTAACTACTTTTTTGGTAGTTGCTTGGGGACTATGGAATAGGAGAAACAAGTTTATTTATGAGGATGTATCCCTGAATATTAATACTGCTGTTAATAATGCTTTGTCATTAAAACAAGAGTATACTAAGGTGCAGGTTTTTCATGAGTTTGATAAAAGGATCAATTATGTTGTGTATTGGCATCTCCCTCCCATAGGTTGTCTGAAATTAAATGTTGATGGTGCTACATTTAGTGACTCTTTTTCTGCTGGGGTTGGGGTTATTTTGAGAGATCATAATGGGGATGTTGTGGTAGCTGCAAGTAATGTGGAAAGGGAGGTTTCTTCAGCTGTATTTATTGAAGCCATTGCTTTGTTGAGAGGCCTACAACTGTGTGTTCAGTGGGGGGTACCTAAAATCATATTAGAATCTGATTCTTTGATTCTTGTCAACTGTTTGAATGAAAATTCTGAGTGTCTAACGGAATTTGATTTCATTTTACAAGATATTCGAAGGCTTATGCATGGGTTTGAAGAAACAAGACTTGAGCATGTCCATCGATTGGGTAATGGTGCTGCCCATCAATTGGCAAGATATGCAAAGGAAGTTGACGACATTGTTATGTGGTGGGATTCATGTCCTTCTTTTGTAAGTCAAGCTATTTGGCTTGATAAAAACTCTATTTGTAAGGACTCTTTGATATGAATGAATGTTTTGACTTGTTATCAAAAAAAAAAAAAAAAAAAAAAAAAACACATCAACCACGTCACAACTACCTATTTTATTTTAGAAAAATGCTATTCGTAACCGGCTAGAGAAACCATCGGGAAACCGTGTCCCATGTGACAAAAATGAAACAACCACATTTCATTCATCTTGTCAAAATGCACGATTTCTTCTTCATCTTGTTAGACCCATGAAGCCACCATCCCACGAAGCCATAGAAGTCTTTGTCTTCTCCACGAAGCCAAAGCCAAAGCCACTCCCCCTTCATCTTCTCCAAGAACCCAGCAAAGCCCCCTTCGTCTTGTAAATGTTGAATAGATGTAAATGTTGAAGCCGTCAATGAGAAGGGACCTACTGATGTTCCAATTACTGAGCAATATAGAGGATCTATAGATTCTGTGGCCATTTAAGTACCTAGAGATGTTTTTATAGAGGCTTTGGACCATGTAATTGCTACTAAATCTTTGCAACCAGAACACAATATTCATCCCAATCTAGTTCAAGATGAAAACACATAAGATGAATGTCAGAACCTGACTTGTAAGGACTCTGACATGCATGTGGCAGAGGTTGATGACATTAATGTGAATATCAACAATTTATAGAGTTATAAACATCAATTTCTATTCCATAAATGCTTCACAAGTAATTCTGAAAGAAAAATAATGCATATTTTAATCACAATTTTCAGTTTTCTTCCCTGAAATCAACTTTTGGAATAAATCATAATGATTAATGCTTGATTCTTGCTGTAAGTTTTCTTCCTTGGATGACTTCTTTGCCAAACAGAGCAGGGAGCTTGGAGACGGTGCTGCAGCTAGTTCCTTCTTCCTTCAATGCTTGCTTCTCGGTTTCAGTTGGAGACCTCTTGGTCGGAGGGCACTTGTTAGTCGGAGGGCTAATTTCAGTCGGAGGGAGGGCTTGTTTCAGTCACCAGGTTCAGTTGAAGCTTACTCCTCGAATTTCATTTAATTTTTTTTTTCTGTCAGATGCTGACGTGTCAACTGATTGCACAGTGGTTCTGCGCTGCCGATTGTACCTATCAGAATTGTTTATTTCAACATTTCACTAGGCACAATAACCACGCCACAATTACACATTTTATCCCAACACAGAGTAGGGGCCCTTGGCCACTACACAGAATAACAACCAGTACTACAAATCAATCGCAACACTTCATGTAATTATTTCGATTACAACCACAAAGCCCAAATCTTAATTTCTCAAATTTCCATCGCTTCACACAGCACACAATCAACACATTCCACATATATAAACATAAAATCTGTCCATATGTTCAATGCAACATCATACACCGCCACACACACTCCCCAATCCCAAGAAATAGCATAATTCAGATTAACCAGGGATGAGAGGTATACCCAAACTAACTAGCTATTGCATGGTGGTTTAGTTTTCATCTCGTGGTGGTAGAGCTATTACTTTTGTGGACAAAGTTGGGCTCCTTGCTTCTTGGCCTGGGTATCTATAGCTTAAGGAGATTGCACAGGGGTGGGTCTAGGTCACAAAGGTATATGGCGGTGTCCTACCATGGTCAATAAAGAGGGAGAGATCCACCAAGAAACAGAGAGAAGGTGAGCGGAATTGATGAGAAACTGAGATATAAGGGAGAGAAAATAGAGAGAAGCTTACTATTTTTGGTATCAGATGGAGAGTAATGGTGGTGGATCAAGCTTGGGTTGCAATGAAAATCGAGAGGAAGAGCTTGTTGCTCGGAAAGGGGAGGTTTTCAATCGATGGCAAATTGTGAGGCTTGGGTGTGGGAATCACCGTAGCAATTGAATCTCATGGTTAGATTGTCGGCTCTGGTGAATGAAGTTGATTTCTGTTCCACCATTTTTGCTGCTGCTCAGGGTGGCACTAGGCAACTTGGCACAAAGGAGATTGAGAGGGAGAAAGAAATCGGGAGAGGGGGCTTTCGGTGGCTTTGCTACCATGCGATGGGATGCTTGACTCCAGATGGGCGGTGTATGACTTGAATGAGAGTGGTTCCCAGCCTGCCATGGATTGAGGCTAGCGATGGTGGCTCCGAAAGAGAAATTCAAGAGTGGGAGTGCAATATTGAGGAACAGAGGTAGGTTGAGATGGAATTGAAGGGGAAAGTGGAGATAGAGAAAGTGAGAACCAATGGGGAAGTAGGAGAAATGGTGAGAAGAAAATGACGGGGAGGAGAGAAACACGAGGAGAAGGAAAATTGAGAAACCGTCAGGGAGGGGAGAAAGAGAAGCAGAAGAAGAAGAAAATCTACTTAACAAAATGATGACTTTTTCTTTGGGCAGGCTTGTCTTCTCTACGAGCTTGGGTCGAGAATTGGACCAGGTGTTACAAGACTGTAAATGACCTAGGTCAATATAGGATAAAAAGGCTTTTCTTCTTTTTCTTTTCAAGTAACTTTGGAGGAGTAGGATTTGCTCATAATAGTTTCACTTGCCTCTTAAAATTAATGAGAATGAATTAGGTTGCTAGATGTTCGATATTTATATTATCCTATCACTTAAAATGCCATATGATCATTAAAAGTTTGTCATCGTACGTCAATAATTTTATTTAAAATATTTTTATGAGATGGCATCACGTGATAAGGTGAGAGTATTGTTTCCTTTGTATTTTGGAATTATCCAATAATTAATCATGTGAAATAGCTATCATAATAACAATTATTTGCATTGCATATGACATACAATTCAAACCAAAATAGCCAACCTCGATTCTTTCTGTCAGTCAATATAAAATAGGTTAGGTTTAAGCTTTTTCATCACCAAATCCAAGCAGATCAGCTCAGGCAAATCTATCTTACCCTAAAGCCCTATTCAGAATTTAAAATCATGTGAACAAATATTATATATAGATACGCACCTGATCATCATCATGAAATTATTATTATTCTTATTATTTCTTTCATTTTCCAGTTCTATTGACTCCATCCTCCACTAGACCTTGTCGATTTGGTTGCAAATGATTGAGTTTTGTTTAATTATATTATACTATTGCATTAGCCGATTAAAAATATTTTCTTTGGTAGCCAAGGCCCAAAATTACCATCTATATAAACACCGGAACAGGTAAGCAATTGGTAGCAGCTTTGAGATCAAAATTAATGGATGTAAACATGACACATTAATATTCTAAATAGATCTAAATACATATATGCAATCTATCTCCTTCTATCAACTTAAACTTTTGATATAAATGATGATTTTACAAGAAATCGACAAATCCTAACAAAAGTCTTAATTCTAAACCTAAGCTTAATTACACACTTTTTGCCCAGTTAATTAAATATTTCAAGTCCTTTATGCTTAAAAAGTGATGAATATTATGTCTTCATTCACAATTTTATATATATATATATAAACACTAAGGCAATTCTTCTCCTTTTTTTTTTTTTTCTAACCAAGCTTAAATATATATATATATATATATATTAATAAGGGAAAAATTACAAGAAATTAAGAAGGGTCCTTCCCACTATCAGTGTACATAATACAAGTTGGAAAGTAATTTAAAGGAATGCTATCAAACTTAAAGTTTGTAGCTATAGCTACCCATTGCGCCACTAATGTTACCAAACACTAAGGCCATTCAAATCAAGGTCAGGAGGCTCTTTTTCAAGTCTGATACTGAGCCAGTCATGACTAGACACTTAGAGCATTATCATTTATATATACTACCAACAACCATCACCAACGTTTTTATCTTTAAATATAGACCTTAGTTCCAGGCTTTCATTGCACTAACTCACCATCAACTTCATTTGCACTTGTGTCCATACTCCATCCAGGAGAAAAGAATGGAACGAAAAGAAGAAGTGGCATTGTTGAAAGGCCAAGCCGAAATTTGGCAGCATTTATTTGCTTTTGCAGACTCTATGGCATTGAAATGTGCAGTGGAGCTCCGTATTGCTGACATCATGCACTCTCATAGTGTTCCCATTACTTTGTCCCAAATAGCCTCTGCCAATGACTCCCCTTCTCCTGATATCCCTTACCTTTCAAGAATAATGAGATCTCTGGTCTACAAAAAGATCTTCACCGAACACCATCCATCGGACGGTGGAGAAAAACTCTATGGACCTACCCACACGTCAAGATGGCTTTTGCATGATGCTGAGCTAACCCTAGCGCCAATGGTGTTAATGGAGAACAGCCAGAGGCAACTGGCGCCGTGGCATTTCCTGAGCCAATGCGTCAAGGAAGGTGGCATTGCGTTCAAGAAGGCGTACGGCGTTGAGATGTGGGACTTTGCAGCAAGAAATCCTGAATACAACAAGATTTTCAACGATGCCATGGCATGTACGACCAAGATCATGATGGGGGTGCTCCTGGCAGAATACAAGGACGGATTCGGTTCCATCGGATCATTGGTGGATGTAGGGGGTGGGACGGGAGAGATGATAGCTGAGATTATCAAACAACATCCCAATATCAATGGTTTTAACTTCGATCTCCCACATGTTGTGGCAACAGCACCGGTGCACGAGGGGGTCTCCCATGTTGGAGGGAACATGTTTGAAGCCATTCCTAATGCTAATGCAATTCTCTTGAAGGTATTGTTCAGTGATCCAATATTGGGTTACACTTAATTTTATATGTTTATCTCAGTAGTTTTCCTTTCCTAGCTCCTTTTGGGGATATAATCCAATCCTTATCATTACAAATGTTGGTGCAGTGTGTACTACACGATTGGAGCGACGAACATTGCATCAAGATTCTGAGAAATTGCAAAAAAACAGTACCACAAAAGACTGGAAAGGTTATAATTGTTGATATCGTTATCGAGAAAGATAATGACGACTTATTTCAAGAGACGCGCATGGTGTACGACTTGTTAATGATGGCACACACCACTGGTGGCAAGGAGAGGAGTGAGCTTGAATGGAAGCAATTGTTGGAGGAAGGAGGCTTCCCTCGTTATAAAATCATCAAGCTACCAGCTATAACATCTATAATTGAGGCCTATCCAGAGTGATGTAATTATTAACTAAAAAGAAGACAACGGTAAGGTTGATTAATGAATAATTTTCGGTTTAGTTTCTATAGGGACGTTGGATCTCAACTAAACCGAATTCAGTTTTCCTATTATGTTTTTCCTTCCTAATTTCATTCTGTTTGGCCACTATGTACACTTAATTTCTTGAGGATCATGATGTCGATCGTTGGAAATATTTTGCAAGGAATTGTTGATTTTTAAGTACCTTATGCTTCATTACAAGGTATATGTGTGTATATATATATTAATTGAAGGCTGCAAGCACTATTATGCTACACATGTTGGCATCCAATTAATCTCTTTTAACTAAAATTGAGATCTAGTACAAACGAGCACTTCCATCTTTACAAATTAATCATACAAGATATACTCATCATGAATTGGTTATTTTTTTTATACGTCATTATCACATACATCCCATATATATGGTGTTGGCTGGCTGTTCCAGGTGCTAAATTACTATATCAATTCTAGGTACAGTCGGGGTGGGTAATAGCGGGGAAACTGGCACTTCCATGTCAGCCAAGTTTAAAAAATGAAAAAGAAAAGAAAAGAAAACAACGAAAGAAGAAACAAAACAGAACCAAAACATAATAGAGGAAAGAAACGCAATGGTGAGCTAGAACGAGGATTGCATTCTTCGTCTTCGTAATCGTGGGTGTTGTGCTTCCACTGGCTGAAAAAGAGTGAGATTCTAGAGGTTTTCTCGTTCATTGTTTGTGGGTGGGTGTCGTTGTGGCTTGGCTTTGGAGCTTCTCTTCGCCGTGGATGAGTGCATGAGTGAGTTTGTCATCACCGTAGCAAAAGGGCTAAGCTGCCACTATCCATAGATCAGCAAGTCAAGCTTCCCTTCACCATCATAGAAGGCTAAGTTTTGGGACATTGAAGTTTTACTACAGATCTGAATCTGATACACTTCCTATCTAGGTAGCACTACAAGAAATTTTCTTTTTAGGGACGAAATTTGTTAGGGAGGAAATAAATTTCGTCCCTAAAGATACTTTTCAGAAACGAAATTTAAATTTCATCTTAAAATAGGGAGAACCTTATAAATCCGTTCGAACTAATAAATATTAGTTCGAACCGGAGATTCTGGGACGAATTAGATCGTCCCAGAAATGATAACAAGGGTTATGGTAATACACTGATAACAAGGCCGGTTTATTGAAGAATCAGATTTCATCATATAGTAGTTTCGAAATCTTTTGCACTTCTAGAGTTTAATTATTGTAAGCATCTTATGTTCTCAGTTCTAGACTGTAAAATGAACCAACACTTGGGACATACTGATAATGTAATGAGTCAGGGCACCTTTAACTGTCCATAAAGTGACAAGGAGAAACTGAGGAGAATCGTTTTGCAATTACCTTAGTCATGTCCATAAAGTGATGAAGATGAAAATATGAAGTTGAGTTTGGACAATTTTGTGTCAAATATTATTATTATTTTTGTTTTAAATTTCACTTTGAGTTGGATTTTCTAACAATTTTGTCAAAACATGCAAGAATTAATGACTAATGAAGTTGGAAAATATAGTTGAAGTTGGTTTCAATTTCAACACTATTGTATGATCATGACATATGATCCCTCATAAATAAAACTTGTAGAGGCTATACCAATACAATTTTATTTTAAAAAAAATTCAAAAAAGGCATTACCTATCTACAGAATGTGGAGGAAAGCATTGAAATGTGAAACACTTTGTAGTCATGGATTATTAGGCCTACAAACTATATTATTGCTTATGTGGATTTTTATTTGGACAACATTAAAGGTGTATTATTACTATTTGTATATACAGTTCATCTTGGTTGTGTCATCATGGGAGAAAGGAAAAAACACCCATTTATGCTAACACCATCTAGCTCAATGCCACCAACCCCGGTATGTGATATTATTTAAAAACTTTTATGGAACGTGTTGATTTGATTCAACCTCATGCTTGCTAATTTTCATTATTGTTTTTATGTTAGGACATACCAATAATATCGGGTCCTAATCTCTCAAATTACATGCACGGTTACTATGGACTAGTGCGGTCATCGACTTTTCTGCCATATAAAGATGGCAACCAATATCCATTTCAATATGGGATAGGACTTCCAACTCCTCTCATCAATACAAGCTCCGCTACAAGCACAAGAGTTGATGAAGAGGATGCACTCGATTGTAGGAAATCTGAAGTGCCATGTATTTGCTCTAGAGTTGTTGAAGAAAGTAAAGAGGACATTCTACATTCTAGAGAAACCGATGAAGGCAGTGGCAGGACACATCAAACAGAGCAAATGGATGGTGGTGATATAATTGAGGAGCCCAAGTAAAGGAGGCAGATTAATGCTTTTGAAGATTTAATGAGTTATTATAAGCAATATGTTAAGAAATTCGGGTTTGGGGTGATAACACAAAGGAGTGAGAAGGGAGAGGATGGTTGTATTAGATATGTCACCCTTGGTTGTGCCCATGGTGGGAAAGCCCGGAATAGGACGATGAATGTAGCCAAACCATGTCCGATAGGAAATACGGACTCTAAGGCAAAGATAAATGCCTTAAAAGTTGAAGGAATGTTGCGGTTGATAATATTTCATAATACCCATAATCACGGCCTCAATCCACAGAAGCCCCGATTCTTTTGATGTAATAGAGAAGTTAGTGAGTTTGTAAAAGGAATCCTAGATACAAACGACTTGGTTGACATCCGAATGAATAAGAGTTTTGGATCTCTTATTGTTGGCATGAGTGGAATCACTTCAAATGAATAAGAGTCATAGATAAAAAGAGTTATGTTCTCATGCAAATGTAACCTGTAATGCTCGTCCTTATGGTGGGTCATTTACAAAATTATTTTAATAAAAATTGACGGGAATTATGGTTCCTTTTAAAAAAAAAAAATTCCTTTCATGCCAGGATACAAAAGACTACATATTATAAATAAAATTCATTTTTCTTAATTAAAAGATTACAGTTAAAAACATTAAATTTTATAATTGAAGTTTTTTGTACAAAATATCTTGCCTTAGCATTCGTGCTCTTCCCCTTGGGCTATGCCCGTCCTAACCTATCATGCTCATCTTGTCTCTGAGAGGGTACATATAAAAACTAAAATGAGTAGATGACTCGTAAGGATTACTTCATACAGTCAAAATATATTAATATAGGTTTTCATTCATGCAATTATCACTCCATACATATATATCGTACTTATCATGCATTGCCATTCTGTTCATTTTAAAAATGTTGCGAGGTGGAGTTTTTCTTTAAAAACATTTTCTTCTTTAAAACAAATCCCCACACATCGCTGCCTTCATTTCTTTTTTCTTACATACGTTCATGCATAAATACATTCATGCATTCATCTTTTCTTACATACATTCATGCATACATCTTTTCATACATACATGCATTCTTTATTAACATGTATTCTTTCTTTCTTATCACTTTCATTGGCCGTGTAGCACAGTTTACGCCCCGTGTGCTTTGGTTAGCAGTCTTTTGGACCTGATTCTGCCCATGACCAAGGGTTGGGAATCCATTCCGTCAGGGTGTAGCACTGGGTACACTACCAATACTACTTACCCGGCATTGCAATCTACCCAATCCAGTCCATTGGTAACTTTTCCTTTTCCATTCATATGGCCGTTACATATTTTCATACATCATACATTCAATTACAATCTTTTCCCTTCCTTTTCAGTCCTTTACAGTTTTTACAGTCCTTTCTAATAGTCCTTTACGATTCTTACGGTTCTTCAAATCTTTTCATTCATAAAGTCATTTTTAAAAGAAAATGTTTTTCTTTCTTTGTGTAAAAGTTATTTTAGAAAAAGCAGTTTTCTTTCTTTTCATTTTAAAAACATCTGTTCTTGCATCTTTCAAAGCTTTCTTTCATTTATTTTTGTGAACATACATACAATATGTACCGCTTATAGCATCCATCTACATGCATACAGGTACATACTTTGGGTGCGTGAAAAGGGGCTGCCAAGGAGGGCTGTTACATACTTATACTTTAAAACTTATGCTTCATTTTCTTTATCTTTCGTATACCGTGTCTTGTGGAGAAAAGGTTTCATTTTTCTTTTAGAGAAAAGCTTTCGTTTTCTTCTTCGTTTATATAAGAAAACTCTAAAAGAGTATGAACTCAATATTTACTTGGACTTCATGCCATACTCATTCCATGCAGTCCATTCGTATGCGTGTCAGATGGCAACCTACATGCCTACACATAATCTTACGTCATCATCCACCTAATGCATAAGCATCTATACTAAAAATAGAACTATATCTCACTTGGAACACTTTCCATACATCCCTGGGCTCTTACATGCCATTTACTATGCTAAAACTTTCAGGGTCTTATTCCTTAAAGTGAACCTCTGTGATGCATCTTATGGTTAAGACACTAAGACCTCTGTCTCATTCTTCTATTTCCACATTCCTATGCATGAGTACAACCGACAGAGTCATACGTCCCAACCTTAGACTACTTACCCATTACTACATTCACGTATCCTAGTCCCATACTTAATCCTCATTCCCATCCAGTTAGGCTACATGAATTCAAGCCAACTTTGAGGATAAAACACCATGTAACCATACTGAGGATAGATTATTTATTATATATGGTAAGCCTGTCTAGCACGCGTGTCTCACCAGAGACACCTGTATCTTATCCCCTTTTATCACCTAAGAACAACCTATAATTCCAATGAACGCCCGCTTGTATAAACAAGCTCCATACTCTGATACCAACTTGCTCAAACCCGGTCGATAAGACTCTTCCTACTTCTCGGCCTTGTATAAGTTCATCCCAACACTTGACAGGAGAGGACTGCATCCATAACTGCACCTCTGTCATGTCACGTAGTTCGAGACAAATCCCAAGTCACTTCACGATGCCCATCATGCTTCCACTACACCCTCTGATACTTTTCTACCACTTCCATATACTCTTAGCCATAAGTCAACCACAAGGTGACACCTGTTACCTCGAACTACAGGCCACATCAACACTGCTTCGGGATACTGTTACGCAGTTCCTGACACTTAACAAGAGGACTGCATCCACGAGTGCACCTCTGTCACATCATGTAACTCGAGACAAATTCCTGAGTTACAGCATGGCGCCCATCATGCTTTCGCTCCACTCTCTGATACCTTTTCACCACTTCACACAAGCTTTCAGCCACAAGTCAAGCACAAGATGACACCCGTCACCTCGGACTACAAGCCACATCACCACTACTTTGGGACACTGTTATATAGTTCTCGACGCTACACCATACACTCCACGCTTTTTCGCTATGCCATCCAACCCTTTGTGACACACCGTCCGATGTATTACGACATAGCACAGAGTACATTCATGCAAACTCTTCTCCATCTACACTATGACACACATTGCTACAATGCACGCCTCATGGTGCATCGCTACACAATATGGAGTATGCACCATGCATACTTCCTTCACTACATCACTTATTACCAAGATGTACATTGCACAGTGAGTCACTACACAACACAGAGCACATGCCATGCGTACTCTCTTCATTCTATGCCACACATCACTACAGCGCACGTCACACGGTGCATCACTACACTACACGGAGTACGCTCCACAAGTACTCCCTTCACACTTCACACCGCATCACAACTACGGCATCCATCTTATGCCCATACTCACAGCACAGTCCACAATACTACACAATCAAGCCCAACACTTCACAACTACACTTCACTTCACAACTACGTAGCGAACTCCATAATTACTAACTACAAAGTCTATAGTCCAACCAACTAACTAATATAAAAATAAATAAGGAGAGATAGAGGGTTATACCATCGACGAGATAACCTGTGTGTCGCTCATTGTCCGTCACGATCAAAATTTCGAAGGAGTTGTACTTGGTGGTCAACACTACATATGGTGGCTATCCACCATATAAAATGGCGGTTGGGCTTGAGAATAGCTAGGCATGGTCTTGGAAAGGCTCAAGTTGGCCTCGTGGTGGTTTGAAGTGGCAGAGCATGGTGGCATCACGCCGTGAACAGTGCATTTGAAAAGGAGGGAGGGTGCTTGAGGTAGAGGAAGGCTATGGAACTTCATGGGAAGCTGGGGAACGGTAGAGGAAAGTGTGGTGGAGTTGTGGTGGCGAGGTGGTGGCTGGGCGGTGGCTCACGGTGGCAGATTAGGCCTTGAAGTGGGTAAAAAGCCGTGAGAGAGTAGGGGAGAGTGATAGTTGTGCAAAGCTCCATTAGGCATGAAAATAGTTGGAGAAGGTTATGGTGGTGAGAGGAACAAGATGATGGTGGTGAGACACCGTGGGTAGCCATATACGGCGGTGCACAGTGGTGCAACTGAATGTGTGGTTGTGGAGACCCATCGGAGAAAGAGAGAGAGGTAGGGGAAAAGGAGGACATAGGGAGGAAACCCATGATGTGGTGGTGCTGGTGGAAGTGCTTGGTGGCCGTTTTGGCCGTGTATGGTGCTAGGAGGAGGAATGAGCTTTAAGACCCATTCGGTTGGAGGGAGAAAGGGCTGCCGGTGTAGCTTGCCACCAGTTGGGTAGAGCTTGCCGGTGGGAGGGGAACATACCGGTGGTGGAGGTGAGGCACAGCGGCTGGAGGAGGAGGATGGGTTTTTACCCATTTCGGCTAGTGAGGCCGTGGGAGGAGAGAGGAAGTGCATGGGAGCTTGCCGACGGGAGGGAGTATTGGCCAGCATGAGAGAAGTGATTGGTGACCAAAGGTAAGGACAGTGGTGGTCGGCAGCAGCTGGGCTGTGGAGATGAAGCTTACGCACTGTGGAGAAGAGAAGAGCATGTCGACTTGTCGTGCACGCTGGGGAGAAGAGAGGAGAGAGAGGGAGGAAAGGAAAAGTGAGGAAAAAAAGAGAGGGGCTTGGGTATATAATTCAAGTCCTTCATTTCGAAATCCTCAAAATGATCTAACGATGAGTTTAAACACTGATTTGAAAACGCGTAAGTGTTTTATTTAAACTAAAGTTAAAAATAAAGCACTGAGAGGAATTAAAATATAATATTATTTAATAAACTAAAGTTTTCAAAATAATAGTTCTTCATCATTATTTAAAATGATGAAATATCGTTAATTACCCAAAGAGAATAAATCATTTAAATTTAAGTTAGAGTTTTCAATGTAAAATTAAATCTCTTAATATTTTATGACTTAAAATATTTAATTTAAATAATTATCCACAATTATAATATTTTTAGGGCTCATTAAAATATTATAATTTTGTTATTTAAAAAAAGCTTATCTAATAATACCTTAAATATCTCATATAAATATTTTCAGAATATTTAAAATATCCGTAAGTTTTAAAATATCTATCTTATTTTGAAATCTGCTGGATATATTTTAGAACATGCCATCAAGGCTCAGCAGGTAGAACGAGGCTCAGCATGTAAAACGAGACTCATATTTAAAGAAGGAAGAAGGGGTGGATTATCACACAACCACTTCCCCGTCATATAAAAAAATCCATATATCCAAGTCAATTTAAATAGAACAATGACATTTATTGGACAAAGACTAGTAATGCAAATGCAATTACTTCCCCCACATATAAACAAATCCATATATCCAAGTCAGTTTAAACATAACAGTGAAATTTATTATCCAAAGATTAGTCATGCAAATGCAATTACTTCCCCCACATATAAACAAATCCATATACCCAAGTCAATTTAAACAGAACAGTGAATTTATTATCCAAAGACTAGTCATGCAAATGCAATTACTTCCCCCACATATAAACAAATCCATATATCCAAGTCAATTTAAACAGAACATTGCAATTTATTATACAAAGACTAGTCATGAAAATGCAATCACTTTCCTCCCATATAAACAGAGCCATATATCCAAGTCAGTTTAAACCGAATAATGAAATTTATTACACAAAGACTAGTCATGCAAATGCAATCACTTCCCCCATATATAAACAGATCCATATAACCAACTTAGTTTTAATAGAACAATGAAATTTATTACACAAAGACTAGTCATGCAAATGCAATCACTTCCTCCACAAATAAATAGATCCATATATCCAAGTCAGTTTAAATAGAACAATGATATTTATTATACAAAGACTACTCATGCAAATGCAATTAACTCCTCCACATATAAACAAATCCATATATCCAAGTCAGTTTAAGAGAACAATGACATTTATTATACAAAGACTACTCATGCAAATGTAATCAAATCCCCAAATATAAACAGATCCATATATCCAAGTCAGTTTAAACAAAACAATCCAATCATATGCAATTACTTCCCCCACATATAAACAAATCCATATATCCATATAGTTTAAACAGAACAATTCAACCATAATCCTGAATTCACCTAGGAATTAACAAACCAAAGAGGAAAAAAAAATCCAACTTCATTTAGGCACTTGACTGCATTCATTCCCAATTCTGCTGAAACAATGGAAGAATCATATTTTGACACCAAAAAAAAAATCTTTCCAATATCAAAGGGGGAGCTTACCAAGCTTGAGTGGGTTCTTTGGCCATTTACCTAGTGTCCAAACCCAAAGTCCAAAAGTTTGGGTAAGGGTTAGGATTAGGATTAGAGTTTCAGGATGAAGGATTAGGGTTAGGGTTTCGACAATCTTAAGGATGAACCAGAACTTGAGGAAACTTTCAAAATGGATCTTGAGGAAGGAGAACAGACTTTCGCAAAGAGAAACTAAGGAGGAAACAGATCTTGACAAGGAAATTTGTGAGATTGAAAAAAGAGAAAGGAGAACCTAGACTTGCAAAAGAGAAACCGAGGAGGAAACTTGCGAAATCGATCTGCGAAAGAGAATATGAGAGGAAACATATTTCAGATGAGGAAGGAGGAAACTTGCAAAATCAAAAAATAAGAAAAGAACCCAAACTTGCGAAAGAGAAACTGAGGAGAAACTTGCAAAATCGATATGTGAAAGAAAATTTGAGAGGTGATAGGTTTTAGATGAGGAAGGAGAACCACAATATAATAGATGTCTATGAAATGAGATCTTAATAAACAAGTAGGAAGCAACGGGAAACTCAGAGGAAGGAAGCAAGTCTTTTTAGGGTTCAAAAGGTTAGGGTTAGCGTTGATGGGAAAGATCAAATGAGACAAAAGATTAGGGTAAATGGAGAAGATGAGGGGAGAAGAAAGGGGTGAAGCGTTTGGGAAAAGTGGAGTTGTGAGCATGGGTTTCGTAATCGTGGGTTGCATATCCAATCGAATATGCACCGTTTCATTAAGACACGTAGGACCCGACTATGAGGCGTTTACCCCTTGCAATTGCATTCAACATTTTTGTCACTATATAAATGACATATAGCCTTTTCTTTTGACTAAATTCATGCCCACGGCTAATGACCTAGATAGAGCTACTACTTGCCCTAAACGGGGAGGTAGTTAACTCCCTTGATTAGCCTTGGCTCTCCTGTCAAAGTAGTTCCTAGAAAGTTGATATGGAGCTATGGCTTTCGGAGGATGAATCATGCATTGCAAAAAGTTACTTTGTTTGGTCTTGTTCCTATTATTATAACTTGGTCTCTTTGGTTTTGGAGATGCAAAGCCCGCATGGAAGGGAAATTGAATAATGTGGATACCTTGTGGGGGTCGATAAAAGCTGCGATAGCTTGGGTTGGTTTAAGATTGCATGCTAGCAAAAAGTATAAAGATGGAGATGAAAAGTTTTTATAATATCTCTATATTCCGATAAAATTTGTTACTAGATTGAGACATTTTCTTGTGAAATGGAACAAGCCAAGTGCGGGGTGGTTTAATCTTAATGTGGATGGGAGTTCTTTGGGCAACCCTAGTTGGATGGGCGTAGGAGAATTAATTAGAGATAATAAGGGTCGTCTTGTTTGGGCTTTTGCAAAAGAGATGGCTGTTGGAACTAATAATGAAGTTGAAATATGAGCTTTATATTATGGCTCACAGGATTGCAAGTATTTGGTGATCCAAAAAGTTGAGATTGAAGTGGATTCTTTGTTAGTTGCTAATTGGTTGGTGAAAGGAAGATGTAGCATATGGTATCTTGAAGATTACTGAGATAGGATACAAGAAATTCTCTCTACATTGGAAATTAAGATTATGAATGTCTTTAGAGAAGGTAATGCAGGGGTGGATTTTCTCACTCATTGGGCTTTGGATAAAAAATCTGGAACATGGGCGAATTTCAATGATGCTCCACAAAACCTTAAAGGGATACTAAAAGTTGACAAAATAGTTCTCTATGCCCTCAGAATTTAGTGTCCTGTTCTGGTCGTTGCTTATTTTTTTTGTTTTGTTTCTCATTGGTTCTTTGGTGATAGAGTATTAGGTTTTTTGCTACACTTGGGTTTTGGATGTTTTTAACTCATCTCGTAACCCCCCCCCAAGTGTTTGGTTGTTTTCACGGTATTTTTCTACCATAAGTGAGGGTTTATGAATAAACTTAGGGAGGGGTCACTCTTGGACATGTGGCCCCAACTCTTTTTTTTTTTTTTTTTCTTAAAGTACAGATCACTAACCTCACATGCTTGTCAATCTCTACATAGTTATTCAATACATACCGTTCAACGCTATTAAACTCTCATCCACATAACTCATAGCCCTCTTCTACACTTGTGAGACGTACACTTTGACGAAACACAGAGAATGATAATGTAACTCCCAAATCTCAACCTTCATAATTTTGTTTCGGTTGCGAGAATCTGGTATCAATTCCATGGAAATACATAGAACAAAAATGTATGTCATTCATTATCAATGGATGACTTAGCAATCGAACTTTTTGGATGAGCTTTATTCTCGCATGAATCACTTAAGTTTTCCCAGAAACTATTCAATAGAATACATCTCTCTATACTAGATCAGGCCAACAACTAAAGCCTCACGGGTGGGGCAGGTACACATGAACCAAGTTTTCCAACTTGCATAATATAACTGCAATGTCAACTTGCATCCTTACTAATGATCAACTTTCAATATTCTACTGCAAATATCCCTAAAAAATCTCCCTAATTCTATTAGTGATGCATGGACATCTTGAGTCAATTTTCCACATACCCCAACTAGCAACAAAATGCTGCAAAAAACATGACAATCGTGACTTTTAAAACTAGTTACCTTCCAATTAGTTGTTCCCATACATCTTAACATGTTTGAGGCATAGTCATAAGGTAATTTCATTCCTTTAAACCACCCAAATAATTTTCTTTTCTCCTCATTTGATAGTATATACCAACCAATGGGCATATAAACTGACGGACCATTATCTTGCAAATGCAATTCCCTCCTTATCCCCAACTATTTTAAATATTTACGAGAATTAGTCGTATATTTGGTCTTCCTTTCTATTAACATCAGAGTGCCCAGTGTATTATTGCAAATATTTTTCTCAATGTGCATAATATCTAAATTATGGTGTAATGTCAAGATAGACCAATATGGCAACTCAAAGAATATGCATTTTTTTGTCCAATTCAACTCTACTGCTTGTCGTTTCCTCTTCCGAGCTCTTGTATCCTTGCCAAGTCTGTTTTCTGAGACATCCATCAACTAAGTGATAATATCTTAACCAGAGAACTATGAAAAATGGTGACCAGTGCTCAACCTTTCCATCAAACTTTGCTTAATTTGAACGCCAACTATGATCATGAGATAAATATCAATGATGCCTCATGAAACATAATTTTCTGCCATTTTTCAATCATTGAGACTGAGTATCTTTATTACATATAGGACATGCCATTTTACTTTTTGTGCTCTACCCAGACAAGTTTCTATATGTTTGGAAATCACTACAAATTATAAAGTCAATGACATATATAATAATATGATGTACGTAATTCTCATGATTGTACAGAATTGACAAAGTGAGACTAACTTAGTATAGCATATACATGCCCTTACTAAATATATAATCTTAAATTTATGGAAAATGATAGGTACACCGACAAAGTGTGCCTATCATTTGTATTGATTAGGGTTTTTGTTTCAATTTTTTTAGGATTTTAATATTGTGTTTTTATTAATTTTATTCCATGCACAAGCTGTACGAACATATTATACACCTGTTTGAACTTTTAAAATTACACTTTTTCCATTCTAACTTACAAAAAAGTACTAGTTAGAACTTATTGTACACATGTTCGAACGTACCTGAGTCTGCGAAAGAAATATGTAAATCCTATTTAAACCATTTGAATGTACAAAATATCGTTAAAATGGAACCAGTTTGGGACAGATATATAACCCAGAAGAATCAAAACATTCATTAGTTCAATCTTCTCATTCGAAGCCACCGTTCGTCGCCAATTTCCATCGCAATGTGACCAAAGGTTGCCATTCAATAGGTAACAATTCTGATCCCTTCATTATATGTAGTAAATAGGCTTGACAAACATTGGTTGTTTGTTGAAAATGGGGTTCAAAATTTCATATGTTGTCCAAACCATTTCTTGTGTTTTATGGCTGTTACACATGGTGTTTGGCGATGTAATTGGTGGAGTGAGGTGTGAACTCCCTCCCTTTGAAGTTTTCTAGATCAAAACCAACAATTCTTGATGAATCGTTGGTGGGTTATTAGGTTCTAAGTCAACTCAGCCATGGATGTTCATGGCTAAGGTTTGTTTGTACGAATGGCTTACGCTGCTCAAATGCTTTTTTTCAAACAACACATATCATACAATTTGAACATGCCTCACCCCATTCAAACTGTCTGATCCATTCAAACATATTCAAAGCTATTAGAAGGTCCAAAAAACTATTATTTGCATTCGAACATGTGACCACCCATTCAAATGCTTTAAGGTCTATGGGTTGGGACATATATGAATCTTTTCAAATGGTTTCTACCAATCGGAACTTCTTTTAGTTCGAACCTGACACAATTCCGAATAGATTAAAAGCTATTCAAACTGGGAAAGAGTTATTATATAAGTTTGAACGTATGATCACCCATAGAAATTAGGCTCCATTCAAATGGTTTTACTCAGTTTGAATAGATAAAAGTATAGTTCGAACGGTATCTCCTACCCATAGAAATTGCCATTGGATGATGTTGTTCGAACTATATATCTATCTATTCGAATGGACTCATCTTGTTCAAATGTTATCCCTTTACATTAGAATAGGTTAAAGTTTCTATTCGAACAATAGTTGTTTTCATTCAAACGCAACTTCGTATAACATAATTACATTGTTCAATTATTGGATCCATTTATAACTGATTTTTTTCCCTAAATAGTGAATTCATGGAATATGTTGGAAGAAAGCTGGAAGGGTGGAGCTACTAGAACTAATAATAAGTGAATGCCTATATTGGTTGAGTGAGAGATCATATTAGATGACTTTTATGATTTTGTTTAGGAGGGAAGAAGTCTATCTTCCATCATTCACGATAGTGGATGGGGTCCAATCTGTGAGCAGAAAATGGTGGCCTATCCAGATATGGTCAGTGAGTTCTATCAACCTATATTAGAGATGGGGGTTGAGGATGAGTCATTCACCTTTTCTATTCAGGGAGTCAGTATAAATTTATAACCATACTTACTTAGTTTCTCAACATACCTTGTGAGGTAGGTGCATACCTTGCATTGCCACCAACTATAGGGATAGATGGTGGTGATGATATTGAGGATGAGGCTCCAGCAGATTATGAGGTTCATTGGTTGATGCTGGATGATTCTGCTCCTCCATATGATGGCAAAGTCATCAAACAAGTAGATTATCGAGCCTTCTTTCACACAAGACAGATTTCGGCACAATATCAATCCAAGAAAGCACAAGACAAATTTCGGCATTTAATGAGCTCGACTAATGTTACGTGTGACGCCCCCAAATCTCCACATACGAATACGGGAAAATCAAGACGTCCGGATGGTGACATCACGGGTCACCACCCTATCGCCAAGTGCCAAGTATGTGTATAAGCAACAAATGTGCACAAAGAAACACGCAGTGGATAGCAAAGTCATAAACTAAGTACCAGAATTGTTATTGTTTAATACAAAGCCGTTCGAAACATACATAATAAAATATTACGAGATACAAATATTATTTCAAACCAAACTACAAAGCATAACTCCCAAATCAAAACTCCGGCAGAGCTGCCTCCTTAGGCTCAGCCTCCTCCTCCTCCTTAATCTCTGCACCAAAATCTACGGTACCAAAAATGGTGCCGCAGGTAAGTAAAGATCCAAACACCACAAGATAAAAACACATTAAAACTCAAACAATATGCATGAAAGAATGCAATGCACATAACCCATAAAACACATTTTTCCACGCACGCCAAAATCTCATTTTGGCCCAAAACATATCCTTTAAACATAACCTCGCCATTATCCCCGATAATGGCCCAAAAAAAACCAGACCGTCAGAACACTATAGGTAGAAATCACAGACCAGACTCTACCACCATCCCTGCTCGCCACCGTCCCTACGCGTGCACCGTAGGTGGGAATCGTAGGCGGGATTCTACCACCGTCCCTGCCTACCACCATCCCTATGTGTGCACCGTAGGCGAGAATCACAGGCGGGATTCTACCACCGTCCCTACTTACTACCATTGTGATGACCCGCTTTTGAGTGTATTTTCGCTGAAATAATTGTTTTTATTTTAATTTAATTGCGTTTTAAAATTGGTTTTTAATTTATTTGATGTTGTGTTTTATTTCTTTAAGTTGTTTTATGGTTTTTAATCCCTTTTCAGCAGTTTGTTTTGTTTTCCCGGAGTGAGGATTGGACCTCATTTCTTTTTTTGCATCTTTTTCCTTTTTCTCTTTTTCCTTTTTTTCTTTTTCCCTTCTTTTCTTTTTCCTTTCTTTTTCTTTTTTTTTTCTTTTTTTTTCTCTTTTTCCTCCTGCTTTCCCGCTCGAGCACCCCCCCGAGCTCTCTCTCTCTCTTCTCTCTCCTCACCCACGGTCGGACTCCTCTCACCGTCGACCCAGCGCCGTCCGGCCACCGTGGGCGACACCACCCCCACCATCCTCTTCGTCTCCCTCTGGCGCACCACCCCTCCGAACCTCAGCCCCATCCGGCCGGCCGTTTGGCCGAAAAACGCCCAACAAAGCCGCACGGTTTTGGCCTCGATCCGCCGCCGTCGCTCCACCTCCGGCCACCATTTCTTCACCACTTCATCACCGGTCCCTTGCCGTCCTAACCCATCCATTTCCGGCCTCCAACGACCACCGAAACAGCTCCTACGAGCTTGCTTTCCGTTTTGGGTAATCCGGCTTCCCACCGCCGTTTCTGCCGCCACCCACGGCCAACCACCACTTCCAATAGCTTCACAACCATCCCTAGACCATTCCCTAACAATTTCGTGTCCTAGTTTGTCCCCGTTCAAAAGTGGGTTTTTCACAACCCACGGCCACAGTGAATTTTCTCTGTGACGTTGCTTTTCCGGCACCGTTCGCAACGCCGCGTGTTTTCTAAAATTGCCATATAGCGCTGTAAGTATTTTCCAAACCCTATTTTCAGATTTAAATATATATTGCTCTTTCAATTAATTAATTTGCTGGTTGGTTGATTCCGGACTGAGTCCGAGGAGTTCGGGGATCGGATGGATGGAGGACGGAGTTGCTTGATTTATTGTTTTATGATTGGTTGTTTGTTTTGTGCGTTGATAATTGCATTTGCATGGGGCATGCACGGGTATTTTATTTTATTTGAGAAACCCCGTTTTGCTGGCGTGATTGGACTTTCGGGTGCGTGTGTCTCACGAGCCCAAGCCGGGATGGGTTATTATCTCGGTGGAGCTCCTCTGGTCACTCGGGAGTGGATAATACTGAGTGACGTCCCCTGAGTTGTCGCTGGGCGACGACGGGAGCGGGGCTAGAGGATGGCCCGGCCAGGTACGCGCAGGGCGCGAGTCTGGGCATCGTTCTACTCACCGACTCCGTGGCTCTTCGCTGGCGAGGGCTAGAGGATGGCCTGGCCAAATACGCGCGGGGCGCGAGTCTGGGCATCGCTCGTTTAGGTGTCACATGCGCGGTCCTTACCTGCGGTGTGGCACATAGCCAGGGTGTGCGGATGATCCCTAGGGGAGATCATGGTGCATGCATAACCGGTGTATTTTTATGGTTTTCGGATGCGGGCCATTTTCTGGGAAAATGGCGAGTTTTGGTTTTGAGGCTTTTGATCCATTTTCTAGGAAAATGGTGGTTTGGGCCATTATCTGGGATAATGGCGAGGCTTGGTTTTGAGGATATGTTTTTATTGGGCCAAATGGGTTTTTGGCGTGCGTGGTAAAAATGTGGTTTTGCGGGGCATGTGCATTGGTTTTTCTTGCATCCATGTTGATTGAGTTCTATGTGTTTTTATCTGGTGGTGTTTGGGTTTTACTTACCTGCGGTACCATTTTTGGTTACGTAGCTTTTGGTGCAGAGTTCGAGGAGGAGGAGGAGGAGGCTGAGCCCGAGGATGCGGCTCCACCGGGTTGCTGATGTTATGCTTTGCGTTTGATATTTTATTATATGCGTGTTTTATAATATTTTATTTATGTACGTTTTAAACAGCTTGTATTACGTTGAGAACAATTCTGGTACTTAGTTATGACTTTCGTTATCCGCTGTGTGTTATTCCGTGCACATTGTTGTTTCTGCACACACTTGGCACCGTCGATGGGATGGTGACCCGGGTTGTCACCATCCGGACGTCTCGATTTCCCCGTGTTCGGGCATGGGGATTTGTGGGCGTCACAACCATCCCTACACGTGCCTCTGACTCGAACCAGTCAGACCAACCGTTCACGTATACCATAAATCATTTCTCGCTTACAAGCCCAGTTTCTATTTTACAAACACATGCACATGCATGCAACTACACAAAAAACCCGGTTTTTCCTTTTTAAAACACGAACATGCGAGCACTATACAATGCAAACATCAAGGCACAAATATCTCAAACAAATATCAACATCAACCCAACAACTCCATCCTTAATCCATCCGACCCCCGAACTCCTCGGACTCAGTCTAGAATCAACCAACCAATCCAATAATTTATTGTAAGAGCAAAATATATTTACATCTAAAATTAGAGTTTGAAAAATACTTACAGCGCTATGCGGTATTTTTTGAAAGCTCGCGGCGTTGCAAACGGCGAAGAAAAAGCAACGTAACAGTGTATTTTACACTGTAGCCGTGGGTAATAAATTACCCACTTTCGAACGGGGACAAACCAAGACACGAAATTGATAGGGAATGGCCTTGAAATGTTTATGAAGTTAAAGGAAGTGAGCTTTAGCCGTGGGTGGCAGTGGAAGCGGAGAAAGCCCGAATCGGATTTGAGCTCGTGGGAGTTGCTCCGGCAATAGATCGAGGCCGAAAATGGGTGGGTTAGGTCGGCAAGAGGTAGGGGAAGAAGCTGTGAAGAGGTGGTGGCCGGAGGTGGAGCGACGACGCCGGAATTGGCAAAAAGCCTTGCGAAAAGAAATGGCTCTAGGTGGTGATCGGCCGGCCGGATGGAGGAGATTTTTTGTGGGAGTGATCACCGGCCGGAGGGGGTTCGAATGGTGGGGGTGGTGTCGACCACGCCAGCCGGCGGCGGTAGGTCTGGGTGGCTGTGCTGAACGACGAAGGGGAGAGGGAAGAGAGAGAATGGGGCGAGCAGGAGGAGAAGAAGGAAAAAGAAGAAGGAGAAAAGAAAAAGAAAGAAAAAGAAAGAAAAAGAAAAGAAGAAAAGGAAAAAGGAAAAAGGGAAAAAAGAAAAAAGAGAAAAGAAAAGAAATGAGGTCCAATTCTCACTCCGGAACCAAAAACCGATCCACCGAAAACGATTTTAAGAACCGTAAAACGACTAAAATAAATTAAACACCACATCAAATAAAATAAAACCAATTAAAATACAATAATTTAAAATAAAAGAACTAATATTTTAATTAAATTAAGAAAAACTCCTTCAGTGAAAATACACGTAAAAACGGGTCATCACATCCTCCCCCCTTAAAACAAATTTTGTCCTCGAAATTTGTGAGGTCAAACATCAACGTCAAAAAATACAATATACAACTCCGAACATATTTGAGAGATACATAAAATCAACAACTCCCAACAATTCCAATAGTTATTAACTTCATACCATAAATTGCTAATATCAACAACGTCTCTGCTTTACCTCCCGAACTTTCATCCTATTCCAACTTTGGTAACCTAATAGCCACTTCCAAAATTAACCATCAATAAACAAAATTTGCACGACCAAAAGATTAATCTCCCATTAAAACTCTGGATCACTACTAATTCCTCAAAATCAATACAAAATTTGAATATCTAAGTATCTTCAACAATCATGCTTTCGCGCGCACTCTGATAATTCACCAAAATCCATAAAGGCTATATCCTCAAAAATTACGTCATGAAGTACAAGCTCAATCTACACCTAATCACAACAAACCTTTACCACATTTCTATAGAAAATAATAAACCTCCAAAACCACACATCTCCACTCATTCCTCAGTTGGCCATCGCTGCCCTAATCAAAAATCAAAATTCAGCAAAAATACACCCATTGATTGATGACAGATATCAATACCAATCAACCTCCAGGCCCCAAATTGAAAACACATAACATCATCCCAAAATACACCTGTCTCTTCTAAAGATAAGGAGCATATCCAAAAGGCCCAAGTCTTTCCCGGCCAACCGACGAGAGCGCCTATAACTTCTACCCGATATCCCACACTTCAAGCTCATTACCTATATTTTGAATAACATCTAATCTTGCAGTAACTAACTCACTAAAAACTACCATTGACTTCAAGTTGCAATTAATTCTCAAGATAAACACAACAGTTGTTACAGACCATCATCCCAATGGGTAACCCACTTCGACTGCACATTCCGTTCAACTTACCAAACAACTCAAAGCCAAAATCTCTTGAATTTAAAATTATCACACAGATCCCTCTTCAACTCCTACCAAGCCCAAAAAAATAGATGAGACTAGGACTAGCACTCCCCGAAATCCATACACATTTACCATGACTACTCATCAATCTCATGTACTCTTAGCCAACACCATAAGTCATTCAAACGTACAAGTGATCCATTACCACATTTCCATCATCTGGACTTATATTCTCAATTCAACAAGATTCATTCCTAAATCTTCTCAACTTATATCCTTAAATTAGCAACTAGCCATTGCTTAAAGTTTGGTACCGAGAATGACCTTAAACCTGCTAAGAATCCATTCCCAAAAGTCTACAGATCATATAGCCTCAAATTCAGTTGTATTCAATACCAACACAAAATCTACTATTTCCAACACCCTGATGGACCTATATCTTTCGAATCGATAAAATCATTTCCTAAAATCTACTACTACAACCCCGAATTAACAATAATTATTTTCTAAACTAGCTCGATATCTTCAATCCTCAAAGAAATACACGAACTAGATCATTACCTCCAATCCTCAAAGAAATCTACTCTCGAAAAATTTTCATTTCAATAACTCAATTCTAATCAACCCTATTTTAATGGTTATAAACTAATCACTCAATAGAGTAGATCAAGCTACAGCACTAAGTCTGTAAAACTAAGAACTCAATTCGTATTATAAATCAGTCCTTCAACTCTGCAATTCTAAAACCTTAAATCAAATAAGAATCATCTTCTGGAACTTCTAAGATCAAAGAACTTACATCCCATAATAGAAAAATCGACTCCCAAATCTTTCAAATTCTAAAATATTAATAGATAATAAATTATTTTCTGAAATTCTCAAGATTGGTGGTTTTAATCCAAAACATTCACCTTAAAGGCTTGTAAAATCTAAAGGCCCAATTACTACCAAATTACTCATCCGAATCACGAAATCTAAAACTCAAAATTTAATTATTTCCCCCCAAAGCTTGTCGAACCTAACACTTTAATTACCATAAACTTATTTTCCTAAAATCTATAAGGCGCCAAACTTTAAAACTTTGTTGAAACTTCATAAAATCTATCCTTGAAATTTGTTGAACTTAGAACCTACTACGTTATAGACCATTTCATAAACTCAACGGAACCAAAGAACTCAATTATTCTACTTCCCTAAAAGATCACCCAAATCATGCCATTCTCTCCAAGTCTTGATAATATAAAAAAACAAACCACACAAGGCGTTCATCATGAAGGATTAGATTAGACCCATACCTGCCATGACTCCAGCATTCTGAGTCTCCGTAACCTCGCCTCCAAAGGTACCAGGAGTCACTGCGTACATTCGAGCCCAAGCTAATTGCCTCTGATTAGTTCTACCACTGCAACGAGCTCCACGGCTTTCTTGAACTCGTCTAGGGCACTCATGAGCAAGATGCCCCGTCTGACCGCATTCAAAACATTGGTTACTACCCAGACAACACTTGCCTCCGTGAGCTCTATTACATCTTCCACAAACTGGCACTCGTCCTCCTATACGCACTCTCGAGGCTGCTAATGGTCAAGTCCCGATCCGCTGAACAAACTTCTGAGGCAAACCCGAACTACTTCCTTCACTAGTAAAACTCCGCCTCTTTTGTCCTAGAGGGGAGCCCATACTCAAATTATTCTCTCGCTCTACAAAAGTGGCCAAGTCCACTAAATCCTCAAAATTGGAAATCCGGTGGCAGACCACCATTCAGCGTATATCAGGACGTAGACCCTCCTGGAAATGCTCGGCTTGCATTCTCTCTGTGGCGATGAGGTGGGGAGCAAATCGCCCAAGTTCTATAAATCTTCGGGCGTACTGTTCTGCGGTCATACTCCCTTGGACCAAGCTTGAGAACTCTCTTGCTTTTTGCCGCCTCAGAAGCGGGAAAGAACCGATCATTAAACTCTTTCTTAAAGCGCTACCAGGTCACAGCGGCAAAAGATCCCAATTCTGACTCCAGCATTACTCTTTTTGTATCCCACCAATACGAGGCAGTGCCTTGCAACAGATAGCTGGCATAAAGCACTTGTTGCACCTCAGTGCAACCACATACTTCAAAAGTTCTTTCTAAGTCTCTGACCCACTTTCCAGCCCGAAGTGGATTCTCTTCTCTCGTGAAGGGTGGAGTTCTATGCGCTAGAAAGCACTCATAGGTGCATCCAGCTTGCACCCCTCCACTAGGCCCTCCTGTTAGTAGCCAAGGCCCTCCTTGTTGTGGCCAAGGCCTTCCTTGTTGCGGCCCAAAATTCTGCTGCATGAACTCAGTCATTTGCCTTATTGCTTGGGCTATAGCATCATCCCTCGGCGTATCGTCCCGAGGCGCTTGAGTAGACTTTCTTGGCCTCACCATTTTCCTGCTCCACAACCTTTGACCCCCTTTAAGAAAAACAAATAAAACCAACATAAAACCAAAAACCAAAACCAAACCACACAACAAGAAAACAAAACATACTAGCATGCAATAACATAACTAAATAAATAAATACAAGCAAACAAGCTCAAATAAATTCAAAACAAATAAAACATGTAAAATAGTAACTTTACTTAAAATAAATTTTAAAACTCAACTTTAAAAACATTCTGGTACTACCTACGGGACATGTGGTTTTACCCAGAGCCAAACTGCTCTGATACCACCTGTGACGCCCCCAAATCTACACGTCCGAATACGAAAAAATCGAGACGTCCGGATGGTGACATCACGGGTCACCACCCTATCGCCAAGTGCCAAGTGTGTGTATAAGCAACAAATGTGTACAAAGAAACACGCAGCGGATAGCAAAGTCATAAACTAAGTACTAGAATTTTTATTGTTTAATACAAAACTGTTCAAAACATACATAATAAAATATTACGAGATACAAATATTTTTTCAAACCAAACTACAAAGCATAACTTCCAAATCAAAACTCTGGCGGAGCCGCCTCCTTGGGCTCAGCCTCCTCCTCCTCCACGATCTCTGCACCAAAATCTACGGTACCAAAAATGGTGCCGCAGGTAAGTAAAGATCCAAACACCATAAGATTAATAGGAAATGGCCTTGAGATGTTTATGAAGATAAAGGAAGTGAGCTTTCGCCGTGGGTGGCGGTGGAAATGGTGGTGGAAGCGGAAAAAGCCCAAATCGGAGTTGAGCTCGTGGGAGCTGCTCCGGCAATGAATCGAGGTCAGAAATGGATGGGTTAGGTCAGCAAGAGGTAGGGGAAGAAGCTGTGAAGAGGTGGTGGTCGGAGGTGGAGCGACGACGCCGGAATCAGAAAAAAGTCGTGCGGAAAGAAATGGCTCTAGGTGGTGATCGGCCAACCGTATGGAGGAGATTTTTGGTGGGGGTGATCACCGTCTAGAGGGGGTTCGAATGGTGGGGTTGTTGTCAACCACGCCGGCCGGTGGCGGCAGGTTTGGGCGGCTGGGCTGAACGGCGAAGGGGAGAGGGAAGAGAGAGAATCAGGCGAGCGGGGGAAGAAGAAGGAAAAAGAAGAAGGAGAAAAGAAAAAGAAAGAAAAAGAAAAGAAGAAAAGGAAAAAGGGAAAAGGGAAAAAAGAAAAAAGAGAAAAGAAAAGAAATGAAGTCCAATCCTCACTCCGGAAACCAAAAACCGATCCGCCGAAAACGATTTTAAAAACCGTAAAACGACTAAAATAAATTAAACACCACATCAAATAAAATAAAACCAATTAAAATACAATAATTTAAAATAAAAGAACTAATATATTAATTAAATTAAAAAAAACTCCTTCAGTGAAAATACACGTAAAAACGGGTCATCACATTACAAATAGCACATGGAGAGCCAATTGATTTGCATCTATACTTCCTCATCTGCAACCGATTTGAATCACAGTATTTGACTGGAGGTAGTCTACTGTATGCATTGATGATCTCCAACCTCCTAGTTAAATGAGGGTGTGATACCCCGTTTTTACGTGTATTTTCACTTAAAGAATATTTTAATTTAATTAAAATATTAATTCTTTTATTTTAAATTATTGTATTTTAATTTAATTTATTTAGCTATGATATTTGTTTTGCAGAGCTTTCTTAATATTAAGTATCGTTTTGAGTTTAAAATGCTGTGTAATTTATTTTAGTTTGTTTTTGGATTTAAAATTATGTTGTTGTTTTTACTAGTTATTTATTATATTTTAGCTTGATGTGATGCTTAAATTATTTTATTCGTTTTATAGCTTTTAAAGTCGTTTTCATCGGATCAGTTTCTAAACTCCATAGGTGAGGATTGGACCTCATTTCTTTTCTCCATCTTTTCTTTTTCTATTTTTCCTTTTCCTCTTTTCTTTTTCTTTTTCTTCTCTTTTTTTTTTCCCTTCTCCCGTGCGCACGACCCAACCCCTCATTTCTGTCCATTTCTTCCACTGCCCAGTTCGTCGCCATCCCGCCACCGTGACCTGCACCACCCCCACTGGTCGACTCCCCTCCGGCCGGCGTACCTCCCCACCAAATATCAGCCCCTCCCGTGCCGCCGTTAGCCACCGAGAGCCCCACCATTCCGCACGGTTTTTCCCCTTTTTGCCGCCGTCATTCTACCTCCGGCCACCAACTCTTCACCACTTCATCACCTATCTCTTGCTGTCCTAAACCACCCATTTTCTAGCTCCGATCAATTGTTGGAGTAGCTCCCACGAGCTCATCTCCATTTTACCATTTTTTCGCTTCCACTGCCATTTCTACCTCCACCGATGGCCAACTCTCAAGTCTTAGTTTGTCCCCGTTCGAAAGTGGGTATTTTACAACCCACGGCCACAATGTATTTTAGACTATTACATTGCTTTTTCTTCGACGTTTGCAGCCTCTTGATCCTTTGAAAATATATAGCATTGTAAGTATTTTCCAAACTTTCTTTTAGATTAAAATATATCTTTGCTTTAACGATAAATTGTGACTGGTTGGTTATTCCAGGCTGAGTCTGAGGAGTCAGGGGTCGGATGGATTTGAGGATGGAGTTAATTATGTTTGGTTGATGTTGATATTTATTAGAGATTGTGCCTTAATGTTCGCATTGTATAGTGCATGCATGTTCATGTTTAAAAAGGGAAAACTGGGTTTTCTTCTAATTGCATGCATGTACATGTGTTTGTAAAATGAAAACTGGGCTTGTAAGCGAGAAATGATTTATGGTATATGTGAACGATTTGATTAAATGGTTTGAGTTAGAGGCACGTGTGGGGATGGTGGTAGAGTCTCGCCTGCGATTTCCGCCTATGGTGCACGCGGCGTAGGGATGGCGGTAAGCAGAGACGGTGGTAGAGTTCCGCCTGTGATTCCCACCTACGGTGCACATGTAAGGATGGTGGTAGAGTCCCGCCTGCTATTCCCGCCTACAGTGCTCTGATGGTTTGGTTTTTGAGCCATTATCTGAGATAATGGCGAGGTTATGTTTAAAGGGAAAGTTTTGGGCCAAAATAGGATTTTTGGCATGCGTGGAAAAGCTAAACTTTTGGGATATATGCGTATGGCATCATTTTCATGCATATTGTTGTGGCATGAATATACTTTTTATCTTGAGGTTTTTTTGGTTTATTACTTACCTGCGGTACCATTTTGGAACCGTAGATTTTGATGCAGATGTTGAGGAGGAGGAGGAGGCTGAGCCCGAGGCGACGGCTCCGCCAGAGTTTTGATTTGGAGTTGTTTATGTTAAAAAATATCTCTTTAGTTTTTATGCCTTGTATTTTGGTTTTGAAACAATATTTGAGACTTGTAATATTTTATTATGTGTGGTTTAAGCAGGTTTGTATTAATCAAAAATTATGGTACTTAGTTATAAGACTTTTATTATCCGCTGCGTGATTTTATTTGTACACTGGTTGCATGTACACACACTTGGCACTCGTGGATGGAATGTGTGACCCGGGTTGTCATCGTCCCGATGCCTCGATTTCCACGTGTCAGTACGTGGGAGTTGGGGGCGTCACAAGTGGTATCAAAGTGGTTTGACTCTGGGTAAAACCACATGTCCCATAGGTGGAGTACCAGAAAGTTTTAAAAGCTTGAGTTGATATTATCTTGTTTATTTAATTTGAATTGTTTTTATTTAACTTGATTCAATTTTATTTGATTTAATTCCATTTGATTTGGTTTGGTTTGGTTTGATCTTATTGGAATTGGAAGTATGTTGTTTTATTTGTTTTATTTATTTCAGTGTATGTTATTTTATTTATTTTGTTTTGATTTTTTTTGTTCGGAGTTGAAATTGGGGTTAAGGGTTACGCTATGGCAGGAAGGCGGTATAATCGAGGATACTATTATTAGGCTTGAATTTGTAGCGATGTGGTTTGCTTGTATGATGTTGAGGTCTGAAGGGAATGTCATGGTTTAGGCAATCTTTGTAAGGTGGGAACTCACGTCGCAATGAGGAGAGGAATTAGCTTTAAGTCGCTTAAGATGATTGAGGTCAAGGTTTTGTAGAATCTATGTAACGAGGCTATAGAATCGGAGAGTGTAGGTTCAACGAACTTTAAGGATATGTTTAAGAGAATTTTATTTAAGGTTTGAGGCCTTATAGATTTTAGGAAAATAAGTTTATGGTAATTAAGGTGTTAGGTTCGACAAGCTTTGGGGGAAATAATTAAATTTCAAGTTTTAAATTTCGTTGATTCGGATGAGTAATTTGGTGGCAATTGAGGCTTTAGATTTTACAAGCTTTTAAGGTGAATGTTTTGGATTAAAGCAATCAATCTTGAGAATTTCAGAAAATGATTTATTATCCATTAATGTTTTAGATTTTGAAAGATTTGGGAGTCGATTTTTCTATTATGGGATGTAAGTTCATTGATCTTAGAAGTTTCGGAAGATGATTCTTATTTGATTTAAGGTTTTAGAATTGCATAATTGAAGGATTGATTTATAATAAAATTTGCGTTCTTAGTTTTACAGACTTAGTGTTGTAGCTTGATCTACTCTAGTGAGTGATTAGTTTGTAACCATCAAAATGGGGTTGATTAGAGTTGAGTTATTGATATGAAAATTTTTCTAGAGTAGATTTCTTTGAGGATTGAAAGTAATGATCTAGTTTGTGTATTTCTTTGAGGATTGAAGATATCGAGCTAGTTGAGAAAATAATTATTGTTAACTCGAGGTTGTAGTAGTAGATTTTAGGAAATGATTTTATCGATTTGAAAGATATAAGTCCATCAGGGTGTTGGAAATAGTATATATTGTGTTGGTATTGAATACGATTGAATGTGAGGCTATATAATCCGTAGACTTTTGGGAATGGATTCTTAGCAGGTTTAAGGTCATTCTTGGTACCAAACTTTAAGCAATGGCTAGTTGCTGATTTAAGGATATAAGTTGAGTAGATTCAAGAATGATTCTTGTTGAGTTGAGGATATAAGTCCAGATGATGGAAATGTGGTAATAGATCACTTGTACGTTTGAATGATTTTGGTGTTGGCTAAGAGTGCATGAGATCGATGAGTAGTAATGGTAAGTGTATGGATTTCGGAGAGTGTTGGTCCTAGTCTCATTTATTTTTGGCTTGGTAGGAGTTGAAGAGGAATCTGTGTAATAATATTAAATCCAAGAGATATTGGCTTTGAGTTGTTTGGTAAGTTGAACAGAATGTGCAGTCGAAGCAGGTTACCCATTGGAATGATGGTTTGTAACAACTGTTGTGTTTATCATGAGAATTAATTGCGACTTGAAGTCATAGAAATTTAAATTTGTGAGGCTATACTTTTCTTTGGAGATCAAGTATCCAGTTGGGAGAATTAGGGATATTGTTATTTAACTTGAAAAGAGATTGTTAGGTCACCATGTGTGGTGTATGATAAAATCTTGGAAGTTGAAACTTATGCATCAGCGGTCGGTAGCATAATCATATGTATGAAGTAATAAAGTATTAGGATCCATGAGTGTTGTTCAATAGTTTTTGATGGATTGAAGATTTAAACAGTATGGCCTGTCTTAAGATTTATTTGTGATGTGTGATTGAAGGAATTAGAAGTTTTAATACTAGAGTTTTTGAGGGTACAAGTAGGTGGGTGAGTTACCAAGAGCATTTCAATTATGTCTAGGTGAAGTCAATGGTAGTTTATAGTGGGTTAGTTATTGCAAGATTAGATGTTATTCAAAATATAGGTAATGAGCTTGAAGTGTGGGATATTGGATAGAAGTTATAGGCACTCTCGTTGGTTGGCCGGGAAGGACTTGGGCCCTTTGGATATGTTCCTTATCTTTAGAAGAAACGGGTGTATTTTGGGATGATGTTATGTGTTTTCAATTTGGGGCCTGGAGGTTGATTAGTATTGATTTCTGTCATCAATCAATGGATATATTTTAGCGGAATGTTAATTTTGATTAAGGTAGTAAGAGCCAAATAAGGAGTGAGTAATAATTCATGGCTTTTGGAGGTATATTATTTTCTATTGAAGTGTGGCAAATGATTTTTTTGTTTTCAGGTGTTGAGTTAGCTTGTACTGTTGATTTTTGAGGACCTAGCATTTTTGCATTTTGGCGAGTTATCAGAGTGCACACAGAAGCATGATTTTTCTTGAGATAATTAGGTATTCAAATTTTGTGCTGATTTTGAGGAATTAGTAGTGATTCGAAATTTTAATGGAAGATTAATCATTGGTTGTGCAATTTATGCTTATTGATGGTTTACTTCAGAAGTGACTAATAGGTTACCAACTTGTGGATTATAATAGAGGTTTGGAAGTTTTCTTTTAGCATGAGAGTCAATTGAGATTAACACAGTTTATGGCGTGAAGATAATAACCATTGGAGTTTACTGGGTGTTGTATTAAGTTTTTTGTGGAATTGGATATTTCGGATTACATAGTTGCCTTAGGAGTACTAGAAGTGATGGTCATTGGGAGACTTGTGCAGGTATGATGGAATCACCTATAGGAGTAGACAAGAGAGAGAAATATCATTAATTGTTTGGGTGTTAATGATGGTATGTTTCTCCCAAATGTGTTATGGGTTATATCTTGTATCCTGCTATGTCAATGATGTTTGACCTTACAAATTTCGAGGACGAAATTTATTTTAAGGGTGGAGGATGTGATATCCCCTTTTTACGTGTATTTTCACTGAAGGAATATTTTAATTTAATTAAAATATTAGTTCTTTTATTTTAAATTATTGTATTTTAATTAGATTTATTTAGTTGTGATATTTGTTTTGTAGAGCTTTCTTAATATTAAGTATCGTTTTGAGTTTAAATTGCTGTGTAATTTATTTTAGTTTGTTTTCGGATTTAAAATTATGTTGTTGTTTTTACTAGTTATTTATTATATTTTAGCTTGATGTGGTGTTTAAATTATTTTATTCGTTTTATAGCTTTTAAAGTCTTTTTCATCGGATCAGTTTCTGAACTCCAGAGGTGAGGATTGGACCTCATTTCTTTTTGCCATATTTTCTTTCTCTATTTTTCTTTTTCCTCTTTTCTTTTTTTTTTCTTCTCTTTTTCTTTCTTTTTTTCTTTCTTTCTTTTTCCTTCTTCGTTTCTCCGTGCGCGCGACCTAGCCCCTCATTTCTGTTCTTTTCTTCCACTGCCCAGTTCGCCGCCGTCCTGCCGTCATGACCTGCACTGCCCCCACCGGTAGACTCCCCTCTGGCCGGCGCACCTCCCCACCAAATATCAACCCCTCCCGTGCCGCCGTTAGCCACCGAGAGCCCCACCATTCCACACGATTTTTCTCCTTTTTTGCCGCCGTCATTCCACCTCTGGCAATCAACTCTTCACCACTTCATCACTTACCTCTTGCCGTCCTAAACCACCCATTTCCAGCTCCGATCCGTTGCCGGAGCAGCTCCCAGGAGCTCATCTCCATTTTGCCGTTTTTTCGCTTCCACTGCCATTTCCACCGCCACCCACGGCCAACTCTCACTTCCATTAGCTTCATAAACACCTCTAGGCCATTTCCTTTCAATCCCAAGTCTTGGTTTGTCCCCGTTCGAAAGTGGATATTTTACAACGCACGGCCATAGTGTATTTTACACTGTTACGTTACTTTTTCTTCGCCGTTTGCAACCTCTTGATCATTCAAAAATTATTATATAGCGCTGTAAGTATTTTTTAAACTTTCTTTGAGATTAAAATATATCTTTGCTTTAACGATAAATTGTGACCGGTTGGTTATTCTGGACTGAGACCGAGGAGTTGGGGGTCGGATGGATTTGCGGATGGAGTTAATTATGTTTGGTTGATGTGATATTTATTGGAGATTGTGTCTTGATGTTTGCATTGTATAGTGCATGCATGTTCATGTTTAAAAAGGGAAAATTGGGTTTTCGTGTAATTGCATGCATGCACATGTTTGTAAAATAAAAACTGGGCTTGTAAGCGAGAAATAATTTATGGTATATGTGAACAATTTGATTGACTGGTTGGAGTTAGAGGCACGTGTGGGGATGGTGGTGAGCAGGGTTGGTGGTAGAGTCCCGCCTGAGATTCCCACCTACGGTGCACGTGGCGTAAGGATGGTAGTAAGCAGGGACGGTGGTAGAGTCTCGCCTATGATTCCCGCCTACAGTGCACGTGTAGGGACGTTGGTGAGCACGGATGGTGATAGAGTCCCGCTTGCGATTCCCACCTACAGTGCTCTTATGGTTTGGTTTTTGGGCCATTATCTGGGATAATGGCAAGGTTATGTTTAAAGGGAATGTTTTGGGCCAAAATGGGATTTTTGGCATGTGCGGAAAAGGTGGACTTTTGGGATATATGTGTATGGCATCATTTTCATGCATATTGTTGTGGCATGAATGTACTTTTTATCTTGAGGTTTGTTTGGTTTATTACTTACCTGAGGTACCATTTTGGAACCATAGGTTTTGATGCAGATGTTGAGGAGGAGGAGGAGGAGGCTGAGCCCGAGGTGGCGGCTCTACCAGAGTTTTGATTTGGAGTTGTTTATGTCAAAAAATATCTCTTTAGTTTTTATGCCTTGTATTTTGGTTTTGAAACAATATTTGAGACTTGTAATATTTTATTATGTGTGGTGTGGTTGAAGCAGGTTTGTATATAAAAAATTTTGGTACTTAGTTATAAGACTTTTATTATCTACTGCGTAATTTTATTTGTACACTGGTTGCATGTACACACACTTGGCACTCGTCAATGGGATGTGTGACCCTGGTTGTCATCGTCTCGATGCCTCGATTTCGACGTGTCAGTACGTGGGAGTTGGGGTGTCACAAAGAGAGTGATTGTGCTTTGACTGGGCGGATGCACCCACAAATTAGCCTGCTTAATAAGATGACTTTCAACAAGAGTGATTGAGCTGAAATATTGCATAATTTAGCTATTTAAAACCAATGTATTTTAAATTCTTCGTGACACTATTATTGGTTTTAGATGGAAAAATAGTTAATAAGCATAAATACGAGTTGTGATTTTTAATTGATTGATATCATGTTTATGCTTAATTTTATAATTATGATTTAATGGGACAATATTTCCTCACATATATAGTCTGTTTTTGATAATCTATTTTTCTTTTAATTTATTTTTGAGTGTTATTTCTTTCTTCTTATTTTCAGTTTAAATAAAATTCAAATGGGATCCAGTTGGAACTTTCGACCAAAATTGCATATTAATTGAGAGGAATGAAGAGAATGAAGGAAGTACTTGGCAGCTGAAAAATAAGACACAAAATGAAGACGTGGTGACTTTCTTATCTTGATTGTTCATAAGCACATGCGATGAAGAAAATGGTTTGCAGTAGACAAATACATGCAAAGTTAGAGGCTAAAACCAAATAAAGGCATGTTGAAGAGAAAAACAAATAAAGAACATGGAAGTGCATGCCGTGCCATGCTTGGCTTGGAGAAGGAGTTTGGCAGCACCAACTTGAGGCAGCTATCTATATATATATATATGTGTGTGTGTGTGTGTGTGGCTGGATGGTGCAGTAGGTACAAGAGAAGAGAAAGTGCCGTGCTTGAGTTTTCGGCCAAGAAGTGTCGTGCTTGAGTTTTCAACCAAGTGTGAATCTGAAATTATTTTTCTAGTGGGTGAGTAGAAATTGAAGTGCATGTCGTGCCATGCATTACTTAGATTGGAGGGAGTTGTACATTGAATTTAAGTGCTGTACTTGACTTGTGGAGAGTGATAGAGTTCATGGGAAATTAAAGATGAAGAAATGAATTAATTTTTCTGATAAGAGAGTTGAAGATAGGTGCCGTGATTAAAGGGAATTAAAGAATGAATTCAGTGTGAAAGGGGTGAACCGACTTCACGTTTGGCTTGAGGCTATAAATATTGATATTCTTACTCTCTATTAGATAGAGGGCAGGTTACATGGGGGGTAGAGGGGAGTTGAGGTGTGTTGGTCATGAGTAGAAAGGGAGAGAAGAGAGGGGTACGTGGTGGTAATTGAGGAAGCACCGAGTAGAGGAGTGTGAGTTGAGAGAGAGATGTTGTGCTGAGATGTTGTGTTGGATGTGTGTGATGACCCGCTTTTACGTGTATTTTCACTGAAGGGTTGTTTTTAATTTAATTAATATATTGGTTTATTTATTTTAAATTAATATATTTTAATTGGTTTTTAATTTATTTGATGTTGTATTTTATTTATTTAGTCGTTTTACGGTTTTTAATGTCGTTTTCGGCGGATCTGTTTTGGTTTCCGGAGTGAGGACTGGACCTCATTTCTTTTCCATCATCTTTTCTTTTTCTCTTTTCTTTTTCTCTTTTCTTTTTTTCTTCTTTCTCTTTTTTCTTCTTTTTCTTTCTTCTTTTTTTCTTTCTTCTTTTTTTCTTTCTTTTTCTCCTCCCCAGTTTTCTCTCCCGCGCGATGCACTCTCTCTCCTCTCCCTCACGCCATTTCGTCCAGCTGCCCAGACCCACAGCCGCTGGCCACCGTGCGGCACACCACCCCCACCATTTTCTTCCCCTCCCTCCGGTGAACCACCCCACCAAGTTTCATCCCCAACCGTGCCGCCGTTTAGTCGGAAAAAGCCCATCAAGCCACACAGTTTTTGCTCCGATCTGCAGCCGTCGCTCCACCTCCGGCCACCACCTCTTCACCACTTCATCACTGACTCCTTGCCGTCCTAACCCACCCATTTCCGGCCTCTAACAGTCGCCGGAACAGCTCCCACAAGCTAGTTTCCGTTTTGGGCGTTTAAGCCCTTCCTCCACCATTTTCGCCACCACCCACGGCCAAACTCCACTCCCCTTAGCTTCATAAACATCCTTAGACCCTTCCCTATCAATCTCGAGCATTGGTTTGTCCCCGTTCAAAAGTGGGTATTTTACAACCCACGACCACAGTGAAATTTCACTGTTACGTTGCTTTTCTTCCGCCGTTTGCAACGCTGCGAGCTTTCTAAAAATACCATATAGCGCTGTAAGTATTTTCCAAACCCCACTTTTAGATTTAAATATATTTTGCTCATTCAATAATTATTTGTTGTTGGTTGGCTGATTCCGGACTGAGTCCGAGGAGTTCGGGGGTTGGATGGATGGAAGACGGAGTTGCTTGTTTTATTGATTTATGGTTGGTTGATCGTTTTGTGCATTGGTATCGCATTTACATGGTGCATGCACGTGCGTTTTATTTAATTTGAGAAATCCTATTTTATTGGCGTAAGTGGATTTTCGGGTGCGTGCGTATCACGACCCCAAGTCGGGATGGGGTATTCTCTCGGTGGAGCTCCTCTGGTCACTCGGGAGCGTAATAAACTGAGTGACGTCTCCTGAGTTGTCGCTGGACGATGATGGGAGCGGGTATGGGTGTAACCAGTCTAGTTTGGTCCGGTTTTGAACAAAATTTAGGACCGAACCGGTATATACCGGTTTTGTATTTTTCAAAACCGAATACGCACCGGTTATCCTTCTAAACCGATATTCCGATTTTACCAGTTTCCGGTCCAGTTCGGTTCGGTTTTACAGGTTTTAATATACTATATTATATATTATATAATATATATAATATAGTATATAAATCTATAGTGATAATATATTGTAGTATATTATAATTGTATTATAGACTATAATGATATATTATAATATATAATATAATGATATATTATATTATATTATAATATATAGTGATATAGTATAAGTATAATTATTAATATGCACTATATAATATTACTAAAACTATTAATACAATAAGCAAAATTATATAAGATTTTAAAATTTAATATTATATTAATTAGTAATTTATCATATAGTACAAAACTATTTTATATATAGTTATATATTATATATAAATATTATATATAATATAAAAAATTAAAATATATATATATAAATCGGTCCGGTCCGGTTTTAGAAAAAGAAAAATTGGAACCGGACCGATTTTGACTGGTTTTAAGAAAACTAAAACCAGTACCGGACCGAACCAACCTTGGAACCGGACCGATGCCACCGGTTTGATCCGGTCCGGTCCGATTTACCGGTTTATCGGCTTTTTTTTACACCCCTAGGAGCGGGGGCTAGAGGATGCTTGGCTACGAACGCGCCGGGCGCGGAATCGGGCATCACTCTACGCACCAACTCCGTGGCCCTTCGCTGACGAGGGCTAGAAGATGCTTGGCTATGAACGCGCTGGGCGCGGAACTGGGCATCATTCGTTTAGGTGTCACATGCGTGGTCGTTATCTACGATGTGGCACTGGAGCCAGGGTGTGCGGATGACCCCTAGGGGAGGTCATGGTGCATACGGATTAATTGGTTAACGGTTTGAGTTTGATATGGGCCAAATGTGACTTTTGGCGTGATATTTGGAAAGGGTATGCTTTTGGGCCAAATGGGATTTTTGGCGTGCGTGGAAAAAATATGATTTTATGGGTTTTGTGCATTGACATCCTTTCATGTATATTGTTTGAGTTTTATATGTTTTTATCTGGTGGTGTGTGGATTTTACTTACCTGCGGCACCATTTTTGGTACCGTAGATTTTGGTGCAGAGATCGAGGATGAGGAGGAGGAGGCTGAGCCCGAGGATGCGGCTCTGCCGGGGTGCTGAAGTTTAAGTTTTGTTATTTCGTTTAAAACTATATTTGTGTTTTGTAATATTTATTTATGTATGTTTTAAACAGCTTTGTATTAAATTAAGAAAAAATTCCGGTACTTAGTTATTGACTTTGCTTATCTGCTGCGTGTTTCTTCGTGCACATTTGTTGCTAATACACACACTTGGCACTCGTCGATAGGGTGGTGACCCGTGATGTCACCACCCAAACGTCTTGATTTTCCCGTGTCCGTGCATGGGGATTTGGGGGCGTCACAACGTGTAGAGAGAAGCAGTCGGTGAGAGAGGATTAGCTGGAGTTAAAGGGAGTTGGCTGGAATTATTTTTCTTAGAGGTGTGTAGGTCGGTTGGATGTAAGTGAGGTGCAGGCGAGAGATGATTGAAGGAGTGAAATGAGTGAGTCGGTTGAAGGGAATTGGAGTGATTTAATTGGCTATTTTGATAAGAAAGGGTGCTAAGGGAGTCTTGGCAGGAATTGAAGATTTTTAGTGTGGGGGTGACGTCTTGCATGCATTCTTCGTCCAGATTATTTTGGAGTCGACGTGAAGCAATTTTCTTCTATTTTAGATTTATCTGTTTTAGTTTTCAGTTTTACGGTTTTAATGATTGATAGACTATTACTTTTCGGATTTGATTTTTATTTTGCAGTTTTTACTTTCATGTAAGATCTTGTGATTTATTCATTCAGCAAATTTTATTTTCTTGACATTTTCTTAGTTGTTTTCAGATTAGTTATTTCCGTGGCTCATTGTAATAAATATGTTTGGTTAAATTTTCATACTAAGGTTAGAGGTGAAGTTTAATGATTTAAATATTATTTTCGAATCTACGTAAAATTTATTCTGCAAGCTTGATCGATTGAAGGATTGTATTATTGGATATTTTGATTATCTATATACTCATCTTGATTCATTGTGATTTTTGAATACAATGAATGCTTAAGGAATCCCTGTAGTATTCAAATAGATTTGTAAATGTTTTAATCATCAATCGTTCACGCTCAATCATAAGCGATTTTTTTTTCTTGATCTTAAATGCTAAATCTTCCAATTAAATGGAATCATTATTCTAGTTTAATTGAAGTAAATCGATCGGAAATGATATCATAAATTATTAAACGGATCCTCGAAACCTTAGTCTTTCTCCATATCAATTCATTTTATCATCTTAGTTTGATTCAATTATTTTACAATCTTCATCTTTATATTCGATTGTACGTTTGTTTTTTAATAATTTCGTTTCATCATCTGAATTTATTTTTTTTATCACAAAAGTCAATCTCTGTGAATTCGATCCTGTAAGATACTACAATACTTGTATACTTGCAGGTAAAACTGTACTAAATTTTTAGTTCATTAATTTGAGTCAAAGTTTAGACGCAACAAAGAGCAAGGGCCACTTGTGAAAAATTTGCATTAATGTTATAGCAAACACTGAGAGTGATCCAACTACCAACTGATGTCGATGCTGCCATAGAGGCTACATGGACCAGTACCAAGGAGATGCGATCTCTGCTGGAGGGGCATTGCACACTTTTGATCCAGAACATTACTATAATACAGGAGGACATCGAGAATCTATCCACATAGTTTTATTTTGTAACGAATATTTATTTTGTCTCAAATATTGTCACTTTTGAATAGTTTTTATTTTATGATATATAGCTTGTTTGTGCATTAAATATTTATTTATTTTCTTATCATTTAGCGATATAAAAAATCAGTTTCGTGGTTAATTAAAGGTTTTTATTTACCATAAAAAACTAATAATTTATATTTCCAATTAATTACATTACTTTTCTAGAATGACATAAATGATCTATTTTAATTAACCACTGAAAATAATAAACCTTTATAGGTAGGCTTTTTTTTTCTTTTAGAAATGAAAATTAATAAACTCAGATAATTAATATTTTTTTAATTTTTGGAACCTTTAAATAAATTTTTATAACAATAGTTATTTCAATTTCATTCATCACAGCTTGAACCAATATATGGAGTTTTTGAATAGTTTATAACTCTGTTCAAACGAAAATTTACATTCGAACAAGCTAGATTTCACATATTCCCGCCATAATTGAATATAACTTCCAGCCAAAAATATCATTCGAACTATCATCTCAACGTTCGAATGGAAAATATCATACCGTTGAACGATTTCAAACTCAGTTCAAATGAAAAACGTCTATTCAAACTAGGTGCAACCCTCCCTGCCACAATTGTATAAAACTTTCTGCCACAAATATTGTTTGGATGCTTATCGCAACGTTCAAATGTAAAATACCTTAAGTTCGAATGTGTTTCTCTTTTGTGATGCTATGTTTCGTCCTATAAATTATAATTCGATAAGATACTCATCAGTTCAAATAGATAAAAAATAGCTTCTATGTTTTGGGATGAAATTTAATTCATCCCTAAAAATCATATTGCTTGTAGTGTTCGGATGGGACTTGATTGATTAACGCTCGAAATAATGCTTAATTACCGAGCAAATAAATTAGTGTGACATTTATGCATAAACTTTGAATCTAACAACTCAGCATCAATGTATCCTTTTGCATCAGTACAAAAATGGTGCAAATCAATCAGGGGAAGAATCCACAAAAGGGAAACAAAATAATCTGAATATGGCAGAAAAGCAAAGAAACAGAAAGACTAACATGTGGTAGCTACCTAACGACTGCAAAATGTTTAATTCATTGATTCTTTTCCCAAAAGGATCACTCACTAGTGTTGAAAGAGTAAAGGATAAAGGCTATCTCTCTCTCTCTCTCTCTCTCTCTCTCTCTCTCAAAAAACAGCGCACAGGCATGCACATATATTGCAACAAAATAACAGAACCAGTAATTGCTGATCGATCAACGACCGTATGAACGCACTACCTTATGGTCTTTTAGCAGTATCATAGGCGCAAACATTGTTTAGGGCCAAAAGCGATTACTTAAAAACAAAAATACTAATGTTGATGGTGTGAGTCTTCACATGATAATATTATTACAAGTAACATTATAAGTTAAATTATTAAAAGATGTTCGGAACGATAAAATGATTGAGAATTTGTATATTCTGTCCTTATAAAAGTGATACCTAGGCTTCACTTATGGTATTAAAAGTTGTGTTTATTTTTTATTTTTTATTTTTTAAATAATGTTTCCCAAACCCGACGAGTTAAAAAATCGTTAATAAGTTAACCAATACCATATGAGGATATGATTGTTCGTGTGGCCGATTAGAGTTTGGCGGTACGGATTTCATCGCCATAGGAATGACACAAGTATCAGTCATTTCAATGCTTTTTTGTAACAGCTAGCAGAAGATGATGTTGCCTCTGCAACCACGTGCACGGCCTTGACATTAGCCGAACACTAAGGTAGGGTTGAGCAAAATTCCGAACTGTTCAATTCTGGCTGACTTCCGGTCCGATTTCAACTCTGACAGAATCGGAGGGTTCAAAAGTCGGAGTCGGAATTAGATCAGTTTCGACTCCGTAACGGAAGTCGGAATAGGAATTGGTAAACCACAGATTCCGAATTTCAAATTCTGAATTTTGACTTTTTAAAAAAAAAAAAAAAAAAACCAGATGCAAAACGACGCCATTTTGCATCTGGTTTTTGGCTACCTGTTAATTGGAACGACGTCGTTCCATTTAAATGAGAACGACGCCGTTTGAATCACGGCTAAATGGCCTCCGCGAGGGCCATAAGCCATTCTTCGGATTCTTCCTCTGTTCCTCACATCCAGTCTCGACCAGTCGACCATTCTCATTTTCTCCCCTCACGGCTTACGCTCATGGCTAAGAGTAAGGGACCTTAGTTGCTCAGCACTTAGCTCAGACTCTTCTCACCGACGACGCCACAGCTCAGGGGTTGCCGTCGCCGACTCGCAGCAGCTGGATCATTGCAAGTTGCAAGTTGCAACCAACATTTCCCAATCGGTAAATTGAAATTATTGCATTGTGTATTTACTCCATTTTTGATATTATTTAATTGATAATTGGAAATTGGCTGTGAATGTTCTGTTTTCTACGTTGGCCATGAATGTATTGAGGAGGATGATGGTCTTTTTCAACCGTTGTGTGTTAGTTGGATGGACTTTGAAGGCTGTGGCCTACGTGTTTGTGGAAATGTCACAAAGAAAGTCTTAATTCATGTTATGTCCTGTTTTGTTCCGACTTATTTTTACTTTTGCAGTCTAGCCTCAAGAGTTACATTGCAGGCTTATATCTATCAGATTCATATATCACATATCACATACTAAATATAAAAGTTCATCAAACTTAATCAAATTCAAGCTAAAAATTTATACTTTTTTATTTTTAATCTAGAAGTCCCTTTATTCCTTACAAGCTAAAACATATTTGATCTTCTTCAGTTGGCAAGTAAACCAGTCATGGAGGAATGGGAGTTTTAACCCATCGGTTACATATGCACATCCAAAAGAAAAAAGATACAGAACTGAATTCCGAAAATATATCCATAAAGCATAAGCCAAGCTAAAAGCTCAAACTTTCCAATTTTACTCCAACAAAATCAAACCCACCACAATCGGCCAACTCCCGATTATATTATCTTCCCAGAAAATCCCGTGTAAACACGTTACAGGCGTAATCACAAACCCAATCATACACATAAACACACAAGATCGACAAATACATGAACACCCGCACAGGCTGATAACTACCAATGCACCTTCAACATTAAAATTAAATTTATATAATCATCAGTATAATACGGAATAATGGGCAGGTATTGATGTGATACAACTGCTTATTCAGAATTAATAAAGCCCATTTGCAGAAATGAGAGATGAGAGTTAAAAAACAAAACCTCATCAACTCCAACAAACACGTACCTTACGAGATGAATCTAAATTTGAAGTTGGTTGGGACAGATGATCATAAAGATGGCGCAAGAAAATTGCAAAAGATTGAATTTTGAGAAAATGGAGGGTCGTCTAGGTAGGATACTGACATTTAGCCCCAGACCTTCTGTAGGCACTTCTATTTCTGGTACGGTGAATCCATGGGAGTTCTATTTATTTAAACTTAGCATCGTTGGCACTTGGCAGATTCATGTTTACAGCTATTTACCCAATTTTACAGGAGTTAATTCCAAACAAAAAAATTAAATAAGGAAAAAACTAAAAAATTTCTCAAGTCATTTGTGCCCAGAGTTTATGTAGTGCTTGTGATCCCTATTTTATCACTTTATCTTTACCTTATGTACACTTCTGGATCATTCGGGTGCATGAATATGGATGTGAAGTACAGTAAATTAGAGAAAGTGGAATTTTAAATGTAAGGCATTTTTGCTTTTATGCAATGATATATGATTATTTGTCACAATTCTTGTTACATGATTGATCTGTGCACATGCATTCATAAGGGGATCGATTTTGGGTTAATGGTCCTCAATTCATAACTGGATGACTGGCAGCCAAGTTACTGATATCATATTCATTAGAATCCAACCAAGCAGTGAAAGTTAATTGAAATATTCAACGATATCATATTCATTACAATCCAACCAAGCAGTGAAAGTTAATTGAAATCTTCAATGGGACCCGTGCCTGAAGCTAACCAGTACTAGGTCAAAAAGAAATTCATGATAAGGAAGATGGTGAGTTCAAGGGTTTCACAGACCCTGGTGTATGTGTAACTTACCATTACAAAAATTGACTCATACTTGGAATGATTTTTAAAGGGTAAATACAAGAATAGGATTTTTTTTTATTTTTTTTTTTTGCATTCAAATATAAAATTTAAACAAATTTTAGTGATGTGAGCTAAGTATGGTATGTGATTTGGTGGGAAAACAGTTTTCCCCTAGCTGGATTTAGAAAAAGAATGATGATTACTCTCTTTAAAAGTAATTAATGAGACTATTTCACGGTTTGCACAGGATCAATAAATATTAAATCCTACTAAATAACAACTCTAATTACTAAAAACATAAAGTCAATCAACTTTTAGACTTTAAAATTGAGCAAATATATATATATATATATATTGTAATATTAAAATTGGCCAAGTGAGCTCCTTGCATATTTACAATTGTATAGCCTAATATGCATCTTCCAACCAAATATATATATTAAAAAAATATTAAAGAAAAAGAGTCTTACTAATGGCTATATATGGTGATAATGAAAAAACCGATCAATCAATCCATTATCCGGCCATGACTTGATCTCTTGGAGCTCGATCTGCACATTAATTAGCTAGCTAGCAGCCTAGCTGTTCATATATATAATATATCCTTGTTAAACAAAGTTGTTCTCATTCTCACGTGCTTGTTAATTCGATTGATTGTTTTATTGTTTATTGTTTTTTTAATAAACTTCGTAATTTTTGGAAATAAATGTGTCAGATTTCAAGCTATGGAGGAAGAACGATATGGGACCCCAGAACAAGATCAGGATGCCACAATTCCGTCCCCAGCACCGAGATCCAGACCCACTTCCAGAACACAAACTTCATGTACAAGTACTCGATTCCCACTCCCGGTAAACATAGAAGATGAGGATACATTTAATGATAAGGAGGAGATGGGTATTGGGAATGAGCTGGATGTACCACCTTCATCCGTGAGGGCCAAAGCACCACGTCCACAATCAAATAAAAAAAGGTCATGGACGTGGGAACATTTCACAAAGGTTGACAATGATCCCTCGGAACCGCACGTAGCTTGCAACCATTGTGCCACAGAAGTTGCATGTCATTCAAAGAAACAAGGCACTGTTGGTTTGATATCACATCTAAATAGTTGCCAGAGGTATAAGATAGCGAAAGGATTGGAGGCCCGAGATCAGACAACGCTAAGTTATGAAACTTCTACTGTGACTGATGGTACACAATCCAAGAAAATGGTCATCCCTCAATACAGTGAGAAGATGTTGAGAGATGCGCTTGCCGAGATGATCATTGAAGATGAGATGCCTTTTACTACAGTTGAGAAAAGAGGGTTCCGAAAGTTTATCAAGCTTATTGAGCCACGATTCTCATTGCCGTCACGGTATACAGTGATACGAGATTGTATTAAAAAGCATTTGAAAGAGAAAGCTGAGATGAGACAAATGTTTGTGACGACCGGCCAGAGAGTCTAATTTACGATTGACACATGGACGTCTATACAGAATGTTTCCTACATGTGTATTACAACACACTACATAGACAGTTCATGGACTTTAAAAAAAGGGATTATTGGATTCAAAGAGATAAATGATCATAAGGGTGCATCAATTGGGGTAGCGATTGATGATTGCTTGAAAGATTGGGGAATTCAGAAGGTTTTATGTATTACAGTTGACAATGTCAGTGCTAATGATACTGCAATTGAATGGTTCAAGTGGAATACGAGAGTGAAAGATGATGTCATCTGAGACCATGAGTTTATTCATATTTGTTGTTGTGCTCACATAATCAACCTGATTGTGACTGAGGGGTTAAAAGAGGTTGACGATTCCATTACAAAAGTCCGTAACATTGTGCGGTATGTGAGGGCTTCCTCGCAAAGGCTGAAAAAATTCAGGGTAATAGAAGAACAACTTGGGATAAAACATTCTCGGACGCTATGCTTGGACGTCCCCACTCGATAGAACTCTACATACATGATGTTGGATGTGGCACAGAGGTACCAAAAAGTGTTTGAGCGGATGGAGGTGGAAGATGGGGGTCTTAAGTATGCTTTGCTGGAGCTTGCAGGAAAGGGGCTCGATCTGCCGGACACACATGATTGGACGAGTGTAGGATTCTTTGTCATATTTTTGCAGATTTTTTATGATATTACAATGAAAATATCTGGATCCTCATACACGACTGCAAACTTTTGGTTCAATCAGATCTCGACACTACACCACCACTTGGAAGATGGTTGTGATGACCCTAGCGGACTGTTATCTGGTATGGCTCAGAGGATGTTGTCCAAATATAATAAATATTGGCAGCAAATTAAGAAGATAAATAGATTACTCTTTGTGGCTGTGCTCCTTGACCCCCGAATCAAGTTGGCCGTGATAGAATATTGGGCAAATTCCGTGCTCGGGGTAATGAAGGCTGCATCGTTTATTACAGTGCTTAAAAATGATCTTGATGACTTGTACAACCACTACAAAAATAGTGGACAATCTTCATCTTCAGCAGGTACTTCACACGTGACTCCGACACCTCCCTCTGATGACTTTAGCCCGACTGACACATTGCCTCGACGCCGTAGGAATTACGACATCATGAATGAGTATCATCAGCTCGTTGCATCGAAGAATATTATGGGGTGTACTTCAGATGTTGAGCGGTATTTTATGGAAGAGGTCGAGGCACCTAATCCTGCATTTGAGATATGCATTTAGTGAAAGGCTGATTCCATCAAGTATCCAATCCTTTTCCATATTGCCGGAGATGTGCTAGCCATTCCTATTATGACAGTTGCATCTGAGTCGGCGTTTAGCACTGGAGGTCCAGTCTTGGATGCTTTCCGGAGTTCTTTGTCACCGTCAATCGTGGAGCCCTCGTTTGCACACAGAACTGGATCAGTGATACACCCCTTGGACTAGATAGCATTGGCATTGATGATAAGAGCTATAGGCTTGAAGATGGTAACCTTATTTTACTTGTTTTTTTTATTATTGATTATTTTAATTGTTTTTATGATTTCATTAATTTATTTAATTTATATTTTTTTTTATCATTTCACAGATGTAATTGTGAACCCCAGTATAGTTGCCGATGAATGATGGAGTATGGATAAAGATAAGTTGATATTAGAATTAACTTAATCTTTATTGGTATTAATGGTAATTAAATTTTACTTTTACTGTGTTCAATTTCCTGTATGAATATTTGGTTACATTTATTAATTGAATACTTTTTTATCTTAATTTCAGATACTTCAAATGACCAAATACGATGCTGCAAAGTGCAAAGGATGTTTTTTATTTTGGTTGAATCAAAATGTTTATTCTTATGGACTGTTTAATCAAACTTTGAAATAGGCTGTTATTCCTATTATTAATTGTTTAGGACTTTCTGAATTATGTATAATAATTAATTATGCAGTCTAATGTGCTCAAACATATTTGAGCTTTTGCATTGAAAATATTGTCCCTAATACTCGTTATACCAGGAAAATTAATTAATTCATTAATTAATTATACAATTTAACGTGTTCAAGCTTTTATATATTTCAAAAAAATTGAAAATAACAATAAAATCTATACAAAAATACCTCAAATTAATAAAAACTAAAGTTTCACCTTTCAAGTACTAAGCTAGCATCACTATCACATACAAAAACAAAAAAGATAAATATTAATAGAGTAGAAAATACTTAATACATATTCAAATTCCATTCAATAAAATAATTCCTATTTGTTTAATTAAGAAATACTAAACAAGAATAATTTATATATATAGTGAGAGTTTTTATTAAACAATGATAAAATAAATTTATTAGAAGATAAAACGTATCAACCACTACAAGTCGGAATTAAAGTCGGAAGTCGGAATTCCGACCCCGATCGGAAATCCGACTACCGACAGTAATCGGAATTCTAAATTCCGTTCAGAATTCGGAAGTCAATTTTGAATTCTGAACAGAATCGAACTCCGACAAATGTCAGAATCTGAAGTTGAAATTTCGATTCTGACGGAGCTCTACACTAAGGCCCAGTTGGGATACGGAGTACAGATGATATGTTTTTTCTTTCATCTGTATCCTACTACAATTTTTTATATCTAAGCACGTCTAAATCTTGAAAATATTAATTTAAATAAATAATAAGAAATAGTATAATCTGACCGTAAATAGTGTAGAACAAAATTTTGAATAGTAATAAACAGTGTATAATTCAGCTGAAAATTTAAATAATGAGACCCACACCTTTTTCAAATATTAAAAATTGAAAACTATCTTATTTCATCTCATTATCAAAACACACATTTCTTTTATAAAGTATTTCATTTCATTTTAACTAAAAAATTTCAATACTATTCAAAATATCTTATTTCATTTCATCTAAATTATATATCCAAGTGACGCCTCAGAGTCTCAGAGCTACACTCATTTCTTTCTTTTTATCCTAGAGATGAGGCATTTTTTACCTTTACCACCTAATTCCTTTTTTCTTTTGCCTCCCCTCATCTTACTCTTTTTTCTTTCACTTTTCCCATATTTGATAACAGATTTATGCTACCAAACCCAAAAACACTTCCTTTTCCTATCTCACAATCACCAGTACTACTGCATTAATATCCATTAATGCAACAAGGTCCATTAGTGACTACCCCAGATGAAGTTACACATCTTTCATATAAAATAACTTGCAGTTGAACACATGATTTATGTTTTTTTGGGTAAAGAAAAATATTAATTAATTAATATGTAGAGCCTAATCCACCCTAATATGAGAGCCACAATAATAATAATAAAACTGAAAAGATTTGTAATGGGATGGTGATTAGAATGAATGCTACATGTGTGATTTAATGAGTAGAAAGATACACTTTATTAGTTGCAGAAAGGTTGGATATCTTCCTATATAATCAGTGGGTTCTCAAAGATATGAAATTTGACCTACATATGATGTACCCATTGGATTTGATTACCAAAATGGATAGATGTGTAAGGGGATTTTCCCTCTTAAATGCTTGAGTAACATGCCTAGGAGGGGACCTCGAGGGATGCAAGGGAAAAGCCCAAACTGACCCAACGGCCCTACTCTAAGAAAGCTCACTAGGCCTCTGCGGGGAACTTCGCCCATGTGCAAGACCAACCCCTAGAGCAACCTTCTTACAGGAAAGACAGGCGGGACCCGCCACCTTGACACACCTCAATAACACCTAGTTCCCGAGAACCTGTACACGTAAGTGAGCAAGAGATGTAGTGGATCCTCGATCTCCTGACACCAAGCATGGAGAGGCTCAACAATTATCATCAGCAGGCTAAAGTGTAGGCAAGGGGTCACGTTGCATTAATGGCTCCACTCCCCAAACTCTATGCAAATTCTAACTACGCAAACTGAAAGTGACACAAGCTCCCTGAAGCAAGGTATGGGTTGTCCTATCCCAAAAACTTGGTATAAAAGCTGGCCCCCTGGTACGAAGAAGGCTCATGGATTTCTCTAAACTCTTGCACAAATTATTAAGGAGACTCCCAGGCCTCCACCAAGGCCCCTCACTCTCTTTGTTTTCTCAAATGTGCAGGTGTGAGAAACAAGACCGGAGTTGCTAGAATCCGACCCAAAGGTCTACAAAACGTGGCGTTAACATGATAGATGGATGTTCGTTACAATTTCCATATTGGCCCCATCATGGACAAGATTGAGTACATCAAAATCAATGTATGATTAAAAATCCTTAAAGCCTAGCTTGTTTTTGTTGTATGTTTCTCCTAGAATAATTGTTGTCTTGAGAATTATTAGTAGTATAGGACAACGAGTACTTAGGTGGATAATGAACACTTTCTGATGAAATCCTAAAACTGCGTGATTAAGTTACTTAAGTGAATAAATTGTTTAACTAAAAATCATTTAAGTACTTAATTATGCTGTAGATTATGATACTTGAGTCAATTGATAAATTCTGATATTTTTGCACTTAAAAAGATTTACAATGCAGTTGTACCACATTAGAATAAATACTCTAATTTTACTCCTCTCATATCATGCCTATATGTTGTAGAGAATTTATTTTTTTTTAGAAAGAAATGCATGAGCTGCTGACATCCATTTGAGAATAGAGAGACATTGCAACAAAGGGCATTCTTGAAAAATCTCAACTTAATACGAAACCTACGAGGGGACCAACTATCGTGTGCTGAAAAGGGAATGGGCTGGAAGGCTATGGCATGAACATTTGATGCTGCTGGCACAAAATGTAGGTTACGGACAAAACAAAGAACATGCCGATGGGCTGGTAGGAGCTATTGGCTGGATGTGCAGCAGGCTGGAATGGAAGAGGCGTGAAGTTTTTCGGAGTGGACTGAGGGAGTTTTTTTAAGAGAGAGATATAAAAAAGGAAAGAAAAAAATTAGGGCCTTCTCTTCTTTTTTTTCTTAGTTTAGATTTTTTGGACAGAGGCGTTCTTTCATTTTTCCATTCGATTGCCTAGTTCTAATTTTTTCGTTTTGCTGGATAGTTTTAGTTTTTTTTTTCTTTTTCTTTTTTTTTTCATCCGTCTCCTTTTAGGTTTTCTTTTTCTTTTGGGACGCTAAGCTTCTCTTTAGATTTATCTTTTTTTCTTGCTTGATGTTTTGGCTCCAGTTTTATATTATATCTTTCTTTGCTTTCACCGTTGTTCCTCCTTCATTTTTTTCCGAGTTTTTTCATTTTTTTTCCTATGCGTCAATGTTGCTCTTCATTGGAAATGACATCCTCTTCAATTTTTTCCTTTCAGTTTTTGTGTTTGGCGGTTTCTTCTTCGGCTTTTTTTTTTTTGGATTTTACTTTTTTTTCCTTGAGTTAGACACGGTTTTCCAGTTCTACTTTCATTTGACTTCCTTAGACTTTTTTTCCTTTCAGTTTTAGTTTTCTTTCTCTTAGCGGATGCAGCAGAGTTTTGTTTTTCTCTTAGTTTTATTTTTTCATTTTTGGTAGAGAGTTCAATTTCGGTTCTTTGGCCAGCGTTGTTGTTTGCTTTTCATTTTATTTCTCTTAAGAATTTTCCTTCAATTTTCGGTCAGTCGACTTCTTCATTTTTCGTCAGCTTTTTTCTTTCTTTATTTTTTTATTTTTTATTTTTTATTTTTTTTCAGTTTTCTTTATTTCTTGTTCGGTGGCTTCTTTCAGTTTTCTCTATTTTTGGCTTTTGCCGTTTGGCAGCTGTATTTGATTTTTAGACTCCTCATTTTGTGGATTTGGATGTTTTTGGAATTGATGGCTTTACTTAGAATTATTTTTGCTACTAAAAATATCATGTGTAGCTAATTCTTGTGGGATGAGACTTAGATTTGTTTTGGGTCCTAACTTAATGCAATATTTTGTTAGTAAATATTGATTTCACTTGTTGCTAGTTGGATTCGAATTGAAAATAGATTGTAGCTCATGTTCTTGATTAGTTGTCGACGTAAGGCACAACAAAAGTTTGAAAATTATTAAGGCTTCTCTTAGTTGATTTTTAATGGGTGTTTGTTTAGTAAAGTAGTGAATCCCTTAAAGAAATATTGCATAAACTTAAGCATAACTTTTTTTTTCTTCCGTTTATCAAGGCATTGACTAGATTGGTAGATGAGAAAATTATCTAGGAACCGAAACAAAGAGAGTCTCATACCCAACCTAAGTGTTTATTAATTTGTCTTTTTAATTAGAAACTTTAATTCCAGCTTTGACTAAATTTTTGCAGAAATTGAATCCATACTTTTTTTTCTTAATTCATCTTCAAGATTTTTCACATTGCATTTCATTATTTTATTTTTCATCTATCATAGTCAACTCATTTTTTTTTACAACAAAATTTCACAAATGCTTTGATAATCCTTTGTCCCTCCTTACGGAATACGATCATGGACTTATCCTTGATACAACTTGACAGTTTTACACTGAAAGCACATTCGAGACCGAGTCACCTTCTCACTTGTCAAATGTAAAGAAATTGATTAGGAAGTGTGTATATATATATATGATCATTTGTAGGTCATGTGGGATCTTAGTGATCATATATGGAGAATGAAGGATATAGTATGTTTACAATTATTTTACAGTTTTTTTACATTTGATCAATATAATAGGGGAAATATTATATTCATAAAGGGATTACACAAAAACAATCTTACAAACTGATGTGGCTTGATGTAGTTTATCAAATTATAAAATTATTTTTATTGTAAAGTAAATCTAAATGATCAAATGAATCCAAATCAATTTGTGGATTTACTTTTAATTTGTATAATTTCTTTGTGGAAGTAGCACTCCTTTTTCGGCACAGTAACATTCTTCCACCACCCAAGTGCTCATCAAATAGACATTCACCATACAGGTAGGTATTGTAATAGCCCGTCAGAAATTAAATGGTAGAATTTCTATAGACTTTAGGAATCTTGTGAAAACTCTGTAAGTTTTCACGAATCGACTAATTGCAAAAGTTTTAATCTATCAACATAATTAGTGTTATTACTCACTATGGTGCCAGAAATATGATTTCAATTGTTTGAGGTAGTTAGAAGTGTCAGAATATGTTATGGTCTGCGTCACTAGACTTTGTTGAATATTTAGGATTTTATGGCGTAATAACTCATTTTCATAATTTCAGATAAAACGCCTATTCGAAACTGTGAAATTATTTTTAGGGGCACTTCAGGATTGACTTTTGGTAAATGATTTTCACTATAGGTTAATAGGAATATTTAGGATTTTTCAGTACTAAATTTATTATGTATTTTTTCAGAGTGAATAGTAACCACGATAAGCATATTAAGTGCAGTGTTTTCAAAATTATAATGTGGAATGTCCAAATTAAGTTAGAGAAGTTTTATTTGAACACTTGGTAAGATCTTAGTCACGCATAGTGAATAGTATTAGACACTTGGCACAAAGAGAAACCATTAGATGGATTTGTAAAGGAAATCAAGGTGTGAGATCATGCCACCTAAGCAAAACTTTTTTTTCATCTAATCAACCAAATTGAGTCAGATGAAAGAGGGTTTCGACCCTAGTGAAACCCTAAATGGTTGGAATCCAATTGAAACCCCTAAATCTTGGTTGAAACTAAAACTCTAAACAGTTTCCCCAAACCCTAAAGTTGGCCTTCAATGAAACCTTTTGGCATTCTGGGCGTGAAACTAGAGAGTATGTTATGTTTTGAAATTTTTACCAAACTAATGGACATATCTTGGTCCGAAACTTTTATCGAGTGTTGTTAGCATATGTTTATGAGTTTCCATTGAGGGTTTTTTGCATGAATAAAATTTTTGATGATACCTTTTCTTAGATCTAGAAACTTGAAAATTGGAAGTGAAAAAATAGTTTTTGTTTGGAGAAAGTTTGAATATTTTGAGTTTTGATTTTACTCTAAAGTCTTTGATATTTTTATATGATGATCCTAAGTCTTTTATTTTCATGTTAGGATGTTATTTTGAAGATATTTAGTATTATTTTCAAATATATGATTTTTCTATGCAAAAGGATTTCGGTTAGGCCTAAGATTTGATGTTTTTGGATTAGATCCATGTTTTATTAAATTTTAGTCATGTGATTTTAAGTTTGATGGTTGGATATTATTTATTACACATTTTTAAACCATGTGATACTTTATTTCGAAGATCTCACCTTCCTAAGCCATTGATCAAGAGATTTATCAAAGCTAGTTGAGGAAGAAGTTTATGTTTTTGGACTAAGTGTAAAACCAAAAGCTCCAAGTGTTATTTTGTGATTTTTGTGACTTTAATTTGATGATTTAAAGCATATTTGATTTTAGGATAATGTTATGAACATGTTAGAACTAAGATTTGATTTTTCAAAATTCTTAGAAATGTTTTGATTTAGGGTCAAAACTTATGATTCAAGTGTTTGGATCTTTTTACAAAAAGTTTGGTGTTGATTATTGGCTTTTTCTAAATGGATGTTTTAATTATGGTTTTAAACTTAGGATAAGAAGATCCTTGTTGCAAAATTTTGGTTTAAACATGAGTTTTGAAGTTGGAAGGAATTGCAACAAAAATAAAAGAAATCGCCTATGGATGTTTCAGCCATAGTGTGTTTTCCTTAGTTGTGATTTGTTTAAAATTCTTCTGAGTTGATATTTGAGTTTATAACAAAATTTACATGAGGAATGTAAATTTTAGAATTTTTTGGAGTTAGGATGTGAAATCCTTAAGTTAAGGGTAAAATGGTCATTTTCCACATGTAAAGGGTAAAATGGTAATTTTACTCTAAGTTGTCTCCTTTACACTTTTTTAATTGTTATTAATTAAATTTCTAACTTTTAGAATACTCTCTTATAGTTTCTCATGTTTCACGCTTTATTCTCGTAGAACGCGATGATCGAGGTAAGTTAGCTTCTAACTTACTATCAGTTTATGGTGTATGTATGATGGGTAAGGGAACTACAATTTATGTATTTATGTTATCATATATGTCATGCCATGCTACATCATTATATGTTTATCTATTACGCATGATTTATTCTGTCACGAATGCTTATCTGTTGCACAATCTATTATGTCATGTATTGCTATATGTTGCAAGTATGTCATCTTAAGTAAAGAAGTCAAATCACGTTTATGTTAAGTTATTTATGTCAATCATGACCCTAAGTGCTACGATGGGGTAATATACTAGTGAAACTCCTTTGTTCACACTAAAGTGTCTAAATAGGTGTGAAATTCTCTGGGTTGACGAAGTACTATCAACAGGTTGCGAATGGGGCCTAACTAGCTGGTCACTGAAGCGCGCCAGGCACTAACGCCGATGAAGCCATATTTTATTTTCCATGTAGCACAAACAATTCATGGGGCCACAACAACTGTGAAGCATGATGTATGGGAGCACAACAACTGTGGAGCATACACTACGTGAGACACAGCAATTATGACATGTAGAATATGTGGGGCCACAACAACTATGGAGTATATATTAACACACTCACAGCTGGTGTAGATACCTATGTTGTGATGCGGTAATCGGTAGGGACACACGGCTCAAGGGGACCCGTGTAGCACCCATATGGTCACGTTATTAATTAAATCTATTGAACAAGATTCCAAGTTTATGTCAAGAAGTTAAGAATAAGCAATCATGGTGACTCCATGAGATAAGAATAAGTTTCAGATCAAGTTCATGTTATGTTATGTTATGTTCACGTACATGTTATGTTCATGTTCACATTAAGTTTCAAGTTCATGTTCATATCATGTTATGTTTACGTTTATGTTATGTTCAATCTCACGTTCATGTTATGTTATGTTCATGTTTACGTTAAGTTTCAACTTCATGTTCATATCATGTTATGTTTACGTTTATGTTCTGTTCAATCTCACGTTCATGTTATGTTATGTTCATGTTCACGTTATGTTTCAAGTTCACGTTCATGCCATCTTATATTTAGGTACATGTTATGTTCAAGTTCACGTTCATGTTATGTTATGTTCAGGTTTACATTATATTTCAAGTTCACATTTATGTCATGTTATGCTCAGGTTTATGTTAAATTCAAATTCATATTTATGTTATGTATGTTCATGTTCATGATATGATTCAAGTCCATGATATATTTCAAGTTCACGTTCATGTTATGTTGCTAGCCCATGTTATATTATAAGTTTAAGTTCATGTCATGTTAAGTCAAGTTCAATTCATATTTCAGTTCAGGTTATGTCAGTTATGCCATGCTATATGTCAAGTTATGTTGTGCTTACTAACAACTTTAATTATACATTTATGCTTTTATTACCATGCATACATCATTAACCTGTGTGGGAGTTTCCTATTAACTTACTGAGATTTGTAATCAAATCTCACCGTGGTAGTTCCAACTACCCTTCCCCCCAAATGGTAAGTGATGTGTCAGGATCAGAGCAGAGAGCGGACATTGGTAGATTGAAGGAGGTTGACTAGACGCCGCAAACACGACGCGGAGCTTACAACTTCCATAGTTAGTTTTTGGACAGTATTTTGGCCTTGTTAGTCGAGTTATACGAGTTACTCGATGAACTTCCTCAATAGTGTATTTTGGTAATATAAATATTGAATCTGGCCTCCCATGTTTTTGAGATTACAGTCTTCTGAGATTCGTACTGAAATCTTGGATGTAGATTTTTATTAAGTATGCTTGGATTACGATTTAACTATTTGGGATATTATAAGTTTAGTGTATAGTATTGCTCAAAAAATAAAAAAATTATCCACTGCAAATATCCACTGCGAATATTGTATAACGCTAGATGCATGTTAGGACCATTGCATCTTATATGTCATGAACAGGGGTAGGTAACATTGTGTTACATGTCCCAACACTTTGGATGTTCGTCCAATCCCAAACGGAATCTGGGGGTATCACAGGTATTCCCCACACATGCATTTCACACAGAGAAACTTGTTGCAACCGAAATACTACTCTACCTGGCCAACCAACTCAAGGATATCACCACGTGATATGACCGAGGATCCCACATTCCGGCTATTAGGTGGGGCCAAATACGACACAATTTCACCCCACTCCCCATGAGGCATTATCCTCTCATGTGATGTACATGGTAACATTTTGCAGAATGGTTCGGGGAATCCTCTATCCCATCTCATCAATATAGATTCACACTAAAGACCTCTCACGCTCATGCCAATTGGGTGATATTAATGTGAAAAGATTTGGGAATGGATATACAATGGGGACAAGCATTGAGGGTATGACCAAAAATGATAATTTTGTAAGGTTGTGGGTGAACTTTCAACAAGAGTTGTATAAGGCATGTTGTGGTGTTCCTGACTCCCACATACAGAAAGACGGGAATTGTGACACCGGGATGATGACAACATGGGTCACACACCCTAAACGACAAGTGTTAAGTGTGTATATGTAAAAAGGTGTACAACAAAGTCACAACAGATAAATAAAAGAAGTCAACTAAGTACCATAATTTTTAAATACAGATTCACCAAAATAAAGGCCTTTCAAAAGGTTATACAGTTATCTAGTAAAATATAATAAAAACCAAAATACATAATCAAAAGTGGAAAACAAATTCCAATACACGAAAAGCGACCCTAGGTCACTCCTCTCACAGAGCCGAAATCTCAGGCTAAACATCCTCATATGCATCAAAATCTACGATTCCATAAAACGGAACTGCAAGAAAGAATACCACATGAGATTATGAGTCTCAGTAAGTAATCAACCAAACAAGTCAAGAGATAAAAGCATATTTAAACAAGCAACATGTATGCAGGCACATGCTGAAACATGCATGAGACCAACCCATCATTTTTTCCGAAAGTGACCATTTTTCCAATGCATGCCAAAAATCTCATTTAGCCCAAAAAAAGATTATTAAAAGAAACAACTACCATTTTCGCAGAAAACGATTCACGTCTCCATTTATCTAATCTGGCATTTTTCTAGAAAATGGTCCACATCTCCATTTATCAAATCTACCATTTTTCTAAAAAATTGCCCATTATCTAAATTATCCTGTATGCACCATGATCTCCCTTAGGGACCATCCGTACACCTTCGCTACCTTCGTCACACTACAGGTAACAATCGTACATGTGAGTTTGGAACGAGCAATGCCCAGCTCTGCGCCCAGCCCATTCTTGGCCAGGCATCCTCTTACCCCACAAGCAGAGGGGCCACAGAGTTGATATAAGAGCGTTACCATCTCTTCTGATCCCGTTGTCGGCTACCCAAGGGATGTCACTCAGTTTTATCCATTCCGAGTGACCAGAGGAGATTCATTGAGATAATACCTCATCTCAGCTTGGGTCGTGATACACATGTATCCAAAAATCCTTTCATGATATGAAAACCCAGTTTTCATTCATAACACATGAAAATGCATTAAACATAATGATAAACATCATGACACAATACACAATAGATAACAAAACCCAAACACTGCCAAACTCTACAAATATACGCAACCTCCAATCAGACCCAAAAATCCACATTCCTCAAACCTAAGGCCTGGCAGAACCAAATAGACTGGAGGAAAATATGTTAGTGTAAAAATATATTTAAATATCTTTAACTTATATGGAAAATTACTTACAATGGTGAAAAGGCAAAACTCTGGAAGATCAAAGTGCACAAGCAATCGATTAACGCCAAAAATGAACATGAAATAAAATACCAACAAGCACGATTTTGAGATTGAAAATGGGACTCAAAAACAAGGAAATTCGAATTGAAATTTTGTGGAAGAAAATGATTGATTTACAAAATAAAAACTAGAACATAAAGGCTGGAAAATGACATGCACAACATGGGAGAAAAATAACCAAGCAAATCAAAATGAAACTCATGGGTAGGGGCTAAAAACAGGGCGCATTAAGGCTAAAAAACAGGGCTTGAATTTGGGGAGAAATGTGGTGGCGTGGGTCGATGGCGGAAGGAATCGCAACCGAGGCCGCGAGGTGAGGTTGGCCTGGCGACAGTGGGTGGCATTGCAACCTAAAGATAGAGAGAGAAGTCATGGGTTGCAGCAAGAGAAGAGAAACCAACAAAAGAAAATAAATGGAAGAGAGGACAAGAAATAGAAGGAGATGCAAGAAAAGAAAATGAAACGGGAAGAAGCAGCAACAACAACACAGATTTGCAAATGAAGAAGAAACCAAAAAGAAGAAGAAGAAGAAATGCAGCAGCTGATGAGTGTGCAAAAGTGTACTCTAAATATTCTATTATTGGTTAAAAATGCTAAAATGTGAATAGAAATTAATGTGTATTCTTGAATTGAATTTCTATTGAATTGAATTTTTATTTACTTTAAGATTACTCCTAAGCAGATTTTTATGTTTAACTTCAAATTTTATAAAAGAGCAAGTCAAAACTCAGTCAAATTCAAAGGAGGACTTTCATGGGGTTTGAGAGCAATTTCGATGAAGAAAAAAAATCACAAAAGGAAACTACAAGAAGTCTAAGTCTAAAATTTGCTAGGAGACAGCCTGCACATATTTTAATATTTTAATCGTAACTTTTCACTCATATATCGGATTGATGCGATTCTTGATGCATTAGAAATCTATCTTAAAGAGATATAAATGTGTCTCTAATAAATATTTCCAAATTTGTAGTTTTGAAGTGCGTACATGGCTACAAAGATGAGTTTTAAAATTTAGATAATTTGTTTATGCGAGAATTATGAAGACATTAGAGTTTCTTTCCTACCCTATATAAGGATATCATTAGCACAAATGGAAAGGGAGGAGAGGCACAAGATGCATATTTGAATAGAAGAGAAAATCATTTCCATGGCCACCGTTTGTTTTATTTTTCTTTGGAGATTTTTGTTGTCCATTATATTTATAGGTAACTAAATTCTTAAGTAGGGTTAGGGATGAACTTACACAATAGATTTTTAATTTATGTATTTAATTTTTAATTACTAAAACTCTTTTATTTTATCATTCTCAATTCATTGTTGATCTGTTTTCTTCTCCTACTATTCATAGAATTTATTTTGTTTATGGATTCAATCATACTTTTTCTATTGAATGAATTCGTTCTTTGATTATGTTTGGATAAATTATTTATCTATATTGATTTAATTATTTATTGCATTATCGCTTCCTGAGCATATTGTCATCGTTTGATTTTCTCAATAATGATAATAATTTACATATTTAAAAGTGGTGAATGATTTTTCAAAGGATGTAGGAATATATTATAAATCTATACCTTCTGATTGGAAATTTTAGAAAATGAGTTTCCAATTGAGTTATTCAATAAATTAAGAATAATTAAAATACTGGATTTGTGCAAGGGATTCCTGACGCTTTACTGTATGTCAAATTTGAGTACTTTTTTCGTTAGTCACTTTGCTTCACTTTAATTTGCATTTAAAATTAATCTTTATTTTCCATTAATCATTTAATATTCTTCTTTAATTTCTTTCTTCTTTCTACTATTCTTTTAATTTGTCTCTCTGTGGAATCGACACCCACAAGATGTGCTATAACTACCGCATTATTCTTTGAGCGTAATCAAATTTTGGTACCGTTGCCAGGGAGACGATAGAAGAATTGCTAAATAATTTTTCTTTCTAGTAGTTTGTAAAGGTGGTAACATCATTCCCTCTTTTAACTTGCTGCATCTTTATTTTATTTTCTTTTTCTTATTGTAGTTTTCTTTTTATTGTTGTGTTTTTCTCTACCTTTTGTCCACAAGTATGTGATGCCTTAGGTCAGTTTGCTTGTAGACCTATGTTAGAGTCAGAGTCATAATCTAATTTTTCTAATAATTTGTTTGATAAGTTTTCTAAGTCTAAGGAAATGAGTGAACATAGAGATCAACTCATTAGAACCCTTCAGGATTGCCTCTACCCTACACACACAGGCATACCATCATGCATCATGTTTCTAGCTAATACTTGCCAACTGAATTTTAAAACAAGGATAATACAGTTACTCCCTACTTTTTTTGTCTTGAAAAATGAAAATTTGTATGTGCACATTAGGAAGTTTGATGAAGTAGTTGTGACTTTTCATAGTCAAAATGAAACTGATGACATTTTGAGACTTAAGTTCTTTCATTTCTCTTTAAAGAATAAAGCTAAGAGTTGGCTATATTTGCTGAAACCATGATCTATCATAGGTATGAAATGAGATGACTCAAGTCTTCTTTAATAAATACTTTCCCCAACATAAGACCAACGCTTTAAAAAGGTAAATCTCCACCTTTGCACAAAAGGGTAGTGAAACTTTGTATCAGTCTTGGGAAGATTTAAGGAGTTTTTGAGTATGTGTCCTCACCATGGGTATGAGAATTGGTGCTTAGTGAGCTATTTTTATGAGGAACATACACCTAGAGAACCCAATTTGTGGAGATGATGTGTAATGGTAAGTTCTTACAAAAATATCCTGATGAGGCCATAGAATATCTCAATGAGCTTGCTGAAAAAGCTCACACTTGAACTGGACCTAGTACTACTAAGAGCACAAATAAGTCACGACCTGCAAGAAATCCAAATAGTGGTCGAATTTTCCATCTTAGGGAAGAGGATAACACATGTGGCTAATCATGCAAAGTCTTTTAGACCATGTTTTGTATGTGGTGGGGTAGATCACCTCACCCAAAAGTGTCCCACATTTGCTGAAATGAGGGGAATATATGAGAAACAATGTAATGCCTTTGGTACGTACAAGAAGCCTTATATGGCTCTTTCCAATACCTACAATCTTGGGTGGTGTAATCACCCCAATCCTTATGCACCTTTCTTCAATACTTACAATCCTTAGGAAATTTGAAAACCAGTTGCCTGCATAGCCACCAAGAGCTTACCCTGCACCATATCATGTATCATCTTCTTCTTCTAGGTTAGAAGATACTTTACTTTCTTTTATTGAAGCTAACCAAAAGTTTGAATCTTTGGTTACGTAGGTTGTTGAAGAAAACAAGGAGATAAAGAGCCATATATCCAAAATGATGAGCTTCGTAAGTGTGAATGAGCATGGCAAGTTCCCTTCTCAAAGCAATGATAGTACCGAGTTGCCCTAGGAAGCCGAGGTAATCAAGAGCCCAGTTTAGGTACCATTTCCTCAAGCTTTAAAATTTGGTATGCGAACTTTAGATTCTGGTAATGAAATCTTGGAGAACCTCAGGTAGGTAAAGATTAAGCTCCATGTTTTGCATGTTATTAAACAAGTTCCTACTTATGTAAATGTTCTTAAACATTTGTGTACAGTTAAGAGGAAGCACCATGTTAAGAAGACAGTATTTCTGACAGAGCAAGTTAGTGCTCTAATTAAGTAGCAAATTCCTCCTAAGTACAAGGATTTTGGTTGTCCAATGATTGCATGTAATATTGGGAATCATGAGTTTGAGCAAACCTTGCTAGATTTAGGAGCTTGTGTTAATTTGATGCCTTGTTCCATTTATTTGCAGCTTGGTTTGGGTGAAATTAAGCCTACTTCTGTTGTGCTTCAGTTGGTTGATCATTCAGTTAAGAAACCAAAAAAGGATAGTTGAGGATGTTTTGATCTAAATTGACAAACTTTATTATCCTATTGATTTCTTAATTTTGGACAGTCAGTCAATTGTTGAGACTAACTCTAAGATTCCTCTCATATTAGGTAGACATATCCTTACTACAACTAATGCATTATAAATTGTAGGAATGAGTTGATGAAACTATCTCTTGGAAACATGGCCATGGAGGTCAACATTTCTCATATTGAGAAATAGCCAATAGATGACGAGTGTCACCAAACATACATGATTGACACACTCATAGACAAGGGAGTTCACAGAACTCATGATTTTGATCCTCTTGAATGTGACGCCCCCAAATCCCCATGTATGGACATGGGGAAATCGAGACGTCTGGATGATGACAACACGGGTCACCACCCTAACGACGAGTGCCAAGTGTGTGTACATGTAACAAGTGTACAAAAAGAAATGCGCAACGGATAACGAAAGTCATATAACTAAGTACCAGAATTTTTCTTAGTTTAATATAAAGCTGTTCAAAACATACATAATAAAATATTACGAACTACAAATATAGCTCAAACCAACAACAAAGCTTAAACTTCAACTCAGAACTCCGGCGGTATCACATCCTCGGGCTCAGCCTCCTCCTCCTCCTCGATCTTTGCATCAAAATCTACGGTACCAAAAATGGTGCCGCAGGTAAGTAAGATCCAAACGCCATTAGATAAAAGCATATTAAAACTCAAACAACATGCATGAAAGAATGCCAATGCATATAACCCGCAAACCATATTTTCCCACACACGCCAAAAATCCCATTTGGCCCAAAAAACGTATTACTTACCAACTCACGCCAAAAGTCTCATTTTACCCAAAACCAACTCAAACCAATATCCAATTAATCTGAATGCACCATGACCTCCCCTAGGGGTCATCCACACACCCTGGCTCCTGTGACACACCGCGGGTAACGACCATGCGTGTGACACCTAAACGAGCGATGCCTAGTTCCGCGCCTCGCGCGTTCGTAGCCAAGTATCCTCTAGCCCTCCCGTTGTCGCCCAACGACAACTCAAGGGACGTCACTCAGTATATTATGCTCCCGAGTGACCAGAGGAGCTCCACTGAGATAATACCCCATCTCGGCTTGGGGTCGTGATACACACGCACCCGAAAATTTATTTACGCCAACAAAACATGATTTTTCTCAATTTAATAAAATGCACGTGCATGCACCATGTAAATGCAACCTCAACGAACAAAACAACTAACCAATTACAAATCAACAAACCAAGCAACTCCGTCCTCAATCCATCCGACCCCTGAACTCCTCAGACTCAGTCTAGAATCAACCAACCAGCAGTCAAATAATTATTGTATGAGCATAATATATTTAAATCTAAAAGTAGAGTTTGGAAAATACCTACAGCGCTATACGGTATTTTTCAAAAGCTCGCGGCGGAGAAAAAACAACGTAACAGTGTATTTTACACTGTGGCCGTGGGTAATAAATTACCCACTTTCGAATGGGGACAAACCAAGACATGAAATTGATAAGGAATGGCCTTGAGATGTTTATGAAACTAAAGGAAGTGAGCTTTGGCCTTGGGTGGCGGTGGAAGAGCTTAAAGGGGCTGAATGGAGTTGAGCTCATGGGGGCTGAACGGATTTGAGCTCGTGGGAGCTGCTTCGGCAATGGATCAGGGCCGGAATTGGGTGGGTTAGGACGGCAAGAGGTAGGGGAAGAAGCTGTGAAGAGGTGGTGGCCGAAGGTGGAGCGACGGGGCTGGAATCAGCAAAAAGCAGTGCTGAAAGAATGGGCCGTAGGAGGCTAACGACAGCTTGGATGGGGCTGGGATTTTGTGGGGTGGTGCACCGGCTGAAGGGGAACAGAATGGCAGGGGTGGTGCACCGGCTGGAGGGGAACAGAATGGCAGGGGTGGTGTCGACCACGGTGGCCAGACGGCAGTGGGTCAGGGCTGGTCAACGGACGGCGACGGGAGAGAGGAGAGAGTCGTCCGTGCATGCGCGGGGAAGAAGGAAAGAGAAGGAGAAAAGAAACAAAGAAGGAAAAGAAGAAAAAGGAAAAAGAAGGAAAAAGAAAAAAAGAAAAAGAAAAAAAGAAAAGAAAAGAGGGAGAAAGAAAATGAGGTCCAATCCTCACTTCTGGAGTCCAAAAACTGATCCGCCAAAAACGATTTTAAAAACATAAAACGACTAAAATAAATTAAACATCACATCAAATAAAATAAAACCAACTTAAAATACAATAATTTAAAATAAAAGAGCTAATATATAATGAAATTAAAAACAACTCCTTTAGTGAAAATACACGTAAAAACCGGTCATCACATCCTCCCCCCTTTAAAAACAAATTTCATCCTCGAAATTTGCAAGATCAAACACCAACTTGAAACAAGCCACATAATTCCACTGAGACCAAGCTTAAGAAACGTACCGTCATTTACTCAAAGAAGTAGGGGTACTGCTCCCTCATGTCAGCTACTCTCTCTCAAGAGAAATCTTGAGCCAACAGATCCCCCCATGCCACCTTTACCAGAGGTATCATCTTGAATCTCAACTGTTGCTCTTTCCAATCCATGATCTGTGACAGAACAACCTCATAAGTAAGGTTCGGTTGCAACTGAATACGCTTTGGGTCGACAAAGCGCGGCTCTTGTTGACCAAAACTCTTCTTAAAGGATGATACATAGAAGACATCATGAATATCCCCAAAATATTCTAGCAAAGCAACTCTATACGCGACGGACCCTATCTTCTCCAAAATCTAAAAAGAGCCAACATACCTCGGATCCAGTTTCCTCTTTTTACCAAAATGCTTAACTCTTTTCATGGGAGAGACCTTGAGATAGACCCAATCACCTTCTTCAAAAGATAACTCTCTCCTCCTGGTATCAGCGTAGTTTTTCTGATGACTCTGAGCTGCCGCCATTTTATCCCTAAAGATCTGAACTTGGCTTTGCATCTCTTGAATTATTTTAGGCCCAATTATTTTGTTCTCCTCGACTTCATCCCAACATAAAGGTGATCTGCACTTCCTCCCATAAAGAGCTTCATAGGGAGCCATCTGAATGGTCACATGGAAGCTATTGTTATACGCAAATTCTATGAGTGGCAAGTGATTTTCCCAACTCCCTTGAAATTCCATGACACATGCTCGCAACATATCTTCAAGGGTCTGAAGGGTGCGCTCTGATTGGCCGTCAGTCTGTGGGTGATATATAGTACTGAACTTCAACTTAGTACCCAATGTTGCCTGCAAACTTTTCCAAAACTAAGATGTGAACCTTGGGTCCCGATCCGACACAATACTCTTCGGTATACCGTGCAACCGCACTATCTCTTTCACGTACAAGTGAGTCATCTTACCCAAGGAATCGGTGTTATTAACAGGCAAGAAATAAGCACTCTTCGTAAACCGGTCAACAATCACCCAAACAGAATTCTTCCCACTATGGGTCCTCGGTAAGCCCACTACAAAATCCATCATGATGTCATCCCACTTCCACTCAGGAAGAGGGAGGGGTTGGAGCATACCTGCGGGTCTTTGATGTTCGGCCTTAACTTGACAACATGTGTGGCATCTCTCGATATACAGGGCAATATCCTTTTTCATTCCATCCCACCAATAATTTTTCTTCAAATCCCGGTACATCTTCGTACTGCCAGGATGGACTGAACAAGGGGCCGCATGAGCTTCTGCCATGATCCGCTCTTTGAATTCTGAATCTTTAGGGACCACCCTACGATCTCAAAACCGAAGAATTCCATCTTTATCCATACTGTAATGCAACGGCTCTCGAGATTTTCTGATATCCAATAGCTCCTTACTTTGAGGAGTCTTCAATTCTTGAAAATCAGCCACTCGAATATTAAGAATTGAAGATAATACCTCCACTTGCTGTGAACTTTCAATAAGGAGTCTTCTCATCCCACAAAGCAAAGAATCCAATTCTGACGACTCGGCTTCATCTTCCAAGTGTGATTTTTGACTCAAAGCATTAGCAACTATATTTGCCTTCCCCGGATGATACTTGATCTCGCACTGGTAGTCACTGATTAGCTCTAGCCATCGCCTCTGCCTCATGTTCAGATTCTTCTGGGAAAACAAGTGCTTCAAGCTCTTGTGATGGGTGTATACTTCGCAAGCTTCCCCATACAAAAAGTGCCGCCAGATCTTAAGAGCAAAAACAATAGGATAATTCTTCTCATGATCCTTTAGCTGACGGGATACATAAGCAACAACCCGTCCTTTTTGCATAAGGACACAACCCAATCCAAATTTAGACGCATCACTGAAGACTAAAAATGGCTTATGCGACTCTGGAAGCACTAACACTGGTGCAGTTGTCAACATGTTCTTCAATTCTTGGATGCTTCTCTCATGCTTGTCTGACCAAATAAATTATGTATTCTTCCGAGTCAAGGCTGTGAAAGGTTCGGATAGGCGAGAAAATCCCTTCACAAACCTTCGATAATACCCGGCAAGTCCCAAAAAACTCCGAATCTCACGCACGGTAGTCGGATGCTGCCATGACAAAATGGCTTCCACCTTACTAGGATCAACAACTACTCCATCTCGGGAAATCACATGCCTAAGAAATCTGACTTCCTCCAACTAGAATTCACAGTTGCTGAGTTTGGCATATAACTTGTGTTCTCTTAATTTCCCAAGAACTAGACGAAGATGATAAACATGCTCTTCGAAATCTCAGGAATAAATTAAAATATCATCAATGAAGACTACCACAAAGGAATCCAAATAAGGCCTAAATACCTGATTCATTAAATCCATGAAAGCAGCAGGGGCATTGGCTAACCCAAATGACATCACCTTAAATTCATAATGCCCATATCTCGACCTGAAAGCAGTTTTGGGCACATCCTTGTCCCTTATCCTCAACTAGTAGTATCCTGACCTCCTTGAAGCTGATCAAACAAATCATCAATCCGTGGGAGAGGATATTTATTTTTGATGGTCACCTTATTTAATTCCCGATAATCAATGCACATTCAGAGGGTACCATCTTTCTTTTTAACAAACAGCACTAGTGCACCCCACGGCAAAGTACTTGGTTGAATGAACCCCTTATCTACCAACTCTTGCAACTGAGTCTTCAACTCTTTTAATTCAACAGGTGCCATGTAGTAAGGAGCTTTATGTACAGGAGCCGCTCCAGGTTCCAAGTCTATAACAAACTTCATTTCACGAACAGGGGGTAGCCCAGGCAAGTCATCCACAAACATGTCTGGAAATTCTTCAACAACCGGGATGTCTACCAAAGATTTCTTCTCAGATGGCGTAGACACCATCTGGACTAAGAAGGTATCCGCTCTCCATGCAATCTCTCTCCTTGCTTGAATTGCCGATATAATTACTGGCTTTTCTTTTAGCTTACTCCCCGCAAATTCCAGAAAATTCCCATCTGGAAGTTGAAAGCTAATTACCCGACTTTTGCAATTAATACTCGCAGAATATTGGTATAGCCAATCCATCCCAAGGATGATATCAAAACACAACAGCTTAAACACAACCAAATCAGCATCCAAAAACCTTCCATCAAAATTTAAAGGGCAACCCAAAGCAACCTTGGAACACCATACCACTTCACCATTTGGTAGAGCCACTACCAATGACTTTGGCAAAGGTTCCGTAACCAAATTACACATCCGAGCGAAAGTGGAAGATACAAATGACTGTGAAGCACCCGAATCAAACAAAGTGCAAGCATAAAACTCATATAAACGGACTCTCCCTGAACCAAACACATTAACCCATGAAATCCAAATACAAAAAGAAACCAAAGCACACCAAAAATCAAATCCAACATTAAATTAAATTATATCCATACCTGTAATTACTCTAGCATCATGGGTCGCTGGCGCCTCATCATCAACATCTCCGAATGTAACAGCATAAACCCGGGCTTGCACTGCTTGCCTCTGATTTGTTCTTCCACTGTGTCTACCTCCATGGCTTCCTTTAACTCTAACGGGGCACTCACGAGCGAAATGTCCCACTTGGCCACATCGGTAACAATGGGTTCCACCACTTAGCCGACACTCACCCTCATGAGCACTATTACAAATTCCGCAAATTGACACTCGTCCTCCCATACGTACACCTGAGGCTGCTTGTGGTCGGGTCCTGGTCCGCTGAACAAATTTCTGAGGTGAGCCCGAACTACTTCCTTCACCAGAAAAACTCGGCCTCTTATGTCCTGGAGGGGAGCCCATACTCAAATTATTCTCTCGCTCAGCAAGAGTGGCCAAGTCCACTAAATCCTGAAAAGTGGATATCCGGTGGCAGACCACCATTCTGCATATATTAGGATGCAGACCCTCCTGGAAACACTCGGCTTGCATCTCCTTCGAGGAGATGAGGTGGGGAGCAAATCGCCCAAGCTCTATAAATCTTCAGGCGTACTGTTCTACGGTCATGCTCCCTTGGACCAAGCTTGAGAACTCTCTTGCTTTTTGCCGCCTTACAGAAGCGAGAAAGAATCGATCATTAAATTCTTTCTTGAAGCGCTGCTAGGTCACAGCGGCAAAAGACCCCAATTCTAACTCCAACATTACTATCTTGGTATCCCACCACTCAGAAGCGGTGCCTTGCAACAGAGAACTGGCATAGAGTACTTGTTGCACTTCAGTTCAGTCACATACCTCAAAAGTTCTTTCCAAATCTCTGACCCACTTTCCAGCCCGTAGTGGATCCTCTTCTCCCGTGAAGGGTGGAGTTCTATGCACTAGGAAGCGCTCATAGGTGCATCCAGCTTGCACCACGCCACTAGGCCCTCCTGGGTATAGCCAAGGCCCTTCCTGTTGTGACCAAGGCCCTCCTTGTTGTGGCCAAAACCTTCCTTGTTGTGGCCAAGGCCCTCCTTGTTGGGGCCTAAAATTCTACTGCATGAACTCAGTCATTTGCCGTATTGCTTGGGCTATGGAATCATCTCTTGGTGTATCGTCCCGAGGCTCTTGAGTAGACTTTCTTGGCCTCACCATCTTCCTGCCACAACACAACCTTTGACCCCCTTTAAGAAAACAAATAAAACCAACAACATAAAACCAAAAATTAAAAACCAAACCACACAACAAGAAACAAAAAGAAACCAGCATACAATAACATAATTAAATAAATAAATACATACAAGCTCAAATAAATTCAAAACAAACAAAAAAAATCAAATAGCAACTTTACTTAAAATAAATTTTAAAACACAACTTTAAAAACATTCTGGTACTCCCTACGGGACATGTGGTTTTACCCAGAGCCAAACCACTCTGATACCACCTGTGACGCCCCTAAATCCCCATGTACGGACATGGGAAAATCGAGACGTCCGGATGATGACAACACGGGTCACAACCCTAATGACGAGTGCCAAGTGTGTGTACATGCAACAAGTGTACAAAAAGAAACACGCAGCAGATAACGAAAGTCATATAACTAAGTACCAGAATTTTTCTTAGTTTAATACAAAACTGTTCAAAACATACATAATAAAATATTACAAATTACAAATATAGCTCAAACCAACAACAAAGCTTAAACTTCAACTCAGAACTCTGGCGGAGCCGCATCCTCGGGCTCAGCGTTCTCCTCCTCCTCGATCTCTGTATCAAAATCTACGGTACCAAAAATGGTACCGCAGGTAAGTAAGATCCAAATGCCACCAGATAAAAGCATATTAAAATTCAAACAATATGCATGAAAGAATGCCAATGCATATAACCCATAAAACCATATTTTCCTACACACGCCAAAAATCCAATTTGGCCCCAAAAATGTATTACTTACCAACTCATGCCAAAAGTCTCATTTGGCCCAAAACCAACTCAAACCAATATCCAATTAATCTGAATGAACCATGACCTCCCCTAGGGGTCATCTGCACACCCTAGCTCCTGTGACACATTGCGGGTAACGACCACACATGTGACACCTAAATGAGCGATGTCCAGTTCGTTGCCAAGCATCCTCTAGCCCTCGCCAGCGAAGGGCCATGGAGTCGGTATGAGAGTGCTACCATCCCCCCGCTCCTGTTTTAGCCCAGCAACAACTCAGGGGATGTCACTCAGTATATCACTCTCCCAAGTGACCAGAAGAGCTCCACCGAGATAATACCCCATCTTGGCTTGAGATCGTGATACACACGCACCCGAAAATCTATTTACGCCAACAAAACATGATTTTTCTCAATTTAATAAAATGCACGTGCATGTACCATGTAAATGCAACCTCAAGGCACAAAACAACTAACCAATCACAAATCAACAAACCAAGCAACTCCATCCTCAATCCATCCGACCCTTGAACTTCTCGGACTCAGTCCGGAATCAACCAACCAGCAGTCAAATAATTATTGTATGAGCATAATATATTTAAATCTAAAAGTAGAGTTTGAAAAATACTTACAGCACTATACGGTATTTTTCGAAAGCTCGTGGCGTTACAAATGGCGGAGAAAAAGCAACGTAATAGTGTATTTTACATTGTGGCCGTGAGTAATAAATTACCCACTTTCAAACGGGGACAAACCAAGATACAAAATTGATAGGGAATGGCCTTGAGATGTTTATGAAGCTAAAAGAAGTAAGCTTTGGTCGTGAAACGGCGGTGGAAGAGCTTAAAGGGGCTGAACGGAGTTGAGCTCATGGGAGCTACTCTGGCAACGGATCGGGGCCGAAATTGGGTGGGCTAGGACGGCAAGAGGTAGGGGAAGAAGCTGTGAAGAGGTGATGGCCGGAAGTGGAGCGACAATGCCAGAATCGGCAAAAAGCCGTGTGGAAAGAAAGGGCCTTAGGAGGCTAACGGTGGCTTGGATGGGGTTGGGATTCGGTGGGGTGGTGCGCCGGCCGGAGGGGAACGGAATGGTAGGGGTGGTGTCAACCACGGTGGTCGGACGGCAGTGGGTCAGGGCTGGTCAACGGACTGCGATGGGAGAGAGGAGAGAGTAGTCCGTGCGTGTGCAGGGAAGAAGGAAAGAGAAGAAGAAAAGAAAGAAAGAAGGAAAAGAAGAAAAAAGAAAAAGAAGGAAAAAGAAAAAAAGGAAAAGAAAAAAAGAAAAGAAAAGAGGGAGAAAGAAAATGAGCTTCAATCCTCACTTCTGGAGTCCAAAAACTGATCCGCCGAAAATGATTTTAAAAACAGAAAACGACTAAAATAAATTAAACATCACATCAAATAAAATAACTTCTTCAGTGAAAATACATGTAAAAATGGGTCATCACATTGAATATTCACTTGTTAATTTTGAGTTTGATACTATTAGTGATTCATTTGATATTGTTGATATTTGTGTTGTTTTTTATAAAACTCAGGATTATGGCATACGGGCATGGCAACTGAAATTTGAGGAGTTGCCTAAGAAAGGTGAAAAACATATTCATTCAAGTATGGAGGCAATAAGAGTTAAATTGAAATCTTTGCTTACGTCTAAAATCTATAAGGTTAAAATGAAAGTGTTTCATGCTAAAAATATTCTTAGAAAAACGTTTAAGCCTAATGACCAAGTATACTTATATGATTTTTGACTTCATAAGCACCCAGATAAACTTTGGTCTAGGTGGACTAACCCCTTTGTAGTGAAACATATTTTTGAAAACGGTGCGATAGAAATAGAGGATCCTAAGGATAGTTGGATATTTAAAGTAAATGGTCGACGCCTTAAAGTATTAATTGATAGGCAAGTTCTGGAAGTGGAAGGCATTCCACTTGTGGATCTGGTCTATCAACCTTGACTGCACCACGTAGGTATGTTTTTCTTTATTTATTTTGTTTGTTTTGTTTTATTTTTGTTTTCTCTTATTTATTTTTTTCTTTTCCTTTTTATTTGCTATTGTTTTCTTTGTTTTTGTTTGTAGGTTAGTTTTATTTTTTCATTACAGGTTATCATCTTTGGTGCTTAGTGAGCTACCCACATCACTCATCAGGTGTATTCTACCATTTTTAGTTACTCCCAATTCAATTTTGATTCTTAAACATTGAGGACAATGTTTCATTTAAGTTGGGGGGTGGTGGTGCAAATTCAGTATTTAAAATGCTTGTTGGAATTCTGTGGCATATTTTCGTGTATCAATTTTTTTAAAAAAATGTGTATCACATGTGCATCCTTTATACATGTGTACTCATTCTCATTCATAGCCATTTTCGTTAATTCACTAAATCCACCATAATCATTTTTTACTGAATCATTCACAGAACCCCTAATGCACTCATCCAAGCTTTGTGGTAAGATGGTGGTTTAACACATGTAGCTAGAGAACTTTTTTTCTTAAGTATTCAAGTGAGTTTTGGAAAGGATTGAGAGCTTATAAATGTAGTAAATTGTGATAAGTATTCATTGATCTGTTGGATTAGGCACTTCTTTTGAGAATATCATTACATGGTTTGTGATAAGATGGTGGATATACTTGAGATATGACGAAGGTAAACTTAGGATCAACGTTTGAACCTTTCAAGCTAACTCTTTCCATCATAGACCCTTAGTAGACAACTTTGAGCCAATAAACACATGTAGCTTTTTCTTTTCATATGTCCATATCATCCATGCCTGTTCACATTGGAGTATAGACTATATACTGATTTTTCTACCATTTTTACTTCAAAGTGTATATTAGGTGTGGAATTTGCATTTTCTTTCTTTTGTGTTAGGTTCTCCCAAAACAAAAAAAAAAATGTAAGGTTGGGTAGAATTGGAAAGAATACCAAAGTGGCGTATGTTTGTTTATCAACTTGTTGAAAAAAAAGAAGAGGAAGAAGAAGGAAAAATATTATTATTCAATGATCTGAAAAAAAATGTGAATAGAAATAATATAAATTAATGTGTATTCTTTAATTGAATTTCTATTTACTTTGGGATTACTCCTAAGCAGATTTTTACATCTAAATTCAGAGTTTATACAAGAGCAAGTCAAAGTCCAGTCAAATTCAAAGGAGAAATTTCATGGAGAGTGAGGGCAATTCGGATCAAGAAGAAAAAAGAAAAAAAAATCACAAAAGAAAAGTACAAGAAGTCCAAGATCGAAATTCACAAGGAGACAGTCTGTCCATATTTTAGTATTTTAATTGTAACTTTCCACTCACATATCAGATTGATGCGATTCTTGGTGTAGTAGAAAGCTATCTTAAAGGGTTATAAATTTCTTTTTGTTAAGTATTACCAAACTCAAACTCCTAAAGCATGTATATGTTTGCCAAGATGAGACCTAAAATTTAGGTGATTTTTTTATGTTGAAATTAGGAAGACATTAGAATTTCTTTCCCATCCTATATAAGCATATCATTAGCATGAAATAGAAATGGAGAAGAGGCATAAGAGACAAATTTGAATAGAGGAGAAAATCACTTTCATGGCTGTCGTTTGCTTTATTTGTCTCTAGAGATTTTTGTTGTCCATTGTATTTATGGGTAACTAAATTATCAAGTAGGACTAAGGATGAACTTGCACATTAGATGGTTTTTAATTTATGTATTTGATTCTCAATTACTAAAACTCTTTTATTTTATCATTCTCAATTCATTGTTGATGTTTTCTTCTCCGAATAATCATAGAATTTATTCTGTTTATGGATTCAGTCATGCTTTTTTGATTGAATGGATTAGTTCTTTGATTATGTTTAGATCAATTATTTATCTATATTAATTTAATTCTCTGCTGCATTATCACTCCCTGAGTATATTGTGGTCATTGGATCTTCTTAATAGTGATAATAATTTACGTATTTTAAAAGTGGTAAATAATCTATCAAATGGTTACATTTGGTTTCACTTTAATTTATAAATCTATACATTTCGATTGAAAATTTTGGGAATTAAGTTTCCAATTAAGTTATTCAATGAATTAAGAATAATTAAAATATCGAATTTGTGTAAGGGATTTTCAACGCTTTACTGTACGTCAAATTTGAGTATTTTTTCTGTTAGTCACTTTGCTTTACTTTAATTTACATTTAAAATTAATCTTTTTTCTCCATTAATCATTTAATATTTTTTCTTTAGTTTGTTTGTTCCTTTTACTATTTTTTTTTTTAATTTGTCTCTTTGTGGAATTGACACCCCAAAGCTGTGCTACAATTACCACTTTATTCTTTGGGCATAATCAGAGGTGCAACAGAGAAGATGAAGGGAGATAATGAAAACTACTAGAAGAATAAGAAAAAGAGGGCTGCAGCAACTAATTTCGAAGGAAAAATGAAAATAGAAAGAGGAAGAAAAAACAGTGATGCAGCAGGACAAAGTAGAAGGATTAAAGCCCTAAGAGCTAGCCAAAAACAATGGCAGTTAGAGAGAAAGGGAGGGTTGAAAGCAAGCCCATGAGCTGGGCCCAAAATAGAAATTAAAACACACTAAACAAGCCCAATCTGAAAAATAAAGGTCCAATAAAATAAAAATGGTACAACAAAATAGATAAAAGATAAATAAAAACACTACAACTAAATATTAATAAAAATAAACAATAAATGTGACGCCCCCAAATCCCCACGCATGAACACGGGGAAATCGAGACGTCCGGATGGTGACAACCCGGGTCACCACCCTAACGACGGGTGCCAAGTGTGTGCAAAGGCAACATATGTGCACGAAAAAACACGCAGCGGATAACGAAAGTCATACAACTAAGTACCAGAATTTTTCTTAACGTAATACAAGCTGTTCAAAACATACATAAAATATTACAAAACACTAACATAGCTTTAAACCAAAAACAAAGCATAACATCAGCAACCCGGCGGAGCCACATCCTCAGGCTCAGCCTCCTCCTCCTCATCCTCAAAACCTGCACCAAAAGCTACGGAACCAAAAATGGTACCGCAGGTAAGTAAAACCCAAACACTACCAGATAAAAAGACATAGAACTCAAACAAAATGCATGAAGCATGCCCAATGCACAAATCCCAAAAACATAATTTTTCCACACACGCCAAAAATCCCATTTGGCCCAAAAACACATATTTTCCAAAAACCATGCCAAAAGTCACATTTGGCCTCGATAACCGTCTCAAACCAAAAACCATTTTATCCGTATGCACCATGACCTCCCCTAGGGGTCATCCGCACACCCTGGCTCCAGTGCCACACCGCAGAGTACCACTACGCATGTGACACCTAACGAGCGATGCCCACTTCCACGCCTTGCGTGTTTGTAGCCAAGCATCCTCTAGCCCTCACCAACGAAGGGCCACGGAGTCGGTGCGTAGGGCGATGCCCGGTTCCGCGCCCGGCGTGTTCGTAGCCAAGCAACCCCTAGCCCCCGCTCCCGTCGTCGCCCAGCGACGACCTAGGGGACATCACTCAGTTTATTCCACTCCCAAGTGACCAAAGGAGCTCCACCAGGATAATACCTCATCCCGGCTTGGGGTCGTGATACACACGCACCCGTAAGTCCACTTACGCCAATAAACACGCTTTTCACAATTACACAAAAGCACACGTGCATGCACCATGTAAATGCCATATCAATGCACCAAAATAAACAACCAACATATATCAAATAAACAAGCAACTCCGTCCTCCATCCATCCGACCCTCGAACTCGGACTCAGTCCGGAATCAACCAACCAGCAGATAAAAATTATTGAATGAGCAATATATATTTAAATCTGAAAATAGGGTTTAGAAAATACTTACAGCGCTATACGGTAATTTTAGAAAACACTCGGCGTTGAAAACGGCGGAGAAAAAGCAACGTTACAGTGAAAAATCACTGTGGCCGTGGGTTGTGAAATACCCACTTTTGAACGGGGACAAACCAGGGCTTGGGATTGATAGGGAATGGTCTAGGGATGATTGTGAAGCTATTGGAAGTGGTGGTTGGCCGTGGGTGGCGGCGAAAACGCCGGAGAGAGGCCGGATTTCGCAAAAAGGAAAGCTAGCTCGTGGGAGTTGTTCCGGTGGTCGTTGGAGGCCGAAAATAGGTGGGTTTGGACGGCAAGGGATCGGTGATGAAGTGGTGAAGAAATGGTGGCCGGAGGTGGAACGACGGCGGCGGATCGGAGCAAAACCCGTGCGGGCTTTAAAGGGGTTTTCCGGCCAAACAGCCGGCCGGATGGGGGTGGGAATTGGTGGTGAGGTGCGCCGGAGGGAGGGGAGTCGAACGGTGGCGGCGGTGAGCCACACGGTGGCCGGACGGCGGCGGGTCGAGGGCAGAAGCGCTCCGGCATGAGAGAGGAGGAGAGAGAGAGGGACGGGGGTCGACGTGGGAAGGGGAAGAAAAAAAAGAAAAGAAAGAAAAAAGAGAAAAAGAAAGGAAAAAGAAAGAAGAAAAAAGAGAAAAAGGAAAAAGAAAAAGGAAAAAAGAAAAAGAGGTGTAGGGAAAGAATATGAGGTCTAATCCTCATTCCGGGAAAACAACACTAAACCACCATAAAGAGATTAAAAACTGTAGACAACTAAAAGAAATAAAACACAACATCAATTAAATTAAAAACCAATTTTAAAACGCAATAAATTAAAATAAATAAACTAATATATTAATTAAAATAAAAACAACCATTTCAGTGAAAATACACGCGAAAGCGGGTCATCACAATAAACCCAACAATAAACTAAATTAAAATAGAGAACAATTTAAATATTAAACAATAATTAATATCAAGAAAAGCATATTAAAATAAATTTTACAACTTAATAATCATAAAATAGTACAATGAAATTCATGTTAAATATAAAACAAGAGAACCGCTAATAATAAATAAAATAATTATTTAATTAAAACACAGGAAAATACGAGGTATCACAATGCACATGACACAATAAATTTTCATCTACAATTAGATTGTTCCATATAAAATCTATTTGTTGCCTTTCCCAAAGGCAGTGAATATGTTGTTGGATCTATTTAAAGAGGCATTACTGGAAAATAATGTGGTTTTGACTATAATTTGATCCATGCATGAAAAATTGATTGTGTCCTCTTTTGGAAGCAATACAAGGATTTTCATAAGTGTCTGGTTTGGGATAAATTGTATGCTTTAGCACATGGTCCATTGATACATGATGTTCGATACTCTAGATGTATTGTGCAAGATTAAAGATTTCACACCGTTGATAGGATAAGGAATAGATGAATACAAAATTATGGCATTGTGGTTGAAGGCAATCATGTATTTTGATGTAGTCATCGCTGATATAATTGGGTTTAATTATTTGGGAGAACATATTGTGTAGTTGTTTTAGTGTGATTGGTGGGATGTAAGCAATGCAAGAATGGGAGTTCATACTAATGAATTTTTTATCAATGTTAATACATCCCAAATATGGTATGAAGATGACCCTTTCATGCTTGCTAGCCAAGCAAATCAAATCTTTTACTTGGAGGATCCTAAGTTTGGGGAAGCCTAGCGAGTGGTGCAAAAGTTTGTCCCTCATAATATTTATGACAATATCCTAGAAGTTGAAAAAAATGAAAATTTTGATGTTACTTCTAACACCAAAGCTGACCAAGAAAATGAACCTGAATCACATTATTTGTATATAACATGGTTCCACTTCAGAGACATTTAGCCAAAGTTATTGATGTATCAAATGCAAAAATAATGAATCCTCATATGCCTCAACTGATGATGAGGGAGTCAAGTAACACTAATATTGATTATCTCTTGCATGTTCTGAAATATTATTTTAAATATTGGTGGTAGTCACGATATTTATACTCGATATTCCTCACATTTGTAGAAAACTATGCCACATAAAGTAAAGAAATTTGTTTGTCTACACTTATTCACAACTCTCTGTTAGACTTGCCTAGTGAGGATTGCATATCAGCATCCAATGAATTAGAGATCAATATGTTAATTAAGAATAAATACATATATTAATAAGATTATTATGATTAAAAATATATGAAATGTATTCTTTCATGAATCGCGCAACTAAGATCATCGAGCTCTAGGTATTACAGAGGTGTTGGCTTGGAGAAATTGTGCAAGACGGGAAAAATCAAAGTTAATATTGATGATGAACACAATGGTGGCAATGAAGATCCAGGGGTTTGGATCGCTTCTCACGTTGGTGTCCTGACTCTTTCCTATGCACCTATGGCTATATCATCTTAGGTGAAAGTTCAACAAGATGTTAAGGACCATATAAAGAAGTGCTACTTGGTATGTAAATAGTTTCTATTTTGTGTATTAAACATGGTGTGGTATGATGTTTACATTATTTATTAATTCTATTGTAATATTCAAGTATGAGTTAGAACTTAATATCAGGTGACGAGAGGACCACTAGACCATTGAAAGTAAATCAAAACCTTTGTGGCGTTCCTCCTTTGTAATCTGGGTTCTTGAGACAGGTTCTTCAACAGGTCTAGATTTTCGTATAATCTAAGTTCTTGAAACAAGTTCCTCAACGGGTCTACATTCTTCCATTAACTTGATTTTGGCTTTCTTGTGTGAGTTTTCAAATTGATTGTGGGTTCAATGAATTTGAATTCCATAGGTTCATATCATTTGGTATTTAAAGCAAGGTTTCTAATCAGGTTGATTCTATCTTTTAATTCTTTTATCTTGAAATTTAATTCTAAGGTTTCATTTCTAGGGTTAAAAAAAACTGTAGAAATTCATTTTTCCTTAGGGCTGCCAAATTATTCTGTTATTAGGGTTCTTTGTGTTTTGATCTTAGGTTGCCATATTTATTAGGAGCCGAAAATTGCATCATCTAGGGTTTCAAAATTCTAGGGTTTCTTACATCTCTAAGTTTGTCAATTGCTTAGAATACCGTTTCATTGATTCTCTTATATTCCTTGTCAATTTTGTGTGTGTGAATTCAATTGTTTGATTGTTATATTTGAATATTGTTGTTTTTTATTGAATTAGTGAAAAAAAAAAAGAGAAAAGAAAAGAAAGGAAAACAAAATAAAAGAAATGAAAGGAAAGGAAAAGAAAAGAAAAAAAAATTGAAAAGAAAAGAAAAGAAGAGAAAGAAAAGGATTTTGGGTATAGTTGTTTGAAATACTTGCAATATGAAAATTGAGTGATTTGGCATTGATTGAGTTTTATCATCAAAGGGGTTGAATACATCTTTTTAGTTGGTATCTTGTTTTGTAATTATTTTTTCCTTAATATAAATTTCTTGAGTCTCGTGTCATTTTATTTCTTCCTTATTTCTTGTTCTTGTTTCTTTGACCTAATTACTAGTTGGAATAAAACAAGATTGTATTGTTTTGATTGAGTTTAATTAGTTCTTAAATAACTTGAGTGGGAAAAGCTCTTGAGGTAAGAGGCAAGATATTGTGAGATCATTATCGGGAAAAAGCCAATTAAGAGTGAAATAGGAGTGGAGTGCAACTATTTGAGTGTAAACATGTAAGGGAGTGTGTGAAGTTTTTACTACTGACATTCTTTTTGTGCAGTACATTACGATATCTCATAATAGTGACTCAACACTGAAGGGGGTGGCAAACAATTCATTCTTTGTATTGCAGTCCATGCAACAAAAGTTTGAAAGGTTGAATTTGGTATTGGGGGAAGTGAGGGATATGATGGATCAACGAGGTGCAGTGATTAGAAATCTGCAAGGTGTGAAAGATAGGAGGAGGAGTGAGCCTAGTATTGAACATGAGTATGAGAATAAAGGGCATGGTGAGTGTCTTGTTTCCAGGCACACTCTCAATACACAAATTAAGATGGATGAGATAGAGCAGCAAGAAGAGAACATTTTTTATACTAGATGCCACATCAACAACAAGGTACAAGTGCTAGTACTACCTTAATTGAGAAATTGAATTTAAATATCTTGAAACATCCTCGACCATACAAGTTGCAGTGGTTAAATGATTGTGATGAAATTAGGGTAAATAAGCAAGTGCTAGTTTCTTTTTCAATTAGGAAGTACAAAGATGAGTTACTTTGTAATGTAGTGCCTATGCATGCTAGCCATATTTTTTTGGAGAGGCTGTGGCAGTGTGATAGGAGAGTAATCCATGATAGGTTTAGGAATATGTATAGTTTTGAAAAGGATGGAAAAATAATCAAACTTACTTCTTTAACTCCAACACAGGACCATGAGGACCAACTAAAGCTAAAAAGTAAGGTTGATCAAAAAAGGAAGAGTGAAAGTAAGGTTGATCAAAAAAGAAAGAGTGAAAGTGAAGTTGATCAAAAAAGAAAGAGAGAAAGTGAGATTGATCAAAAAAGAAAGTGCGAAAGTGAGGTTGATCAAAAAAGAAAGAGAGAAACTGAGATTGATAAAAAAAGAAAAAGAAAAAAAAGAGAGTAAAAGTGAGGTTGAGGGAAAAAGAATGAGTTGGAGTGAGATTGAGGAAGAAAGAAATAGTGAGATAGAAAAAGAGGGAGAGAGAGAGAGAGAGAGAGAGAGAGAGAGAGAGAGAGAGAGAGAGAGAGAGAGAGAGAAGTTAGAGAGAAAAAAGATGATAGTGAGGTTGAAACCTCAAGAAAAGAGAGAATGAGTTGAAAAACAATTGTGAGACCGAGAGTTCAAAAAAAGATGTTGGAAAAGAGAGTGAAATAAAAGAGAGTGAAAGAAAAAAAAAAGAGAGTAAAAAGAAAAATGAGAGTGAAAAGGAAAAAGAGAGTGAGAGGAAAAAAGAGAATGAGGTCGAAACATCAAGAGAAGGAGAGAGTAAAAAAGAAAATAGAGAGGTGGCTAAGAGTCCAGAAAAAATAGTGGAGTCGCCAGAGAAAAAAGAAACAGAGATTGCAAAGAGAAAAGGAAAAACAAAAATGAGTTTTTATGCTAAGGCAAATTTTAATATTAACAAATTTAAAAAATCTTTGCATAATGTTGTTATCTCTTTGTTGTAGAGATTTGAGGTTGTGTTTCCTTGCAATGTATTTAGTGGATTGCCGCTTATTAGAGAAATAGAGCATTACATTTATTTTGTGCCAGGTGCGACAATCCCTACTCGACCTTTCTTTGAAGAACTTGAGTCTTGACGTACTTGGAAGAACAATGTAAGTTGAATAAAATGTATGCCAAGTGGGTGCAATTCATTGAGGCCTATCCTCATGTAGTTAAGTACACACAAGGTATGGAAAATTTTGTGGTTGATGCTTTAACAAGAAGGTATGTCCCATGCAAGTGGGTGCAATTCATTGAGACCTTTTCTCATGTAATCAAGTGCACAAGGTAAGAAAAATTTTGTGGTTGATATTTTAGCAAGAAGGTATGTCTTTGTCATCATTTTAGATGCAAAGTTATTGCAACTTAAATTTGATAAGAAATTGTATGCTAACGGCGATGACTTTGCTAGTGTGTATGGAGCGTGTGATAAGGCATTGTTTGGTAAGCACTATAGACTAGATTGGTATTTGTTTAGAGAGAATAAATTTTGTGAGCCTACTAGTTTTATGCGTGAGTTGCTTATGCATGGATATGGTTTGTTGGAACTTTTTGGTGCAAAGAAGATTTTAAACATGTTGCATAACCATTGGTGGGAGTATTATTTGCCATTCATTACGTTTGCATATAATTGGAGTGGTCAGTTTGGTCTAAAGAAGATTTTGGATGTGTTGCATGAACATTTGCGAGAGTATCATTTGCCATTCATCGACTTGTTGCATGAGCATTTGCAGAAGTATTATTTGCCATTATTAGAGTTTGCATATAAGAGGACCATGCATACTACTATTTATTGTTAACCTTTTGAAGTTGTTTATGATTTTAATCCACTTGTTTAACTTTGATACTTTTGCTTGTTGATAATAGGAGTAGCATGGATAGACTTTTTCAAACTTTTGAGAAAATTAATGATATTTCATATTTAGCGGATCTTCTAGGTAAGTATCATGTGTCAACTATTTTCAATATTATTAATCTTTTTCCCTTTGATACAGGTGGAGATTCGAGGTCGAATATTTTTTAGGAGACGAGGAATGATAGGTTCCAAGGTGGACCGAGTCTTAAAGATCCCTTGCAAGTTCCAAAGAGGGCAATCACAAGATCGAGAGCTAAGAAGAGCAAGGAAGCAATGCAAGGATTGGTGCAATCCACTTGAGACGAGTCTAGCAAGAGCCCAATATTCAAGATGGGTTTGAGAGAAGGAGATCAAATTCTCATTCACGTGATACAAGCAATGGAAGAGTATAACATAAATTATGACCTATTATTATATTTATGTGATTGAAGGCCTTGGACTTATTTATTTTAGTAAAATAGCAATTAGTCTAGAATAATTAGGCTTGATGATGCTTAGGCCACATATGTTTTATTTTGTTGAGTTAGGGTTTCAAAAGGCTAAGTTACTATAGCAGTATTGTAGTCGTGGCACTATCCACTCAGGGGTATTTTTGGAAGATGGAGGTTTATTTTGGCTAGGGTTTTAATTAGGTTTTGGTATAAATACTATTTGTAGCCTCATTTTAAACAATTTATGAAAGTTTATGAAATTTGATGAATTTTATTCATTCTGAATTGAGTTTGTATCCTTTGGTTCTTAATTAAACTTTTGAACTTATCAAAGGTAAATCACAACCTTTGTGGCATTCTTCCTTTGTAATCTGGATTCTTAAGACAGGTTCTTCAATGGGTCTAGATTTTCATATAATCTAGGTTTTTGAAACGAGTTCCTCAACAGATCTAAGTTCTTCCATTGACTTGATTTTGACTTTTTTGGGTGAGTTTTTAAATTGATTGTGGGTTTAAAGGATTCCAATTCCGCGGGTTCATATCAATTATAGTTTATTTATGTATTAATTTCTCATACAATATTTTAGATCATTAAATTTTGGAAAAATCTTCATAATTTCAAATTTTGTAGCTAGTTATGTCTGGTTTGTGGGCTTCATAAAATAACTTCAAATTTTACTATTACTTAATATTATTCTGAATTTTCTTTGTGTTTTGGGTAAATCTCTTGTGTTCTTCACTGTAATTTATTCGTTGAAACTAGCTTGTAAAATAAATCTATTATGTTCAGTGTCAGTTGGTATCAGAGCTTCAACATCTTTCCTAAGTGATATCTCATCAATTTCTATGGTTAGTGGTTGTGGTCGTCGTGGGCAGGTTTTGAATGAAGAAGTTACGCACCGTGATTGTAGCGTTCAGGATGTGATGGTTGAGGATTTGCTAATGCAAGTTGCAGAGTTAACCCGGCGTCTAACGGCATAGGATTTCGGTGATAGTGAGATGGAAGATCACAATTCTGATTCCAGTTTTGAGAACCTATATCACAATCGTGCTCTATTCTGAGAGCACTGTGGTCGGGCAAAGCATCATGGGGACCTCCGTTTTAAAGCTGATTTACCAGAATTTCTTGGTACTCTTCAGCCTGAAGGTTTCTTTGATTTATTGTACGAGGTTGAATGGATTTACTACTCAGAGCAAGAAGAGTTTGAGGATAGACATTCTTCTATAGGAGGTGAAACTCCATACCAATCTAAGATACCTATCCTGATGAAGATAACCTAGTGGATGAGATAACGATTTTTATTGAAAACATAGAAAATTTGAAAAAAGAAAATGATGGTGAAGTTTTGAAGTTTGAAAATCATGAAACAACTTTTGAGACAATTAACTATGTTGATTTTCTTGGAGTTGAGGATTTTTTTTCAAATTCTCCTATGCAAACTATTTTTTTGGATTTGAGATGTGGAAAAAAAACTCAATTTTGGAGTGTAAGATGTTCAATGTTATTTTATTTTGAACCAATCAAATCAACTTTAGTTTTTTCATGATTATCGGGATGATACAACAAAAGGAAAGAAAAATTGGTTGAATTGGACTTCTAAAAGATCGAGGCAAGAAAGTTTAGAATTGGAGTGTGAATACTCTCCAACCCGGTGAAAATGGTGCAGATCCAAATTGATATGAGATATCATTTACTTTCTTCAAAATCATTAATAATAATATCAGTTATTTTCTTTCAAATCATATATTTATGCTCATTTTTGCCTTTTTAGTAAATATTTGATTTCAAGTTTGGAAGTGATTCTAAGTTTTATTTTGACCAAATGTTTCGTAGAATTCTTATTTATTTATGTATTAATTTCTCATACAATAATTTAGATTTTTTCAATTTTGAAAAAATCTTCACAATTTCAAATTTTGTAGCTATTTAAGTCTAGCTTATGGGATTCATAAAAGAATTTCAAATTTTAGTATCCAGAGTTTGTCTTTGTATTTTGGACAAATCTCTTATCTTCTTCTTGTGAATTATTTGTTTCTTGTGAATTATTTGTTGAAACTAGCCTACAAAATAATCACTATTCTATCCGGTGTCAGGCATGCATGTGCACGAGTGAAAGAAACTATGCAATATGTTTGAAGAGCCAAAATATCAAGCAAATGCATTTTTTTCATGATTATTTATTTTTCCTATCTCGTATCAACTAATAATTTTGCTTCCTTTTGTAGGAGAGGAGTCATGTAAATAACATACATATATAGATCAAACTTGGCTGGATGGCTCCCCATTTGCAGATGCAAGACATGTGAGTGAATGTTCGCATGTAGTTGGGAGCACTAGGGTGCACCTGTCTGCCTAGCCCATCCCATATATATATATATATACACACATATATTAAGAAAGCGATGTCATTTCAAGGTTAGGTTCCCCCTTCTCTTTCTTTCCCTCCTCAATCTTTCCTCTCTTAGTTTCTCTCCCCACTCCTCTCTCTCTCTCTCTCTGACGACCATGTTCTCTCTTAAGTCTCCTATCCTCCTCAACTCCTCCACTTTTTCTTCTTCTCCTTCTTGAAGCACGAATGGCCATGATTCTTTGCTAGAATCTTAGATTTGTTGTTGTTTTGATTGTTTGATTTTTTTTTTTTTTTTTTTTGTGGTTTTTCATTTATTTATTTATCTTTTTGGTGTTTTCTAGTTATTTTTTTCCATGGGTGGGTGGTGGCCAAGATGGGGCAGATGCCCCCCCGCCCCCTTCCCCATCCCATATGGGGGGGGGGGGGGGGGGCGAGGGTGGGGACAAGGGCACCCCCCTATTCGGGCAGGAATCACCCCTAATTGAGACAACAATAACAAGAAGAGCTATGGAGGGAATTAGAAATTCAACTCTAAGAAATACTTCAAGAGATACAAATGATGATATTCCAACAATTTATACCTCCACAATCTTATGAATATTTTGTGTCAGTTTGATTATAGTTTGATAACAATGTCAACAATTGTGTGGATGGTTTTAAAACTTATTATATTTGAATTTTACATTTGATGCCAAGCATTTGGACACCATTTCATGTGTTCGAACGCATACTCTGCTTTATGTTTCAAACCGACTGCTTCTTACACGAACGGTATATAGAGTGAAAATAGGATGTTTGAATGGTACATTATATATTATAAGTCTATATATATATAATATTTAAAGTTTATGAAAAGTATATTTTATATGATACATATAATCTGTATGACATATTATAAACAAATCACATATGATCATATAATATATATATTATATCACATATATGTTATATCATATCATATATATACACAAGTAATATGGTCCCTTCTGGTCGAGTCGATCCATATATAGTTTGAAAAAAATATGAATCTATTCGAACAACAACTAACCCATGTGAACATCTTATGATCCGTTCTAATGTATTATAACTCATTTAAACACAAATGCTTGTGTCCCAATACAAGAAACATTCCATCTAATGCATTCACTCCCTTTAGGACCCAACATTTTCTTGCTACCGCATGCCACCGTCCATAACGCAACCCTTAGTTCTCATCGACACAATCAAGTATTCCCTTTATTGACTGATTTTCCCACAACCACATGTGATGGGTGGCTCCCTTTTCGTTTATGGGAGAAAACCCAACCAGTCATGGAGATCCATTGGTATTTGATTCGAGAAGGAGTTGACTTAGCCATTGATGTCTTCTCGAGTTTTCGATTCAAACATAGGTTATAGGTTTTTGAACGACGTAATTTTCCAAACAACAATTATTTACCATTCAAACACCTTAAAGACTCGTTCAAACAAGATAGTTTATATCTAATCTTCTTGAACATAGTTCAATTTCATTCAAACTGTAGGTCCTAACACAGTTTGAATTTTACTATTGGCGTTCAAACCATATGTCCTCATTCGATTGCTACATTTCCCATTCAAATAGTCTATTATCCATTTGAACAGAATTTTACCTTTCAATGGTTGTAACTATGGTTCGAACAGTTTTTTCCCACATTTATTGATCCACATTCTTGGACGTGTTTTCTTCCCAATTGTTTATAGGATCAACAATTCTATTGCATAAATATTTTGGTGATGTTGCATTCAAATTTATAGAAGATTTTTTCTGTTTTGATCCACAGAATTTTTTACATCATGTATGTTGGTTTTATCAGGGAGTGTCTAAGCTGGGTGTGGTAGATGAGGTATTCACATTCACTTTACAAAGGGTGAGTATTACACTCTCAGTTGACAAGAATGTAGAGATTCTCCACATCCCTTGTAATCTCAGCGCATATCCTACTTTACAAGCAGTTTAGTAAGAGGATGGAAGCAATGAGCTCATGGACCAAACAGTTCCATAGGACAAGATTCTAACAAGGAAGTACATCAGTTGATTACACAAAATTCTTTCAGATGTTGGCACTAATTGTCACATATAGCATTGACTTGAGGAAGCATAAGACATGTTTCATAATCGATAATGCAAGATACATTTTACAATTGGTGAGAGGCTATTTGATTGATTTGCCTTATATTACCTTACTCGAATCCTAGCTGAGTCATGATACTTGATTGGAAATAGTCTTCCATATGTACTGATGATCTCTAGACTACTTTTGTCTACTGAAGTGGAGGCAATCACAAATCAGGACACTAAATATCGTGACCTTAGGCAAAAGCACTAGCCACCTACATAGACAGCAACGGTTAGAGCCTTGTGAGGGCATGAGTATTCTAGGCTCAGGGAGACCTACTACACTGACCATAGCAACTGGACATAAAGATGACATTGCTGATATTGTGGACACAAAGATCCGTGCAACATTTGTTGACATTGTGTGCATAGAGATACATGCGGCAATTGCTAATATTGTGTCCACAAAGATTCACGTAGCAATTACTAAGCCGCGAACGAGTTTGTTAGATGATATGGAGAGGAGCATGATGCCTGTCATTGGTCGACTGACCAAGGTAGAGGGTCATATGGCTGCTATGGAGGAGATTATTAGGACTTTGAGATTATTAGGACAACCTCTTATTTTGTTACTTGTTATATATCTTGCTATGTTCCTAAAGACTCGTTGGGAAGTGAGATGAGATGAGAATTTTGTAAAAAGTAGTGAACTAGTTTTAATTAATATATTTTATTGGGTTTGAGGAAATGAGAGAGAGAAAGTTAAATAAAAATGGTATAGAGTTAAAATAATATTTTTGTTTTAAAATTTGAAAAGGTAATACGATTTTTTGTGTTTTGTTTGAGAATTTGGAAAAGTTGTAATGGTCAGGTAATGATTAGATGAAAATTTTGAAGATTTAAAATTAAAAAGTATTTGTGTTTGAATGATGTTTGGAAAGGAAATTATGACAAGTTTTAAGATGAGATAATCTTACTTCCCAAACAAGCCATCTAAATAATGGTTTTAAACAATGGGTAGTATGTAAAAATATTTCTACATCCATTTTTTTTAAATGAAAGTAAAAGTTATTAGTTAGAACCATATTGTCTCTTCATTTGCACTACATGATTTCGTTCAAAATTTCATGTATTAACATTTAAACAACATGATTTCTATTCAAACAATAGGATTTTAATACAAACAAGGTTCATTATTTTGCGCCAAAAAGTATGCAATTCTCCCTCCAACAAGTCCATTTGGACTACTATTATATGTTTGGATAAAAGAAGTCCATGATCCATAATAGATCTAGCCAATTACCCATCCTACCTCCTCTATGTTCTTAACAATGTAATTTATGATGTAATCAAAGATTTTTTCGTTTTAATATCCGCTAAATGTTTTTTTGGTGATTTTGATCTTTTATCTCCATAACTTATTTTGGTTGGACTAATATTTATCTCTTGGGTTAGAAACCTTAGTTGCTTCGATTTTTCGAGGCTAACCTTCTATTACTAATTTTAGAAATCCTGACCATGTCTTCATCCGTTGGGGGCCAAGTACCTGGATCAATCAAACGTTCGATTCTATTTGAACTATTGATTTTCAAATCATGTCCACAGTGCAGCTGGGCCATCCTGGACTTCAAACAAAGGCCTCACTCATGAAGTAAATCATCGCTTCTATGGTCAAATCAATTTGGAGAGAATCACTTGATTCCTTTTTTAGAGTGATTCATATTTTCCGAACACAATATACAACTCTCCGGTGTACTATGCTCTCCAAGTGTTCTTTTTCCTCAATATGTTTGTTCCATTGGTAGACTAAACATTTGAATGGTAAAGCTATTCGGGCATAATATATTTTCATCCTAGATCAATTCATTTGTACATATAATTTATTGTTCAAATGCGTTTTGGACAGTTGGGACTTTCTAGGATGAAACAAGTATTCCGCCCTAAAAGTGACTTTTTGGGACAAATTGAAATTCCTTCCAACAAAATCTCTTTCCAAAATATCAAATTTGTTGTAGTGATATATATAAGCGCAATTCTGTTATGTCCATTGTATACTATATATATATGGAGCAATAGATTCACATTTTTTAGTTTTTGGGATGGAAACAACTTTTCAAGGACAGAAAATTATGTCTAGAAAAAGTAGTATTTTTGTTATGGTATGTATTTGTATGGGATGACTAAAAAGGATATAATAAGTAATTATTTTATCTCTTTCCATAAGTTTAACTACTTTGAGGCAAATGATGATTTCACATGATATTAAAGTCGAGCTTCTCAGTTCAAACTCTGACACAACACTCTACCATATTAATTAAATATTCCATGTTTTATGTCTTCAATTTCACATTCTTAGTTAGTTAGCTTTGATGTCAGGATGTGTATGTGGATGTCCTTAATTGCACATTCTTAGAATAGTACCATTACTTATATACTTGTACTTTTTTGTAACTTTTGAGAAAAATTATGTTCAATTAAAAGATTTAAATCGTGAAAATTTCAACATTTTTTATGACCTAACAACATTATTATATGAGAAGTGCTACATCCATAAAGATATTATACAAAAGTAACTCGACTAACTAACATGAATTCATCTAATCTGTTATAAGATCCATTAAATCCAAACATCCATTAAATTCCAACATGTATTAAATCCCAACATGCACTAATCAATATACAAAAATAATTATGGAATACAAATAATTAAGCTATTTAGATTAGATAACACTTACCTCAAAATGCAAGTATTTAAAGAGTCTAAGCATCTCAATAAAACCTACAAAACCAAGTCGATTAAAACTTAGTAATTAAAAGTAATACATTTTAATATAGTATTATAAACCTTAACAAGTTCAAACATGCTTTCTAGTCAGTGTTCGAACACCTACTCAAAAACTTACATGAACATTTGAATGGACGTTCGAACAGTAATTACTCAACATAGTTCCCTTTATAGCATGTTGCTTCTCCCTTTAGTAGGCTCTCTCTCTCTCTCTCTCTCTCTCCAACTAAAGCTCTCGTTTCACTCTTTCTCTCAATAACAGAAAAAAAATCTACTCTTCCTACTCACTCACTCTCCCTCCATAGTGAAACTCTACCTCTATCTCACACACATTCTCTAAACAAAGAATCTGTAGATCTCTTTATCTCTCTCGAATATTGTAATAGCTCATTAGAAATTCAACGAATGAATTTTTTTAGGCTTTAGGAATCTCGTGGAAATCCCAAAAAGTTTTCCCGAATCGACCAATCAAGTAGGTTTTCCCCTGTCAGCTTAGTCAGTTTTACTACTCACTATAATGCCATAAATGCAATATTATTTATTTAAGATACTTAGAAGTGTTAGAAAGAGAAACGGTCTACACCATTAAATTCACAAGAATATTTAAGATTTTATGGCGTAATACAACAATTTTCAAATTCTAGATAATGCTTGTTTGAAAATGCGTTTTGAGTTTCTCGAGGCATTTTAGAGTTGATGCTTGATAAATGATTTGCACTTTGAGGTGTGTATTATTATTTAGGATTTTATAATGCAAAGTTTATTTTTCACTTTTTCAGAGTGAATAGTAGTATCATGTTAGAATCTAGATCAATGTTTTCAAAATCATAGTATGGAATGTCCAAATCAGGTTAGGAAAGTTTTATTTTGACACTTGGAAAGATCTTAACCACATGGACTGAATAGTACTTTGCATCAAGAGGAATTGTGAGATTGAAAATGTGAAGGAAATTAAACTTTGTGATCATGCCACCTTACCAAAACCATATCCCATCCAACCATCCAATTTGTGTCAAACCAAAGAGGGTTTCAACCATAGTGAAGTCCTAAAAACTTGGAATCCAACTGAAATCCCAAAATTTTGATGAAAACCAAAACCCCAAATAGTTTCCCCACACCCCAAATGTTTGCCTCACCCTAATTGGACCCGATTTTGGCCTAGTGTTTAATCACTTTGTTGGGCTAAGGAAAATTAGATTTTGGCTTGATAGCAATCCAAACCCCAACCTTGCCCCCATTGAAACCTTCAAAGGAAGCTCATTCAGTTAAGGCCCATGAAATTAAGCCATCAAGGCAAGGCTTGTGGAGGAAGGTTCCCCCTTGCCATGGTAGTCCTTGCACTTAGCCCCAAACAATGGTTGATGGGAAGGCCAAGGGCAACCTCACCCCTCCCTCTCACCCGGTAGCTGCTGGTAAAAAACCATGGGCTGGTTTTGCCCTTGGTTTTTGTGGATGCCTCATTACTCAAAGTTTCTTTCTCCAATATCCTCTCTAGATGTGTAAGGGTCGTTCATGTCCATTCCCCTTGCATTTTGTCACTTCTCAAACCTTTTCTTCAAGAGAAAACTAAAGAGACTCTCAGATAGTTATTCTGTCCTACCTTACTTGACTTCTTCAAAACTGTTTTAAGTGTTTTCTCACTAAGTACCCTTCATATACATTGTTTCTATTCAAGTTTAGTTTCTGTGGGTATAGTTTTGATAATTTTCATGGTCATTTCATGGGTGAAAAAGATGTTTAAGCATGGAGAGGTCATTATGGGGGATAAACTGGATAGTGTGTGATTCTTTAATTTTTTATGGTGTTCTTGACAAGATCTTGGTTTAATTTTTTTAGAGATTATAGTTAACATGATGATATACAAGTTTGATGAAGATTTGTTGCATGTTATAAGTTTTTATAAAAGTTTTTCAAAAATCTAAAATGTTGAAAACTTGGGGGTTGAAAACAAATTCATTTTTTAATAAGCTTGAATCTTTTATCGAGAAAGCATTCTCCAATGGCTTTAATACTCACATATGATGTTCCTAGGACTTTGATTTACTTTTTAGGATGTTAGTGTAAGGATTTATGGTATTGGTTTTGAGTATATGAATTTGTATGCATGCAAAGGTTCGGATAGGTCTTGTATTTTAGGTTTTCAGGTATATCCATGTTTTGATACAAGATTTGCCATGTTATCTTAGATTTGATACTTAGATCTACTCTAAAACTTGATAATTTACCATATGATGCTTTTTATTTGTTATTTATTTTATGAAATGTTTCCAATCAAATGGTTTGATCAAAACCAAATCACATAGTTTTTGGTTTTGGTGAAAGTGTGGAAGCCAAATGTTTTAAGGTTGATTTTGTGACAGTTTGTGGTTTTGGCTTGAGGATTTAAAGTATGATAGCTCTTAGGAATATGTTATGAATGTATTGAGAGTATGTTATTGAACTTTTAAAGTTTTAGGAGTTGTTTTGAAAGGAGTTAAAACCTTGAATATTGAGGGTTGTGTTTAAGGTTAAAAATTTGAAGTTTTGTATGGAAGAAATTGTGGTTTTTGTGATGTGATTTTTATTGGTTGTTCTAGTAAGTTATTTGAGCATAGGATATTATTTTTTGTATGTTGCATATTTCGGTTTTAAGCATGAGAAATGAAATTTGATAGAATTGTAACAAAAATCAAGAGGTTTGGCCTATACATGTTTTGGCCTATACATATTTCGGCCTATACATGGTTGACCTAGTTGTAATGTGTTTTAAATTTTTCTAATTAGATGTTTGGATTTAGGATAAGATTTACATTAGAATCTTATATTTTTATGAGTTTTGGAGTTAGGATATGAAATCCTTAAGTTAGGGGTAAAATGATGATTTTCGCACATGTAAAGAGGTAAAATGGTAATTTTACTCTAAGATAGTATTTTTATGTTTCTAAACTATTAGTGAGAAGTTTCTAATGTTTAGAAATCTCTCCTTACAATATTTCATAATTCACGCATTTAATTCATCACACTACGCTCACTGTAAGTTAGCTTCTAACTTACTGTGTATGCGTGTTGGTACAGGAATAGCTATCCATGTTCTTATGTTCTTATATATGACATGCTATGCCATGTCACTACAATGTTGATCTCTTACACATTTTATCATGTCACAAAATGTTTATCTATTACATATTTTATTATATTACGAAATGTTTATCTTTGACAAGTTCTATCATGTCACTAATTGTTTATCTATTACACATTTTATCATGTCACAAAATGTTTATCTGACCAACTGCTCATTTTCCTCTTGATTAGCCACGATTCTTGTCTTTACGTTTTAAATCTAGAATTTGTGTTTAAAATTTAGTAGATGATTTTTAAAGCGAGCCAAGTATTTTAAAATCCTCAAAATATTTTAAATGTCCAAAATTGTATTAAATGGGGTAATATTTAGTATTATTGAACCAAATTTAATTTCCAAATAAGCCTGTTTATATTTTGGAGTGTCAAAAATAATATTGTTTTAGAAAATCATTTTATGTAAATGATTTTAGTTCTTGAAGAGTATTATTTAATATTCATTATTTTATTTTATGTTCAAAACTTTATTTATTTAGATGCTTTTATTTCTCTTAAGAAATATTTATGAAAAACTCATCATTTTATTTTATGATGAAAAGAATTATTTTTAGATCAATACAACAAAGTTGTATTTTTACATTTAGTCTAATTCCCTTCCCTTTCTATTTTCTTTAGGTATTTTCTCCTATTTCTAAGTGTTTCATCATTACCATTGGATCCGGGTTAGGAACCTCATGATGCAAGATTTAGATTAATTCCCTAAAAACCCTAATTCTCCCTCATTTTCCTCTCTTCTCTCTCTCCCCTTCTCCAAGTACCATCACCCTCCTTGACTTTCTCGTCTCCCTTGCCTCACAGCACACTGTTGCCATTGTCACCGGCCAGCACCACCATAGCCTTGTTGTAAGCCACTAGCAAACTCTCTCCTCTCTCTCTCTCTCTCTCTCTCTCTCTCTCTCTCTCTCTCTCTCTCTCTCTCTCTCTCTCTCTCTCTCTCGATTTCAGATCCTCTCTTTTCTCCCTCTTGATTTCCCTCTCATTCTCCTCTATCGGCAACGCCGCCTCCAACCACTGGTGTGACGCCCCCAAAATCCCCACGCCTGAACACGGGGAAATTGAGACGTCCGGATGGTGACAACCCGGGTCACCATCCCATCGACGGGTGCCGAGTGTGTGCAAGGCAACAGGTGTGTACAGAGAAACACGCAGCGGATAACGAAAGTCATAACTAAGTACCAGAATTTTTCTTAACGTAATACAAGCTGTTTAAAACGTACATAGATAAAATATTACAAAACACAAATACAGTTTTGAACAAATAAAAAGGTAGCATCAGCAACCCGGCGGACCCGCATCCTCGGGCTCAGCCTCCTCCTCTTCGTCCTCTAACTCTGCACCAAAAGCTACGGAACCACGAATGGTACCGCAGGTAAGTAAAACCCAAACACTACCAGATAAAAACACATAAAACTCAAACAAGATGCATGAACCATGCCCAATGCCCAAAGCCCAAAAACGCCAGTTTTCCACACACGCCAAAAACCCTTTTGGCCCAAAAACACATCCTTTCCGAAAAAACACGCCAAAAGTCACATTTGGTTGCCAAAAGTCCATTTGGCCCAATATCTCGCCAGAAGTCCATCCGGCCCAATATCTCGCCAGAAGTCCATCTGGCCCACGCCAAAAGTCCCATTTGGCCTCATAAACCATTATCCAATTTTAACCGTATGCACCATGACCTCCCCTAGGGGTCATCCGCACACCCTGGCTCCAGTGTCGCACCGTAGAGTACCACCACGCATGTGACACCTAACGAGCGATGCCCAGTTCCGCGCCCCGCGCGTGCGTATCCAAGCATCCTCTAGCCCTCGCCAGCGAAGGGCCACGGAGTCGGTGAGTAGGGCGATGCCCGGTTCCGCGCCCGGCGCGTTCGTAGCCAAGCATCCCCTAGCCCCGCTCCCGTCATCTCTCTCGACAACTCAGGGGACATCACTCAGTTTATTCCGCTCCCGAGTGACCAGAGGAGCTCCACCGAGATAATAACCCATCCCGGCTTGGGCTCGTGATACACACGCACCCGCAAAACCACTCACGCCAATACACAGGCTTTTCACCCATAAACAAAAACACACGTGCATGCACCATGAAATGCCATATCAATGCATAATAAAATAACCAACCAATATAAATCAATTAAACAGACAACTCCGTCCTCCATCCATCCGACCCCCGAAACTCCTCGGACTCAGTCCGGAATCAACAACCAACAACAGTAAAATAATTGAATGCGCAATATATATTAAAATCTGAAAATAGAGTTTAGAAAATACTTACAGCGCTATACGACAATTTTAGAAAACAAGCGGCGTTGCAAACGGCGGAAAAACAGCAACGTCACAGTGAAAATTCACTGTGGCCGTGGGTTTGAAAAACCCACTTTTGAACGGGGACAAACTAGGACACGAGATTGATAGGGTATGGTCTAGGGATGGTTGTGAAGCTATTGGAAGTGGCGAACGGCCGTGGGTGGCGGTGGAATGGCCGGAAATGGCCGGATTACCCAAAACGGAAACTAAGCTCGTAGGAGCTGTTCCGGTGGTCGTTGGAGGCCGGAATGGGTTAGGACGGCAAGGAGTCGATGATGAAGTGGTGAAGAAATGGTGGCCGGAGGTGGAGCGACGGCGGCGGATCGGAGCAAAATCCGTGCGCCCTTCTTGGAGCTTTTCCGGCCAAACGGCCGGCCGGTTGGGGGTGAGTTTTGGAGGGGTGGTGCACCGGAGGGAGAGGAAGAAAATGGGACCGGTGGGAGGCCGAACGGTGGCCGGACGGCGGCGGTAGGGTAGAGAGAAGGTGACGCCGGCGTGAGGGAGAGGGAGGAGAGAGAGAGAGCACGGGGGGGGTCCGAACGCGGGAGAAGAAGAGAGAAAAGAAAAAAGAAAAAAGAAAAAAAAGAAAAAGAAGGAAAAAAGGAAAAGAAGGGAAAAAGAAAAAAGGAAAAAGAGAAAAAAGGAAAAAGATGTGAAAAGAGATGAGGTCCAATCCTCACTCCGGGAAAACGAAACAAACCGCCAAAAAAGATTAAAACCACAAAACAACTTAAAGAAATAAAACACAACCTCAAATAAATTAAATTAAATTAAAAACCAATTTTAAAAACGCAAATAAATTAAAATAAAATAACTGATATATTAAATAAAATAAAAACAATTATTTCAGCGAAAATACACTTAAAAGCGGGTCATCACATCCTCCCCTCCTTAAAAACAATTTCGTCCTCGAAATTGCAAATCAACCACCAACTTAAAGCAAGCCACATAAACGCTCATAAACCAAATGAGATCAAGATTAAAATACATACCTTCATCATTCGAACAAATACGGGTACTGCTCCCTCATGTCCGCTGCTCGCTCCCAAGAGAAGTCTTGAGCTAACGGATCTCCCCAAGCCACTTTAACTAAAGGTATCATCTTGGACCTCAACTGTTGCTCCTTCCAATCCAAAATCTGCGACGGAACAACTTCGTAAGTGAGATCCGGTTGCAACTGAATACCTGCTGGGTCGATGAAACGTGGCTCTTGCTGTCCGAAGCTCTTCTTCAGGGATGATACGTGGAAGACATCATGAACATCCCCAAAATAATCTGGCAAAGCAACCCTATAGGCGACGGACCCTACTCTCTCCAGAATCTGAAAAGGGCCGACGTACCTCGGATCTAATTTCCTTTTCTTACCAAAACGCTTAACACCTCTCATGGGAGAGACTTTAAGATAAACCCAGTCACCAACTTCAAATGACAATTCTCTCCTCCTGGTATCAGCGTAGCTTTTCTGGCGACTCTGAGCTGCCGCCATTTTATCTCTAATGATCCGTACTTGGCTTTGCATTTCTTGAATTATTTCAGGTCCAATTACCCTACTCTTCCCAACTTCATCCCAACACAAGGGCGACCTACACTTTCTCCCATAAAGAGCTTCATAGGGAGCCATCTGAATGGTCGCATGGTAGCTGTTATTGTAGGCAAACTCAATGAGCGGCAAGTGATTTTCCCAACTTCCTTGGAATTCCAGGGCACATGCTCGCAGCATGTCTTCCAGGGTTTGTATGGTGCGCTCTGACTGGCCGTCTGTCTGCGGGTGATAAGCAGTGCTGAACTTCAACTTAGTACCCAAAGCTGCCTGCAAACTCTTCCAGAACTGCGATGTGAACCTCGGGTCTCGATCCGACACTATACTCTTTGGTATGCCATGTAGTCGCACTATCTCTTTGACATACAAACGGGTCAACTTACCCAAAGAGTCGGTGTTGTTAACAGGCAGAAAATGAGCGCTCTTCGTTAACCGGTCCACGATCACCCAAACAGAATTCTTCCCACTAGGCGTTCTCGGCAAACCCACTACGAAGTCCATCATGATGTCATCCCACTTCCACTCAGGAATAGGGAGGGGTTGGAGCATGCCTGCAGGTCTCTGATGCTCGGCCTTTACCTGACGGCACGTGTGGCATTTCTCCACATATAAGGCAACGTCCTTCTTCATTCCATCCCACCAGTAATTTTTCTTCAAGTCTCGATACATCTTTGTACTGCCGGGATGAACTGAATACGGGGCCGCATGAGCTTCCGCCATGATCCGTTCTTTGAAATCTGAGTCCTTTGGGACCACTCTGCGATCGCGGAACCGAAGTATCCCATCACTATCCATGCTATAGTGCAACGACCCTCGAGATTTTCGGACTCTTTTCCTGATGTTCAGCAGCTTCGGATCCTTTCTTTGGAGAGCTTTCAATTCTTCAAAATCTGTTACCCGAATATCAAGAACTGAAGACAAAATCTCTACTTGCTGCGAACTCTCTATAAGGAGCCTTCTCATCCCATAAAGTAACGAATCCATTTCTGACGGTTCGGCTTCATCCTCCAAATGAGACTTCCGGCTCAAAGCATCAGCAACTATATTAGCCTTCCCCGGGTGGTACTTGATCTCACACTGATAGTCACTGATTAGCTCCAGCCAACGCCTCTGCCTCATATTCAGATTTTTCTGGGAAAACAAATGCTTCAAACTCTTATGGTCGGTAAATACCTCGCAAGCTTCAAGCTTCCCTATACAAGAAATGCCGCCAGATCTTGAGTGCAAAAACAATCGCAGCCAATTCTAGATCATGCGTCGGATAATTCTTTTCATGGTCCTTTAGCTGACGAGATGCATAGGCTACAACCCGTCCTTCCTGCATAAGGACACAACCCAAGCCAAACTTAGATGCATCGCTGAAGACTACGAAAGGCTTATGCGGTTCTGGGAGTGCTAACACTGGTGCCGTTGTCAACCTGTTCTTCAATTCCTGGAAGCTTCTCTCACATTTCTCTGACCACACAAATTCTGTATTCTTCCGAGTCAAAGCTGTGAGAGGTCCAGAGAGGCGAGCAAAACCCTCTACAAACCTTCGGTAGTAACCGGCGAGCCCCAAGAAACTCCTGATCTCACGTACTGTAGTTGGGCGTGGCCATGACAAAATGGCTTCTACCTTACTAGGATCAACTGCCACTCCGCCCCGGGAAATTACATGCCCAAGAAATTTAACTTCTTCCAACCAGAACTCACACTTGCTGAGCTTGGCGTATAGCTGGTGTTCTCTCAATCTCTCAAGTACCAGACTAAGATGATACACATGCTCTTCAACATCTCGGGAATAAATCAGTATGTCATCGATAAATACTACCACAAAGGAATCCAGGTAAGGTTGAAACACCCTATTCATCAAATCCATGAACGCTGCAGGGGCATTAGCTAACCCAAACGGCATCACCTTAAATTCATAATGCCCATACCTCGACCTGAAAGCAGTTTTAGGCACATCCTGGTCTCTGATTCTCAGCTGGTAGTATCCCGACCTCAGATCAATCTTAGAGAACACGGCTGTTCCTTGAAGTTGGTCAAACAAATCATCAATCCGCGGGAGAGGGTATTTATTTTTGATGGTCACCTTGTTCAATTCCCGATAGTCAATGCACATACGGAGGGTTCCATCTTTCTTCTTAACAAATAAAACTGGTGCACCCCACGGCGACGTACTAGGCTGAATAAATCCCTTCTCTACCAGTTCTTGCAATTGAGTCTTCAACTCTTTCAATTCAGCCGGTGCCATGCGATAAGGAGCTTTATGCACAGGAGCCGCTCCAGGTTCCAAATCTATGACAAACTCCATCTCCCAAACAGGGGGTAGTCCGGGCAAGTCATCCACAAATACATCGGGGAACTCTTCCACAACTGGAATGTCTGCCAAAGACTTCTTCTCAGACGGCGTGGACACCATCTGCACCAAGAATGCATCCGCTCCCCATGCAATCTCTCGTCTTGCCTGAATCGCCGATATAATTATCGGTTTCTCTTTTAACCTACTCCCCACAAATTCCAGACAATCACCATCTGGAAGCTGAAAGCTAATTATCCGACTCCTGCAATTAATACTCGCAGAATATCGGTATAGCCAATCCATTCCGAGGATAATATCAAAACCCAACAGCTTGAACACCACCAAATCAGCATCCAAGAATCTTCCCTCAAAATTTAACGGGCATCCCAAAGCAACCTTAGAACACCACACCATCTCGCCATCGGGTAGCGCCACTACCATAGCCTTCGGCAACGGTTCCGTGACCAAATTACACACCCGAGCAAACGTGGAAGACACAAACGATCGTGAAGCACCGGAATCAAACAAAGTACAAGCATAAAACTCATACAAACGGACTCTTCCTGAACCAAACACACAACCCATGAAATCCAAAAAACAACGAAGAAACCAAATGCACCAAAAATTAAATCCAACTTAAAAATTAAATTTATCCATACCTGTGATTACTCCAGCATCATGGGTCGCTGGTGCCTCATCATCCACCTCTCCGGGTGTGACAGCATAAACCCGGGCTTGCACTGCTTGTCTCGGGTTGGTTCTTCCACCGTGTCTACCTCCACGGCTTCCTTGAGCTCTAACGGGGCAATCCCGAGCAATATGCCCCACTTGGCCGCACCGATAACACTGGGGTCTGCTACTCGTCCAACACTCGCCCTCATGAGCTCTATTACAAACTCCACAAACAGGCATACATCCTCCCATGTGAACACTTGAGGATGCTTGAGGTCGAGTTCCGGTCTGCTGAACAAACTTCTGAGGCGAACCCGAGCTGCTTCCTTCACCAGAAAAACTCCGCCTCTTTTGCCCTGAAGGGGAGCCCATACTCAGATTATTTTCCCTCTCTATAAGGGTGGCCACATCCACTAACTCCTGAAAAGTGGATATCTGATGGCTGACCACCATACGGCGTATGTCATGACGCAGCCCCTCCTGGAAACGATCTGCTCGCATCTCCTCAGTGGCGACAAGATGAGGAGCAAACCGCTCAAGTTCTATGAATCTCCGGGCGTACAGCTCCACTGTCGCACCCCCTTGGACCAGATTGGAGAACTCTCTTGCCTTTTGCTTCCTTACCGATGCGGGAAAGAAGCGGTCATTGAACTCCTTCTTGAAACGCTGCCAGGTCACTGCAGCGAAAGATCCCAGTTCAGATTCCAACAGCACCCTCTTGGTATCCCACCAATCAGAAGCAGTGCCTTGCAAGAGGTAGCTGGCGTAAAGTACTTGTTGTGCCTCAGTGCACCCACACACCTCAAAAGTCTTCTCCAGATCTTTGATCCATTTTCCAGCCTGAATTGGATCCTCATTTCCAGTGAAGTGTGGAGTCCAATGCGCTAGGAAGCGCTCATAGGTGCATCCGGCTTGCACCATGCTGCTGGACCCTCCTGGATACATCCAAGGCCCTCCCTGATATGGCCAAGGACCTCCTGGTTGTGGCCAATACCCTCCTTGTTGCGGACAAGGTTCTCTTGACGGTGGATAAGGCCCTCCTGATGGTGGACAAGGCCCTCCTGATGGTGGCCAAGGACCCCCTTGTGGTGGCCAAGGTCCTTGTGGTGGCCAAGGCCCTGCCTGTTGGGACCTCGCACTCTGTTGCATAAACTCCGTCATCTGCCGAATTGCTTCGGCTATGGAGTCATCTCTGGAGGTATTTTCTTGCGATTCTTGAGTATTTTTCCTTGGTCTCCCTGGTCTCCCCATATTCCTGTCACAACACTACTCTTGACCCTCCTTTAAGAAAACAAATAAAACCATCAAAACAAAACAGCACTACACAGCAAGAAACGAAAGAAACCAGCATGCCAAAATATAACTAAATAAATAAAAACAAGCAAACAAGCTCACACAAATAAAACAAATAAAACAACTATACTTAACATAATTTTCAAAACACAACTTTAAAAACATTCTGGTACTACCTACGGGACATGTGGTTTTACCCAGAGCCAAACCGCTCTGATACCACCTGTGACGCCCCCAAAATCCCCACGCCCGAACACGGGGAAATTGAGACTTCCGGATGGTGACAACCCGGGTCACCATCCCATCGACGGGTGCCGAGTGTGTGCAAGGCAACAGGTGTGTACAGAGAAACACGCAGCGGATAACGAAAGTCATAACTAAGTACCAGAATTTTTCTTAACGTAATACAAGCTGTTTAAAACGTACATAGATAAAATATTACAAAACACAAATACAGTTTTGAACAAATAAAAAGGTAGCATCAGCAACCTGGCGGAGCCGCATCCTCGGGCTCAGCCTCCTCCTCTTCGTCCTCTAACTCTGCACCAAAAGCTACGGAACCACGAATGGTACCGCAGGTAAGTAAAACCCAAACACTACCAGATAAAAACACATAAAACTCAAACAAGATGCATGAACCATGCCCAATGCCCAAAGCCCAAAAACGCCAGTTTTCCACACACGCCAAAAACCCTTTTGGCCCAAAAACACATCCTTTCCGAAAAAACACGCCAAAAGTCACATTTGGTTGCCAAAAGTCCATTTGGCCCAATATCTCGCCAGAAGTCCATCTGGCCCACGCCAAAAGTCCCATTTGGCCTCATAAACCATTATCCAATTTTAACCGTATGCACCATGACCTCCCCTAGGGGTCATCCGCACACCCTGGCTCCAGTGTCGCACCGTAGAGTACCACCACGCATGTGACACCTAACGAGCGATGCCCAGTTCCGCGCCCCGCGCGTGCGTATCCAAGCATCCTCTAGCCCTCGCCAGCGAAGGGCCACGGAGTCGGTGAGTAGGGCGATGCCCGGTTCCGCGCCCGGCGCGTTCGTAGCCAAGCATCCCCTAGCCCCGCTCCCGTCATCTCTCTCGACAACTCAGGGGACATCACTCAGTTTATTCCGCTCCCGAGTGACCAGAGGAGCTCCACCGAGATAATAACCCATCCCGGCTTGGGCTCGTGATACACACGCACCCGCAAAACCACTCACGCCAATACACAGGCTTTTCACCCATAAACAAAAACACACGTGCATGCACCATGAAATGCCATATCAATGCATAATAAAATAACCAACCAATATAAATCAATTAAACAGACAACTCCGTCCTCCATCCATCCGACCCCCGAAACTCCTCGGACTCAGTCCGGAATCAACAACCAACAACAGTAAAATAATTGAATGAGCAATATATATTAAAATCTGAAAATAGAGTTTGGAAAATACTTACAGCGCTATACAGCAATTTTAGAAAACAAGCGGCGTTGCAAACGGCGGAAAAACAGCAACGTCACAGTGAAAATTCACTGTGGCCGTGGGTTTGAAAAACCCACTTTTGAACGGGGACAAACTAGGACACGAGATTGATAGGGTATGGTCTAGGGATGGTTGTGAAGCTATTGGAAGTGGCGAACGGCCGTGGGTGGCGGCGGAATGGCCGGAAATGGCCGGATTACCCAAAACGGAAACTAAGCTCGTAGGAGCTGTTTCGGTGGTCGTTGGAGGCCGGAAATGGGTGGGTTAGGACGGCAAGGAGTCGGTGATGAAGTGGTGAAGAAATGGTGGCCGGAGGTGGAGCGACGGCGGCGGATCGGAGCAAAATCCGTGCGCCCTTCTTGGAGCTTTTCCGGCCAAACGGCCGGTCGGTTGGGGGTGGGTTTTGGAGGGGTGGTGCACTGGAGGGAGAGGAAGAAAATGGGACCGGTGGGAGGCCGAACGGTGGCCGGACGGCGGCGGTAGGGTAGAGAGAAGGTGACGCCGGCGTGAGGGAGAGGGAGGAGAGAGAGATAGCACGGGGGGGTCCGAACGCGGGAGAAGAAGAGAGAAAAGAAAAAAGAAAAAAGAAAGAAAAAAGAAAAAGAAGGAAAAAAGGAAAAGAAGGGAAAAAGAAAAAAGGAAAAAGAGAAAAAAGGAAAAATAAAACACAACCTCAAATAAATTAAATTAAATTAAAAACCAATTTTAAAAATGCAAATAAATTAAAATAAATTAACTGATATATTAAATAAAATAAAAATAATTATTTCAGCGAAAATACACTTAAAAGCGGGTCATCACAACTGGCATAGCAACCCATGGCAACAAGGCTACCACTAGCCCCTCCCCTTGTTTCTCAGCCATGGCCTCTACAAGTTCCAATTGCTGCATTTACTCTCAAGCCATCGTCGTCCAGTGATTACCGAAAGCCAAGCCATAGTTTTACACCAACCAACCCCACAAAGCCTTCCTTAGCCGTCTATTTCTCTGCTGTCTATAGACAACCATGTGCCGTTGTGCGCCACTGCACTTTTTATCATGACCAAGGCCACCATAACTTAGCTCCACCTTCGACAACATGTCACAGGCCTATGGGTTCTTGAGTTGGGCCTTGGGTTACCTAGAAACGAGGCCTTGTGATTAGCCTAATCTGACTTAGTCAATTTTGTAAGTAGTAAGTTGTAGTCCAAGTCTTTAGGTTGTTTCTTGTAGTCTGTTAAGAAGTGGGTTGTGTGAGTCTGAGTCTTTTACAAAGTGGGTTGTTATTAGTGGGTTGTTAATTGTTGCTTGATTTCAATAAGTTAGTGGGGTGTTGGTTATTTTGTATTGTTTATTTAAGTTGTTGTTATGAATGAAAATCTATTCAGAATTTTATTCAATCTGTGTGTTGTGTTGGAGGACTTAGCCCTCTTGAAGGCTAATTTTATGATTACCAGTAACAATTTCACTAGGTCCTTACAAGTGGTATCTAGAGTCACCTCAATCAATGGCAAATGGACACAATACTCGTTATTCTCAACTAACAGAGTCTCTGGCTTTGGTTAAGCAAACTCATGAAACTCAACACCAGCAACAAGTGGCTCTTTAGCAGGCAGTTGATGGCCTGCCACACCAACTCCAACTTATTGTGGCCAATGTGGATTTGCTGATTTTTACTCATGGAAAAAAAGGAGAGGATGTTTCTTCAGGTTCCAATACTTAGTTCGGTAATCCAATATTTGAAGAACATGGTAGCATTTAGACTCAGCCAATTCTCCTAGAATTACCCAAGTTTGATGGTGATGATCTTCAAGGTTGCCATTATCATGCTAATCAATTTTTTAACTACCATCAAACTAATCTTCATCATCAAGTTATTTTAGCATCCTTCCATATGGAGGGTAAAAGCACTCACTTGGTTTTAGGATTTGGAGGCATCGGGAGGCATTAATAGTTGGGAAGGATTTACTTGTTCTTTATTCATCCGTTTTGGTCCTATAATTTTTTAGGGTCCTATGGAGGTTATCACGCTTCTGCGGCAAACTATAACAATAGTACAAGACACAATTCGAAGTCTTGTCTAATCAACTTAAGGGGCTCGTTAAGCAAATTACGAAAGGATATTCAATTTATGGTCTGGATGCTAAACCCACCCAACCTCACCATAGCCTTTGGCATGACAAGGATGCACAAGGAGATTGTAGCGGCGTTCCGATGGACTAATCGTTTCAGAGCAGCACCTAATCATCCTATGGTCACTTTACCTTCTACACTAGAAAAGATGGTTGTTGTTCCAATACAATGATTATCCCCATTACAAATGAAGGAAAGGAGGGAGCGAGGCTTGTGTTACAATTGTATGAGAAGTAGGGGCCATGCCACAAATGCAAAGCAGCCCATTTGTTTATCATGGAGTGCGCTGATTCTAATGAAGAGGTGGAGCTGCAACCCATTTTGCATCCACTACTTTTAGAATGAGAAGGTAGTCACTCTAGCAAGGAGGACCTGAATGTGGAACCAGCACTAGAAATTTCTACCCATGCTTTATCAAGTTCTCCAAGCCCCAAGACTATGCGCATTGTGGGGCATGTCAATGGTTGTGCTATGGTGCTCCTCATCAATATCGGGTTTACACATAATTTCATGGATCCTGCAATTTAGCAAAAGGTGCATCTGCAATCACAATCAATAGAGGGACTTTTGGTTAGAGTGGCCAATAGAGATACTTTGCTCAGTACCGAAAAATGCTTGAATGTCCAATTTAACATGTAGGGTAGCACTTATCACACTGATTTCTATGTTTTGACTTTGGGTGGTTGTGATAATGTGTTAGGTGTTCAATGGCTCAGTACCTTGGGGCTTATTTTATGGGATTTTGTCAAACTTCATATGGAATTTAATCTCTTGGATTCTAAGCATGTAATACAGGGCATTACACCGACTAAAGTATCCTTGATGGATGGAGCTCAGTTTGGAAAGGCTATGAAGCAAGATAGGCAGGGTTTGGTATTACAACTTCTTACACCATATGAATTTAGCATTTCTAATCTAGATAATGACCCCCTTCTTGCAAAATTGCTTGACCACTTTCAGGAAGTTTTTCATGAACCTATAGGACTTCCACCAAACTGTGACCACAGACACCATATTGTCCTCCAACCTGGTGCTAAACCAATTTGTGTTGATCCATATCGATACCCCTATTTTCAAAAAACTGAGATTGAAAAACTTGTTCATGATATGCTTGCCTTAGGTATTATTCATCCTAGCCGAAGTCCTTTTTCTTCTCCAATTCTTTTGCTTTGTATACAAGATGGTAGTTGGTGTCTTTGTGTTGATTATCGAGCTTTAAATAAAGAATCCATTAAGGCTAAATTTCCAATTCCTATTTTGATGAACTCCTAGATGAATTGCATGGAGCAACTAATTTCAGCAAGTTGGACCTATGTTCTGGGTATCATCAAATTCGAGTTAATCCCAACGATATCCCAAAAATTGCATTTCGTACTCATGAAGGCCACTACGTACAAATTTCTTGTAATACCTTTCAGCGTTACAAATGCACCTTCTGCTTTTCAATCTCTCATGAATCATATTTTTAACTTCTTATGAAAATTTGTATTAGTTTTCTTTGATGACATTCTTATTTACGACACTAGCTTTGAGGAGCATTGGTAACATTTAACCATGGTGCTAAATATTTTAAAACACCATAAAATTTTTGTGAAAAAATCCAAGTGCTCTTTTGGGAGTCATGAGATTGAATATCTTGGCCATTTAATCTCTGAGGATAGAGTTTTGGTTGACCCTAAAAAAATTGAATCTATGTTGAATTGGCCTTTCCCTTCAACTCTTAAATCCTTAAGGAGTTTCTTAGGTCTTACGGGGTATTATCAAAAATTCATATAAAGGGATATGGTTCTATTATTTCTCCTTTGACTTCTCTACTTAGAAAAAATTCATTTGAATGGAATCCTACTGCCAAAGAAGCATTCACTGCCCTTAAGAAAGCTTTGACCAGCCCCCCTATTTTAATTCTTCCTAACTTCACTAAACCCTTTACTATTCAATGTGATGCTTTTGGTTGTGGTGTAAGTGTTGTATTAATGCAACAGGGCAGGCCCATTGATTTTATAAGCCAAGCTATTCATGGGAAGGCATTGCACCTCTCCACATATGAAAAGGAGCTAATGGCTTTGGTTTTGGCAGTCAAGAAATGGTGTTCTTATGTTTTGCCCCAGACCATCAAAACTTAAATGGCTTACTAAGTTGTTGGGATTAGATTTTGTGGTTGAATATAGGAAAGAGAAAGAAAATCTAGTAGCGGATGCTTTGTCCAAGAAAATTGAAAATACACCAGCCTAACTGGCGTCCTTGTCCTTCCACTCTGCTAGTTGGATTTAAGATCTACATGTGTCCTATTCAAAGGATCCTAAAATACAAAAACTGATTTCTGATTTTGCAGTTAAAGTCCTAGATGAGACTAAATATCGCATGAAGGATGGCTTGTTGTTTCACAAGGGAAAGTTGTATATTAGTAACTGCCCAACTTAGCTCATGGAAGCCCTTAAGCAGGCCACTCGAGGCTTCATAAAACTCTTCATCGAGCTCGAGCCAATTATTATTGGATGGGTATGAAAGAAAGATGTTAAGAAATTCATTAAGGAGTGTGATGTTTGCCAGCGCAACAAAACTAAAAATACTCATTAGGGAGGTCTCCTCCAACCTTTGCCTATTCCTACAAGTGTTTGGTCTGATATCTCCTTTGATTTCAAAGGACTACCTTTTTCTTGCTGCTTCAATGTCATTTTTATTGTAGTGGATAGGTTGAGTAAGTATGTGCATTTCATTCTAGTTGCGCACCCTTACACAGCCTCTAAAATTGCACAAGTTTTTATTTCCAATATTTTTAAATTGCATGGAATGCCTAGTTCTATTGTTAGTGAGAGGGATCACATGTTCACAAGCCTATTCTAGAAGGAGTTGTTCAAATTACATGGCACTGAGATCAAGTTTAGGTCAAACTTATCATCCATAAATGGATGGTCAAACTGAAATCGTTAATAAGTGCCTTGAGCATTATTTACAGTGTTTCTTGGGTGATAAACTTAGGGAGTGGTCTTGGTGGTTTCCTAAGGCCGAGTGGTGGTATAATACAACCGTTCATACTTTTACAAGAATCACACCATTTGAGGCAGTTTATGGATACCCACCTCCACCGTTGTTGGCTCATTCTCCTAGGATAGCTGTGGTATAGGTAGTAGAAGACACTTTGAGAAGTTGGGATCACATCTTGCACCTCTTACAAGGAAACCTACAAGTTGCCCCAAGAAAGAATAAAATGTTTTGCTGATTTAAAGCACATTGAATGGAGTTTTGAGATTAAGGACTGAGTCTACTCAAGACTCCAACCATATAAACAACATTCGGTCGTACAGCATAAGAATCTAAAGCTCGTTTCTAGATTTTTTAGACCCTATTAGATTGTGGAGAAGATTGGTAGCGTTGATTATTGTTTGGATCTTCCCTCCACTTCCCTCATTCATCCTGTGTTTCATGTATCGCACTTAAAGAAGAAACTTGGAGCTCGGGATGTGCTGGTGACTAACATTCCTTCGGTGGCTATTAATGGTGGTCCTCAAGCTGAGCATGAAGAAATTTTGCAGCAGCACCTAAGGAAGAAGAAGGGTCGCACCGTTAGTGAACTGCTGGCCATGAAAGGGATTAGGGTTTGATGAAGCATTTTGGGTTTAATTTTGACTGCTGGAAAAAGACATCCCTGACCTTAAGGGCAAGGTCTTCTGACAGTGGAGCAATTGTCATAGGCCTATGGGTTCTCGAGTTGGGCCTTGGGTTATCTGGAAGTGAGGCCTTGTGATTGGCCTAATCTGACTTAGTCTATTTTGTAAGTAGTTGTAATCCAAGTCTTTGGGTTGTTTGTTGTAGTCTGTTAAGAAGTGGGTTGTTACTTGTAGTTTGTTAAGAAGTGGGGGTTAATTGGGTAGTTGTTAGTTTGAGTCTTTTACAAAGTGGGCTGTTAATTGTTGCTTAATTTCAGGAAGTTAGTGGGTTGTTGGTTATTTTGTAATGTTTATTTAAGTTATTGTTATGAATGAAAATCTATCCAAAATTTTATCAAATCCGTGTGTTGTGTTGGAGGACTTAGCCCCCTCGAAGTGGCTACTTATCTAATTACCATTAACAACTTAACTAGTTCCTTACATAGCACCTCCCGCACACCCTCATACCACCAAAAGCAACACCACCAAAAATGCCCAAACCTCATGGTGATCCCCTATCTCAGCAACTAGGAACATAACACATTTGTGAAGCCCTCACGCACCTCAAGCCACCATGAGCAACGACAAGGAGAAGAAAACAAACAACAACAAGCAACAACTACAACCCCTTAATTTTTGGTATAATTCCTATTCCCTTTATCTTTCCTAGATTACTATGTTTATGTTATTGGATGTGTATGATGTGTGTGGAAGCTCTAAGGACCATTATATGATGGTATAGTGGCTGGAAAAATTTTGTACATTGGATGTATTTTGTGAAGTTAGTGATCATGTTTGATTTGGTGTATAGTTGATATGGACAGAATTATGTATATTGAATATGTTGGTTGTGTTCAATTATATGGAAGTGATGTATGGATTGGGAATTGTTATGGAATATGCATGTTTAGGTGGATTGATTGAAAATAGTGATTGTGAAGGTTGGGATTGTGTGGAGCTTTCTAAATTTTGGAATTTTAATTTTGTTGGATTGATGTAGATGGGCAGCAAGTATGTTAGTATGTTTTATAAATTGGTAAATTGAATGTGTATGGATTTCCAAGAGATTTTCAGATTTTTACTAAGTGAACTTGCTTCTAGGCCGATGGTGATTCCTCCATTTGTTTGTACCAGTTATAGCATTATTCATTACGTTTTGTAATAGACTTATTCTGTAAGAGACACACCTTAATTTAAATTTTGTTAAGGCGTTTTGTTATGGGTTCTATTTTATGTTTGCCATAGACTTCACTTTATTCCCCTTCATTTTCTAATGTCTTTACTGCACTACTTACTTTGACTGTAATGGTTGCTAAGAAGGGTATTAGCTCTGAGTGCCAAGGTTTAACTTGTGCTAGGTTAGTTTTTATTTTTTAGACATGTGTTGTCCACCAACGGTGTGTTTGCTAGTCACTGTCAACCATGCTCCCAATTAGGCCTCATTTTTAAATTTGTGTTGGTCGCCAAGGGATGTGTGAAGGGAGTGGGAGATTCTTTTGACCCCTATTCAAATGAAATCATACCCTGGCCACCTACGTGTCTTAGTTACCAATCATTGGTACCAATGTTAACCTCAGTTACATGTGCATTGTTAATATCCAATTGCTCGCCTTAAGGGGCGAGTTAGATGAGCAGGAGATTCTCTCGACTACTATTTAGGGTGAGCCTAAGCCTTGTCGCATGCGCGTATGCTAGCCTTAGATACCTACTATTGGCACGAATGTTAATTCCAATCGCATGCGCATTGTTAACATTCTATTGTTCTTTGAAGAGGTGAGTTAGATGAGGGGTAGATTCTCTCAACCGCTATTCAAACAGAGGCTAGCCCCAATCCCATGTGTGTATGCTAACCTTAATTGCCTACCATTTGTGTGAATGTTAACCCCAATCCAATGCACGTTGTTAACATTCTATTCTTCACCCAAGAAGCGAGTCAAGTGCTGGGAGACTCTCTTGATCACTATGCTAAAGGTGCGCATTTTTGCTCTTAACAAAGATTTCCTGCATACTAACAAGAAAACATGTTATTCCATATTCAAGTTACATACAATTGGCTAAGTAAAATACCTTCTAAGGTGTTCCGCATTCCATGAATGTAGTAGTTTCTTCCCACTCATGCCTTCCAATTGCGGTCTGTTGTTTGATATGACAACGTATATGGCCCTTCCCAACTAAGCCTGAGCTTTGCATCTTCTTGTCTTCTAGTGGATGTCCCGATTTCCTATAACACAAGGCTTGCAATTTGAACTCCCAGTGCTTGGATTTCTTGTTGAAGTAATATGTGGTTCTTCTCCTGTAGACTGTTGCCCTCATTTCAGCCTCTTCCCTTTTAATCGGTATTATCCGCTTCTACCCTCTGCAGATCGATCAATACCTTAAGTGTGTCTTCAGCATCGACGAAGTTATCAGCCTATCCATGGACCCTTATAGAGTCATCAACATCTTTCTTTTCAACTCAGCCATGAAGGGACTTCTAGGCTAGATCTCTCCCAAAAGGGCCTACAGAGTTATTTTTTTCATCTTGATCGTTCGCCATCAGATGTTCTTTGTTAAATTGGTAAGATATGCTTTTAGGCTCTTGCCTTCTCATTGCTTCATGGTGAGGAGGTATGCAGCCGACTGTCTCCTCCTCTGGCTTGTTATGAATTGCATCAAGAATTGTCAACCAAGCTCTTCAAAGTTGGTTATAGAGCCTGCCTATAGATCCTCGAACCAACCTCTTACTATGCCTTTGAGGGTCAATAGGAAAGTCCGGAACGGGATTTCTCCTAGGATTGTCCATGATAGGAGAATCCTCATCACGTATTTGTCAACTTTGGGATTCCTCATCACGCTATTTGTCCTGCCCTTGTTCTTTGCCTCTTTTAGATTCTACTTTCCTTTGCATCAAGGTGTCGTTTTCATTATGCAAGGCCTTCATCTCTAATGCCATTCCTTGCATCTTCTCTTCCATCTCCATAAATCTTCTATTCAATTTGGTATCACAATTGTCCATCATAGTAAATTCCTATTCACGAACTGTGTGTGAGTGCATGGTAGCAGGCATTTGGATCTTGCTTCAACAACAAATTGATTTTTTTCTTTTCATTGCCATAGATGGCGCCAAGCTTCATTGCCACAGATGGTACCAAGCTGTTGGTGCAATTTCCAACTATGCCTTCCACGTGCTCAATAATCTACAATCAGAATAAAGGCCTAGGGACTGGATTGGGAGAAACCTCCGATGATGAAGTGACTCACTCAAAAAATGAGTAGCACTAATGCTATCCCAAGTGCAGGAGGATGTCGTGTAATAATTAGGAATAAATTTCTAGATCGTCTCCTTAGGGAAAGTTGCTTAAAATTAAACTCGTTGAAAAAATGTGAAAAACTTCACAAAGAGAAAATAAAATGATGGTATGTGCAATGGATGGAAAAGGGTACTAGTCATGGACTAGATTCATGTCTTTTGATTTTGATTGTCGGATTGGAATGTAAAGGACTAATAGATTAAACTCAGAAATTAATAAAATTAAATTAAGCATTAAACTAAATTAGAAAGTAATTGACAAAACATGAATTGAAAATTGAAAATGCCCAAAACCAAGATTCTAGGATTCATCTTTGTAATTAAATCACAAATCCTCAAAATAACACAACAATTGTAATCACTATTAAATGAAAACTTAAAGATGTGCGAAAAATAAATAACACGAAATAAGTAAACAGAAAATAAATTACCCTAACTTCTAAGTAAAAAAATATCTCAAAAGTATTCTATAAACTTTAAACTGAAGTTAAATAAAATAGAGAATGAAAAGTCTAAACGAAAACTTCCTTTCACTATTCAATTGAAATTTAAAAGCAAAAAGGAACAATTTCTCACGTATCACTCTTGAAAATTAATCTCTAAACCTTTAATAAAAACTCTAAAACAATTCCTCTACTCCCCATGTATGATGTTTCAGAAAAATCAAAAACAAAAACAAAAGCTTAAAACCAAACCTTTCTTGCAATAAATTAAGGTAACACAATTAATTAAAACTTCTAAAACAATTTATTTTATTGTATGAAACAAACTAGTAATGAAACAAACTAGCACACTTAATGGAAATTAAGGTATTACACTTAATGAAATACAATTCTAGAACAAATCTTAATACACTAAAAAAAAATGCTAAAACAACAAAGCTTTGAAGCTAAAAGGAGAAACAAAATTTTTGAAAACAATAAGGAGCTAATTCTTTCAAGTACATAGCAGAAAATTGTGTGTATTGAGTTGTGTTTGTCTAAGTTTTTAGTTGTGGCTTGTAAGCTTCGGACTACACCCATTTTATAGCCGAACATCTTGGCTAGTTGCATCTCCATTCAATTGGTTTCACACATCAATCTTGCATTCACACCTTAATTCAGCCACCTTTTGCATTCACACCTTAATTGGTTTCACACTTCATTCTTGCATTCAAACTTAATTTCGGCTATTGCATTCCTCTTTAATTGCCGTGTCTTGCATTCCTCCTCTCTTATTTTATTCAATTTGTTTCTTAATTCAAACCAAACAACTAAGTCCAACACGGTTTCTTCATGCCTAACTTGTTGCCTAACTTATTGAAAATTCATACCAGCCGACTTCTCCTATCTCTTCTCTTCAATCTGTTTTTTTTTTATTTCAGCACACATCACTCACCTACTTTAAGAATAATTCCAGCCAATTCCTTTCAACCCCTAGAAAAAGCATGCACCGAATGCTTATTACTTCCAGAAAAATAATCTGCACCTATACAACACAAGCACCCACCGATTGCCTCCTTCTATCACAGCACAACACATCTCCCTTCTTCAATCTAATTCAGTTCCAGAAATGCACCGACTCACTCCTTTTTAATTCCAGCACACAACTCTCTCTAATCATGCATTGACCGACTCTCTCTATGTCTCTACTCATCATAATAAAGTCAGCACCAATAAAATCCTTCAAACCGACTATAACTCCTGCTAGAGAAATTAATCCAACTGACTAAACTCCAATCCATCACATGTTCCTCTTTCTATCTTCCTTTATTTCGGCTCTTGTCCAATTTAATGGAAAGGAAGCAGCCTTTTATGACTTTTTCAATGTCAAATTTGGTGGAGAGCAGCAGCCTTATTCTTCATATCATTTCGGTGGACAGCAGCAGCCTTTGATTGCACCAACTTCTTCCTTCATTTCGTTGGACAGCAGTAGCCTTTGATGACTTCATTTCATCACATGTTCCTCAACTTAATTTAGCTGCACCAACCGATGTAAGTTAAACCAAACAAGCAGCCTTCCAATTAATGTATAATTTAGGTGGGTTGGAAATGAGTTGGTGGATTTATTTGAGTGTGAAAAGGGGTGATTGGTGTAGCTGTGTATGAGGTTAGATTGAGTTGGGATTGTTTGAATGGTGGGAAAGCTCAAGACAAAGTATGAACAAGGCATGAACATAATGAACCATGGTATGCATGAAAAATGGAGATGGAGATTAAAAAGAAAACACTCAACAACAAAATAACATAAATGAAAAATTAGCTTGAGCAACTTCCATTCAAAAATGGCAAGAAGTGCTTCTATCTTTTGAAGTTCATGGATTGAACCCAAAAGATGGAAAGATAGCTCAAGAAACTTTATGAACATGAAGAACAAGAAAAACAATGGTACAAATGCAAATGATAATGGAAAGCAAGAAAAATTATGGACTAGAATGCACAGTAGTCAATAGTTGGTAGAATTCAAGTAGAAATTCATGCTTTTAATCAATTAAAATCACAACTTTGATTTATCCTTATTAATCATTTTTCCATTTAAAACCAATAATAATGTCATGATGAATTTAAAATACATTGGTTTTAAATAGCTAAAATGTGCAATATCTCAGCTCAATCATGAAGTGAAAAAGATGGTATGGCTGTTGAGAATTCAAATCTTAGAGAGTCTTCAAAGCATGCTTGATGACATATTTATAGAGAATGAGGGTCGATCCGGTGCAAGTATGATTCCTTTTGAAGTATGATTCAGCCGTTAATAGTTCCATTCTTGCCATGGTATGGTGCGTTTATTAAGCCTATCCCTTAGTTGCCTTAGTGCCTGTAGATCTCTCATGACCACGTCTTTAGTTTCCTACGACTCTTTCCTCACCTATGACTATATTTTTGAACTAAAGTAAAAATAAAAATTTTTTAATATGAAATTGTAGTTATGTTGCAGGACCAATAATTTTTTCAACAGTTTATTTTTCAGGGATGATCGTAGGGCTCTACCTCTACTTTTGTACTCTAGTTGATTCATGTAGGGCTGTTCATACGGGCCAGACTTAGTCCGGCCCGGCCCAGAACCCGGATAACCGGGGTTCCGGTTATGGGTTTCGGCCCGGATTTTATCCGGGCTGGAACCCGCATTGGACAAACCGGATTTATCCGGTCCAGACCCGGGTTTGAAACCCGGGTTCCGTATTAGTAACCCGGTGTAACCGGGTTTGTATAAATTGGAAAGAAAAAAAAACCTAACCCGTCTTTCTCTTCTTCGCTCTCTCCCTCTTTCTTATCTCTGCGTCGAAAATCTTTCTCAGTCTCTCCGAAACCCTAGCCGTCGTCTTCATCCGCGTGCCTGTTCTTCATCCTCATGTCGTTGTCTTCCTCACCTCGCGCCATCTTCTTCATCACTTTCTCTCGCAGATCTGCCTAAACCCTCTGTCTATTCCACCGTTTCTCCTCTCGGTAAGCCTCTCTCTCTCTCTCTCTCTCTCTCTCTCTCTCTCTCCCCCATCTTTGAGCATTTCGGTAAGCCTAAGTTTCTGAAATCTATCTTTTTTATTTCTATTTTTTTTATTTTTTTTAACATGGGTCGTTTTCCACTACTCTGCCCAGATCTGCCGTTTTTTCTCCATCTCTCTCTCTCTGTTTTACTAGATCTGTTCTCTTTATTTTTAAACGTGGGGTTTTTTTTTTGGTCTATTTTTTTCTATGATCAATGCCTTTGAACAAATCTGATGTGGGTATAAAAGTATATGCTGTATGAGATTTTTATTTTTGTTTTTTCTACTATATGGCAGTGCCCTGTATCTTGTTTTGATACAGTTTCTTTCTGTCGCTTTGTAAAGTGTAGTAAATGAGTTATGAATGCGAGAGTCTGAACATGCAAATACCAGAAACTGCGCGCATAGGCAATCTTTCTATCATATTTTGTCAATCTTCTGTGGTTATTATCTCCTGTTGTTGCAAAGAATGTGGAGCACTTCTTCCTTAAAAGTACTGGACGCTCATCTCATATAATTCTGTTTATGAGTTACTCATAAGGGATGATTATTTATTGGTAGGAATAACTTCTGTTGTTGATGATTTTAATAAGACCATAGCTAGGGCAATCCACAAGTCACTTAAAAGGAGAATAGAAATGCTCTGTGCATAATATCGAATGGAGATTGTTAACTGAATGCATGGCATGAGAAATTGGGACAACTTAATATTGAGTTAGAAATCTATTTAAGTTATTTGCTTGCTTATTAAAGGCATAGAACTTGCTTATTAAATCTATTCAAGTTGATCGAGCTGGAACCTATTTGCTCAAAAATAGGTTATTCTATCTGGTCAAAAATAGGTTATTGCACTGTTATTTTAATGTTTTGTGTTTCTACAATCCTACGCGTTTAAGCTTTTATCTGATGCAGGAATTGAAACGCCTTGCACAAGCACAAACCACTTTGCCAAATGGAGATGTGAAGGTTAAGTCCGACCTTTAGGTGCCCATTTCAGTATTACCCCCTCTTTAATAGTGTTTATCTAGTAGCTTGTCTGTGATCACATGGTTGTTGATAAAAGCCTATTGGATACCTTGATCCAAAACAGTAGAAGTTTTTTCACTTAACTTCCTTTTCAGTACACGCTGATCATAAATTTGGGAATGTGAAACTTCAACTTTCCTCCTTGATTGTAGCATGCATACTGTTTTTTTTTTCCCCTTTTGGAGTAGTTCATGTACCATACATATTGTTAACTAATATTTGATAATTATGTTTATGCAATATTAGATATTTGATGTAATTGGCCCCTTTTGATGTGCGGTGAGCTTGTAGAGCAGATGCTTATTAACATGTATGATTAATAATCCTGTGTCATCTTGTTAAATATTTGAAAGGGATTTTTGTCTTAATCTTTCATATGTTTAGTATAGATGTCTTAATCTTTGCATTTTTATGTTCTGTGGTTGTAACTTTTTAAACTTTTATGCTAATCATATTAAAAGTGGTGGCTTGTTTCTGTTTTTCTTTTGATGAACTGCAGGTGGATAGCTGATCAAAATGGGACTATTTTCATGATGATAGCAAATCAAAATCCTTCTGCGATGATGTAGTAAATTAGTTCATGTTTATTGTTGCGTATTGGAGTTTAATTAAAACAATGTATGTGTTGTGTATTGTTCTAAGCAAATTTGTTCAGACAATGTAATATGTAGTGGGTTTTTTTTTTTTTTTTTTACATGCATTTATAACTTATAAAGTTCATTAGTTGTTTATAGCCTTAGCTATTCTTAACATGAATCTAGTTTTTCATTTTGATATTTTTAATCATTATGGACAATGATAAATATAGAGTTTTATATAACAAAAACTTTTTGCTTTTCAACATTATTTTTTGAAAAAGTTGTAATAAAATATAGGATTTTTTATAAACATATTTTCCTGCAAAATCAATAATAACATATAGACTTAAAAAAATAAAATAAAATAAAATAAAAAATAGAAGAAGAAAACCGGATTCAATCCGGAACCCGGAATCTGGTTTTTTTAAAACCCGGATACATCCGGGTTTCGGACCGGATCTGACCCGGCTTAACCCGGTCTAGGTTCCGGCCCGGATTTGAAACCCGGGTTGCGGTCCGGGTGTACCCGGGTTGAAACTCGGATGAACAATCTTAGATCCATGTCATAGCAAATCTTGCCTTCAAAACAATAATAATAGTCATTAGTCCACTTGTTTCAGATTCATGACATAATTTACGAAGATGAAGAATCACTTGAAGGTGGGATTCAATCTTTTCAAACCAAAATCTTAAACGTTGACAACTTAGGCGTTCAATGTTTTACTTTATATACAAACATGCAAACTCACCAATATCAGGTACTGAAAGAAACCGGCTGAAAAATATCTGCCGGCACGCAGAGAATGCAATGCATGTTTAATTTCTGAAAGAAAAAACTTGTTCTGGCTCGAATTACCCTCAAGCTGGTTTGGTTATATGCATTCAATGATTCAAGCATATGAGCGTCCAGACTTTCTATTTAAGTTGGCAAACGTCAAAACATGAGCTAGAAATCCAGTTTGTCCTCCCTCAGATGGGAATGGAACTGCTACGCATAATGGAGCAGCGCCAATGTAAAGTACTACTCGCCTGAGACGGTAATTTAGAGGATCATCTCTTGTGCATTGATAGCCTAGAAAATTTAGCAATCACAAAGGCCAGGTTCGTTGATAAAATAAATTGACTCTCTCAATCTATGTCAATTTCCGCACCTTGCCACCCTATTTTTCTGGCATTTTCTTTCTAGAAAAAGAAAAAAATGCTATAGTTTACAGAGTTGGAAAGTTCATTATAAATCTAGCCTCAACTACAGCTCATTTGAAGTCCATTTAGTGTACAAATGTCTGCTATGGGACCTCCAAAATGATATGTATTACTGCAAACTCGCAGACAAACCACTAGATTGGCCTCCGTCTTGCTGATATCTGCATTCGTAACAAGCCTGTACGTCCATGTTTACACAATGCTTTTGTTTCTTTTGATGAGCTGAGACGCATTGTCACTGGTACAGCAAATTGTATGCTGGAAGATCTTGTATGCTGTTAATGTCTTCTAAAGACAGCTCTCTTTCCAACTGAGTCCTTGTTACTTGTAATACCTCCTAAAGAAGTGGAAACAACAAATTAGCAGTGAGCCGGATGGCCAGGCAAAAAACCGAAAAATGAAACGAGTCAGTGTTCCGGGACAAGTCATTGAGCATGACTATTTGGAACTTATAAATTCATTGGCAAAACAGGGCATAGAAGAATCCTCAGAAGCAAGTTACCGTGAAAAAACAAATCAAGAGTAGAGGCATCACTTTCATTGTGAAAATTATGAAACAAAGTGTACAAGCAATGAGGGGGATACCAATCTTGTGGTTCTACAACATTCCATATGTTCACCTACGTATCCCTTTTCTCCTTTATTTACTTTTACTGTACCTCTGGAGATGCATGCTCTAGGTGATGTTATTAGACCCTCTTGCATAATGTTGTATAGACAAGGAAACCGTGTTTCTATAGAGCAAGGAGAGAAATTATATTCATTCCATAATCCTGTTATCATCCCTTGATGAGACATCAAAAGATTGGAAAACTATTGGTTATTTTTCACTTATCTACCAATGATTCAAGGCTATGTCAACAGATGATAAGATGATGATGAATAGCATTTTTCATGGTAGGAAATGGGCCATCTTAGTTAGCAACAAGACACTACATTTGTGGTTCCCAGAGCAGTATGAAAAGAACCGGCTAATTTCACGTTGGACACCCAAACTATCACTCTTTTTCAAATTGCATCCTATTGATCAAAACAAACAATGAATAACCCAAACTACCAATTTCTTTTAAATTGCACACTCCATCCAACTGATTCGTTAGCTTTGACCGACCCATAAACACATGATGCACACTTGTCTAGGGTTCCGTCTGAAAAAGCCCAAGATACCCTATGTGGAGAGGCGGCCAGAAAAAGCCATAGGACTTCATATCTCTTCTCATTACCAATCATTGATCGACAAAGAAACCAACTATACTGCCACAGCAGAGGTCAAAGCTGCTCGGTTCCAGTTTCAATGAGTCAAAAAGGGACAAACACAAATAAATTCAGAACTTAACAGAAAATGGTTTCATTCTTCTATTTCATTTGAGTTTTAGATCCCAGGGTATGTTGTTTCTGCAATGAAGTAGCATGGGAAACAATGTAATTTTTGTTTAACTTCTTTCTATTAATAACAAAAGCATCTCCACCAAAATACTCTGGACTTTTCACAAGGAACGAAACCCTATGCGTGTACAAGTCACATGTCTAGGGTTTTGTTAGAACCAACGGGTTAGTTGGATGGAGGGTGCAAATTGAAATAATTTGGTAGCTTATGGTATCCAATTGTTTGTTTCCATAGTTTTGGGTGCCATTTGAAAAATGGGTGATAATTTGGGGGTGCAAATTGAAATGAATAAAAAAAATTAGTGGGACCTTGTGCTTTTAGTACTCGAATAAAACACATGAAAGAAATGAGCACTTGGGAATTCTTATTCTGACTTTTCTGAAAATCTAAGGAGAAGTATTTTAAATTGTTTGCCATGACTTTGAGAGAAAGGGAGAGATTGTACATTGAAGTCCATGTAGGAAGCATTCATTGCAAGCCATTGAGCATCCATCATTTCAAATGCGATACAATATAATTCATCAAAGGCTTTTTCATCATCTGTAATAAAGGACATGCAAGTCATGAGTGTAACTCATTTTGAAAAATAAAAAAATAAAGACAAAACTTCGGAGTTTAAAACTTGAAAGCAGACTTTTTCCATTTTGTAAGACCTTTGAATTCCACCTAATCTGAGCTGTAGTAGATTACCTCCCAATAATTTAATGAAATTAATTCCTGGAAGACATCGTGGTTTTACTGCACAAGAGACCAGAAGATGATCATTAAATAACAGTATCTTTTTTTTTATGCGTAAATAACATTTGCATCTTAATTTCCCAAGATCTTGTAGTGATAAAAAAATGAGTGCACTGAAACTCTTATTTTTTTATTTTTTATTTATTATTATTTTTTTTTTATGAACAAGAAAATTTTATTGAGACAAGTAAGAAGGCAAAGCAAAGTACACAGGAAATATACAAAAACTGAACCTATTACAAGTCAGGAACTTGAAAAAGAAATAAGAAAATCATGGACACTAGTTGGTGTCCAAAACAATTAATCCACGCTTGCTGAAATTATCTAAATGTCAAAATCTTCCCTAAAGAAGCAGACCAGCCAAAGAATGCAACCTTTGAAGGCACCTTACTCTTCCGAATACTCTTCCAAGGAAAAGAATGAACCCCATTCGGCCTAGACAGCGTCTCATACCAAGAACGAACTGAAAACTTGTAACCAGTATGCATCCAGACCATCTTATCCCTCATACCCACCCAAGCTGAGTAGCATACAATAAACCAAACAATTCAGAAACAGCCCCCATTTCCCAATCCTATACAGCACCAGAACAATCCAAAAACTCAGCCACGGAAGCAGCCAGATTCTGAGAAATACGAAAAAGATCTGGAAAAATTGCACAAAGTGCCCTACCACCACATCATGCATCATGCCAAAAACGAACTCTGTAGCCGTCCCCAACCACAAAGATGACATGTTTTACGAAAGCAACCCAAACTCTCCTAATATTTTTCCACACCCCCACACCATAAGTACCTCATACCTCCCTAGAACAACCCCCCCCCCCCCCCCCCCCCCAAAAAAAAAAAAAGTCCCCTATTTAGAATCAATCACAGCTCTCCACAAAGAATCACACTCTTGATGACACCTCCACAACCACTACCCTGATAATGCTTTATTAAAGTAAAGAGACTCAACTTCCGAAACCCCAAACCACCAAACGACAAAGAAATACAAATCTTATCCCAACTAACCAAATGAAATTTAGCTTCCTCCCCTATACCTCCTTGCAAAAAGTCTAGAAATAACTTCTCCAACAGTTTTTCCACACCAATTGGAATGGAAAATAAAGATAGAAAATATGTATGAAGGTTAGACAATGTACTTTGATAAGGGTGATTTTTTCCCCTTTTGACAAACACAACCTCTTCCAACCCACCAACCTTCTCTCTACCTTCTCCAACACCCCATCCCAAACCATACTAGCCTTGAACATAGCCCCCAAAGGAAGCCCAAGGTAACTAATCAGCAAAGAGGAAACGTGACAATCCAGAATACTTGCCAACCTACTCATATTTCTCACCTGGCCCATTGGTACCAGCTTGGACTTTCCTAGATTTACCTCAACGCCTAACCAAGCCTTCTTGAGGCCCTCCCACCATGAAACCTTACAACAAACCACTGCCAACCACAACCCCCAACATACAACAAAGAGCATCCATCACGATGAAAAAAAGAAAAGGAGATAATGGATCCCCTTGTCTCAAACCACAGGGACTGTTAAAAACCACCTTGGGAGAACCATTCCCTATATAATGAAAGGAAATCCTCACAAAGGAGGTATTCAATCCAATTTGACAACCTTCTCTAATTTAGACCCAATCAACCTCTTCCTCAAAATCTCATCCTCTTAAAGAATACTACCCTCTGCCTGACTCTCCAAGCCTTGCAATTCCTCAATAAGAAACTCCTTATGTCAATCAACATTCCCACTTGTTCACTTCAAATCCCTTTTCAAAGCCTTTAACTTACCAGCTAATATGAAACTAGGGGTACCACACAATTGATAGGAAGTCCAAAGTTGTTTCACCATATCTTTGAAACCATCGGCCAACAGCCACATATTTTCAAACTTAAAATATCTACGACTTTCGTGAATACCACCACAATCCAAAAGAATTGGGAAATGGTACGAACAAATTCTAGGCAAATGCTTCCAGTACACCTCAAGGAAATGAGATTCCCATGAAGGAGATACTAAAAACCTATCCAAACGGGACCAAGTCCTATTATTGGACCACGTAAAGGCACCTCACAAGAGGTAAGTCAACAAAATCAGCCTCGAAAATGAATTCAGAGAACTCCCTCATCGCCAAGATAAAACCAGAATCCGAAGATCTCTCACTCAGAAGAGTAACGTTGAAATCCCCTCCAACACACCAAGGCACATCCCACCAACTAATAAAACCAGCGAGCTCTTCGCACAACAGTCTTCTACTGCTGTCCACAGTAGGGCCGTAAATCTCAGCAAAAGCCCATTCAAAACCATCATCTACATTTCTAAAATGACAGGCTACCGAAAACTCCCCTATACATTCCTCCAAATTTTCCACTTCCCTCCTATCCCACATCACTAACACACCACCCAATGCCCCATTCGAAGTAAGAAAAGCCCATCCAACATACAAACAGCCCCACAAACTTCTGATAAGACTTTTATCCACCCAACACAACTTAGTTTCCTGCAAACATACAAGATCAGCCTTCTACACTCTTAAGAAATTCTTTATACGAAGACATTTGTTAAGATCATTCAGGCCCTGAGTATTCCAAGATAGGAATTTTGGCTTCATAAAAATAGATTGGTCCCCCTACCCTTGGATCTATCACAACTAACACTTCCTTCTTTTGAATCATAATTAGCAGAACATATTAATCTCCTTAACTCCCTGTCCCATTTTGAAGCTGCACTCAAACATGATGCAGCTGTAGATTGCTATTAAAGGAAGCATGAAGTTAAAATACTGATCCAGTTTTGGATGTCATCATAATTGAAAATTTTGATAAATACTTTTTTGGTCCAATGGTTATATGAATTAATGTTTTAAATTCCATACCAATGATCATCCCAATTTAAGCACTAGAACATGTGTTTTGACACCAGTGCGTTTCGGCATACCATTTCAGGATTAGCTATATATAAATATAAATATATATATATATATAAACTGATAATTAATAAAATAAATACTTGTATATGTAAGTGTGTATCATGTTCGTGTGTGTGTACTGGAATAATTAAAGATTTATAAAATGAATGAGTTGAAAACATTAAACAAAAAAGGTAGAGATATTGGTAAAAGATAATATTTAAAAAATCACAATATTGAGTTGAGACACAAAAATAATACAAAGAAAAAAAAAGAATTGATAAACTATTAAAAATAATGAGATTTAAAAAAAGAGAATGAGAGGACACATTTAAAGTTACAAGGAAATTAAAATGATATAAATGCCTTTGAGATTTTAATATTACATGAATGTCATCTATATTTAAAATTTACAACAATTCCATCTAAACTCAAGAAAATTACAAAATTGTCATTAAAGCAGTCCAGAACGGAATGTAGTCCGAAATGCAAATTCTGACCTGAATGGCAGAAGTAGGCTGGAAATTTGGAACAAAATAAAATGAGAATGTATGGTATACTGGTTACTACACTGGAATGGAAAATTCCGGCCAGAACAGAAAAGAATTTAAAACTATGATATGAATACTTGTGAAGAGATTAACCAAACATTTGCATAATATTGATTTTAAATTGCTAGTGTCACTGACACACAAGTTCTTCACCCAAACAACAGAACATACAAATTCATATAATGAACTCAAGGCAAAAAAAAAATGTGATGGTGAATAATGATCATGATTCATAGATGAATGTCCTAAATCTATATCATTAGACTGAATGTGAGGAAAAATATCATCATCAATTAAAATGAATGAAAGAATATAGATTTTTTTTTTTCCGCTTTCATGTTGTATCCATATGGGTGCAGTTTTAATGGACACAATGACAGAATGATATCAACTGATGATCAAATTTGTCTACAAACCTGAGCTTAGATCCAACATCTGAATTAGCATAAATGATACATTGATGCCAGCAACAGCAAATGGGTATTCCCAAGCAGCTCGCTTCCCTCCTTGCTTGAACAATAACCTATGGAAAGATGCCTTCATTTGGATGTTTTGTATGATTAGTGATAACTCATCTTTAGTGCAAAAAAAGAATTTAGAAACTAAAATGAAACAGAGAGAATGCACAAGAGGAGAGAAACAACAGGTAGAACTTCATATAGTTTTCAATGGAAAAATAGAATAGGAGGCATACCGGATAAGTCCTGGAAAAAAACAGCAAATTCTCAAGGGAAATAAGACCGCAACCCCTAAGGAGAGCACGTCACTATGAGCCAAACGAGCATTAAGAACAAGGAAAAAACTGAGAGCTACTGTCATAAATATTTCTTATACATATATTTATCAATTCATCTAAACTGAATATATACAGTTAAAAGACACCACGCGGCGCCAGCAACAGTTTCATATTGTTTCATATATTTACTCCATCTCTTATAGTCCTTATCACTTTTTTTGTCGATAAGTTCTTATCTAACATCAATACAACCTAGACATACATGTCAAGATGTTTTTTATGTCTCCAGCAAAACCACAAGGATTTTAAAGGCACTACCATTGTTGATAGTAGAAGATGCAAAACATATTGTGGCTTAAAGTCCTAAAAAGAGGAGATAAATTTCAATCAAGCATCACAACAGCAGCAAGTAATTGAATGTACTCTTTTCAGTGCTACTTAGAAACACAATAGAGTTGACCAATTTTCATGTAGGCATTCATGATATGTAAGATACCACCTATTCTAAACATAAATAATAGCATTTCATTCCTTCTTTCATGACTCTGAAGACACTTTATCAGCTTAACAGTTGTTTTATCAATAACGGGAGGAAAAATGACCAGCTAAATGAAACACAACCTACCATTGAAAGTGATATCACCCTACCTAAAGTCAGTTGATGGATTAGGACCTTGCCACCCCATCTCTTTCCATTGCTCAGAAATTAAACCTTTGAAAGCAATATTTGGAAAGGCAGCATGCCACAATGCTCTGAGGGCTTCCTGCTATGAGAAGGAATAATGAGATCATTGAAGTATATTTGAACAGTGATAAAAACAAAAGATGATAAAAAGGCAGCATGCCACAATGCTCTGATGGGTTTCTGTCATAAGAAGGAACAATGAGATCGTTGAAGAAGCGTTGAACAGTGTTAGAAACATAAGATAAAGGCCTCATTTGGATATTGAGATGAGATGAGATGATCTGTATTGTAGGGGTGAACTGCTAAAACCTGTCGCCACCGACTAGAACTGACCGCCGGAGTTAGGATCCGGTTGAAACCGGTGGAGAACCGGTCGGCAGGCAATGGGAATTTGAAGAAACCGACACCTGCCGGTTCGGTCTTAGTTTGAATCTGAACCGGACCGCCGAACCGGCCGATTAAAGAATTATACATTATTTTTTATATATGCCATACTCAAAACGACGCCATTCCACTAAAATTTATGTGGAACGGCATCGTTTTATGCCTATAGTATACAAAACACAAATGAAACGACATTGTTTGGTCTTATGCATAACATAAGAAAAAATACGTGTGAAACAACGCCATTTGATTTTAAACCAAACGGCGTCGTTACGAGATGAAACCCTCTTCTTCCCCGATTTAGTTTCTCTCATCCTCTCTCTCTCCTCTACAACACTCTCAGGCGAAGCTTGCCGCTAGGGAGGACCGAGAACCACCAGAAAACCGTTGGAGTTAATACAGCCGGTGTTTCTCCTCCCCATCAACCGGTATGGTCAGTTGCTCCATAAGAACTTTGCTCATCGGTCAGCAGCGGTTTTGCCCAAAAATTGCACTGAAGGGGTCTGTTTTCACCCCTAGTAAATAGTAGTGAAATAATTTGAATTGAGATGCTTTATGGGATTTTGGAAAATGAGAGAAAAAAAGTTGAGTAAAAATATTGAAGTTAAAATATTATTAGACTATTATTTTTTAATATTATTTTTGTTTTGGGATTTAAAAAACTTGAATTGTGTTTTGTGTTTTGTTTCGAAGTTTGGAAAATTTTTAATGATTAGGTAATAATTAGATGAAAAAGTTGAAGATTTGAAATTGAAAAGTGTTTGTGTTTGTGGCGTTTGGATATTAAGATATGATGAGATGAGATGAGAGGCTCTTGCTATCCAAACTAGGCCTAAAACTTAAAAGTATGTGAGAAGACAGAATATGCAGATATCAGAATGTGAAGTGATTTTGGTAAAAATTATGCAAACAAGATATTGATTTGCTAATTTTATGTCCTCTTTGATTGACTTGCAAACCTAGTTGTTGAAATGGTAAATCAAGAAAACGAAGGGAAGGGAGGAGCTGTGGCTACAAAAGTTAAGTTTCTAGTCGGCAGACCTTCCTCCGCCACAGTTGAGGATTTATTAATAAAATTTACGGGGTCTCTTCCTCGTAAAAAAAATAGTTGGCGGACCAGAGAGAACTATGACAAAAGCAAATGCTAACAATCTCATCTGAGTTACTTGTAGCTCACATTCATTGAACTGATACAAACAGAAGAAGAAGAAGAAGAGAGTGTTAATATGAAACAGAAACAGCCCCAGCATGAAGGAAATACTTGATGATCAGGCCGAGTCTCCTCAAATGGTACTTGTAATCGTTCCTGGAGCCTCTGAAGTCTTTGTTCCTGGTAACAATTTAGAAATGGGGGGCAGGAATACAGTAAGTCTCGTGAAGCTAAACCAATTCAGCAGTTCTTTCAAAGTGATTTCTTCATATTAAAGCAGTCGCGAAAGGACAGCAAAACTCAGGAAGTAGAGACAGAAATTATGCAAGAAATGCCAAAATCAATATGCAATTCCATATCAAGAGACAAGACACATTTTTTAAAACATCGAACTTCACCAAGGCAGGGTTAAGGGTGAGACAGATGGGAATGTCTTCTTTGTTAATACTCATGATTAGAAGCAAAGGCTGCCTACTCACAGAATGCAATGAAGTAATCCAGTAACCCTCCCATATACCTGAAGAGGACACAATGGGTAGTCAATAAACTTCTCATTACGTTTGTTGCTGGAGCGGTTAAAGAGTCCTCCTACCCATGATCTTGGTCCAACCATAGCATTAGCTACAACCATCAAATGCTGATCAGTAAAAGAAGAGAATTATTGTCAAATGGAATGATATAGATCAATATCACGTACTATAATGTTAATAATTCAATAAAAATGTGGTGAAAGAGCCCCTAAAATTAGTAACTTTACATTTTATAGTTCCAAGCTATAAACTATAAGACAGGGTGCAGAAGAACAAATATGCAGTGTATTAATTTTAACCATGCGAGAAAGCTATGAAAATAAGAGCAAGTGGCTTGCTAAAGTAGAAAATAATCCCCTCCGAGAAGCAGGTACACAACAGAGGTAACCCCAACCCATAAGCCCACCGAAAAATGGGCAGGTATAACAAAAGAGTCATAAAAAGAAACTAAGTTTCGTTTTTGTGCCACCTAAAACAGAAATTGGTTTGTCAAGAACATTTGTGAAACAATTTAGACCCAATCTTTGCCCACAATTGGATCCATATTATAAGTGTCGAATTATCAAGAACACCCTGAAATTGAAACTATTTCTACAAGTTAGAACATCAATAACATTACTGAAACTTAAACAGTCATAGTTATATTGCTTCATAGAATCAAGAAATAGGTTTTCCATGAAGGAGAGATAAATTGAATGGGATGACAGAGGTTATGTTAAACACATTCTTGGCAGAAATTTAAAAAAGAGATATCCTAATTTTTGGGTTTTGAAGTTCACCAACGGGATAGACAAAAGCTAAAAAGAACCCATGTGTTTTTCTCTGACAAATTTGATTGCCAATCAAGGACTATTCTAGCAAAAGTTAATGGGGCTCCCGTTACTATGTTGCTCAATTAGTATTTTCAAATAAATATTATCATCTTTGGCTTAACTTCTCATTGAATGCCAAAAGCCTACTTATCTAATGGCATCCCATTCCAAGAGCCCACAATGCATGAGGTCAAGATACCAAGCCACTGTACGCACTACCAGGAAAGAATCACTTTAAAGTTGCATACTATCTTGGTGATTTAATTAAACCTTTCCATATTGAAGTTGGCCATGTACCGAAAATAAAAGGTAGGCATCATTAAATGCCTAACTTCCATGACATTGGATTGAAGCAAATTATGGATACTAATTCATTGACTTCTATAGAACACAACAACAGGAAGGACTGGAATCCCCACTCACCAAAGCATTGAGTCAGCTGAGATATTATATGAGCAGAACTATGCGACCATTCCAACTCTTCATCACCCTTCTTCTGTCTCCAGTAGATTTCATCCTCGTCAACCTACATTTGAATTGTGAAAGCACCTTTAGTGTAAGGTATATACGTAATACTTCCTAGACACAAAAGAGTGAGCTGTTCAACTTACAGACAGCTCTTGTACAGTGAGTTGAGAGATTTCATCATTTAAATTTGCCAAAATTTAACAATTATTAGCCAAATGGTATGAAGAGTGAAATTGTAATTGTCTTAGGCAAGGTTTAGAAACATATAAATTTAGAGTCTTAAATTTACTTCATGAAAAAAAAAAAAAACTCAAAACTCAAAACTACCAATGAAAAGAAACAAGAAAACTCAAAAGTAAATTCCAAGATGAAGTAGATGCTAAATGAGAAAAACTGAATTGTTATTAGAGGCAGGAAAAAAAAAAAAAGCAACAACAGAAGGAAATATCACTTTCCATCGATATCCATCCTTTCATCACAAGGAAAGATACATTAAATTGGCAAAACAGAGATTGTGTGCAGCAAGGGATTCCTCAAAAACTCTACTGACAAACGTATTATAAGCAAGAAAACCCCGTTTGTATTATAGGCAGAAATGCAAGAAACAAACAATTGCAAAGCTAATTATTGTAATTCAGACCATTTTAATAAGAGAGCACAAGAGGATTACTTAGTGAAACTAGTAACAAAGGCTTATTCAAGGAAAATGATCACTCTACGAGATTTCTAAAACTTAAACATAGGAGGAGAGGGAGGGGGAGGGATGGAGAGAACGAAAGAGGAAGGGTGAGATTTACTCTCTGAAGAGAAGAACAAGAAGGAAAGCATTGTCTACGCCTCCTTAATCTCATGAGGGGAGCAGAACTAACAATGAAATTCTTTCACCCATTTTAACCGAAAGGAAATTGAATAAAGACAAATATTTTTTTGAATAAATGGGTGACATATCATTGCACCCAAATCATGCTCTCATCCTATTTTTCAACTCCCATCATTTCAGCTCCCTCTCTTTCTCCCTCGTTCTTCTCCACCACCCATCACAAGAGAAAGATACTCATAAAAAAGAGTAATGGCCTAGACACAGATTAACCTTTTTGTGCTTTAAAGGAAAAAACTAAAAGAGCAATTAAACGGCTCCTTTGACATTGCTTTGATATTGCAAAAAGTTCGGAAGGAAGACAGTAAAGTTCAGAAAAGTAGAGATGGATGTCTCTGCCCTACATAACATCAATAAGCATAGAAGACAAAACTAACATCCGCCTAATCACACGCACGAAGAAAGTTAGAGAGAGAAGGAATGCAATGCTAGACATAAAGTCATACCGAAAAAGTACCGGTTATGGCATCTGAGGAAACATGGTGGTGGTGCCATGGTGATGAAGTGGGTCCCCTTGGAAAAAATGGTGGGACCAAAACTGGTACAGGAAAGAAGAGGAAGAACAGAGGAGACAGTGAAGTGGCATTTTTCTTCTTCTCCGAAGGGGTTTTGGCATTCAAACAAACACAACCGCTAAGATGGGGGTGGAATTTGAAAAGAATGCTGAGGGCATGTTCTGTCTCTCTGTGTCTATGGCATTGGCAACCAGGCTAACAGCCAATTTCCCATAAACCAGGCTGAACTGCAGCGCTTGCCGCTCGGAGATGTTTCTCTTTTCCTCCGTGGCAATTGCGTGTCTTGTAAAAAAAAAAAAAAAAAAAAAAGAGTTTTCATCATATCTATATTGGTAGTAATATGAAATATCGATACGATGACTTGCATCTGAGTCTGAGAATTTTCATTAAGTAATTTTATACCTCACATTTATATTAATATCTATTTTTAATTTTATTTTGTTCAATAAATCTACGAGGTAAGGCTATTGAATAGAATAATTCCATTTAATTTTAGAAAGGTTTTAATACTTTTCTTCAAAAAATTATTCCCGTTCGTTTCTATCTAATCAGTAGGTTTAGAATTTGATGCTTGATGAAGCCATCTACGTAACACTTAGGTGCCGTTTCTGATATTTTGAGTGTGAGGTTCCTGACTCCTGTGAATACTGCCAAAGCTTCCCCTTGGTTCGGATGTTAGCAACTACAAATCTTATTGAATCAGAAAAAATCTACACAACCTCCCAACACCCCAACATCCCACCTTTTTTTAATTTTTTAATATTTTTTTAATATTTTTTTTTGAATTTATTTTTTTAAATTAATTTAATTATTTTATTCATTATTTATATATTAAATATTTAATAAAAAATAAAATAATAAAAATTAAAAAAAAGGTGGGGTGTTGGGGTGTTGGGAGGTTGTGTAGCAAAACCCATTGAAAATTGATTCTCTATTAACTCTCTCTAGAAGAGGGAGACTATCTGGGATTGTTATCAGTTATTTTCCAATCTCGTGCATGAGAGTGGTCATTGTAGACCTTAAGATTTCTAGAAATGAACAAATCAATAATCAGACTGGAAGACTCATGAATGATCTGATTTCTGGTAAACTAAAGGTTATTCATAGCAAGAACAGCAAACAGTTGGAATTGGTTGGCCTTTTTAGCTAAAAGATTCATGGCTTTTGCAGGATTGATCAGGGTTTATCCAATTGTTAATATCACGCCCAGCTAAGGAGGAGATATCAAATGGGCATGGTGATTGTCTCCACAAAATTCTAGTTAAAGAACAATTTAAGAAAATGTGAGTAGTTGTTTCTTTTCCCATGTGGCAAATAGGGTAGAGGGCCCTTGTTGGCAAGATATTGTTTTGAACTTTCCAAAGAAAAGGTTTTAATCGATCTTGCATCTTAAGACACTAAAGGTTTTTTCTAAGTTGATGAAGGATGAGAGCATTTTGATGGATGGCAATATAAGCAGATTTGATAGAAAAGTTTTCAGATGAATGACAAAATCCATTTGGAGGAGTCCTTGAGATTGTAGAATTGGAATCGTGCAAGATGGATTTTTTGTATTTCATTTTTTGTATCATGGGAGAAGAGGGACGGTAGCAAAAGAGTGTTCCATCTCCTTCCTTCCTCCAAAGTTAGTTTAGAGACCCTTAATTAGGGTCTTGGGGTATTGAGGAAGACAGAGGAGTGGGGTTAGCAAGTGTTAATGAATCCAAGCGTCAAACCATACTTAGCAAAGATAAAGGCTTTACAAATACTATTGTGCTCACTTATGAGATGTCATCCTAACTTACACAATAGATTTTTATTGAAATCAGTTGTTAGCCTAATCCCAAGTTCACCAGAGGATAGGGTTTTACATATGGATGACCAAGACTTTGGATTGAAGTTGTGGAGAATTTTTTATTTTTATTGATTTTTATTTATTTATTTGTTATCAAATCCCCACCAAAACTTTATAAAAGCTTTGTCTATAATCCTAGTAATGGATTTTGAAATCCAAAGAGAAGACATCATATTTTTTTTATTTTTTTAAGGAGTTAGAGCCATATATCCAAGAGTGACCCCCCAAATTTTATTAATAAACTCTCACTTATGATAGAGGAATACCATGGTTACATTTTCAGCATCTGGGGGTTTATATGAAACCAAAGCCCTGCATGCAAAAACAGACCTCAACACCTGTCGAACAAAGAAAACTCTAAACAACTCTCAAATTAGGCAAACCACACCGATCCATTTGCAAAATTCCTTTAAGCATATGAGGAATATTTCCCCTTCCACTAGTACCCAGTCTCGCAAGCCAATCTGCTGTAGAATTTCCTTCTCTAAAAACATGTTGATACCACGCATTCATCCCAATGAGAAGACATTTGATTTCTTCACAAAAAATCCTCCAAATACCAAACATTACACCGACCTTTTTTAAGCCAGTTAACAATCAAAAGTCAACTTAAGGATAATATTATTAATACCATATAACTTACAACGTCGTAATCCAAGAAAAAGCGTCATTAATTCAGCACAATTATTAGAACCAATGCCAGTATATGTAGCAAACGCAAACTAAGTAATGCCCTCAGGATTATGTAACATGCCTCTTGCACGAGATTCACCTAGATTATTAAGGCTACAATTGCATCCCTGATTTGGCTTATGCCAAGAAGTTGCATGCACCTATTTTGGACAAGCTTGAGTAATTGGCAACTGCAACTCTTACAAAATATAAATATCCTGTTTAGTCCATTGATCAGAAACTATCAGTCTACTACCAACCCAACCAATCCAATATTTAACTGGCCTCCATAAAGCATCAAAATGCTCCCAATGACCTTCCATTCGAGTAGAGCACCTCGATGACTATAAACTCCAAATTAAAATCACCAAAACCAAACCAACCAAATTACCAACTTGTGAGGATTTTTTTGTTCTTCTAAACCATGCTTCCACTATTTGAAGCCAAGATCGATTAGACACGTATGGGATACCAAGAAAATGAAAGCAAGTCTTCCATAGTTTCGAAGCAAGTCTTCCATAGTTTCGAAGCAATTCTACCACCATATAAAACATGATCCTCAAAAGCACCTTATTCGCAACATTCATATTTGGAAACTACAAGAATACCAAGGCTTCTTATATGGTCATCTACCCTTAAACTATGTGAAAAAGCTTTCCACATTGCCACGGAGAATTTCTTTGGCAAAGCTAAATGCCATATCCATTCTGACCATTTTCGTTTTGGAGCAACTATACAAATTAAATCCCAAGTATTCAATGAAGTAAATCTGCTGTTTGAGTTACCCAACCAAATTAAAATATCAAAACCATTTTTTGTACCCTTTATCTTAGACAAAATCTTGTCTGATAATTCTCACCCCACAAATCACACCAAAAATTCCACATCCTAGCTGTTTTCGATCTTACATTCTTTAATTTTCAAATTCGAAAATTCCACAATTTTGAGATCATCACATATCAGGCTTGGCTCAAGCCATTTACCTCTAAAATGAAATGTTGCCTACTTTAACAAGCCATGTTGAATGACGAAGTACAATAGGGAACAAGTCCATGATTATCTTCCAAAATCGAGCCCCTTTAATAGATTGACAGAAGAGATATGTTGGCCCTTCACATACTTGGCCTTAAAAAAATTAGTTCACAAAGAATTTTCTGTGAGAAGTTTCCAAGCAAACTTAAGATGTAGGGATTTTTGAACATCAATAAGACTACGAAGACCCACACCGCCTTCATCAACTAGTTTACACAATAAATCCGATTTCACTCTTTTTTCTTTTGGCTTCCCTCCACCGAGCCCCAAAAAAATGTGCTAAACAACTGATTAATCACAACAAGAACAGACTTCGGGGCATGTAACACTGCTAACAAATGAACTGGCACACTTGATAAAACATGCTTTAAGAGTTACAATCGGGCTCTTGAAGATAAAAATCTCATCTTCCATCCCTCTATTTTCTTTATTATTTTTATAATCAAATCCTCTAAGTATAATGACTTCATTCAACCAGAAATAATAGGCACACCCAAGTATTTAACAGGAAAACTTCCAATCGTGAAACCTATCATGGCTAAATTTTCTCATCTTCGAGACGAAGAAATTTTTGAAGAGAAAAAAATAGAGGATTTCTCAACATTAACTACCTGTCCCAACTAGCTGGCATAGACATTAAGCGTATCTCTTATTATTTTAACAAACCTTTTTCCGCCATTAGCAAAAATCATCATGTCATCCACATAAAGTAAATGAGAGATCAAAGAGCCAAAACATGGTTGGGAAAACAAACGTAACTGACCATCCTGAAACTTACTACGTAATAGCCTTGTGAATACTTCCTCAACAAGAATAAATAAGGGGAAATAGGATCCCCTTGACGAAGCCCCTTCCACCCTTAAAGAAACCTTTTGCCATACCATTCATCACCACCGAGTACCAAGTAGTAGTGACATATTGTTTAATGAGTTTACAAACATCAACAGAAAAACCCAAATGCATGCAAAACTTGGAATAAAAAGTTCCAATCAACTGTATCATAAGCTTTAGCCATGTCTATCTTCATCATAATATTACCACCTCTAACTGGCTTGTTAATATCATGAACTAGTTCTTGAGTAATACTAGTATTATCAAATGTACTTATTTCCGACAAAAATGCACATTGCTTTATAGAAATTAATCTACTCAAGACACGTAAGTCTTCCAACCAACAATTTGGAGCAAAATGTATAAACCATTGAGCATAGGCTTATTGGTCTAAATTTATCAAATGATGAAGGATTAGGAACCTTAGGAATTAAAACAATGAAGGAAGAAGTATAATATCTAGGAAGAGATAACCCTAAGAAAAATTCCCGCACAACCTTCAGAAGCTCGAGTTTCACTGGGGACCAGCAGTGATAGAAAAAACCTAGCCCAAATCCATCAGGGCCTGGACTACTATTGATCGGAATTGAGAATAAAACATCCTTAATTTCCTGTTCTGAAGAGCATCAACAAATACTCTAATCCTCCATTTTTGATACCTCTGCTTGAATTAAATGTGAGAGAGACGAAGCTAAGACGCTTGAATGGGCCTGAAGAAAATCCTCAAAATAATGCATGGCTTCATCATTAATGGCTTTCGATGAGGATAAAATCCGTCTGTCACTGGGATGCATATTGTGAATTGTAATATTTTTCTGCAACTATAACGCTACAAAGAAATACGAATTTACCTTCCCATGATCAATCCATGTTTTTTTGACTTTTTGGCCAATCCGAGTTTTCTCTCTTTTTAACCAAGATGTAAGTTCCAGCTTAGACACTAAGGCATCCATTTCAACGTCTTCTGATAAATGGTCGATTATGCGGTATTAATACTCTTAAATATCTTGAGTTAAAAGTGCTTTATGAATTAAAATAAGAGTATTAATTAGATAATGTGATTTAACTTCATTTGACATGCGAAATAAGATATTACCCCTAATTAAACCTAGATGCATGCATTATGTTGTGGGGCTGACTAATGCTTAAGTAAAACTTATATTTGAATCTTGGTCGGTGTTCAGGAGTAAAGCCCATTGCCTACATAGTTGAAAAAAATCTATGAAGATATAAAATGGAGGCAAGCACCCTTAGTGGATCTAAGCATTTCCAAACTACTAAAGCCCACGTCCAAGCTGAGAATGATTTAATTCAAAAACCAAATGAAGAAACAAATGAAGGGAAGACCACAAAAGCTGCCAGGGAGTAACGGATGAAGTCCAGTAGAGGCACGCATCACGCACAGACAGACATTATGCCGGAGGAGAGCTAATCACTCAGGAGCACGCAAAAAGACCTGCAAAGGAAAACAACGGACGGACAGCACGAATTGAGACCACAACATGATCACGCTGGAACAAATTCACTCTCTCGTTCATTTTTTTTTTTTACTTTTTTGTTTCCAAGCTTACTTTTCATTCTAAGTAGTTTCAGTAGTACTTCCTAGTTTTTATCTTTTCATTTTTCTTCAGAGACCTGAGGCGGCAGCAAAGATGGAACTCTCTCTCTCTCTCTCTCTCTCTCTCTCTCTCTCTCTCTCTCTCTCGTTTGGAGTCATTTCTATTTTTTTTCTTGATTAGTGTTGTTTAGATGTTTTTCCAGACCTTAGGGCTGGTCGGCTGGTTTTGATATTAGTCATTTCTTTTTTGTTTCACGGATCGGCTTCTTATTTCTTAGTGGTTTTGGCAGTTGGTTATTTTATTTCTCTCACTTTACGTTTTGGTTTCACAGCTTGTTATTTTCATTTTAATTATTGTTCAACTTGCTATTTTTATTTATTTTTATTTATTTCATAAAGCACCTTGAAATGTTAGGGTTCATCATTTTTGAACATTTTACTAATTTAGAAATGATAGGCTAGATTTTGGACTTGGGATTCAATGAGTAACCTATGACTGATTTGGAGTGGATTTTCTTCAATGTTATGTGATTTCAATGACTAACTTGTTGGATAATATTTCAGTTTACGTCTAGAAAGGATTGAAGTTCTTTGTTCTTGATTTAGATTAGTTGTAGACGTAAAGGCACAATTAATGCTTGAACAAGTAACAAGACTTTGATGGCTTTCTTCCAATATTTTATAATTGTTATATAATCTGTCAAGTGGTTTTATTAGGCTAAGAATTGGGGTTCATTGTTATATTATCCGACCATGACTTCTAAGAATGGGAGCATGGTTGATAGAAGATGAAAAAAGAAATAAATTCATCTCCAAATCAGTGGGTGAAAATTGTATCCCAAGTGTTTGTTTTATTATTACTTACAAGTTGAATTCATTTGCTACACACTTTCTCTAAGTCTCTTAGTTTTGGTAATTTTAGAATCATAGATTTATTTTTATTTTCAGTTTCATTTGAGCTTGAACATCCTACACAACCACTCATCATACTCTTAATTCAGCGCACACTTCCTTAGTAAATAATCCACATTTTAGTTCAAGACTTTCTTCTTTTCAAAATTTCTTGTTACCATAAACGTCAATATTTTATCTTGTGATTATAAAAGGTTTGCTTAATTCTCATTGTCCTCGTGAATTCGATCTTGGGATTTACCCTTGTATTACTCTGACAACTTCTACGCTTGGAAGACAAAATTATAAGCTAATCATCTTCCAAGTAATTTTCTTGGAGCAATGCCTCACCTTGCTCGACTCTCTCTTCCAACCTTTTAATATGATCCCCAGTCTAGCCAAAAGCCTCCTTATTCCAACGTCGAAGAGCTATTTTAAGCCTTTTAAGCTTAACTGCAAGTTTCGACAAACCAAAACCACAACTACCTTCCTGCCAAACTAGCGATACAATCCTCCAAAAATCATCATGCGTAGTCCACATCTATTGAAACTTAAAAACACTGGGACCACAACACTATGGCATGTCCGTCAATCCAAGTAGTAACAGAGAATGAAGCAAGACCTACGTGCCAAATATTTCAAAGAAACCAAAGAATATAATTCCAAATACAGGGAGTTACATACAACTCTATCCAGACGCACCCAACTTCTTGCCAAACCACCTTGCCCATTACACCAAGAAAATTTATTCCCTATAAAAGGAACTTCAATCAACCTTCCATTATCTATAAAATTAGAAAAATCCTCCATTGCACAAGGTAGCCTTGGATTCCCACCCCTCCATTCACCATCATGTCGAATGATATTAAAATCACCAATAATGATCCACGGCAAAGCCAAAGATTAGAAAGAAACCAAGTCAGACCAAAGAGGCCTCTGTTCCAAGTACATACATTTTGCATACACATCCCAAACAATCTAGTAGAATTTATCATCAATGTAACTTGTTGGTTGGATATGCCCAGAATATTAACTTGTATATCTTCATGCCAAAAAACCTATAGTTTCCCATCTTGGACACCATTAGAGAAAGATTCATCAAAACAAAGAAAACTTTGCCAACGTAAAAGCTTGCTATCCCTTCTAAATGGTTCCACACAATAAGAATTTTTGGTTTGCTATGAGTTAACAACAACCGAAGTCATTTTTTCGAGGTGCCAAGACCTCGAAGATTCCAAAATAAAATTTTAACTTTCATAAATCCAGGCAAGAGGGCCTGCTTGGAGCCCTAGTAGAACTACATCAAAGAAGACATTGAGCCACTGCCTTCTTTCCCAATTCTGAGTTCGAGACACCATCTTTTTCTTTTCCCAAATGCTTAATCTCATTTTCTCCATCTGTATCAAAAAAAGATGTGATGATTTCCCTTTCTACATTTGCAGCCCATGAGCTTTCTAATCCCATTGCTGGAGCATTAACAAGTCCACAAGAAATAGACAGTGGAAACAATTCTTCCCAGTCTAGTCCCAGATCTTCTATGCAAATTACTACTTCACAAGGCAGCGACTTGCATCCACTCTTGCCCACCTAGTCCCCTTCACAAAACCCCTAATTTCTGGGCCCCACTAGAATCCCCCTCCACTAAGACACCCTTCTCACACGTAACTACATACACTTCATTCTGATTATCATGCTCTTCCCGCACATCTCTATTTGATTCATCAGCAACCACCATTAACCCATGCAGCTGCACATCACCGTCGGGGCCACCAGCACTATCTCCCTTAGTAGGTAAATCTCCAACATCACCCTCTTTAACATTTTCCAACTCAACCACAGCACACTAGTGTTCACAGACCCCTCACCAAGGCCTTCACTTTCTACCCGAGTGCCATAGTCATGCCATACCTCTATCGAACCACTTCCTACAGCTATAACCAGAGGCTCTATATGTCCTATAAGACCAGTAGGACCCATTTTCTGTGGTTCCACCACCACGGGACCATTAGCTTGCACCATGGGCGTTACATCCATTGCCTACGATTTCGGTTCTGGGTTTGCAGTAGAAATTCCAGCTTTATCTTCGTTCTTCACCCAAGCTTGTCCCCCCTTTGACCTTCTTTCTTTGATCAGAGCCTTTCCTACATTTTTTTTTTCATTGTGTCCCTAGAAATGGCATTTGGAGCATTAGGCAGGTAAAGTCTCAAAAATTATTTCTTGTTTTTGGCTAAGTGGTGACCTAGGTCCAAAATGACCTAGCCCCATTTGTTCAAGCAGCACAAGCCGTGGCATTATCACAATGAATATATTTCTCGATCAGCACCATCAACATCTTCAAAATAGACGAGTGGTAGAAATTTAGTGGAAGACCCGGCAAGAACACCCAGATTGGCACACATGGCAGTTCAAAATCTTCATAAAAAGTAGGTTTCCATGCAGAAAGACGGTAAAAAATCCCATTCACTTCACAAGACTCTAGATAATGCCTTGTTAAAATCCTATTCAATAGTCATGTGAATAAAAACATGCTAAGGTCGTTGCATGGCAGAGACAACGGGCATACTAGACATACCCCAACGACTGCGGATAAAAGCTCTAATAGCGTCCAAGGATGGCTGTTGCTGAAGGAATTTCAACACCATGGAATAGCAAAATGGTTCAATCATTTTTTCCATTTCATCCACTGTAAAAGAAAAAAAATATATCCATCTAAAGTCTTTGGTTGATGGAAGGGAATCTCCGCCGCTGGCAGGGGTTGCGGGGCTACAAAGACGAGGTTAGCAAATGACCGAGGATGGACTGCCAAGGGTGGCTAGCCATCTATGGCCACCATGCAGCCTACATAAGGACTAGGCATAAAGAAACTTCCTAACCCTAACAGAGCAGAATATTAGAAAAGGGCAATAACGTAATGTATTTGAAGCGAAGAGAAGAGAAGACATGGTATAGGAAGGAATGAATGAAACTAGCTACTGCTCTAATGAGTGTTGTTATGCCTATTTGCGATAAGAGTTTAGATTTCCATCCATTTAGTTTACCTTAGATTTTTTGCAATATGTCCTTGAAGTGTTGTTTGGTGGGAGCCCCTAAATTTAGGGAAGACCTAAATATTTTATTCTAGACTAGGAGAGCTTGAAACTTAGGACTGCTTTTACATCTCTGATGTGGAAATTGTAGTCTTTTTGCTGAACTAGATAGAGGATTTCCAATATGAATTTTTTTACCAGACTAAGATGTATACAAATCAACACATTTAATGAAAGATTGAGCATTTTGGACAAAGGTTGTCCCAAACAGTATTAAATCATCAACAAAATGTAAATGAGAAAGGATAGGACCATTCTTACTGATGTTTATACCTTTAATGTTTCCAAGATGTTATTCTCTACAAATTAACCTAGAGAGTACTTCACTTTCTTGAATAAACAGAAATGAGATAAGGAATCTCCTTGTCTTAATCCCCTTGATGGCTAGATTAGCCCATGGGACTTTCCATTGATTACCACTAAGTAAGAGACAGTAATTATACATTCCTTAATCCAATTTATCTAGAAATGGTGGAAGCCAAGACAAAAGAGAATAGAAAGTAAAACTTCTAATTCCATAAAGTCAAAAGCTTTCTCCATGTCTATCTTAATAGTCATAAGGCTTTGTCTCCCTTTTTTTCTTTTTAACCTGTAGAACACTTCTTGGACTAGAATGGTATTTTCTTGGCTAATCTTACTAGAAAGGAATGCAGTTTGGTGAGGAGATATGAACTTGTGCATGACAAGTTTGAGTCTCTTAGTGAAGATATTTGCTTTATTTTGTAACAAACATTCAATATGCTAATTACTCTGTATTGGTGGACTATGTTAGGGGACTCTATTTAGGAAGGAGGACAATATGGCTATGGTTTAATTCTTTCAAAAGATGGCCATTGATGTAGTAATTTTTTATGGAAATAATGATATCTTTCTTAACAATGTCCCAGTAATGCCTATAGAAAAACCCAGTAAACCCATTAGGCCCAAGGGATTTGGAGGAAGGAATTTGTGACGCCCGAAGGTTCCCTTTAGGATTTGACGGAGTATGAAGCGTCGATATATGCTATAACAGCCTGCTAGAAATTCAATGGTAGAATTTCTATAGACTTTAGAAACCTCGTGAAAACTCTATAAATTTTCACGAATCGACTAACCGCAAAGGATTTATTCTGTCAACATAGTCAGTGTTATCACTCACTATGGCGTCAAAAATATGATTTTAATTATTTGAGGTAGTTAGAAGTGTCAGAATATTTTAGGGTCTGTGCCACTAGACTCAATTGAATATTTATGATTTTATGGCGCAGTAACCCATTTTCATAATTTCGAACGAAATGCCTGTTCGAAACTGTGAAATTATTTTTTGGGGTACCTCGGGGTTGAGTTTTGGTAAATGATTTTCACTGTAGGTTAATATGAATATTTAGGATTTTTTAGTATTAATTTTATTACGCATTGTTTTGGAGTGAATAGTAATCTCGATAAGCGTACTAAGTGCAGTGTTTTTAAAATTACAGAGTGGAATGTCCAAATTAGGTTAGAGAAGTTTTATTTGGACACTTGAAAAGATCTTAGCCACACATAGTGAATAGTATTAGAAACTTGACACAAAAAGGAACCATTAGATGGATTTGTGAAGGAAATCAAGGTGTGAGATCATGCCACCTAAGTAAAACTTTTTTTTCATCTGATCAACCAAACTATGCTAGACCAAAGAAGGTTTCAACCCTAATGAGACCCTAAATGGTTGGAATCCAATTGAAACCCCAAAAGCTTGGTTGAGAATCGAAACGTTAAACGGTTTCCCTAAACCCTAAAGTTGGCCTCCAAATCCTTTTTTATCCAATTTCTAGCATTGTGTGTAATCATTTTATTAAATCACTTCCACATGCTATTAATTAATTAAATTCATGTTATGACATCATTATCCAACTTTTTAAACTTTAGAAATTTGATTGGGCCAAGAAAAATTGGATTTGGACTTGATAGTATTTCAAACCCTAACCAAACCCCCTTGAAACCACAAATTGAAATCCACTTGGTTGAGGCCCACCAAGGCCCATGAATTTGGCCACCTTGGCAAAGTTTCTTGAAGAAGTTTCCTCCCCCACATGGAAGACCATCCACTACCCTCGGCTGCACCCATTAGTGCCTTGATGTGCTGGAGAAACCACCTCATCAACCTTCATACCTCACAGCTTCTGCAAGTAGTCTTTTCCCCTCACTATTCTCCATTTTATGTCACATAGCCACCTCCAATAAAGGATCATTCAAACCCATATCTTCCCCCCCCCCCCCCCCCCCAAATTATAGAGTCATGCAAGACACACTACTTTCCATTTAATCACTTCTTCACCCTATTCTTGGAGAGAAATCCAAAAGAGCTCTCTCGAGCAGATTTCTGGGTCTTTTTGCGTGGAGATTTTTGACCATTTGTAAGTATTTTCACATGATGAATCCTCATAACAGTTGTTCCTCTTTGATTATAGTTTCTTTAAATATATTATTCATAGATCTAGAAACTTGAAAACTGGAAGTGGAAAACAGTTTTTGTTTGGAGAAAGTTTGAATTTTTCGTGGTTTGATCTTACTCTAAAAGTTTTGATATTTTTATATGATGATCCCAAGTATCTTATGTTCATGTTAGGATGTTATTTTGTAGATATTTAGTATTAGTTTTAGAGATATGATTTTTCTATGCAAGAGGATTTCAGTTAGGCTAAGATTTGATGTTTTTGGGTTAGATCTATGTTTTATTGAGTTTTAGCCACATGATTTTAAGATTGATGGTTAGATCTTCTTTATAACATATTTTTAAACCATGTGATATTTTAGTTTGAAGATCTCATCTTTTTAAGCCATGGATCAAGAGATTGATCAAAGCTAGTTAAGAAAAAAGTTTCTGTTTTTGGAGAAAAAAGTTTCTGTTTTTGGACTAAGTGTAAAATCAAAAACTCCAATTGTTATTTTGTGATTTTGGTGACTTTAGTTTGATGATTTAAATCATGGTTGATCGATAATGTTATGAATATGTTAGAAGTAAGATTTGATTTTTTTGAAATTCTTGGAGATGTTTTGATTTAGGGTCAAAGCTTGTGATTCAAGGGTTTGGATCTTTTTATAAAAGTTTGGTGTTGATTATTAGCTTTTTCTAAATCTATTTTTAAAGGATCATTTTAAGATAGAAAGATCCTTGTTGCAAAATTTTGGTTTAAGTATGAGTTTTGAACTTGGAAGGAATTGCAACAAAAATAAAGAGAAATGGCCTATGGATGTTTCGGCCACAGTGTGTTTTCCATAGTTGTGATTTATTTTAAACTTTTTTGAGTTGATATTTGAGTTTAGAACAAAATTTACATGAGGAATGTAAATTTTGAAAATTTCTAGAGTTAAGATGTGAAATCGTTAAGTTAGGGATAAAATGGTCATTTTCTCACATGTAGAGGGTAAAATAGTAATTTTACTCTAATTTGTCTCTTTTACATATTTCTAATTGTTAGTAATTAAATTTTTAACTTTTAGAATATTCATTTACAATTCCATGTGTTTCGCACTTTATTTTCATAGAACTTGACAAACGAGGTAGGTTAGCTTCTAACTTACTATCAGTTTACTATATATGTATGATGGGTAAGGAAACTACAATTTATATATGTATGTTATCATATATATCATGCCATGCCATGTCATTACATGTTTATCTGTTACACATGATTTATTCTGTCATGAATGCTTATCTATTATACAATCTATTATGTCACGTATTGTTATATGTTACAAGTATGTCATATTATGTTATGCCATCTATTACATGTATGCCATGTCACGTAATATTCACTGCCAAGTACTACGGTGAAGGAGTATAATCTGCCCTTATGTTATGTTATGTTCACGTACACTTTATGTTCATGCTTAAGTTAAGTTTTAAGTTCATGTTCATATCATGTTATGTTCACGTTTATGTTATTTACAAGCTCACGTTCATGTTATGTTATCTTATGTTCATATTCACGTTAAGTTTCAAATTCACATTCATATCATGTTATGTTAACGTTTATGTTATTTTCAAGCTCATATTTATGTTATGTTATGTTCATGTTCACGTTATGTTTTAAGTTCACGTTCATGTCACATTATGTTTACGTCCATATTATGTTCAAGTTTACATTCATGTTATGTTATATTCACGTTCACATTATGTCTCAAGTTCACGTTTATGTCATGTTATGCTCAGGTTTATGTTAAGTTCAAGTTCATGTTTATGTTATGCATATTCATTTTCATGCTATGATTCAAGTTCATGTTATGTTTCAAGTTCACGTTCATGTTATGTTGCTAGTCCATGTTATATTTTAAGTTCAAGTTCATGTCATGTCCAGTCACATTCGGTTCACGTTTCAGTTTAGATTTTGTTAGTTATGTCATGCTATATATCAAGTTATGTTATACTTACTTATGATTTTAATTATGCATTCATGTTTTTAATACCATGCATGCATCATTAACCTATGTGGGAGTTTCCTGTTAATTTACTGAGATTTGTAATCAAATCTCACCATGGTAGTTCCAACTACCATTCCCTCGAATGGTAGGTGATGTGTCATGATCATAGCAGGGAGTAGACACTGGTAGACTAGACGCCGCAAACACGACACGAAGCTTACAGCTTTTGTGATGCCCCCAAATCCCCACGCACGGACACGGGGAAATCGAGACGTCCGGATGATGACAACCCGGGTCACCACCCTAACGACGAGTGCCAAGTGTGTGTAAGAGCAACAAATGTGCAAAAGGAAACGCGGCGGATAACGAAAGTCATATAACTAAGTACCAGAATCTTTCAAAATATAATACAAGCTGTTTAAAACATACATAAATATAAATATTACAAAGCACAACTTCAACTCAAAACTCCGGCGGAGCCGCATCCTTGGGCTCAGCCTCCTCCTTCTCCTCGAACCTTGCACCAAAATCTACGTAACCAAAAATGGCGCTGCAGGTAAGTAAAATCCAAACACCACCAGATAAAAACATATAAAACTCAAACAATATGCATGAAGTATGCCCAATGCACATGTATCATAAACCACATCTCAAAACCCATAAAAACATATTTTTTTCCACGCACGCTAAAAATCCCATTTGGCCCAAAAGCATACCCTTTCCAAATAATCACGCCAAAAGTCACATTTGGCCCATATCCATCTTAACCCATTATCCAATTAATCCGTATGCACCATGACCTCCCCTAGGGGTCATCCGTACACCCTGGCTCCAGTGCCACACCGCAGGTTACGACCACGCATGTGACACCTAACGAGCGATGCCCAGTTCCATGCCCCGTGCGTTCGTAGCCAAGCATCCTCTAGCCCTTGCCAGCGAAGGGCCACGGAGTCGGTGCGTAGAGCGATGCCCGGTTCCGCGCCCGGCACGTTTGTAGCCAAGCATCCCCTAGCCCCCGCTCCCGTTGTCGCCCAGCGATAACTCAGGGGACGTCACTCAGTTTATTCCGCTCCCGAGTGACCAGAGGAGCTCCACCAAGATAATACCCCATCCCGACTTTGGGTCATGATGCGCACACACCCGAAAAACCACTTACGCAAATAAAACAGGCTTTTCTCAATTAAATAAAAATGCATGTGCATGTACCATGTAAATGCGATATCAATGCACAAAACAATCAACCAACCATAAATCAATAAATCAAGCAACTCCATCCTCCATCCATCCGACCCCCGAACTCCTCGGACTCAGTCCGGAATCAGCCAACCAACAGCAAATAATTTAATGTATGAGTAAAATATATTTAAATCTAAAAGTAGAGTTTGGAAAATACTTACAGCACTATATGGTATTTTTAGAAAACACGCGGCGTTGCAAACGGCGGAAGGAAAGCAACGTAACAGTGAAAATTCACTGTGGCCGTGGGTTGTAAAATACCCAGTTTTGAACGGGGACAAATCAAGGCTCGGGATTGATGGGGAAGGGTCTATGGATGTTTATGAAGCTAATGGAAGTGGAGTTTGGCCGTGGGTGGCGGCGAAAACGGCGGTTGAAGGCCGGATTTTCCAAAACGGAAACTAGCTCGTGGGAGCTGTTCCGATGACTATTAGAGGTCGAAAATGGGTGGGTTAGGACGGCAAGGAGCCGGTGATGAAGTGGTGAAGAGATGGTGGCCGGAGGTGGAGCGACGGCGGCGGATCGGAGCAAAATCCGTGAGGCTTGTTGGGCTTTTTCCGTCCAAACGGTGGCTCCGTTGGGGTGGTTCACTGGAGGGAGGGGAAGATTTTGGTAGGGGTGGTGTGCCGCACGGTGGCCGGCGGCGGTGGGTCTGGGCTGATGATGTTTCCGGCGTGGGAGAGGAGAGAGAGAGAGACTAACCGGGGGGGTTAGGGGGGGTTACGCGCGGGAGAAAGGAGGAAAAAGGAAGGGAAAAAGAAAAAAGAAAAAGGAACAAATAAAGAAAAGAGAAAAAGAGAAAAAGGAAAAAGGGAAAAGAAAAGATGTAGGAAAGAAATGAGGTCCAATCCTCACTCCGGAAAACAAAACAAATCCGCTGAAAACGAGATTAAAAACCGTAAAACGACTAAATAAATAAAACATATCATCAAATAAATAAATAAAAACCAATTTTAAAACGTAATAATTTAAAATAAATAAACCAATATATTAATTAAATTAAAAACAACCCTTCAGTGAAAATACACCCAAAAGCGGGTCATCACATCCTCCTCCCCTTAAAAACAAATTTCGTCCTCGAAATTTGCAAGATCAACCACCAACTTAAAACAAGCCACATAAAATCAGATAAACCATCTATGACCAAGATTAAGATATGTACTTTCGTTTACTCAAACAAGTATGGGTACTGCTCCCTCATGTCCGCTACTCGCTCCTAAGAGAAATCTTGAGCTAACGGATCTCCCCAAGCCACCTTAACCAAAGGTATCGTCTTGGACCTCAACTGTTGCTCCTTCCAATTCATGATCTGTGACGGAACAACTTCATAAGTGAGATCCGGTTGCAACTGAATGCCCTCTGGGTCGACGAAGCGTGGCTTTTGCTGTCCAAAGCTCTTCTTCAGGGATGATACGTGGAAGACATCATGAATATCCCCAAAATACTCTAGCAAAGCAACTCTATAGGTGACGGACCCTACCTTCTCCAAAATCTGAAAAGGGATGACATACCTCGGACCCAATTTCCTCTTCTTACCAAAACGCTTAACACCTCTCATGGGAGAGACTTTGAGATAAACCTAATCACCTACTTCAAAAGATAACTCTCTCCTCCTGGTATCAGCGTAGCTTTTCTGGCGACTCTGAGCTGCCGCCATTTTATCTCTGATGATCCGAACTTGGCTTTGCATCTCTTGAATTATTTCGGGTCCAATTATCCTACTCTCCCCGACTTCATCCCAACACAAGGGCGATCTGCACTTCCTCCCGTAAAGAGCTTCATAGGGAGCCATCTGAATGGTCGCATGGAAGCTGTTATTATATGCAAACTCAATGAGCGGCAAATGGTTTTCCCAACTCCCTTGAAATTCCATAACACATGCTCACAACATGTCTTCAAGGGTCTGAATGGTTCGCTCTGATTGGCCGTCTGTCTGCGGGTGATATGCAGTACTGAACTTCAACTTAGTACCCAAAGATGCCTACAAACTCTTCCAGAACTGCGATGTGAACCTTGGGTCTCGATCCGACACTATACTCTTTGGTGTGCCGTGCAGCCGCACTATTTCTTTCACGTACAAGCATATCAACTTACCCAAGGAGTCGGTGTTATTAACAGGCAAGAAATGAGCACTCTTCATTAACCGGTCAACAATCACCCAAACAGAATTTTTCCCACTAGGTGTCCTCGGCAAACCCACTACAAAGTCCATCGTGATGTCATCCCATTTCCACTCAGGAATAGGGAGGGGTTGGAGCATACCTGCGGGTTTTTGATGCTCGACCTTCGCTTGACGGCATGTGTGGCATTTCTCAACATATAAGGCAATATCCCACTTCATTCCATCCCACCAATAATTTTTCTTCAAGTCCCGGTACATCTTCGTACTGCCAAGATGAACTGAAGGGGTCGCATGAGCTTCTGCCATGATCCGCTCTTTGAATTCTGAATCTTTGGGGACCACTCTGTGATCTCGGAACTGAAGTATTCCATCTTTATCCACACTATAGTGCAACAGCTCTCGAGATTTTCTGACTCTTTTTCTGATATTCAGCAACTTCGGATCCTTCCTTTGAAGAGTCTTCAATTCTTCAAAATCAGTTACCCGAATATCAAGAACTGAAGATAAAATCTCTTCTTACTGTGAACTCTCAATAAGGAGCCTTCTCATCCCACAAAGCAAAGAATCCACTTCCGACGGCTCGGCTTCATCTTCCAAGTGTGACTTTCGGCTCAAAGCATCAACAACTATATTAGCCTTCCCCGGATGATACTTGATCTCATACTGGTAGTCACTGATTAGCTCTAGCCATCGCCTCTGCCTCATGTTCAGATTTTTCTGGGAAAACAAATGCTTCAAGTTCTTGTGATCAGTGTATACCTCACATGCTTCCCCATACAAAAAGTGCCGCCAGATCTTGAGAGCAAAAACAATCGCAGCCAATTCCAAATCGTGCGTCGGATAATTTTTCTCATGGTCCTTTAGCTGACGAGATGCATAGGCAACAACCCGTCCTTCCTGCATAAGGACACAACCTAAACCAAACTTAGACGCATCACTGAAGACTACGAATGGCTTATGTGGTTCTGGAAGCGCTAACACTGGTGCCGTCGTCAACCTGTTCTTCAATTCTTGGAAGCTTCTCTCACACTTATCTGACCAAACAAATTTTGCATTCTTCCGAGTCAAAGCTGTGAGAGGTCCGGATAGGTGAGCAAATCCCTCCACAAATCTTCAGTAATATCCAGCAAGTCCCAAGAAACTCCGGATCTCGCGCACTGTAGTCGGACACTGCCATGACAAAATGGCTTCCACCTTACTAGGATCAACGGCCACTTCATCTCGGGAAATCACATGCCCAAGAAATCTGACTTCCTCCAACTAGAATTCACACTTGCTGAGCATGGCATATAACTGGTGTTCTCTCAATTTCCCAAGTACCAGACGAAGGTGATACACATGCTCTTCAACATCTCGGGAATAAATTAGAATATCATCAATGAACACTACCACAAAGGAATCCAGATAAGGTCGAAATACTCGATTCATTAAATCCATGAAAGCAGCAGGGGCATTAGCTAACCTAAACGACATCACCTTAAATTCATAATGCCCATACCTCGACCTGAAAGCAGTTTTAGGCACATCCTTGTCTCTGATCCTCAGCTGGTAGTATCCCAACCTCAAATCGATTTTAGAGAACACAGCTGCTCCTTGAAGCTGATCAAATAAATCGTCGATCCGCAGGAGAGGATATTTATTTTTGATGGTCACCTTGTTTAATTCCTGATAATCGATGCACATGCGGAGGGTTCCATCTTTCTTTTTAACAAACAAAACTGGTGTACCCCACGGCGACGTACTAGGTTGAATAAATCCCTTATCTACCAGCTTTTGCAACTGAGTCTTCAACTCTTTTAATTCAGCCGGTGCCATGCGATAAGGAGCTTTATGTACAGGAGCCGCTCCAGGTTCCAAGTCTATAACAAACTCCATTTCCCGAACAGGGTGTAGTCCGGGCAAGTCATCCACAAACACATCGGGGAATTCTTCCACAACTGGAATGTCTACCAAAGACTTCTTCTCGGACGGCGTAGACACCATTTGAACTAAGAATGCATCCACTCCCCATGCAGTCTCTCTTCTTACTTGAATTGCCGATATAATTACCGGCTTTTCTTTTAACTTACTTCCCACAAATTCCAAACAATCACCATCTGGAAGCTGAAAGGTAATTACCCGACTTCTGCAATTAATACTCGCAGAATATCGGTATAGCCAATCCATCCCGAGGATGATATCAAAACCCAACAGCTTAAATACCACCAAATCAGCATCCAAGAATCTTCCATCAAAATTTAGCGGGCATCCCAAAGCAATCTTGGAACACCACACCATTTCACCATAGGGTAGAGCCACTACCAATGACTTTGGCAAGGGTTCCGTGACCAAATTACACATCCGAGCAAACGTGGAAGATACAAATGACTGTGAAGTACCCGAATCAAACAAAGTGCAAGCATAAAACTCATATAAACGGACTCTTCCTGAACCAAATACATTAGCCCATGAAATCCAAAAAAAAAAAAAAAAACAAAGGAGAAACCAAATACACCACAAATTAAATCCAACTTAAAATGAAATTAATCCATACCTGTAATTACTCCAGCATCATGGGTCGCTGGTGCCTAATCATCCACCTCTCCGGGTGTGACAGCATAAACTCGGGCTTGCACTGCTTGCCTTGGATTCGTTCTTCCACCACGTCTACCTCCACGGCTTCCTTGAACTCTGACAGGGCACTCCCAAGCAATATGTGCCACTTGGCCGCACCGGTAACACTGGGGTCCACCACTCAGCCGACACTTGCCCTCATGAGCTCTATTACATGCTTCACAAATTGGTACCCGTCCTCCCATACGAACACCTGAGGACGCTTGAGGTCGAGTTCCGATCCGCTGAATAAATTTCTGAGGCGAACCCGAACTGCTTCCTTCACCAGAAAAACTTTGGCTCTTATGTCCTGGAGGGGAGCCCATACTCAGATTATTCTCCCGCTCTATAAGTGTGGCCACATCCACTAAGTCCTGAAAAGTGGATATCCGATGACTGACCACCATACGGCATATATCAGGAGGTAGTCCCTCCTGGAAACACTCAGCTCGCATCTCCTTTGTGGCGATAAGGTGGGGAGCAAATCGCCCAAGTTCTATAAACCTTCGGGCATACTGTTCCACTGTCGTGCCTCCTTGGACCACATTTGAGAACTCTCTTGCCTTTTGTTTCCTTACCGATGCGAGAAAGAAGCAGTCGTTAAATTCTTTCTTGAAGCGCTGCCAGGTTACAGCGGCGAATGATCCCAACTCTGCTTCTAGCATCACCCTCTTGGTATCCCACCAATCAAAAGTTGTGCCTTGCAACAGAGAGCTAGCATAGAGTACCTGTTGCACCTTGGTGCAACCACACACCTCAAAAGTTCTTTCCAGGTCTTTGATCCACTTTCCAGCTTGAAGCGGATCCTCTTCTCTAGTGAAGTGTGGGGTCCTATGCGCCAGAAAGCGCTCATAGGTGCATCCGGCTTGCACCATGCTGCTAGATTCTCTCGGATAAAGCCAAGGCCCTCCCTGATATGGCCAAGGACCTCCTGGTTGCGGCCAAAGTCCTTCTTGTTGCAGACAAGGCCCTCCTTGTGGCGGCCAGGGACCCCCTTGTTGTGGCCAAGGTCCTCCTGGTTGTGGCCCAGGCCCTGTCTGCTGTGGCCTAAAATTTTGCTGCATAAACTTAGTCATCTGTCGTATTGCTTGGGCTATGGAGTCATCTCTTGATGTATTGTCCCGTGGCTCCTGAGTAGATTTCTTTGGCCTCCCCATTTTCCTGTCACCACAACCTTTGACCCTCTTTAAGAAAACAAAAACAAATAAAACCAACAACAAACAAAAACAAAACCAAAGACCAACATCACATCACAAGAAACAAAAGAAACCAGCTTGCAAAAACATAACTAAATAAATAAACAAACACAAGCAAACTAGCTCAAAAAAATAAAACAAATAACAACTTTACTTAACATAATTTTTAAAACACAACCTTAAAAACATTCTGGTACTACCTATGGGACATGTGGTTTTATCCAGAGCCAAACCGCTCTGATACCACCTGTGACGCCCCCAAATCCCCATGCACGGACACGGGGAAATCGAGACATCTGGATGATGACAACCTGGGTAACCACCCTAACAACGAGTGCCAAGTGTGTGTAAGACCAACAAATGTACAAAAGGAAACGCGGCGGATAACGAAAGTCATATAACTAAGTACCAGAATTTTTCTAAATATAATACAAGCTGTTTAAAACATACATAAATAAAATATTACATAACACAAATATAGTTTTAAAAACAGCTACAAAGCACAACTTCAACTAAAAACTCCGGCGGAGCCGCATCCTCGGGCTCAGCCTCCTCCTCCTCCTCGAACCCTGCACCAAAATCTACGTAACCAAAAATGGCGCTGCAGGTAAGTAAAATCCAAACACCACCAGATAAAAACATATAAAACTCAAAGAATATGCATGAAGTATGCCCAATGCACATGTCTCATAAACCACATCTCAAAACCCATAAAAACATATTTTTTTCCACGCACACCAAAAATCCCATTTGGCCCAAAAACATACCCTTTCCAAATAATCACGCCAAAAGTCACATTTGGCCCAAATGGGATTTAAAATAAATAAAAACCAATTTTAAAACACAATAATTTAAAATAAATAAACCAATATATTAATTAAATTAAAAACAACCCTTCAGTGAAATTACACGCAAAAGCAAGTCATCACAGCTTCTATAGTTAGTTTTTTGGATAGTATTCTGGCCTCGATAGTCGAGTTGCACGAGTTGCTCGACGAACTTCCTCAATAGTGTATTTTGGTAATGTAAATATGGAGTCTGGTCTCCTATGTTTTTTAAATTACAGTCTTTTGAGACTCGTATTGAAATCATGGATTTTTATTTTGTTAAGTATGCTTGGATTACAATTTAACTATTTGAGATATTATAAGTTTGGTGCATAGTATTGCTAAAAAAATATTATCCGCTGCGAATATTGCATTATGTTATATGCATATTAGGAATATTGCATCTTATATGTCATGAATTGGGGCAAGTAACCTTGTGTTACATGTCCTAACGCTTCGGATGTCCGTCCGATTCTAAATAGAAATCTGGGGGCGTAACATATGCAACACAAAGTCACATAATCTGTTCACGATAGTTAAAAATGTAGTGCACCTAGCATGCATTTAACATTATGCAATATTCACAGTGGATAATTCTTTTTTGAAGAATACACAAGTACCAGAATGTTATATCCCAAAACATAATAATACTTCATAAATTCACATATCCCAAAAGTCATAACATAGCTCAAATCAGTCTATATCAAAATAAGTATGGGAGACAATGCTCTATAAATATAGAGAAGATAACAAACTACAGAATTAAACAACTAAGCCGATAGGCTATAATGTCTACAATCACATCCAAGAAACGAAGCATCGACACAATTAGCACCTTGTGATCTCTCTATCATCTATTCCAACTCATCCAATTGGTTGGGTAGGGATTCTCCAGGTACACATCATCTACTATTCCGAGTGAAATAGTAGTTAGGACTACCAAGTGAGATTTTTACAAATCTCAACAAGTGAGTTACTAAGCTACCAACAATACACATGCATGCATGACAGTAAAGTGACATGTATGCATCATGACATAGATTTGAACATGCGTGACATGATTTGGCAAATAGCATGACATGATCATTTCTTGAAAATAAAGTAATTGCACATGGACATAACAAGATTTGACTCAATTGAACGTAATATAACTTGACATGAGCGTGACATGAATATGAGACCTTGTTCAACATATACATGTTTGATTAAACTCCGTTTGGATTCGCATAGTGTTTCATTTGATCTCATTATTACATTTTTCTCAAATTTTCACACAAAAAATATTATAAACATTTCAACTTTTTCAAATCTTAAAACAATAATAAAAGATAGAATTTTATTCAAATTTTATCTTTAATTAAAAACCATCTCATCTCATCTTATCTCATGTCAAAATTCAAACCAGCCCTAAATATGGACCTACGGATACTCCATGACACCCCAATGGTTGTGTGCTTTTATCAGTACCACATCACATCACAAGCATTTGCGCCAGCTATGAGAACCTCATGATAACTAAACTGGTTTAAAATTGATAAAACATATAGTTGGCATCATTGGTGTTGGGTGCCTAACTTCACTTCGGCAACCAGTTACTTAGGTCCTATTCGAAACCTGCTAACGGTACTTTGTAAACCCAAGGAATTCCACAATAGTTTAAACACTCCAACGTTGAAAAATGAGTTCCTCTAGGATAACTCTTCATCCTAGGATTTGAAGTTGTGATAAAAAGAAAAAAAAAAAAACTCCAAATAATTTTAAAATACTTCATTACATATTCAATGTATCTGACATGGCATGACATGTAACAACATAAACGTATAATAGATCACATGGCATTTCATGACATGTAACATATAAATATGTACTGTAATAAATTACATGGCATGATGTATTACAATAATTTATAATAAACATAGAAATGATATATTACCACTACATATACTTAGTAATACCGAGAGTAAGTTAAAAGCTAACTTATAATGATAATGCGTAACGTAAAAGCGGGCATAAAAGTGCGTGAACTAAAATGAAATATTTTCTAAAGTTAGAATATCTCACTAATTTCTTATAAATATAAATCTTTCTAATGTATGGCTAAAATTGTAAAATTACCCCTATACTTGTGAGAGAAATTATAATTTTGCCCCTAAAATAAGGATTTTGCATAAGAACTTCAAAACTTACCAAAATTTACATTCTTCGTGTAACTATGGTCTTAAGTCCAAATATCAATTTAGAAAAACATAAAACAAAGTATAAATATGAGAAATATATTGATCTAATTCACTTATAGGCCAAAAACTTGATTTTGATGCAACTTGACCTTCTAACATACTAACATGCGTAAACCAAATTTATCAACTCTAAAAAGTCACATCCTTAGTTCTAAACTCATGCTAATATACCAATTTTCACATTCATGATAACTCAAACAAACTACATCAAGGAATATGCCAAAACACCAAGTTTAGGTAAAAAGAACCAACCTTGATGTTCTTGGTTTAACAATTTCTAAATCAACTCCAAAGACTACAAAAGTTAATAAATACTCTCCTAGCATGTTCATCATTCAAACCTAGCTGCTATCATGCTTGACTAAACAACAAAAATCACAAAACACATTATAAAACAATCGGCTTACACTAAAACACTAAATCTAAGTATAGCATTCTTTGGACTTGAAACAAGGAGACTAGATTCTTGATTTTTATGAAATAACTTTTCAAGTAATAAAGCTATATACCCCACATTCAAGTTCTAACTCAAGTTAAGCATTAAATCTTGCATGACATAGAAAACATTGAATGTATAACAACATTCCATCCAAGATCTAGACCATAACTCTTCAAAAATAAACTCTTAACACATAGATCAAAACCTCAAGAACAACATATATGAAGGTCAAAGCCATTAGATCTAGTTCCTAGAACCAAAATACAAGCTACTCCAAAACAGAAACTATTTTGAGCTATATAGATTCTATCACTTCGAAATCATACAAAAATCTTTCAAAACAATTACTAACATGATTTGAATCCAAACCTCACTTGTTAACACTTCACCATGGCAAGATCTACCCATTATTTCACCTAAAACTTCATAAAACTTTTAAAGTTTCACACAAATATCAAAATTGTAACCACCAAGACCTTTGAATTATCATACTTAACTTTCGCTAATCAAAACTCCATGAAATATTTCCCAACATTTACCCACGTAAACTAGACTCAAAATGGAACAAAATACAATATGATTCAGCTATAAGAAACACACACAAAGAGACAGAATGGAGCAAACAAGAAGCTATCCTAAAACTACATTTCAACTCTCTCTCACCTTGCTTTGGAAAAGTGAGGGACAAGTGTATAAGTGTGGAGTGAAATGCAAGAGACGTGTGATGTAAGAGAGGGGTTGACATGAAGTTTGGTTGAATGACCCTTGGATGGGAGGGTGGAAGCTGAAAAAAGGTGGAAAAGTGGGCTACACAGCAGCTAGTTTCCAACTGCTGTCTGGCTGAGTGGATGGGCTAGTGTTGTAGCCTTTTTTTATTGTCATCAAGTCACTATTTGAGGCTAGCCATTAAGTGGGATGTTAGCCATATCTTGGCCTTGGGAGGAGGAAGAAGTGTGCTTAGGAAGCTTGGGCTAGGTGGTGGTTTCAATGGGCCAAAGATGGGCCTAATTGAATAGGCTCAATTTGGGGTCTCAATAGGGATTCATTTAGGCATGGTGTGGATAGAAAGATGCTTCCATCTCATCTCAATATCCAAATACCACAAATACAAATACTTTTCAATTTCAATTTTTTGTCATTTTTATCTAATCATTACCTAATTAATACAACTTTTCCAAACTTCCAAACAAAACACAAAAACTAATTTAACTTTTTCAAATCTCAAAATAGAAATAATATTAAAAAATTATATTCTAACAATATTTTAACTTTATAATATTTTTATTCAATTTGTTTTCTCTCATTTCTCAAAATCTTATAAAACATTTTAACTCAAACCATTTATAACTCATCTCATCTCAACTCAAATATTTCACTACCACTCACAAATCATCTCAACTCACTATCTCAACTAAACTTTAGGGTTTTGGCTAGGGCTAAGTCCAAATCAAAATTTTCTTGGTCAAATGTAATTACCAAGTTGCAAGAGAGTGGATGAGAGTGTAAAAGTGTGTACTTGAGTGGTTAATAGCATTTGGAAATGATTTAACCAAGTGATTAAACACATAATCAAAACTTACCACTTTAGGCTTTGGAAGCCAAGTTTAGGGTTTCAGCCATCACATGAACTTTAGGGTTTCAATTGACTCTAAAAGATTTGGGGTTTTATTAGAGTTGAAATCCTCTTCCGGTTGACCAAATACTGTTTTGGTTGGATGGAATAGTTTTTGGCATAGGTGCATGATCGCATGGCTTAATTTACCCTTTATATGCTTCACTTTTGTCCTGCATGTGACAAGTATCATAACACTATTCACATGAGTGGCTAGGATTATGCCATGTGTCCAATGGACATAAGGTAGATTTCCTAAGATGGTACTGTGCTTTGGACAAGATTGTTGGATGTGATCCAGTCGATCACATAAGTAACAAAACTTAAACATACACTCATATTTGAAGATGACTTTGGTTGTAGCTTTATTGGGACGGGATAACTGAAAACCATTTGGTAGTGGATTATTGATGTTTATCTCTAGTTTTATCCTTAACTTTCTTCTTAGTGCAACACCAAATATGGAAACATAATCCACTTCCAAGAGTTGCACAGTACCTATGCAATCTTCTCAACATTTTGTTTCAACAATATCTCATGGGGTAGACCATGAGTTCATATTTAGAATATTGAGTAGTTTAAGAGGACTTCATCAATACTAAGACCTGGGGGCCCTTGATTGAGCACGATATGTAATCCTTTGAAGTTCCATAGTTGGTTTGTATGGACACACTCTTCCTCTTGATAGGTAGGAAAGGTGAAGATGAAGGTGTTTATGTCAATGCCAATGTCTATGTCATCCAAACAGCTATTAGGGTGGCATGGAATGTTTTCTTGTTCAGCGACTTTGATGAGATTAGGTAGTAGCCTTTGTGAGTGTCCTAGATGGCTAGCTTAGAACCTATTCAGATTAGGCAATAGCCTTTGTAAGTTTTATATTCTCCTTTTATATGTTAGTAGTTATTTCATGGACCAATGTGATTGATATAGATAAGAATGGGGTAGGCTGTGAGAGGAAGGCTTTGCCTTATGAGGAGCGCATTATCCACCTCTTCACCTAACCACGTAGATGGATGGAGATAGTTTTAGGGCAAGGATGTCACGGGATGGACCTGAGTCTAGTCAAGCAACTAAGCAACGTGCCACAACTGCCAATCCTAAACTCGAGACATCAGGATCATCAATATCATCTATTCATTGAGGATGACTACTCGTTCAGGGTCATATACTAGATAGTGACGATGAAGAGGTTGAGAAGCATATTGACCTTGGGCATTTTGGTAACATGATTTAAAATTCCAATGATGATGAGTTTATATGCCCCAACATACCATGTCAGTGGACCCCTACTCACCCCCACCCGCATCGACTAGGGACTATATGTCCAGTGATGGACAGTAGGCTATGTGAGCATCATCTTCTCCTTTTATGTGATAGTAGTTATATTATGTGCACACATAGATTTCATGGATGAAATCTTTTTTTTAGAATGGGAGAATATAAAAGCCTACTAGAAATTTAGTGGATGAATTTCTTTAGACTTTAGGAGAGCTGTGAAATCCCACAAAGATTTCACAAATTGAGAGACAGCTTATATTTTAGTTAGTCAGCATGGTTAGTTTCTACCCACTATGATGACAGAAGTGCCATTTTAATTATTTGAGCTACTTAAAAGTATGGGATTGAGAAATAAATTGCACCATTACCTCTAGATGAATATTTAGGCTTTTATAATGCAATAGTATGTTTTTCATCTTTCAGATGAAAAGTGCTTGGAAATTCATTTTTATTTAAATGAGGCACTTAGGAGTCTAATTTTGTGAAATGAATTGCACCACTAGGGGTGAAAAAAAAAACTGGTAAACACGTAATCCTAGTTCATATGTGATGGAAGCCAACCAAAGATATAATGGACAACAACTAGGGTAAAAATAAAAAATAAATAACTAATACAATCATATATATTATAATATACTATAATATATCACTATATTATATGTTATAATATATCATTACAGTCTATAATACAATTATAATGTATTACAATATATTATCACTATATTATTATATACTATATATATAATATAACATATTATATATACTTTATATATAATATACCGGACAAATCCGACTAAAGCGGACCAGAACTAGTAAAACTAGAAGTACCGATTTAGGGGTTTAAACATTATGGTATCGGTTCTTCAAATCTCAAAACCAGTGTAGGCCGGTTCAATTTTAAAATATGTCCAAAATTGTACTGAACCAGACCAGTTACACACTTAACAACAACTAATCTTAGTCAGCTAATCAAGTGGGAAGAGCAATATATATATAGACAATATGACTGGATCAAGATGTATAATCAGCTATTAGAGTGTAGAGGTAAATCACTTGGCCATTAGCTCCAAGTTATGCTTCTCTGGATTGCATCATTCTGGTTCGTAGGATCTTGGAACTTACCATATCTTGAGTAGTCTTAAATTCTTTAGAACATATACTAATTTGTTTAATCTAGCTTTTGGTAACTAGTCTTCTCTATACTTGTCATATCTGCAATTATATTGACATTCTTTATCAAACAATGTAGATGAATGTATGGAAACCAGCAAGAACTTGGTAAAATGATGAAGAAAATCTGTATAGAATTGCTTTCTATACTTCTCTATGTATTTGTCTATACCATTTCCTTGCTCTTTATAGCCTTATATGTATGTCACTAGTTTACAAAGCTCTACTATGCGCACTACCTTGCCAATATGCTTTTATAAAAGAGGAAAATAGATAACAGAAAAGTACATAGATGTAGATAAAAACAAAACTTATTACACAGAATTCTTCTCTCATTTCTTTATAGAATAGTGTCTCCTCTTTGTTGACCTGCCATCCAATACTAATGCAAGTGAAGGTGAATGCAAGTGAGGGTGACTCTGCTTCTTGGTTCTCCAACTCAATAACTCCATTGATCTTCAACAACCCCCCCACAAGATGGGAGTAGCAAATATCTACTCTCCATCTTGAACATGCAAGAGTAAAAGCTTTGAGAGTCCAAAGCTTTGGTTAGTATGTCTGCCACTTGTGATTTGCTGGATACATGTTCTATAAGGATACTCCCTTCTTGTATCTTGTCTCGAATTAGGTAGCAGCCAAGCTCTATATGCTTGGTTTTCTCATGGAAGACAATATTGGAGGCTACGTACAAAGCTGATTTGTTATCACAATATAGGAAAGCTACTTGGGGATTTTCAACATGTAAGTCCTCGAACAAGTATTTCAACCATGTTATTTCATAGCATACATTAGCCATGGCCCTATACTCTGCCTCTGATGAAGACGTAGAAACAACATGTTGTTTCTTAGATTTTCAAGACACCAATGATTCACCTATCAGCACACAATAACCTATCATAGACCTCCTATTATTAGGGAAAGTTCCCCAGTCTGAATCACTATATCAATGTAGCTATAGTTTTGACTTTCTTGGATAAAATAATGCTTGACCTGGTGCCCTTTTGATGTACCTTAAGATCTTGTGTGTTGCATGTAGATGTGGGACCTGAGGACTATCCATGAATTGGCTTAATAACTGGACTGCATATGAAACATCAAGCCTAGTTATTGTCAAGTATAACAATCAACCAACTAACCTTCTTTAAATTCTTGGATCTAGGAGTTGCTCCCCTTCCTCCTTGCTCAATTTGATGTTTTGATCCATAGGGATCTTAGTAGGTGTAGATCCAATGGTTCCTAAGTCACTTAGAATATCTAGAGCATACTTTCTCTGACATATGTAAATCCCATCTTCAAACCTAGCCACCTCAATTTCGAAGAAATATTTTAACTTGCCTAAGTAATTGGACAGTTTTTCATATGTAATACTATCACTAAGGGGATAAGCATTACCTAATGGATTCCTTGCTTTTGTTTACTCAATGTTTGAGATGGGTGAAGAGAGGTAACCTACTGACATATGCAATCCTGCAAGTGGGATGATACCCTTCAAGTCTTTGTTGACCTCCTAGGCAGATGAGTGATAGGAGTGATATTTGATGGATGGTCATGAGTAGAAGAATCTTGAGAGCTAGTTGCTAACTCAGTTTGAGGGTAAGCGTCAGAAACTTACTGTTTAGAGATGGTATTTTGGGAGTTTGCTTTAGCTTCTTGAGGAATGTTTGGAGAAGTTGTGGGAGTTTTTGTAAGTGTGGTAAGGATTTGAGTGAAACTAACAGTATTTTGGTCTGATTGCACATGAGTGTTGGTGAGGATCCCATTTCTGTAAGGGAAAACATTTTCATAGAAAACCACATTTCTAGAAAGAAATATTTTCGTGGTTTCAAGTTCCAGCAAGGTGTATCCCTTAACCCCAAAAGGATATCCTATAAACACACACCTCTTTGCTCTAGGGTTGAATTTATGCCTTCCATTAACAATGGCAGTAAGAAAGGCTAAGCAACCAAAAATTTTAAGGTGTGTGTAATTTGGAATTTTGTTAAAAAGAGTTTGACATGGACTTTTATTACTCAGCACGTGTGAAGGTATCCTGTTTATAAGATATTCAATAGCCAAAATACAATGATTCCAATACTTTAAGGGAATCCCACTTTGAAACCTCAATGCCCTTGCTGTGTTTAAAATGTGTTGGTGTTTTCTTTCCACCACAGCATTTTGCTGGGGTGTCTCAACATAGCTCCTTTGATGTATGATGCCCTTTTCGAGATAAAAATCATTCATTTCAAACTCCCCCCCATTGTCACTTTGAATGGTTTTTATTTTGGTCTCAATTTGAGTTTCTATCATAGCATAGAAACCCTGAAGAGTAGTGGTGGCATCATATTTTAATTTCAACATATAGGTCCATGTACACCTACTAGAATCATCCACAATAGTCAAGAAGTATTTTGATCCATCATTGCCAATCTCATTGCAAGGACCCCAAATGTCACAATGTAACAATTCAAAACACTTTTAAGTTTTGTGCGTGCTTAGAGGGAATGGTAATTTATGCAGTTTGGCTAGAGGACATATGGAGCAAAAATTTTCACTAGGAGTTTTGGAAAAATGAACTTCACCATCTATATCAGAAACTGAGTAAGAAGAATGTCCTAGTTTAAAGTGCCAAACATCAAACCTTTGTTCATTGTTGGTGACTGAAGTAGAAACTGAAGTTGAAGATAGTGGACTCATTTTGCTCAAGGCATCTGATAAGGTTGAGGAAGAGACCTCACCCTGCAGCATGTAGTATAGCCCCTGCCTCACTTCACTCATGCCAATCATCCTCCAACCTGAAAGGTCCTGTATGTAGTAGAAATGAGGGAAGAAAATCAAACAATAGCAAAGAGTTTGAGTTAATTTTCTAGCAAAAATTAAGTTGAAAGTGAAGCTAGGAACACAAAGAACATCTTGAAGGGTTAGAGAATTTGCAACTTCTACTGACATCACCATTAGGTAGAGCAATAGCAAAATAAGTTTGTGATTGAATTGAGGAGAATAGTGAGGGAGCATAGATCATACGATCTATTACTCCTGTATCAATGATCCAAGGCACATTCAATTTATTTGAAGACTTGGAGTTAAAAATAGATAAACATAATGATGTACCAAAAATTTGATGAACATTTCCATCAAAAGATGAAGAAGCAAAAATGTTTTGGAAATTGGCTGAGGGACTTTAGTGTGAGGGACATGCTACTAGTTTGAGCAAAACTAGAAGATGTGAATATTGCTCTTGGCTTAAGGACACTTGAGACTTGTCATTTTCCAAATTTTGTGTAGAAGTTGGAAATGCAATGACTTGGTTTGCTGAAGGTCTATTCCTCCCATCAAACTTGTGAGTTGATGGATATCCATGTAGCTTAAAGCATCTTTCTAGATAGTGTCCTGTTATTTTGCAAAAAGAACAATAGTATCAATCCCACTTTTGTGTAGAACTGTTTGGTTTACTGTGACGCCCCCAAATCCTCATACACGGACACGGGGAAATCGAGACGTCCGGATGGTGACAACCCGGGTCACCACCCTATCGACGAGTGCCAAGTGTGTGCAAAAGCAACATATGTGCACGAAGAAACACGCAACGGATAACGAAAGTCATATAACTAAGTACCAAAATTTTTCTTAGCATAATACAAACTGTTTAAAACATACATAAATAAAATATTACAAAAAAAAACACAAATATAGTTTTAAACCAAACTATAAAGCATAACTTCAACTCAAAACTCCGACGGAGCCGCATCTTCGGGCTCAGCCTCCTCCTCCTCCTCGAATCCTGCACCAAAATCTATGGAACCAAAAATGGTACCGCAGGTAAGTAAAATCCAAATACCACCAGATAAAAGCATATAGAACTCAAACAATATGCATGAAGTGATGCCAATGCGCAAACCCATAAAAACGTATTTTTCCACGCAGGCCAAAAATCCCATTTGGTCCAAAAACATATCATTTCCAAATATCATGCCAAAAGTCACATTTGACTTTTATCCATCTCAAACCATTATCCATTTTATCCGTATGCACCATGACCTCCCCTAGGGGTCATCCGCACACCCTGGCTCCAGTGCCACACCGCAGAGTACCACCACGTATGTAACACCTAACGAGCGATGCCCAGTTCTGTGCCCCGCGCATTCGTAGCCAAGCATCCTCTAGCCCTCGCCAGTGAAGGGCCACGGAGTCGGTGCGAAGAGTGATGCCCGGTTCCGCGCCCGACGCGTTCGTAGCCAAGCATCCCCTAGCCCTCGCTCCCGTCGTCACCCAGCAACAACCCAGGGGATATCACTCAGTTTATTCCGCTCCCGAGTGACCAGAGGAGCTCCACCGAGATAATACCCCATCCCGGCTTGGGGTCGTGATACACACTCACCTGTAAGTCCACTTACGCCAATAAACAGGCTTTTCTCAAATAAACAAAAACACACGTGCATGCACCATGTAAATGCCATATTAATGCACAAAAATAACCAACCAACATAAATCAATAAAACAAGCAACTCCGTCCTCCATCCATCCGACCCCCGAACTCCTCGGACTCAGTCTGGAATCAACCAACCAGCAGATAAAATTATTGAATGAGCAATATATATTTAAATCTGAAAATAGGGTTTGGAAAATACTTACAGCGCTATATAGTATTTTTAGAAAGCTTGCGGCGTTGCAAACGGCGGAGAAAAAGCAACGTAATAGTGAAAATTCACTGTGGCCGTGGGTTGTAAAATACCCACTTTTGAACAGGGACAAACCAGGGCTTGGGATTGATAGGGAATGGTCTAAGGATGATTATGAAGCTATTGGAAGTGGTGGTTGGCCGTGGGTGGCGGCGGAAATGGAGGTTCATGGCCGGATTTCCCAAAATGGAAAGCTATCTCGTGGGAGCTGTTCCGATGACTATTGGAGGCCAGAAATGGGTGGGTTAGGACGGTAAGGGACCGGTGATGAAGTGGTGAAGAGGTGGTGGCCGGAGGTGGAGCGACGGCGGTGGATCGGGGCAAAAACCGTGGGGGCTTCAAGGGCGTTTTCCGGCGAAACGGCTGGCCGGATGGGGCTGGGATTTCGTAGGGAGGTGCGTCGGAGGGAGGGGCTTCGAGTGGTGGGTGCGGTGTGCCGCACGGCGGTCGGATGATGGCGGGTCGAGGGCAGAAGGCAGCTCCGGCGTGGGAGAGGAGAGAGAGAGAGAGAGAGAGAGAGAGAGAGAGAGAGAGAGAGAGAGAGAGAGAGAGAGAGAGAGAGAGAGAGAGAGAGAGAGAGAGAGAGAGAGAGAGAGAGAGAGAGAGAGAGAGAGAGAGAGAGAGAGAGAGAGCCGATCGGGAGAGGAAGGAAGAAGAAAAAGAAAAGAAAGAAAGAAAAAAGAGAAAAAGAAAAAGAAAGAAGAAAAAGAAAAATAAAAAAGGAAAAAGGGAAAAAGAGATGTAGGAAAGAGATCAGGTCCAATCCTCACTCCGGGAAAACAAAACAAAACCGCCGAGAAAGAGATTAAAAACCGCAAAACAACTAAAATAAATAAAACACGACATCAAATAAATTAAAAACCAATTTTAAAATGCAATAAATTAAAATAATTAAACTAATATATTAATTAAAATAAAAACAACCCTTCAATGAAAATGCACGCAAAAGCAGGTCATCACATCCTCTCCCCTTAAAAACAAATTTCGTCCTTGAAATTTGCAAGATCAACCACCAACTTAAAACAAGCCACATAAAATCACATAAACTATCTGTGACCAAGATTAAGATACATACCTTCATTATTCAAACAAGTACGGGTATTGCTCCCTCATGTCCGCTACTCGCTCCCAAGAGAAGTCTTGAGCTAACGGATCTCCCCACGCCACCTTAACCAAAGGTATCGTCTTGGACCTCAACTGTTGCTCCTTCCAATCTATGATCTGCGACGGAACAACTTCATAAGTGAGATTCGGTTGCAACTGAATACCCTCTGGGTCGACGAAGCGTGGCTCTTGCTGTCCAAAGCTCTTCTTCAGGGATGATACGTGGAAGACATCATGAATATCCCCAAAATACTCTGGCAAAGCAACTCTATAGGCGACGGACCCTACCTTCTCCAGAATCTAAAAAGGGCTGACATACCTCGGATCCAACTTCCTCTTCTTACCAAAACGCTTAACACCTCTCATGGGAGAGACTTTATGGTAAACCCAATCACCAACTTCAAAAGATAACTCTCTCCTCCTGGTATTAGCGTAGCTTTTCTGGCGACTCTGAGCTGCCGCCATTTTATCTCTGATGATCCGGACTTGGCTTTGCATCTCTTGAATTATTTCGGGTCCAATTATCCTACTCTCCCCGACTTCATCCCAACACAAGCGCGACCAGCACTTTCTCCCATAAAGAGCTTCATAGGGAGCCATCTGACTGGTCGCATAGAAGCTATTATTATATGCAAACTCGATGAGTGGCAAATGATTTTCCCAACTCCCTTGAAATTCCATGACACATGCTCGCAACATGTCTTCAATGGTCTGAATCGTGCGCTCTGATTGGCCGTCTGTCTGCAGGTGATATGCAGTACTGAACTTCAACTTAGTACCCAAAGCTGCCTGTAAACTCTTCCAGAACTGCGACGTAAACCTTGGGTGTCGATCCGACACTATACTCTTTGGTATGCCGTGCAGCCGCACTATCTCCTTGACATACAAGCGGGTCAACTTACCCAGGGAATCGGTGTTATTAACAGGCAAGAAATGAGCACTCTTCATTAACCGGTCAACAATCACCCAAACAGAATTTTTCCCACTAGGCGTCCTCGGCAAACCCACTACAAAGTCCATCGTGATGTCATCCCATTTCCACTCAGGAATAGGGAGGGGTTGGAGCATACCTGCAGGTCTTTGATGCTCGGCCTTCACTTGACGGCATGTGTGGCATTTCTCAACATATAAGGCAATATCCTTCTTCATTCCATCCCACCAGTAATTTTTCTTCAAGTACCGGTACATCTTTGTACTGCTGGGATGAACTGAATAAGGGGCCGCATGAGCTTCTGCCATGATCCGCTCCTTGAATTCCGAACCTTTGGGGACCACTCTGCGATCTCGGAACCGAAGTATCCCATCGTTCTCCATGCTATAATGCAACGGCGCTCGAGATTTTCTGACTCTTTTTCTGATATTCAGCAGCTTCGGATCCTTCCTTTGAAGAGTCTTCAATTCTTCAAAATCAGATACCCGAATATCAAGAACTGAAGATAAAATCTCTTCTTGCTGCGAACTCTCAATAAGGAGCCTTCTCATCCCACAAAGCAACGAATCCAATTCTGACGGCTCGGCTTCATCTTCCAAGTGCGACTTTCGGCTCAAAGCATCAGCAACTATATTAGCCTTCCCCGGATGGTACTTGATCTCACACTGATAGTCACTGATTAGCTCTAGCCATCGCCTCTACCTCATGTTCAGATTTTTCTGGGAAAACAAATGCTTCAAGCTCTTGTGATCAGTAAATACCTCGCAAGCTTCCCCATACAAGAAGTGCCGCCAGATCTTGAGAGCAAAAACAATCGCAGCCAATTCTAAATCGTGCGTCGGATAATTCTTCTGATGGTCCTTTAGCTAACGAGATGCATAGGCAACAACCCGTCCTTCTTGCATAAAGACACAACCCAAACCAAACTTAGACGCATCATTGAAGACTACGAATGGCTTATGCAATTCTGGGAGTGCTAACACTGGTGCCGTCGTCAACCTGTTCTTTAATTCTTGGAAGCTTCTCTCACACTTATCTGACCAAACAAATTCTGTATTCTTCCGAGTCAAAGCTGTGAGAGGTCCGGATAGGCGAGCAAATCCCTCCACAAATCTTCGGTAGTATCTGGCGAGCCCCAAGAAACTCTGGATCTCGCGCACTGTAGTCGGGCGCTGCCATGACAAAATGGCTTCTACCTTACTAGGATCAACAGCCACTCCGTCTCGGGAAATTACATGCCCAAGAAATTTAACTTCTTCCAACCAGAATTCACACTTGCTGAGCTTGGCGTACAATTGGTGTTCTCTCAATTTCCCAAGTACCAGACGAAGATGATACACGTGCTCTTCAACATCTCGGGAATAAATCAGAATATCATCGATGAATACTACCACAAAGGAATCTAGATAAGGTCGAAATACTTGATTCATTAAATCCATGAAAGCAGCAGGGGCATTAGCTAACCCAAACGGCATCACCTTAAATTCATAATGCCCATACCTCGACCTGAAGGCAGTTTTAGGCACATCCTTGTCTCTGATCCTCAGCTGGTAGTATCTCGACCTCAGATCAATCTTCGAGAACACGGCTGATCCTCGAAGCTGATCAAATAAATCATCTATCCGGGGGAGAGGGTATTTATTTTTTATGGTCACCTTATTCAATTCCCGATAATCTATGCACATACGGAGGGTTCCATCTTTCTTTTCAACAAACAAAACTGGTGCACTCCACGGTGAAGTACTAGGCTGAATAAATCCCTTCTCTACCAGCTCTTGCAACTGAGTCTTCAACTCTTTTAATTCAGCCGGTGCCATGCGATAAGGAGCTTTATGCACAGGAGCCGCTCCAGGTTCCAAGTCTATAACAAATTCCATTTCCCGCATAGGGGGTAGTCCGGGCAAGTCATCCACAAACACATCGGGGAATTCTTCCACAACTGGAATATCTGCCAAAGACTTCTTCTCAGACGGCGTGGACACCATCTGAACCAAGAATGCATCCGCTCCCCATGCAATCTCCCTTCTTGCTTGAATTGCCGATATAATTATCGGCTTTTCTTTCAATTTACTCCCCGCAAATTCCAGACAATCACCATCTGGAAGCTGAAAGCTAATTATCCGACTTCTGCAATTAATACTCGCAGAATATCGGTATAGCCAATCCATCCCGAGGATGATATCAAAACCCAACAGCTTAAACACCACCAAATCAGCATCCAAGAACCTTCCATCAAAATTTAACGGGCATCCCAAAGCAATCTTGGAACACCACACCATTTCACCATCGGGTAGAGCCACTACCATAGACTTCGGCAACGGTTCCGTGACCAAATTACACACCCGAGCAAAAGTAGAAGATACAAACAACTGTGACGCACCGGAATCAAACAAAGTGCAAGCATAAAACTCATACAAATGGACTCTTCCTGAACCAAACACATTAACCCATGAAATCCAAAAAAACAAAGGAGAAACCAAAAATACCAAAAATTAGATCCAACTTAAAATTAAATTAATCCATACCTGTAATTACTCCAGCATCATGGGTCGCTGGCGCCTCATCATCCACCTCTCCGGGTGTGACAGCATAAACCCGGGCTTGCACTGCTTGTCTTGGGTTGGTTCTTCCACCGTGTCTACCTCCACGGCTTCCTTGAACTCTGACGGGGCACTCCCGAGCAATATGTCCAACTTGGCCGCAACGGTAACACTGGGGTCCACTACTCAGCCGACACTCGCCCTCATGGGCTCTATTACATGCTCCACAAATTGGCACCCGTCCTCCCATACGAACACCTGAGGACGTTTGAGGTCGAGTTCTGGTCCGCTGAACAAATTTCTGAGGCATACCCGAGCTGCTTCCTTCACCAGAAAAACTCCGCCTCTTATGTCCTGGAGGGGAGCCCATACTCAGATTATTTTCTCGCTCCACAAGGGTGGCCACATCCACTAATTCTTGAAAAGTGGATATCCGATGGCTGACCACCATACGGCGTATATCAGGGCGTAGTCCCTCCTGAAAGCGATCAGCTCGCATCTCCTCTGTGGCGATAAGGTGTGGAGCAAATCGCCCAAGTTCTATGAATCTCCGGGCGTACTGTTCCACTGTCGCGCCCCCTTGGACCAAATTTGAGAACTCTCTTGCCTTTTGCTTCCTTACCGCTGCGGGAAAGAAGCGGTCATTAAATTCCTTCTTGAAGTGCTGCCAGGTCACAGCAGCGAAAGATCCCAATTCTGATTCCAGCATCACCCTCTTGGTATCCCACCAATCAGACGCGGTACCTTGCAACAGATAGCTGGCGTAGAGTACCTGTTGCGCCTCGGTGCAACCACACACCTCAAAAGTCCTTTCCAGGTCTTTGATCCATTTTCCAGCTTGAAGTGGATCCTCTTCTCTAGTGAAGTGTGGAGTTCTATGCGCCAAGAAGCGCTCATAGGTGCATCCAGCTTGCACCATGCTACTGGACCCTCCTGGGTACATCCAAGGCCCTCCCTGATGTAGCCAAGGACCTCCTGGTTTTCGCCAAAACCCTCCTTGCTGTGGACAAGGCCCTCCTTGTTGTGGCCAGGGACCCCCTTGTGGTGGCCAAGGTCCTCCTTGTTATGGCCAAGGCCCTGTCTATTGAGGCCTAATATTCTGCTGCATGAACTCCGTCATCTGCCGTATTGCTTCGGCTATGGAGTGATCTCTTGAGGTATTGCCCCGTGGCTCCTGAATAGATTTCCTTGGTCTCACCATTTTTTTTTCCTGCCACCACAACCTTTGACCCCCTTTCAGAAAACAAAAACAAATAAAACCAACAACAAACAAAACAGAACCACAGACCAACACCACATCACAGAAAACAAAAGAAACCAACTTGCAATAACATAACTAAATAAATAAAAACAAACAAACAAGCTCAAACAAATAAAGCAAATAAAACAAATTAAATAACTGTACTTAACATAATTTTAAAACACAACTTTAAAAGCATTATGGTACTGCCTACGGGACATGTGGTTTTACCCAGAGCCAAACCGCTCTGATACCACCTATGAAGCCCCCAAATCCCCACGCACGGACACAGGGAAATCGAGACGTCCGGATGGTGACAACCCGGGTCACCACCCTATCGACGAGTCCCAAGTGTGTGCAAAAGCAACATATGTGCACGAAGAAACATGTAGCGGATAACGAAAGTCATATAACTAAGTACCAGAATTTTTCTTAGCATAATACAAACTGTTTAAAACATACATAAATAAAATATTACAAAAAAAACACAAATATAGTTTTAAACCAAACTATAAAGCATAACTTCAACTCAAAACTCCGGCAGAGCCGCATCCTCGGGCACAGCCTCCTCCTCCTCCTCGAATCCTGCACCAAAATCTATGGAACCAAAAATGGTACCGCAGGTAAGTAAAATCCAAATACCACCAGATAAAAGCATATAGAACTCAAACAATATGCATGAAGTGATGCCAATGCGCAAACCCATAAAAACATATTTTTCCACGCACGCCAAAAATCCCATTTGGTCCAAAAACATATCATTTCCAAATATCACGCCAAAAGTCACATTTGTCTTTTATCCATCTCAAACCATTATCCATTTTATCCGTATGCACCATGACCTCCCCTAGGGGTCATCCGCACACCCTGGCTCCAGTGCCACACCGTAGAGTACCACCACGCATGTGACACCTAACGAGCGATGCCCAGTTTCGCACCCCGCGCGTTCATAGCCAAGCATCCTCTAGCCCTCGCCAGCAAAGGGCCACGGAGTCGGTGCGAACAGCGATGCCCGGTTCCGCACCCGGCGCATTCGTAGCCAAGCATCCCCTAGCCCCCGCTCCCGTCGTTGCCCAGCGACAACCCAGGGGACATCACTCAGTTTATTCCGCTCCCGAGTGACCAGAGGAGCTCCACCAAGATAATACCCCATCCCGGCTTGGGGTCGTGATACACACTCACCCGTAAGTCCACTTACACCAATAAACAGGCTTTTCTCAAATAAACAAAAACACACGTGCATGCACCATGTAAATGCCATATTAATGCACAAAAATAACCAACCAACATAAATCAATAAAACAAGCAACTCCGTCCTCCATCCATCCGACCCCCGAACTCCTCGGACTCAGCCCGGAATCAACCAACTAGCAGATAAAATTATTGAATGAGCAATATATATTGAAATCTGAAAATAGGGTTTGGAAAATACTTACAGTGCTATATAGTATTTTTAGAAAGCTTGCGGCGTTGCAAACGGCGGAGAAAAAGTAACGTAATAGTGAAAATTCACTGTGGCCGTGGGTTGTAAAATACCCACTTTTGAACGGGGACAAACCAGGGCTTGGGATTGATAGGGAATGGTCTAAGGATGATTATGAAGCTATTGAAAGTGGTGGTTGGCCGTGGGTGGCGGCAGAAATGGAGGTTGATGGCCGGATTTCCCAAAATGGAAAGCTAGCTCGTGGGAGCTGTTCCGGTGACTATTGGAGGCCGAAAATGGGTGGGTTTGGACGACAAGGGACCGGTGATGAAGTGGTGAAGAGGTGGTGGCCGGAGGTGGAGCAACGACGGCGGATCGGGGCAAAAACCGTGGGGGTTTCAAGGGCGTTTTCCGGCCAAAAGGCTGGTCGGATGGGGCTAGGATTTGGTGGGGAGGTGCGCCGGAGCGAGGGGCTTCGAGCGGTGGGGGCGGTGTGCCGCACGGCGGCTGGACGGTGGCGGGTCGAGGGCAGAAGGCAGCTCCGGTGTGGGAGAGGAGAGAGAGAGAGAGAGAGAGAGAGAGAGAGAGAGAGAGAGAGAGAGAGAGAGAGAGAGAGAGAGAGAGAGAGAGAGAGAGAGAGAGAGAGAGAGAGAGAGAGAGAGAGAGAGAGAGCCGATTGGGAGAGGAAGGAAGAAGAAAAAGAAAGAAAGAAAAAAGAGAAAAAGAAAAAGAAAGAAGAAAAAGAAAAAGAAAAAAGGAAAAAGGGAAAAAGAGATGTAGGAAAGAGATGAGGTCCAATGCTCAGTCCGGGAAAACAAAACAAAACTGCCAAGAAAGAGAATAAAAACTACAAAACGACTAAAATAAATAAAACACAACATCAAATAAATTAAAAACTAATCTTAAAATGCAATAAATTAAAATAATTAAACTAATATATTAATTAAAATAAAAACAACCCTTCAGTGAAAATACACGCGAAAGCGGGTCATCACATTTACCACCTTTCTTGTAGTTACCTCGAGTAAACAATGCCATAGATTCATGAATAGGTCCCTCGGTAGATATTTCTCTCCTTTTCTCTTCTTGTTGTATTAAGGAATAAACCTCATTAAGACTAAGGAAGAGTTTAATTAAGAGGATTTGAGTTTTCATTCCCTTATAAGACTCATTCAAACCCGTTAAGAATTTCATAACCCAATCCCTTTGTTGGTTTTGTACAACAGTTTTTAGGCCTCCACAAGTGCAACTAGGAACTGCCTCATAGTTCAAAAGTTCATCAAATAAGGTTTTGAATTTGGAGAAATAAACACTTACAACATCTTGGTTTTGCATTAGTATGGTTATAGCTTGTTTAATCTCGAAGATCCGAGGTGCATTTTGTTGTGCAAAACATTGCTCTAACTCAAGCCAAAGTTGGTGTGCTGTTTCTGCATATACTGTGTTGCATTTGATATCAACAACCATCGTATTTTGCATCCAAGTGATTACAATATCATTGCAATGCAACCAATGGTCCATAAGGGGGTCATTTGGATCAGCTGGCTCACATAGACTTCCATCAATGAAGCTGAGCTTATTTTTTATTCTCAATGCTCTCTTCAATGATCGAGCCCAAGAGTAGTGGTTACTGACATCCAAGCTATGAGTAACAAGCATGGAGCCAGTACCATTATTTGTGCCAATGTAGTATGGACTGCTTGGATGAGCAGGGTCTTTGGTTGGGTTTGAGCTTGAGTTTGAGTTTAACTCAATTTCAGTTTTGGCTTTTTGAGCTGTGTTCTTCCATAACTTGTCTCTAATTCCATAAAACAAATGCAAATGAATGTATGGAAACTAGCAAGAACTTGGTAAAACAATGAAGAAAATCCGTAAAGAATTACTTTCTATATTTGTCTATACAAAGGCTTGCTCTTAATAACCTTACATGTATGCCACTAGTTTACAAAGCTTTGATGTGCGCACTACCTTGCCAATATGCTTTTTATAGAAACTGAAAATAGATAACATAAAAGTACATAGTTGTACATAAATAAATAAATAAAAACAAACTTATTGCAGAAAATTCTTTTCCCATTTCTTTACAGAATTGTGTCTTCTCTTTACTGACCTGCCATCCAATGCTAAGGAGGTGAGGGTGACTCTGCTTCTTGGTTCTCCAACTCAGCAACTCCATTGATCTTCAACACTTTATGGAATACTATATATTCGTTCCCCTCCCTTTTGACTAGTTTGGGTTTTTATAAATCTCTCCTGCATTTTCCTTTCATATTCACAATGGGAATCCTTTGGAGCATTGCAGAACATGGTGGCAACAACATTATTGGGTAGTAGCTATTGGCGTTTGGGCTACCCTGGTTCTTGAACTATCAATTTCTGGGGCAAGGTTGATTTGGAGATGTAGATAAGGGAATGTATCATATGAACTTGTTGGTGTTGTTGTTGTAACTCATATTGTAATTTTGTAATTTGCAATCTAATGTATAAATACCGAACAATGTAACATGTAGTGGATTGAATTGTGTTCACTGTTGTATGCATTTTACATGATGAATATTTTATTTTATTTTTTATTTTACATCCATTTAGTTAAAAAGTTAATTAGTTGTTTCTGCATTTAGTTATTTTTTTACATAAATTTAATTTTCCAGTTTAATATATTATTATTATTATGGGCAATGTTCAATGCATTGGTATTATACTTCTTGAAAATTTTAATAATATATAGGTTTCTATATATAAAACAAATTATGCTTTTCAGCATTTGTTTTTTCTTGAAAAAGTTTTGATAACATATAGGTTTATATATATATATGCATATATATAAATTATGCTTTTCCATAATTTTTTTCTAGAAGAAACTTAAATAAAATAGACTTTTATATATAAAAATTATGAATTCCAACATTCTGTTTTTATTTTCATGAAAACAAAATTAATAACATATAGGCTATTTTTTTTTTCTTTTTTAAAAAAGGGGCTCAACCCGAAACCCAGGTTGCATCCTAGTCTAACTAGGCTAACCTGGGCCAGGTTCTGACCTGATTTGGAATCTGGGTACCATCCGGGTATACTCGGGTTCCCATTTTGGAACTGGATGAACAATACTATGCATTCCCTACAATTTGTTATCTTAATTACTTATAAACAAAATTAGAATAAAGCCTCTGGGTTGCTTCATAAGCGTTTCCTTCTTTTCTTTTTTTGAAAGTACTTCTTTTCTAATTTGGTTCACAAAATGGGTACTCTTATCCCAAAAGGAATGGGAATAAGATTACTTACTCCTGAATAGAAATTTGAGTGAAATCCTTAAAATATCCATGCCCAGCAAAATTATTTAAAAAAGAAAAGCATTCTTTATTATTTTTAAACACTAAAAAAGCATGGTGGCAGTTGGCTACTAAATCTAAAACCCATAGGATGACTGGACCACCACTGGAATGGCTGATCTTCTTGGGTGGCCAGCCAACCAATAATTTTTCACATGTTGAAAAATAATTCAAAAAATGTAAGGGTGTTATGAAAATTTGCTATTCCAAAGTCATTGGAATATATAGATGCTCCCTTCCTCAGTTCATGGAAATATTAGTTCACATTGAATAGCTATTCCTTCCCTTAAAAAGGACTCAACCAAACAAAAAACTTGTATTTTTATGAGAATTGCTATAACTTTCAATTTTTGCTGTAAGTGCTACTCCAACTATATATCATTTCAAGGGTTGTAAGCCAATTAGTCTGGACCAGACCGAACGAACTCCTATATATATTTTAAAAATATTTTTAATAATTTAATATATTATTTTTATATAATAATTATATAAGTTAATGATAGAATTTTCATCTAATTTATTATCATTGACCATGTAAAATATGTTTTTAATGAGTTAGATATATAATCTACATTAATAATTCACTTAATTTTAAATTAGTAATGAGGTCGAACCGAACGGATCGGATCGGATCAGACCAATAGCTACCGGTCCAGCCCATTCGATTCCTATGGATGTTCGGTCTAGTCCGGTCTAGAAAAAATGATGGACCAAAAATTTTGATCCATCACCCTCCAAACTGAACTAGACCGATTTACACCCCTAATTATTTGGATGTTCAATTTTTGACAATGCATGCAACTCCAACATATTTCTATTGACATGAGGTGCATATATATATATATGTTTTTATTTTTATTTTCTTAAATTTGTGTTGGTAGTTTTTTGAGTAGCTAGGCTAGGGATGGTTAAGCTTAACTTTTCACAATATTGCTCCAATGCATGCTTTAGGTTTGGTTTAAGCACCAACTTCTTTTTTTTTTTATTCAGAAAAAAGAGGAGATAACTTTATTGCTTAAGCAAACATGTTACAAAGCTTCTATAGCAACTACTTGCTTAATACAAATTGGGGTCTTCTCTAGATCATATAGATAAAATTCACTTAAAAGGGTATCCTTGGCTAGCAATTGTGTAGCCATATTAGCATCCCTTTTAGTATGACAGACATTTCAAGATACAAAGGACTTTAGAACATTCCTTGTGTCTTCAACTATTTGGTCACCTGGACTCGAATCCTCAACTGGTTTCTGCAGCTTTTCGGCCACCTAAAGAGAGTCATCTTCAAGATTTAGTTCATGTATCCCAACCTTCTTTACTGAACAGAACAACCACCATCAAGGCATATGCTTCTGCAACATATGGTGAAAGGTACATGTTCCTTCTAGCTATAAGTGTGCCCAGGACTCTCCCGTTGTAGTCCCTAATTGTGGATCGAATGCCAATCAATCCCCTTGACACATTAATAGCTGCATCCCAGTTGAGTGGTTTTCTCCATTTCTCAGCCAAGATACTAGGCCTAGCAATACCAATAGGGTCAGTAGTTTGGATGGCCTTAAAGCACCTCAAGTCAATTTCACCTTTTTGGATTATAGTATTTGGGTGCCTGAAAGCTTTCCCATGCATGAAGTCATTCCTCCTTGTCTAGATAAGTCTTACAATCATGCCACCTTCTTCCAATACATATTGAGGTAGCCTTTCCAGCATTTGATTCCAAATGACCTTAAAACATGTATAATTTATGGCCAGTTTTTGTAATTGTCTGCTAGCTTGTCTCCATACATCTCAGGCTGCTCAACAACTCCATAATACATGACATGAGGTCTCCTCCTCTAGGTGACAAATAGGGCAAATGTTGTCCTCTCTGATTTTCCTTTTGAACAAGTTGCTAAAAGTAGGCATCACCTCAATGCAAGCCCTCCATAAGAACATCCTAATTGCATTTGGTACCTTCAATTTCCACATTGACTTCCAAAAGCCATCTTAAGTTGGATTGTTTAAGGTACCACCCTCTAGATTGGTTTGTAACTCTCTATGAAGGTGGTATGCACTCCTTACTGTGAAGATGCCATTTGATGTGCCTCCCCACCCCAAATGATCCTCTCTACTACCCAAGTTGATGGGAATAGTCTTTATGATGTCCACACAGTCCTGTGAGAATAGATAGTTTATCAAGTTGTCATCCCATTTCCTTAAAACTAGATCAATCAGTTCACCCACCTGAGTTACTACTATAGTATCATTCCTGCTAGGATTTGGAGTTAGAAAGTGGGGTCTGGGTAACGACCTATCCTCCCATATCTTGACCTAAACCCCATTGCTAATTTTCCAAAAAAGGCTTTCCTTCAGGAGACTTAGTCCAACTTTTAGGCTCCACTAGAGTAGAGAAGGTCTATGGCCCAATTTTGCATTCAAAATGGAGTCATGGGCAGAGTACTTCTGTTTTAGTATTTGTGCAGGAAGGGAGCTAGGTTTTGTGAGAACTTGTCAACTTTGTTTTGCTAAAAGTGCCAAATTGAAGCCTTTGAAGTTTTTGAATCCCAAACCACCCTGCTCCTTTGGCTTGCTGAGTTTATCCCACTTGACCCACTAGATTCTGGTTTGGTCCTCACTAAAGCCCACCAAAATTTTTGTAAAAGCTGGTCCAACCTATTTGTTATGGACTGAGGTAGGAGAAAGATCCCCATGGTATAGGTGGGGATAGCCTACAGGACAGACTTGAGTAGAATCTCTTTTCCAACTACATATAGGCAGTTTGTCTTTTAGTTGGCAACTTGAGCCCACACCTTATCAACTAACCCATGAAAGGTGTTGTCTATGCTCTAACCCTCATAGCAGGAAGTCCAAGATATCTCTCAAAGGAGCCAGTTGCCTTAACCTCTGCTAGTTGCAGGATAGTTCTTTTTTTTTTTTTTTTTTTTCCAGATGAGGTTTTCTTGTTGAAGTAAATGGATGATTTTTCCTTATTTAGCATTTGATCAGAGGCACATTCATATTGGCTCAAGATCCTCATCAACCTACTACACTCTAGGGAGATTGATTTGCAAAAGATCATGTTGTCATAAGCAAAGAAGAGGTGATTGACTCTAATGGGGCCTCTTCCCATCTAGACACTAGTGAGACTCCCTTCTCTTTCTGCCTTGTGAAGTAGGCAGGATAATGCTTCTGCACACAAAATGAAGAGGTAAGGGGAGAGCGGGTCCCCTTGCCTTAGGCCTCGAGATGGCTTGAAAGGAGCTTGAGGTTCACTAGTGAGAATGATGGAATATGAGAATGAAGAGATGCATTTCATCACCAAGGAGATCTAGTTGTTTTCAAATCCCATTTTGGACATTACTGAAGATAGGAAATGCCATTCCACCTTGTCATAGGCCATACTCATATCTAGTTTGAAAGTCATAAAACATGATCTTCCTTGTAATCTGGTTGCCATTGTGTGGAGAGCTTCATAGGCCACTAGAATGTTATCTGTGATAGCCTCTTACCTGGAACAAAAGCACTCTGATTTGGGGAAATGATGTTAGGTGGTACAAATTTAAGTCTATTTGAAATCACTTTAGCTACAATTGTATAAAACATTACATAAGCTAATAAGCCTAAAATCAGAAACTTGCTTGGCCTCTTTAACCTTTGGGATGAGAGTAATGAATGTGTCATTGGCTCCCTCAAAAGGCCCCCTTCATTCAGGATATTAAGGGAAAAATTATTGAATTCTTCCCCAAGCAAGTCCTAGTTTGATTGATAGATTAATGCAGGAAATCCATCTGGCCCTAAAAAGCCTAATCCATTCATCTAAAACACAGCCACCTTGATCTCATCTTCTGTGAACTCCTTTGCCAGTATATATTCATCTCAAGAGATACTTTCTGGGGCATATCCTTCAGGCATTTTGATATGCCAGAAGGATTCGAAGTGGTAAAGAGATCATTGAAGAAAGAAGAGAAAATAGACCCTATGTGTTGCTTTTCAGCAATCAGTGAACCCTTGCCATCCAAAATTTGAGTAATTCTGTTGGTGTTCATTCTTTGAGTGGCGTGTAGGTGATAAAATTTTGTGTTTTTATCTCCCATTTTCAGCCAATGTTGTTTTGCCCTTTACTTCCACTTCAGATCTTCCTCATCTAGGGATGTCTCAATCTCACCTTGCAACTTGAATATAGAGCTCACCTGATCCCCTCCTCCTGCTTCTTCTAATTCACTACGCCTTGTCATTTTGTACTTAATTTCAGTAGGTGTGCTTCTGTTCTATGTAGCATTCCACCTCTTCAGAGCTAAGCTGCAATTACTTAATCTTCTAGTCATCATGGTGGTTTGATTCTCACTAGGAGCAGCTTTCCCCCACGCCTCCTTAATAGTTGAAGCACAACCCTCCTTCAGGCTCCATGCAACTTCAAACCTGAAATATTTTAGGCTTAGGCCTTCCTTGGTTTCTTTTATTATCTAAGCTAATATGGAAGGGTGAGTGCTCTGACTTCACAGGAGGGTTGACAGTGCATGAGGCTTCCTTGAATAGTTGTAGCCATGTTGGGTTGGCAAATACTCGATCCAGTAGTTGTTTGGTGAAGTTTGGTCCACTCCTATTATTTTCCCAAGTATATTTTGGTCCTACTATCAAAACCATATTCAAGGAACACCACTCAAGGGCATTTCTAAATAGCTCCATTTGTTTATAGGATCTGGGAATGCTTCCCATCTTCTCATCCTGACAGGTTATCTCAATGAAGTCACTACAGCATAGCCATGGAGTTAAAGCCATTGGTTTTAGTGATTTTAAGAAGTCCCGGCTACTACTCCTTTTTAAGGTCTCAGGATGACCATAAAATTCTATGAAGAACCAGGAGTGTCTATCTATATTGCTTGAAACATGAGCACTAATATGCCATCTAGAGTAGTTATAGATAACCACCATAGCAAGATTTTTCCACATTAATGCGAGGCCACCACTACTTCCTTTGCTCTCAACAAGCAAGCACACATCAAACTTCAAAATTCTTCTGACTTCTTCCACTCTTGTTGTTGCACACTTTGTTTCCATGAGAAAAATCATGGATGGGCTCTTATTCTTAACTAGGAGGTTAAGGAAGTTAACTATCCGAGGGCCCTCAATAGTTCCAACTGATTAGATTCATGGGTTTTGGCATGGATGCCTTGCAGCCTCTGCCAGTAGTTTGTGAGCTTCAATTTTGTTGACCTAGTGGAGCTTGACACACAAGGGTTGTAGCTTTGTTCTTTTGGTTTCATGGACATTTGAGATGTCTCCCAAAATTTTACTACAAGTTCTTTTTTTTTTTTTTAAACAAGAGGGCTATCAGGATTTAAGGAGGGAGTGTCTCAGGCTTTGCTTTTACATTCCTAGTTTTAATGGAGTACTCGATAGGAGCTTTTTGTACAGGGACGGTTCTGTCATACCTTTATGAGCTTTTGGTTGAAGGGTTGGGATGGGCAACCTTAGTTTAGATATCTAAGGTTATGGGGCCTTGGTCCATGTCAACGTCTAGACATTTTCCAATAGGTGAAAAGGTTTGTTTTGGCAGGGTAGTATGGACTGTATTATAGGTTTCTCCTACAGGTAAAGAGTGGTTCTTGTCCACTTTGGAAGAGAGTGTGAGCTCACCTATGAGGGAGTAGCTTTGAATCCTTTCTTGGGATTGCGGCCATGCAAAGGCCTCATTCATGGAGACTTGCATCGCTATCCTTCCCCTAGGTACAACTCTGCATGTCCCAGCCTCGCAACCCTTCCCCACCATGCCTGGTTTTTGCCCCTTTGGTTTAGGGTAGATTGATGGTGAGCTATCTCCAAAGGACCTGGAAGCCACTATTGGACTTTTGGATAGAATGGCGCAAAGCCAAGGGCCATATTGGGATGGTTGGTCCCCTTGATTTTTCTAGTACGACCCTTCCTGGGTGCATAATGGACCCCACATCTGAAGTAGAAGTTCTGCAGTCGTTCATACTTGAATGCTACCCAAATTTTCCTCTCCTCTACCTGTATCCGTCTCCCTTTGACCATAGGTTTAGCAATATCTACCTCCACTTACACTCTCAAGCATCTACCCCAACCTTGACCCTCCTTGTCCACCTCTACTTTAATGAATTTTTCGATTGCTGAGGCAATTTGCTTACCATATTCTTCCATCATTACAATGAAAGGGATATTGTGGAGCTAAACCCAGAATGGTTATTGGGAGAAACTTATTGCACTAGGGAGAAGGCTACTGTCGATGTCTTGGATGCCTATTAAGTTCCTATCAAAAGTCCAAGGCCTTCCTTTAATAATCTTCTCCTTGTCTGAACACTTTCCAACCTCCAAAATGAAGCTACTCTCTCCTATCTCAGTGAAAGTCAAACCTCTTTCCACTCTCCATACCTATGGCATAGTGGAGCGAAAGGCTTCCTTGTTGAAATTCCTTTCAGTGATGACCTTAACCATCAGGCAGTTTTTTTCTCTCTGAGCTGCCACCAAGATGTCTTGGTCTAAGACCTTGACTAGCTCTTCTTCTACCTCAGTCAAGTTGAGTCCTTCTCATAGCTTGGAAAGTTCCTTGTCCACCATATGTGTTTTACAACAAAGATTGTAACCTTCTACCAGAATGCCAAAAGAAAAAGCCTTAGGAACTAGACAAACAAAGAAACTTTCCCTTCGAGCCTAGAGTAAAGTAGGCCAGAACTTACTGTGAGCTCGTGACAAGCACTGAACTCATGACAAGAATGAAACTAAGTCTCAGCTCACACTGAGAGACATAGTTCTTTGTATCGAGATAAAAAGAAACCATAACCTTACACTCTTACTCTTTAAAGTAGAGAGAGAAGGACAAGCCATCCACCAACTTCTTGATTATTGGCATGCAGATCCAATGTATTGAATCCCTCGGAAGGCCCAAGATGTTAGGCAAAAGTAAATACCTATAGCAGCTCTAGCAAGCCATTAGATAACAAATTAGTAGAGCAAGTAGCAAGGAAAAAAGGCCAAGATCACTAGCAAGATAAATCGACTTCTTCTTAGGAATTAGTTGCGGTCATCACTTTTGTGTTGATCTGAGCAAGGAATGAGCATATAATATGAATAAAATTATAGACTTATATAAATTCAATTCGAATTATCTACATATTTAAACATGTATCAGTCACTGGACTACTCTTTTGTTTGTCACAAACCAATGAATAACTAAGAACTGAACTTCCTAGCGTAGTCATGTCTGATTGGAAACTACTACATCAAAAGGAAAATTTGTGCAAATTGTAAGGGGTGTTCTGGTTGAAGGCTGAAGTGAAAATAACGAATTTAACGGCCAAGCTTTAAACGGTGCGTATTGAGAATAAGGAGGAAATAATTCGTGGCTTCAATACGGTGCGTATGGCATTAATAAAACGGTGCGTCGTGGGAAGGCATCAAGTCGAGGCTGAGTACACGTAAAGCGGCGTCGTGTTCTTCTGCAGTTAGTAGTTAGTTGTTATTCTGTTAGAATGGAAATGGCAGTATAAAACACTGATTTGCTTTAGGGAATGCTTATCTGAATTCTTGTAATCGATTCCGAAGGAACTTGTGGAGCTATGGGATTGCTCGAAAATCTCTACTAAGAAAATATGATGAATTTTTGATTGTTTGGTTGTGTGTTTCTTGCACGGTGAGATTGTCAGGTGTATTGCATTAATCTGTTTTGTTTCTATAACTTGCAACATAGATCTTCTTCTGGTGATTCTGCGAGCAGGAAGCACGTAACAATTGGTATCAGCATAGCAGTCGATCCTTACTGATGGCAGAAGGGACACGGGGAGCATTGAAGGGTCAATAGCAAGAAATGGTGCAGCAACAGTTGGAGCATCACCAGATCGCCATTTCTGGCATGGCAGAGAGGTTAGATCAAATGTCTGATGTTTTAAAAACTTTGGTGGAAACTATGAATATAATCTCTCGTAGGGAGAGAGACACTCCTCGTGATAGAGATAATGATGCTAGACCTCATGATGAAAGGGGTGGGGTTCAAAGGAATTTCAGATTGGATTTTCCACGTTTTAATGGACTGGAACCTGCTGGTTGAGTCTTTAAGGCTAATCAGTACTTTGACTGTTTTCAAGTTCCATTTCACCAGAAGTTAATGGTTGCCTCACACCATATGGATGGGGAAGCTTTGGTTTGGTACCAAAATGGTTTAGACTCGAGGCAATTTAATTCTTGGGAGACCTTGGTGGTAGCTTTACAAACAAGGTTTGGACCATCCTCATTTGATGATCCTATGGAAGCTCTGACTAGGTTGAGACAAACTTCTTCTGTGAGTTTGTATACTTCTCAATTTGAGGCATTGACTAATAGATTCAGAGGCTTATCTGAACGACACAAAATGAGTTGCTTCATTAGTGGATTAAAAGATGACATTCGAATTCCTGTTAAAATGTTTAATCCATTGAATTTGGGGGCTGCTTTTGGTCTGGCTAAGTTACAGGAGGAATATGTGTTGTCCTCTAGAAAATCTTGCAGGCCTACTAATCACTATGCTGATAAGTGGCCAATTAACACCACTGCTCTTAATGACTCAGTTTCTCAGAGTCCCAAAGGCTTGTTGCCTTTTAAGAAGGTTAATCCTTCTCATATTGATGAAAAGAGGAAGAAAGGCATGTGTTTCCATTGTGAAGAAAAATGGAATCCGAATCATGTGTGTAAGAAACCAAAAGTCTATTTTATTCAACTTGATTCTGATATAGAAAGCCAACCAGAAGTTGAGGAGTCTGAGGTTTCTATTCATGAAGAGCCTAAGTCTGATGAGGGTGATAGCTTGGAGGTTTCTGTCAATGCTATTTCAGGTTGTATTGGGGGTAATGCTATGAGGTTGCATGGTTATGTGGGCTCTTGTGTTGTTGAAGTTCTGGTTGATTCAGGGAGCACACAATTTTTTGGACCCTGCAGTAGTTCAAGTAGCAAAGCTGAAAGTTCAGCAAGATTCTTGTTTGCAAGTCTGTGTGGCTAATGGGGAAAAAATTGTGACTCAAGGCAGTGGGCAAGAAATCATTAAGCTTCAAGGCTCAAGGTTTCCTGTTCCCTTTCATGTTCTTTCTTTAGGGGGTTGTGATGTTGTACTTGGGGTCGAATGGTTGAAGACATTGGGCTCGATTACTTGGAATTTCTTGGATATGTCCATGAGTTTTACTTGGGAGGGTCAAGCCATTAAATTGAAGGGCTTAACTTCTGCAACTGTTCAAATGTTGGTTGGTGCTAAAGGCTTCAAGTCTGATTTCGTGAATAAGCAAGGTTGGTTATTCCAATTGATGCTTATTGACCATGAGCCTACTAAGATGTGTGTTGAAGGACCAGTGTCTGCATTGCTTGAGGAGTTTGCTGATGTTTTCGAGGAACCTGTTGGACTGCCACCAAGAAGAGAATTTGACCATCCAATTAACTTGAAGGAAGGGGCTTCACCTGTTTCTGTTAGACCTTACAGGTATCCTCATTACCAGAAGTCTGAAATAGAAAAGATTGTTCATGAATTGCTGCAGTATGGTGTGGTGAGACCTAGCCAGAGTCCATTTTCTTCTCCAGTATTGTTGGTTAAGAAAGCTGATGGTACTTGGCGTATGTGTGTTGATTATAGAGCTCTTAATCAGGAAACTATCAAAGACAAGTTTCCAATCCCTGTTATAGATGAATTGCTGGATGAATTGTTTGGGGCACAGATATTTTCAAAACTGGATTTAAGAGCTGGATATCATCAGATTCGAGTAAGGGATGGGGATATTGAAAAGACAGCTTTTAGAACCCATGAAGGCCATTACGAATTCCTAGTCATGCCATTTGGCCTTACCAATGTACCTGCCACCTTTCAAGGGTTGATGAACCACATTTTCAAACCTTTTTTGAGAAGGTTTGTGTTGGTTTTTTTTTATGATATACTCGTTTATAGTAGAACTCTTGAAGATCATTTGAAACATGTGCACACTGTTTTGAGCATACTAAGACAACATACTCTTTATGCTAAAAGGTCAAAGTGTAAGTTTGGGGTACATGAGATTGAGTACTTGGGACATATTATTTCTGGGAAGGGTGTGCAGACAGATTCTTCAAAAACTGCAGCTATGGTTGAATGGCCCATTCCTAAAACCTTGAAGTCATTAAGGGGGTTTTTAGGTTTGATTGGATATTATAGGAAGTTCACTAAAGGCTATGGCTCGATAGCTGCCCCTCTAACAGAATTGTTGAAGAAAAATTCATTTTGTTGGAATGAACAAGCTGTTGTTGCCTTTGATATGTTAAAAGCAGCTGTGAGCAGTCCTCCTGTGTTGAGATTGCCAAATTTCAATAAACCATTCACCATTGAGTGTGATGCATCTGGTGTGGGTCTTGGTGCAGTTTTAATGCAAGAGGCTCAACCTATAGCATTTTATAGCAAAGCTTTGAAAGGGAAGGCATTGTTTCTGTCAACATATGAAAAAGAATTGCTGGCTTTAGTTTCTACAGTGCAGAAATGGAGACCTTATCTTCTTGGCCACTCTTTTAAGATTAAGACTGATCAACAAGCACTCAAGTTCTTGGTAGAACAGAAGATTGGGACTGAAGCTCAACATAAATGGGTTTCAAAACTCATAGGTAATGATTTTTCTGTGGATTATAAAAAAGGGAAAGAGAATTTGGTGGCTGATACTCTTTCAAGAAAGGATGAGGAAGAACAAGCTGTTTTGGCAGTGATCTCCTTTCCCACTCCCTTGTGGATTGATGAGCTAAAAGGAAGCTATCCTTTGTGCCCAAGGATATATGATATTGTTACTAAATTGCAGATGGGAGAACCAGGCCCTAAACACTTTTCTATGCAACAAGGGCTGTTGCTGAGGAAAGGGAAGATGGTGGTTGTTCCTGCATCTTCCATTCAATCCAAAATCCTTGAGTATATTCATAACAACCCACAGGCTGGCCATGTAGGCTATCACAAAACACTGCATCGTGCTAGAAGGGACTTTTGGTGGGAAGGTATGAGGAAAGATATCAGGAGATTGGTCAAAGAATGTGATGTTTGCCAAGTCAGTAAGAATGAGAATGTCTTGTATCCTGGGTTGTTGTAGCCCTTGCCTATACCAGATTCTCCATGGTTGGACATCTCCATGGACTTCATTGAAGGCTTGCCACTTTCTAATGGAGTTTCTATCATTTTTTCTGTTATTGATTGATTAACCAAATTTGCTCATTTCTTTTCTCTCTCACACCCCTATACTGCAGCTAAGGTGGCTCAAGTATTTTTCACTGGTGTCTTTAAATTACATGGCCTTCCTCGTTCCATTGTTTCAGATAGGGACACAGTTTTTACAAGTGCATTTTGGAGGCAATTATTTCAGTTGCAGGGAGTTTCTTTGGATTTTAGTTCATCTTACCATCCACAGTCTAATGGTCAGACAGAAGCCTTGAACAAATGTGTAGAGGGCTACCTAAGGTGTTAGTGCAGTCACAAGCCTAAGGAATGGAATTCATGGCTGCCAATGGCTGAATGGTGTTATAACACCACTATCCATTCTACCACTAACACTACTCCTTTCGAGGCTCTTTATGGTTACCCTCCTCCTCACTTGCTGGCTTATGTGCCAGGTACTTCTTCCAATGATGCTGTGGATAAGCAATTAAGGTCCAGGGAGGAAGTGCTGTCCTTATTAAGAGATAACATCTTCAAAGCTCAACAGAGAATGAAGTGTTTTGCTGACAGGAAAAGGAGTGACAGATCCTTTGAAGTTGGGGATTGGGTATTTTTGAGACTCCAGCCTTATCGACAAAAGACAGTAGCTATGAGACACAATATGAAGTTAGCCCCACGTTTTTATGGCCCTTTCCAGATTCTGCAGAAACTTGGGACAGTGGCATATAAGTTGAATTTACCTGATACTTCCAAAATTCACCCAGTTTTCCATGTCTCATGCCTTAAAAAGAAACTTGGCTAGCACATTATTCCCTTGCCTACCTTACCTCCTACGGATTCTTCTGGTCAATTACAGCCTGAGCCTCAGCAAATTCTTGAGAGAAGCTTACAACAGCAGGGCAATCATGCTGTTACTAAAGTGTTGGTTCGTTGGGTGGGGGCTACTGCTGAAGATGATTCTTGGGAAACTTTGTGGAAACTGCAACAACTCTATCCTCATTTGGTGGGCACTATACTATGAAGGGGTGTTCTGGTTGAAGGCCTTGTGGGCAAGTCCCTTAAGGGGGGGAGAATGTAAGGGGTGTTCTGGTTGAAGGCTGAAGTGAAAATAACGAATTTAACGACCAAGCTTTAAACGGTGCGTATTGAGAATAACGAGGAAATAATTCGTGGCTTCAATACGGTGCGTATGGCATTAATAAAATGGTGTATCGTGGGAAGGCATCAAGTCGAGGCTGAGTACACGTAAAGCGACGTCGTGTTCTTCTGCAGTTAGTAGTTAGTTGTTATTCTGTTTGAATGGAAATGGCAGTATAAAACACTGATTTGCTTTAGGGAATGCTTATCTGAATTCTTGTAATCGATTCCGAAGGAACTTGTGGAGCTTAGGGATTGCTCGAAAATCTCTACTAAAAAAATATGATGAATTTTTGATTGTTTGGTTGTGTGTTTCTTGCACGGTGAGATTGTAAGGTGTATTGCATTAATCTGTTCTGTTTTTGTAACTTGCAACATAGATCTTCTTCTGGTGATTTCGCGAGCAGGAAGCACGTAACACAAATCTAGGCCAACATGCACGCCCCATGCACATCCTTTGAAAAAAGTGGAATCCGCTTAGAAAAAATAATTATTATGAATCCAACTTTTTCTCAAAGAAATCGCCAGAGGCATGCATGCTCTTGACTTGTATCTAGAATTACACTCATCAAAATACCATTCATAAAAAAAACTAAAAATAAGAAAGATAATGGAAAATTGTAGTGTTAAAGAGTAGAATAGTGAGAGATTTGATGGAAATCTTTGGACTTGAAATTGGATTTGCTCTTTGGATGTCCATCTAAAAACATTCCCAAAGTTTAAAGCCCAGTTTGGATTTAAAAAAAAAAAACCCCCAACACATCTGTAATGGACGTGTCTCACCACCCAAACATAACAGTCCACCCGCAAAATGCTAGAGAATGTTGGTGTTGTATGCTTACAACCACTCTGATGCTTAAGTCAGTAAAAAGTAACACACAACTAATCAAGAATTCAAATTGACTCTATCTTTGGGGTTACCTGGTATATATAGGCTTTAAGTTGAGTTAGATCAACACTAAAGTTAGATCAAGCTCACGTGATGTTTAACAGCTTAGATTATCCCTAAATAACTGGAGTAATCATAAACGCTCATGGAATTGTTATCCTTCCATGCAAGGTGGAACATAAAGCTCTACTGGGCCTGGAACCTCTAGCTTGGGCCCGTGTGACTGAGACCATTCCATGTTAGGTTGAAAACACTAAATGGAACCTCTAGTTACCCCGCAAATTCCCTTCGCCCCAAGGCGTTGGTAATTTCTTTCTACTCTTTATTCTAAATTTTCCCTTACAATTTTGTGCAGACCAATTTTTAGAACATGAGCTCTGTTGTTGTTGCAAGTTAAATTGAGTTGGACATTTTAGGCCTTTTAAGCACCCACGACCCCATTTTGCGTTGAACTCGATGGGCTACCCTTCCTCTCAAACCTTCAAGCTACCTTGCTATCCCATCATTCTTCTGATCCCACCACTTCCAATTTTTGAGAAATAAGAGTACTGATGACTTACTATTGACATGGCAATGATTACGGGATTACGTGCAACAGTTACCATTTCATTCCTCTGTCAGGTCATGATGCCTACAATGGCTAGCCCTTCACATTCAATATTCAAATATATTATTCTCAACCCTTTTAGTCTTCCCTCTTTCTGTACAATCTCTTCTTGCTTATGTTTTCTTTCTGACTCTCTCTCTTGCTTGTACCTCCTTCGTTAACCATTCACCACTTTTTGCCCTCCCTTTCCATGGCTAAAAACGGTAGCATTTCTGCTCGTCTTACTAATGTGCAGTTATCCCATATTTTAGATCTCCCAACCTATGAAGGGTTTGGGTGGCGCTCAACCCTCAGGCAATGGGACTCGGCAGTGATTCGGAAGGAGTACCATATTCCCGACACAACGTTGTTGAAAGTTCCCCCTTGAGAATGTGTTGATGACGAGGGTTTCGCAGGCAAGGTGGTGGCTCTCCTAGTTCACGGGTTAAGGCTTCCCTTCTGTTACCCTTTGCGCAACATTTTGGATCTTCTTCGCATATCCCCTGCTCAACTCCACCCGTTCACATTGAGGGCCTTTATCTACGCTTGTATCGTATTTCTGTATGGCTTTGGAGCCCCTCAAGGAGTTTTACCCCGACCTAACTACTTGAGAATTTCTATCTTTTTACAACTTATGACCATCTACCAAGGGTAATGTTCTAAGTTTCCGCAAGAAACACAAAGGGCAAACACTAGCCCTATCCTCGAAACCTGTTATTCCAATGCGAAGACTTGGACAAGTTAGTATTCCTACATTATTAGTAAAGGCTGGAATATCCCAGCCTCAGAGACCCACTAATGAGATTTCCTAATTAGGGTGAATTGGGGTATAATACCTAAAGAAAAAAGTTTTTGGGTAGGTATGGAGCCCCTATCTGACCAGGAACTAGCCTGGATCGAGACTGTTCATGCTTGGGCTAAGGATCACCCTGACAACCTTTTGACTGATTTCTTGTTGACCCCTGCCCATATTGATCGCTTCCTGTTGTCCCCCAATCGCTCCAATGTTCAAGGGCATTTGTTTCTGACTTTGGTCATGGCTCCACCCTCTTTGCCAAAGAAGGACAAGCAGGATAGCCAAGATAGGTAGCAAAAGAAAAGGAAGAAAGAGAAGATAGAGAAGAAAGAGAAGAAGGATAAGAAAGAAAAAGAAGAAATGAAAGAAAACAAGGAAAGAAAAGAAAAGAAAGAGAAAAGGGAGAAGAAGAGGGCCCGCCCCTACCCCAAAGCAAAGAAAAATTATGATGCCTCCAGTATGCGACCTTTCTCAAGCATCCACCCCGCCATTGTTACTCTGTCTTCTATCCCTGACGCCTCTCCTGTGTGGACATACTGCCCAGGCCTGGGGGATGCTAAGGGTCTAGCTAGTCTGGCCCTCTTTGATCTAGCCGCCACCTTCCAACTCGAGACCTCCCAATAAATGCATACATTGGAGTCCAACCTCGTCTTTGAGTTCCCTATGTTTGAGGACTTAGTAAGGGAGGGTGAGTTGGATGCTGAAGTCGTTGACTCCCTCAACTTGGGTCCTGTAATGGGTGAGGAAGTCCATCCAATCATCACAGAAGACTTTGCACACCCTTCAATCAAGGGTAGGCATAATAGAGAGGCAAGCACTGCTGTAGGTGGAGGCAAGAATACCATCCCTACAAGTATGGAAGGCCTGGGCGACATGGGTGACAGTAGGATCCTTCATCACTAAGGATTGCGTGAGGAGGCTGAGGCAAGCGACCCCCTTCTCGAGACCCTGCCACCTATCATTTTTGGGGGCACTACCCCTTCTTTGAATGGTAGCGGCAAGTGTCTCTCCATCCCACCCCCCTTCACCCCTTCTTTCAGTGGGGAGACTGAGTCTCTTTTTGTTCAGGGCCTGGGCAGCCTGGTAGGCAAAGGTGCTCATTTGATTGATGTAGACCTAGCGTACACCTGTGCCACCCGCCAGTTTGGAGGTCTCAGGTGATCCCTAGAGGGAGTGGCAGATTCAACCCCAGGGCCTGATGGGAGTTTTTTGCTAGGGGCGTCCTTGGCCCTGTAGAAATTCATTACGGTGCTTCCTCTTCTTCTACCAACTCACAAGCTGAGGCCACAGCTGAGATGGCTAGCCAACTAAAGGACTGGCTTTATGAGGTAATGTCGTGTCCTTTTCTCCTTTTCTTCCCTTCTTGTTTGTTTGTGATTATGACCTAAGTACCGTGTCTTTTGGTAGTGAATCAATGACTTGGTGACCTAGATTATTGCAGACCGAGCTTGTCTGGAGGAAGAGGTTTAGGAAAGGTGGAAGTTATGCTATGTTTTGAAGGCCGACTTCAAGAAATGTAGGGTGGAGAAGGCAGAGATGAAGGTGCTCTCCAAGAAGGTTGGAAATACTATTAGAACAGTCAGAAGGCTATTCTTACTCCCTGCACGGCGACCTGGAAATTCCTGAAAATGAAGTCCTTGGGCTTCGTGATGAAGTACATCGTGCCTAAGAGGCAAAGGTCAGGGATAACTTTGCATCAAGGCTTATGGAGTTGGAGAGAGATTCTGTTAGGGCTCAGCTCTCCTGTGCTCTGATTGAGTTAAAATATTGCATATTTTAGCTATTTAAAACCAATATATTTTAAATTCATCATGACATTATTATTGGTTTCAAATGGAAAAAATGGTTAATAAGAATAAATACAAGTTGTGATTTAAATTGATTAATAGCATGAGTTTATGCTTAATTTTATAACTTGAGATTTAATTGGATAATGTTTATTCATATGCATATTTTATCTTATTTAGAAAGCTTGGTATGAGATAAATTTTGTGTGTGATCCGTATGTTAAACTTTTTGAATAGATTGGAAGTCATTAACGCATGCATGACTCAAAACAATGAATTTTGGCTTGTAGGTCCTATACACATGCAGCAAGGAAACTCACTTGAACGTGCAGTAGCTGGACGTGCAGGAGATCAGTTATGTGTTGCTGGAAGGCAAGCTGTTCATTTCAGCTTTCTTGCTTCTGCACATGGAAGGTCACCACGGCATCACATGGACAACACGCAAGAAAGCAACGTAATCATGTGCTGGACCAAAAACAGAACCATGCACAAGCACGTTGCAGGAGAAGAATGGGAGGCAGCACGTTGCAGACACTCGGACAGCAGTAGAATTATTCTTCTTTCCGGATGATTGAATGTGCAGCAGCAAATTTATTCCTTCTTTTTCGAGTAGCTGGACGTGCAGCAAGAGATTAATAGCATCACATGGACCACAGCAGCTCACACATGCAATAAACCTGCAGTAAAGACACTCAATAGCAGGAGAACACTCACACATGCAGACCAGTAGAACACTCACTCGGACAACACTCATTCGGACTCACACATGCAGACCAGCAGAACAGTCACACATGCAGCAGGAGAACACTCACACATGCATCAAAACAGCAACTCACAGCAGCTCATTCATCATTTCGTTGGAAAGCAGCTTTTGGCATGTGAAGCTGAGAGATGGAAACACTCACACATGCAGCTCAGCAGAAGAACAGCAGGCCCTCAGCTTCGACAGAAGAGATCACGCTGGCACCAAATGGAGATCAGATGCTGACTGCTGAAGCATTGAGGATTCGATTTTAGCTTTTGCATGGAAGCATGTTGAAGAGCAAGTTTTATTCCTTTTGTTGGTTCCACAACAGTGCATGGACAGCACTCGGACGTGCAGCAGCTGGAGCAGCAAGAGATCACATGGGACCATGGGACCACTTGGACATGCAGCAGCAGAGATTTTATTCTTCTTCTTTCTTTCATTTAAGCTGGATAGCAAGAGATTAGCTATTTATTTAGCAAGCAGCAGCAGCAGAAGGGGAGGAAGAGAAGGCTGGAAATACTACTCATGTTCGGCAGTTTTTTTGGCTGAAATCTTTAGTTTTTGTTCGGCAGTTTTTTTTGTTGCAATGCTTTTTATTAAGTGTATTAAAAATTGTTCTAGAATTTTATTTCATTAAGTGTAATACCTTAAATTCTTGCAAGTGTGTTAGTTTGGTTTCATGCAACCAAAGAATTGTTTTAGAAGTTTTAATTAAGTGTGCTAGTTGGTTTCATGCAACAAAAGAATTGTTTTAGAAGTTTTCATTAAGTGTGCTAGTTTAATTTATTGCAAGAAGGGTTTGGTTGAGAGCTTTTGTTTTTGATTTTTCTGAAACATGATACATGGGAGTAGAGGGAATTGAGCTTTTCATTCGTAAAGTGAAGTGAGTCGGTTTAGATTTATTTTTCTAGAGGAGATTTAGTTGGCTTGAATTATATTTTTTCAGAAAGTGAAGAAGAGAGCTTTTGTTTTTGTTTTAGTTGGGTAATTTATTTGTTGTTTACTTATTTCATGTTATTTATTTTTATTTTTTCTTTAAGCTTTCATTTAATAGAGATTACAATTGTTATGTGTTATTTTGAGAATTTGTGATTTAAATACAAAGACGAATTCTAGAATCTTGGTTTTATGCATTTTCAATTTTCAGTGCATGTTTTGTAAATTACTTTCTAATTTAGTTTAATTCTTAATTTAGTAATTTCTGAGTTTAATTTATTAGTCCTTTACAATCCAATCCGACAATCAAAATTTAAAAACATGAATCTAGTCCATGACTAGTACCCTTTTCCATCCATTGCACATATCATCAACTTGTTTTCTCTTTGTGAAGTTTTTCACATTTTTCAACGAATTTAATTTTAAGTAACTTTCCCTGAGGAGACGATCTAGAAATTTATTCCTAATTATTACACGACATCCTCCTGCACTTGGGATAGCCTTTGTTCTACTCATTTTTGAGTGAGTCATGCTCAGAAGGACTTTAAGTCTAAAAAAGACGACCTCAATGCTAACCTCATTGCCCACACCAAGGAGTTAGACTCTACTCGCTAGGAGCTAGCCTATTCTCAGGAAAGCAATCGTGGGCTGGTACAGGAGTTGGTTGTAGCTATGGAAAAGGGCTGCCTTACTTCACTTGATCTTTCTGAGGTGCAGAGGGCTTTGACAGAGCTTAGGTGACGACATGAGTAGTACAAGGAGAGCCAAAAGGACTCTAGCATAGAGCACTGAAAACTGTAGCTGGCCTTTCTTGCAAAGGACCAATAGCTGACTGAGAAAAGAATGAGTTGGCTGTCACCCGAGTAGAAGTTGCATGCCTACGTACCCAGCTAACCTCTATACCTGTAACCAGAGATCATGCATTTGGCCTATGGTTATGGTGCCAATATATTGAGGCTCAGGTCTCCTTTGGTTACTGACCCCTCCACCGACCTCGCGGCTTGGATCAGGGTCATCCCGATGCAGCTACCCGTCGCCTTGTTGACACATTCAGGTGGGCTGAAATGGCTAAAGCCTTTAGAGATGTCCCTCCCCTGTCGTCGCCTGATAGAAATGATGCCACCTGATCTCCCAGGTACTTTTATATTGTAGTTTCTGTAGTTTGTCTTAGATTTTGTGATAACAGCTCTAGTTTGCTTCCAACGTTGTAATGACGATTCTAGTATAATTTCTTTTGGATTACTTGTTGTCTTTTTATTTTAGCCATAATTACCCTTTCTTCCTATTTTCCTTACTCTATCACTGATTTTTGTTTAAAGGGTGGTGCCTTGTTGCCCACCATGTCTACTTTGATCGACGCTGCAAGCTGCTAAGGTTTGCCATACACGTTTAAGGGTGGCATGGTCAAGTGACATCTGCATCCTATGTACATGGCACCGTAAGCTGTTAGGGCTTGTGATAAGTGTTTAAGGGTGACGTGTTCTAATGACCTCTATGCCCTTTTTACATGGCACTACAAGCTGCTAAAGCTTGTCATAGGTGTTTAAGGGTGACGTGGTCTAATAACCTCCGCACCCTTTTTACATGGCACTGCAAGCTGCTAAGGCTTGTCATAAGTGTTTAAGGGTGGTGTGGTCTAGTGACCTCCGCACCCATTTTACATGGGACGACAAGCTGCTAAAGCTTATTATAGGTGTTTAAGGGTGGCATGGTCTGATAACCTCCATGCCATTTTTATATGGCATTGCAAGCTACTAAGGCTTATCATAGATGTCTAAGGGTGGTGTGGTCTAGTGACCTCCATACCCTTTTTATATGGCATTGTAAGCTACTAAGGCTTATCATAGGTGTTTAAGGCTATCGTTGTTTGATGACCTCCATGCCCTTTTTACATGGCATTGCAAGCTACTAAGGCTTATCATAGGTGTTTAAAGGTGGTGTGGTCTAGTGACCTCCGTGCCCTTTCTTACCTACGCGTTAGATTTAGTAAAAAATGCTCGCACTAAGATAAAAACAACATGCGGAAAGATAACAACATGGAAAGGTGACGATAATTGGAATTATAACAAGTATATGTAATGAGTGTAAAATGAAACAAATGACACCGCTACAGGTAGAATTTCTTTAAGTGTTTCGCATTTCATGAGTGCGGTAACTCCTTGCTCTGGTGATCCTTCAGGCGATAGGACCTTAGTCTGTTGTTTGCTACTACCACATATGGTCCTTCCTATCGGGGTCCCAATTTGCCTTCTTCTTTTGTGGTCACCCAGCTTTCTTTCAAAACTAGATCCCCTATCTTAAATGTCCTAGGCCTTACTCTCTTGTTGAAATATTGTTCAGCCTTATTCTTTTCATGTAAAATCCTTGCTTCTGCTATTTCCCTTTCCTCTTCCAATAGGTCGAGGAATTCTTCCCTTGCTTTGTCATTTTGGGGCACTGAGAAGTAAAGTGTTCGGAAACCTGACAGCCCTATTTCTACTAGGGGGACCACTTCGCACCCATATGCAAGTGTGAATGGGGATTCTCCTGTAAGGGTTTTCACTGAGGTTATGTTTGCCCATAGCAGTCCTAGCAGTTCATCCGCCCACTCTCCCTTCTTCTCTGCGAGCCTCTTCTTTAGGATTGAAAGTAATGCTTTATTTGTCACTTCTGCTTGTCCGTTTGCTTGTGGATGACCCAGCGAAGAGTACTTTACTTTTATCTTCAACTTTGCACACCATTCCCTATAATGGTCTGAGTCAAATTGGCTCCCATTGTCCGTTACTATGCTTTGCGAGATCTTGTATCTACAGATGACATTCTTCTACAAAACTCTTATCATAGCCATGCTTGTCACTGTTGCCAATGGCTCTACCTCTGCCCACTTTGTGAAATAATCCATTGCAACGATTATGAACTTCACGCCTCCTCTCCTCGAAGGGAAAGGACCAACCAAATCTGCACCCCACTGGGCAAAGGGCTAGGGTGCGGTCATGGAGGTTAACTCCTTTGAGGGGACATGAGGCACCGGTGCGTACGTTTGGCATTTGGTGAACTTTTTAGTAAACTCTCAAGCTTTCCTTAGTGCTTTGGGCCAATAGTACCCAAACCTTACCGCCTTCCTAGCTAGGGCCTTTTCGCCCAAATGGTTCCCACATATTCTTTTGTGTATTTCCGCTAGGGCATACTGCACCTCTTGTGGTGAGATGCATCGTAGTAGTGGGGTTGAAAAGCCCATTTTTTAAAGGATCTCATCGATGAGCATGAATCTCGCTGCCCTTCTCCTTATTCTCTTCCTTTCCTTTGAGCAATTTACCTATGCCCAAATATTCGACCATGTCACCAACCCGTTTTGGAACGTTTGGGCCTAGGACCCCCACTTTCTTCGCAATGGCTGGGATCTCGATAAATTTTCTTTTGACTCACCATGGGACTAGTGCTTCTTCCATTCCTAATGTTGTGCTTGTCAATCTATCCACCACTTCATTATCCCCCCCCCCTCCCAAGGTATTTGAGATATATTAAAATATGAAAAATGATCGCATGCCTCCCAGAACCGGGCCAAATACTTCTTCAACCTCTCTCCCTTCATGGCATATAGACCTAGCACATGGTTGACCACTGCCTGCGAATCCGATTTTACCTCCACCTCAGCTACTCCTATCATTGCGGCCTAGGACATTTAATGGTTACTTTGAATGTTAATGTTGCCATGTAATCTTGTTCTTGACTATCAAGACTAAGTAAATGCACTCCTAAATCTCCACTCGCTCGGCAGGAGGAGCTATCAATGAAGAGCAACCATGGCTTGCCTGTCGGAGTTACCACATCTTCTTGGGGAAAACCCAAAACTTCTACCACAAAGTCCACCAATGCTAGCCCCTTTACATCATTCCATGGCATATATTCTATATCAAACTCACTTAGCTCGATCAATCACCCTACTAACCTTCCTGAATTGTCAGGTTTCTACAGTGCCTTTACCAATGGGCTCTCTGCGAGTACCTTTACTGGGTGAGCCTGGAAGTATGGACGAAGCCTCCTGGCTGCTGTCACCAACGCGAAGGCTAACATTTCCACTCGAGGGTACCTCACCTCCGCCCTCCTCAAAGCTCGACTTACATAGTATACAAGAAGCTGGGCAACTCCTTCTTCTTTTACTAAGATTGATGAAACTACATGCGAGTAGACCGCCAGATATGTGTAGAGTATGTCGCCTTTCTCTCATTACTTTAGGATTAGCAGGTTGGCCAGGTGTTGCTTTAGCTTTTCAAAAGCTTCATCACATTCTTTATCCCAAGGGTGCGTCTTGCATAGCACTCGGAAGAAAGGAAGGCATTTGTCCATCGACCTAGCTATGAATATACTCAGGGTTTACCCTTCCCATCAATCACTGAGTGTCATTCAAATTCCTCGACGGCTTCATGTTGAGGATGGCCTCTATTTTCTAGGGAGAGGCATCAATTCCTCTCTCGGACACAATAAATCCTGAGAACTTTCCAAACTCAACCCCAAAGGCACATTTCACTGGGTTTAGTTTCATCATGTGATGGCATAGGATTCTGAAAGCCACTCATAAGTTGCTAAGGTGCTGGGTGGGTTCTTTGCTCTTCACTAGTAGGTTGTCAACATATACTACCATGCAGTTCCCAATCTACTTATTAAAAATTTGATTAACCAACCTTTGGTAAGTCGCTCCTACATTCTTCAACCCAAATGGCATAACCAAGTAGCAATACAATCTCTAATCTGTAATGAACGACATCTTTTCTTTGTCTACCAGGTGCATTCGAATTTGATTGTATCTTGAATAGGAGTCCATGAAACTCAGCATCTTGTGTCCTGCTATGGTACGATAACATCAATGTGGTGAAGGGAAACTGTCCTTTGGGCAAGCCTTATTTAAATCGGTGAAATCGACACACATTCTCCACTTTCTATTTGCCTTCTTCACTAGAATGACATTGGACAACCACTCTGGATAATGGGCTTCCTTGATGAATCCAACGGCAAGCAGAAGTTTCACCTCTTCATTAATGGCTGCATACTTTTCTACACTAAACGACTTTCTTTTCTAGCACACTGTCTTAAGCAAGGGATCTAAACATAGCTAATGTTCGATAATACTGTTGTCTATCCCAGGCATCTCCTCATGGCTCCAAGCAAAAACATCAGTGTGCTTTATTAACAGCTACTTTAGAGATTCTCTATCCCATGGAGGGACTTGGGTCCTGATATGTGTGGTAGCGCTGGAGTGGTCGGGGCACAGTGTTACTCTTTCCAATGGCTCGTTGGCTTCAGCCTGTTGCAGGCTCTGTTCATCTCTAACCTCCATGCTCTTCTCCAAAGACACAGTGTGTTGGGGAGCATGTTGGCGCTAATACCCACCCTATTGAAAACTTCCCAGAATAGTATATCTACCAAGCTTCCGTTGTCAATCAGTATCCGCTTGATCATATAATTGGCTACTATGAGAGTAACTGCCAAGGCATCATTGTGTGCGTACAAGACTCATTCTCAATCTTTCTCCCCGAAGGATATGACTGCAAGTGTCAAATTTTTTTATGCTTGGGAGCCCTGTCTGTCACATATATTTCCTTAGACCTTACCCTCCGTGCATGCACCTTCCAGCTAGATATGGACACGTTGCCCCTAGCGAACCCCCGGCTATCGCCCAGATCTCCCCTATGGGTGCCTTATTCCTATCACCCTTTGGGGGCACCTTATCCCTATTGTCCTTGTGGGCATCAATTTAGTATTGTCGTCACCGGTCGGGACTATTACACCTTCTTGAATCGCATCCAGACTCATGGCACCTTTTTGGCTTTGAGCTTTCTGGAACCATCCTCCCCAACTCCCTCGTTCCTGCCAGCTCAGTCACCCTCTTTTCATAGTCGTACAGTCTTGAGTCCAATGTGACCCTTTGTTATGATACTTATGATAATGACTGGCTTTCCTAGCTTGACGTCATTCCTTGTTGTCCTTCTCACCTTCTCGTACGCTCAAATTGATGTGTATCAATCTGGGATTGTAGTCTGGCCGCCTTTCTTTTTTCTATCCTAACGATTTGATCCAGGTTTCCTGTCAACCTACCCATTCCTCTGTTCGATCTTGTTTTCTTCTTTCCTTGGGATCCATCAATGCTTGTAAGGTATCTTTAGCATTAACAAAATAATTTGCCATATCCATAAATTCCCTCAGAGTGGAAGGGGTCTTCTTATCCAGTTTAGCCATGAATAGACTGCACGGCCAAATCCCACCCAGGAGAGTGGCGAGCGTAATATTTTACTCCTGGTTATCCATTGTTAGCCTTTTCTTGTTGAAACGGGTAAGGTAGGCCTTCAAGGTCTCATGTTCTTTTTGTTCAAACATTAGCAAATAGGCAGCTGGGCGCCGATGTCTCTTGTTGGGCATGAACTGCATTAGGAACTGCTTAGCCAACTCTTCGAAACTGTTTATTGACCTTGACCTGAGGGTTTCGAACCACCCTCTTGCTATCCCCTTTATGGTCAAGGGGAAAGCTCAGCAGGAAATTTCCCCAGGGAAACCTTGCAGCGTGTTGTGGCCTTTAAAGTTTTCTAGATGGTCTACGGGATCCTTAGACCCATAGTACATATCTATTTGGGGTACCTTGAATTTTGGCGGGAGCGGCATGGCCATAATCTTTTCATTGTATGGTAGATCGATTTGGTTTAACAAGCATTCTATCCAGCAAGACTCTCCCATTTTCTTCACCATCTCTTCATATTTTCCTACTAGACTCCGCAGCTCATCTTGCATCTTTTTCTTCTCTACCACTCCTAGGCTTGGTTCCCCACTATAATGTGCTTCCCCTTCACCTTTCTTATTGTGGCTGGGTGCGATTGTGTCATTAAGTTATACGTTCTTTCATCGCAAGTCATCATTTTCTTTCTTCAAAGCCTCCATGGCATCTAATGCCTTCTTCAACTTTTCCTCTGCTATTGCTAGTCGCACTTGCATCACTGTTGGTAATGTATCCATTTCACTGTTAGCTAAGAAATAGGTTACGATTGGCATGTGAGAACCATGCTGATATCTAACGAATAACTGGACTCAAGAATCCCACAGACAATGCCATTGCAATGGACGTGTCTCACCACCCAAACATAACAGTCTACTTGCAAAATGTGAGAGAATGTTGGCATTGTACGCCTACAACCACTCTGATGCTTAAGTCAGTAAACAGTAACACAAAACTAATCAAGAATTCAAATTAACTCTATATTTGGGGTTACTTGGTATATATAGGCATTAGGTTGAGTTATATCAACTCTATAGTTAGATCATGCTCATGAATACCTATCTCACATGATATTTATCAGCTTAGAGTATTCTTGAATAATTGGAGTAATCATAAACGCTAATGGAATTCTTATCCTTCCATGCAAGGCATAACATAAATCCCTGCTGGGCCTAGACTCTCCATCTTGGGCCGTGTGACTGAGACAATTCCTTGTTGGGCTGAAAACACTAAATGGACCCTCCAACATCTTAACTCATTTCATCTAATAACTATAATTTTTTAAAATTTTCACACAATAAATAATTCAATTTTTTTAAATTCTAAAACAATAATAATATTAAAAAATAATATTTTATTTAATTTTTAACTTTTATCCCAATTCATCTCATCTTAAGTTACTATTCAAACCTAACCTAAGTTCGTAACAGAGCCACTAATCTAGAAGTAGACTTCTCTCAAATATATATTGATCTAAAAGTTTTAGAACTGTAAGATACTAATTTGATTAAATATTTCACCATTAGAATCATAACATTTCACAATGCTTTCAAATCTAACGTCCAAGATTATGGTATTTTGGTTAATGATGCTCGAAGTATGTTAATGACTTGGCCTCAATGGCAAGTTGCTTTTGTTCATCGAGAGGCCAACTATGCTGTTCACCAGTTAGCAAAGTTAGCTCTAGATTAAGAAAATGAGCAAATCTGGATTGAAGATGGTCCAATGCAGGTTATTTCGACTGTATAGTTAGAATAGCTAGTCTATGTAATATTGACAGTGATTTATCTGTCTTTGCATTTTTACATCAATATATGGTTATTTTGATTCAAAAAAAAAAGATGGCGCATGCACTCTGATAAAGGTTTAGAATTGCATAATTAAGTTGTTTAAATGAGTGATTTATTTTATCAAATAAGCATTGAACACTTAATTATGCATCAAACTCTAATATTGAATGTCAAATTAATTGATGCCAATATTTTTGCACATCAAAGTCTCATATTTGCCCTTGAAATACTTAAACTATAATATCATTTCATTTATATATTGTAGGGCATTTATGGAAGGAAAGAAAGAATGGGACCTATGAGAAAATAGAGAAATTGATTATGGTTTTATGGAATCTCATCTAATAGAGATCAAATGCAGCATCATTCGGATCACACCAACTCACACATGCAGAAAGAAAATCATTCGGACAGCAACCACTTACACCAGCTCACACATGCTGTACAACAGCAAGAAGACACTCATTCAGACTCACACCAACTCACGCATGCAGGACAGCAGATTTGTTCTTCTTTTCCGAATAGATGAACATGCAGCAACAAACCCGCATGGACAGCACACATGCAGCATCATTCGGACCACAGCAACTCACACATGCATCATCACGTTAGACACAGCACACATGCAGAAGCACATCACATATGCAGAAAAGTGACACAGCCGGACTCACACATGCACACATGCAGACCAAACTCACATGGACAGCACACAACCAGCACGTTACAATAGACTCACACATGCAGAAAAGTGCAAACATAGCAGACAGCAGCCTCAAACGTGACAGCAACTCACACATACAGCAGAACACTCATTCGGACTCAAACATGCAGACCAACTCACACATGCAATACAGATGCAAAAAGAAACTCACGTTGAAGACAGCAACTGGAGCAGCAGAGATTATTCCTCTTTTTTTTTTTTGTTCGGGTAACAGACTCTTGAGGAGCATATATACTTCTTTTATTTTCTTACCTTAGGAGGAGAGTTTTTGGGGAGTATTCTTGCTTTTTTTTCGGCTACAGCAGTAGCTTAGTTTTGGAAGTTTTTTTTTTCTTGCTTTTCGTTCGGACCTGGAGTAGAGTAGTGGAGTATTTATTTTCTTCCTTCTCGTTTAGAGAGACGGTTGGTTTTGGCCTTGTCTTACACCTTGCTTCTCGTTAGAGATAGAACAGCAGCAGAGTGAGCATGGAGTTTTTTTTATTTCCTTTCTCTTTGTTAAGACAAAGACAGCAAGCTGCTGGTTTTGTTTTTCAAACATTAATTTCATTCTTGCTTTTTGTTTTAGACGCTAGTAGCAGAACAATTATTTATTTTCTTTACTTCTTTTTCGTTTAGGTGGTAGCAGTAAGGTAGTCTTCATTTTATTCTGCTTTACTTTTCGTTAGAGACCTTAGGCGGCAGCTTTGATTTTTATTTTCTTTGTTTTTCATTAAGACGCAAGGCAACAGAGGATAGTGCAGTTTTTTTATTGTTTTTTTTTTTAGAGTACTTTCTTTCGTTGCAAACGGTATCTTTATTCCTATTCGGATGAGGCTCTTTATTTTTTGTTTGTGGCTTGAAGCTCCCTCTCGTGTTGGATCTCTTTTCATTTTATTTTTTCAGTTTTACGTTCAACTGGTGCGGCGTCTTCTTCGTTTAATTTTCTTTCTTGCTTTCGGTTCATTTTTTTTTATTTTATTTTGGGTTTCTTTATCTTTCAGATTTTGTTATGAGTTTACTTAGATTACTTTTTATTGCTAGAAATATCATGTGTGGCTAATTTCTAAAAGTTGGGTTGTGGAATGAGATTTAATTTATTTTAGGTTCTAGTTTAATGCAATATTTTATGGTTGAATGTTGATTTCACTAAGTTACTCATTGGATTTAAATTGAAAATAGATTGAAGCTCTTGCTCTTGTTTTGTTGTTGACTTAAGGCACAACAAAAGCTTGAAAATTATCAAGGCTTCTCTCAGTTGTTTGTTAATGTGTGTTCGGCTAGTAAAGTAGAAAATACCTTAGGAAAATATTGCAAAACTTGAGCTTATCTTTTTATCTTCTGATTATCAATGCCTTGATTGGGTTATTAATCGAGAAAATTATATAGAATCCAAAATAAAGAGAGTCTCATGCCCAACCCAAGTGTTCGTTAATTTGTTTTTTTTAGAAACTCTAATTTCAACTTCGATTATCTTTTTGCATTGCATTTGAATTTTATTTTCATCACTCATACTTGATTCATTTGTTACTCACAAATCTCCTATACGCTTTGATAACCCATTGTCCCTGTGGAATACGATTCTGTACTTATCCATGATACAACTTGACACTTCTACACTTGGAAGCACATTCGACCATGAGTCAAGTTTTTGGCGCTGTTGCCGGGGACAACTGGTGCTTATTAGAGCATTCCTCTACTGCTGAGAGGACGTTGTGGAGCTGTGAACCTTTTCACAGCTTGGGTGACATCTAATTTTTTTCCCTTCTCTCTGTTTATTTTTCATGGTCTTTGATTATCTGCTCTTGTTTGTATGACTGGTTGGACTAGAGACCATACATCTCGACTGTTTAGGACAGAATCATTGACATCTTTTAGCTTTGCATCATCTTCTGTAGAATCATCATCAGACACTGATAGCATCATAGCTGAAAATGAGCATCATGATAGGGAAGTGGAGAATCCAAACAGGACTCTTAGAGAATATCTTCAGCTTGTTAGGACTAGCACACCTTCTTGCATCATTTTACCTATTAATGCAAATGCTTTTAATTTCAAACCCGGAATGATTCCATTGTTACCACACTTTTATGGTATGGAATCTGAAAACCCCTATTTGCATATCAAAGAGTTTGAAGAAGTGTGTTCCACATTCACGGATAGAACATGCACTGATGAAGTCATAAGATTGAAACTGTTTCCATTTTCATTAAAAGACAAGGCTAAGACATGGTTAAATTCCTTAAGACCAAGATCCATTGGGACTTGGCAAGAAATGCAAACTGAATTTTAAAAAAAAAAAAATTTCCCATGCATAGAACCAATGCCTTGAAAAGACAGATCATGAATTTTGGCCAAAAGGATGTGGAAACATTTTATCATTGTTGGGAACGATTCAAAGACCTTTTAAATGCATGTCCTCATCATGGATATGAGAATTGGAGGGTCATTAGTTTTTTTTATGAGGGGTTGCAACAAAAAATGAGACAATTTGTGGAGACCATGTGTAATGGAGCGTTTTTTAACAAAGAACCTGAGGAAGCTTTTGAATATTTTGATTATCTAGCTGAAAATGCACAATCATGGGATACGTCTGATGTTCATGATAGGTCGGAAAGTTCAAGGACAATTTCAGGGGGTGGGAAATATAATCGGAGAGTAGTAGATGATTTGAATGCTAGGTTGGCTATGATTTCTAAGAAATTAGAAACCATAGAACTGAAGAAAGTGAATGAAGTACAAGTTGTACCTCAGATTACCTTGAGCTATAATATTTGTTAAGGCCAAGGGCATTCAACTAATGATTGCCCAACCATTCCAGCTTTTAAAGAAGTTCTTTTGGATCAATCTAATGCTGTTAATATGGTAAATCTTTTTCAGGTCCTTATTCCAACACCTACAATTCGGGATGGAGAAATCACCCTAATTTCAGTTGGAGAGGTGATCAAGCTGCTTTACCTGTACCCAACATAGCTGGTCCTTCATAAATTGTACCCTACACTACTCCAAGAGGTCCAGGACCATCTGAATATGCCAACCACATGGTCCCAGCTCAAAAAAAGAGCCTTGAAGACAATTTCCAGCAATTATCCACCAACTTCCAGCAGCTGTCCACCAATTTTCAACAATTCATGCAAAGCCAAGCTGCTATCAACAGTCAAAATTCACAAGCCATTGCTGAGATTCGAGGGTCAGTCACAAGGTTGACTACAACCATGAGTGCTCAAGAGAAAGGGAAGTTCCCTGCACAATCTCAGCCTAATCCCCAAAGCCAAAATCACCAATTTCAAAGTATGGTAGGAGATTCAAATGTCAAGCAAGTCAAGGCTATTACAACCTTGAGAAGTGGTAAGGTGATTGGCATTCCAGCTCAAGAGGTAGAAAAGAATGGTAACACTTCTAAATCTCCTTCTGAAAATGAGGAACATGATCCTTTGAAATCTGAAAGTGTCCCAAGCACTACACATGCACCTTTTCCTCAAAGGTTAGCCCCTTTGCACAAAGATAAGCATCACACTGAAATTCTTAAAATTTTGAAGCAAGTTAGGATTAACATACCATTGTTAGATGCTATTCAACAGATTCCTACCTATGCTAAATTTTTGAAGGATTTATGTACTGTAAAAAGAAAATTGAATGTGCAAAAGAAAGCTTTTCTTACTGAGCAGGTTAGTGTTATTATCCAAACCAACACTCCTCCCAAATATAAGGACCCAGGATCCTCTACCATAGCTTGCATGATAGAGAGCTCAAAAATAGGCCAAGCATTATTAGACTTAGATTTAAGTGTGAACTTATTGCCTTATAATGTTTATGTTCAGCTTGGATTTGGTGAGTTGAAATCTACTTCTATCACATTGCAGTTGGCTGATAGGTCTATTAAGATTCCTAGGGGTGTTGTGGAAGATGTTTTGGTTCAAGTAGAAAAATTCTACTATCCAGTAGATTTTGTCGTACTCGACATGCAATTGACTAATCATTCTACTTTCCAAGTACCTGTTATCTTAGGAAGACCCTTCTTGGCTACTTCTAATGCACTCATAAATTGTAGAAGTGGAGTTTTAAAGTTGAGTTTTGGAAATATGACCTTGGAGCTAAATATTTTTAATCTTTGCAGGCAACCGCAAGAAGTTGAAGAAGTTCATGAAGTGAATTTGCTGGAAAATTTCATTGATGAAAATTCTGCACAGTACTTTCAACTTATTGACTCTTTAGAGGAATTTGAAGAAGATTTGAAATTTTTTTATAATGTTACTAACCCATCTCTTGTTTCCTCAATGGGTCAGCAAGTTATACCACCATGGAGGCCAAAATTTGAGCAACTTCCACCATTGACATCAACCCTCAAGCCTTCGGAGGAGCAATCCCCAACTTTGGACTTCAAACCTCTTTCATTGGAGTTGAAGTATGCTTTCTTAGGACCACAAAGCACCTTCCCTGTGGTAATTTGTTCTCACTTAACTAGTGAACAAGAAGATAAATTGCTAGAGGTCCTTAAGAAGCATAAAAAGTCTGTTGGGTGGACAATGGCTGATATAAAAGGTATAAGTCCCTTGGAGTGTACCCATAGGACTTATTTAGAAGATGATGCAAAGCCTTCTAGGGAAATGCAAAGAAGGTTGAATCCCACAATGAAGAAAGTGGTTAAAGGTGAGGTGTTGAAATTGCTTGCTGTGGGTATCATTTACCCCATCTCGGATAGCAAGTGGGTAAGTCCCATTCATGTAGTTCCAAAAAAATCCGGGCTTACCATTGTTAAAAATGAACAAAATGAATCGATTCCTATGAGGATTCCTACTGGTTGGCGCATGTGTATAGATTATAGGAAGTTGAATGCCGCCACTAGGAAAGATCATTTTCCTTTGCCTTTTCTTGATCAAGTGTTAGAAAAAGTTGCTGGACATGCCTTTTATTGTTTCTTAGATGGATTCTCTGGTTACTATCAATTAGAAATAGCACCAGCGGATCAAGAAAAGACCACCTTTACTTGTCCTTTTGGTACTTTTGCTTTTAGGAGAATGCCTTTTGGTTTATGCAATGCACCAGCAACTTTTCAAAGATGCATGCTTATCATTTTTAGTAACATGATTGAGAACAGCCTAGAAGTGTTTATGGATGATTTTTCTGTATTTGGTGATTCATTTGAGAGTTGTTTAACCAATTTACAAGCTGTTTTGGCCAGGTGTGAAGAGAAGCAATTGCTACTTAATTGGGAGAAGTGCCATTTCATGGTACAACAGGGCATTGTTCTGGGACATATTGTTTCATCTAGAGGACTTGAAGTAGATAGAGCAAAAATTGAGTTGATTTCTAAACTTCCTATACCTAAGTCAATAAAAGACATTAGATCTTTTCTTGGGCATGCGAGTTTTTATAGGAGATTTATCAAAGACTTTAGCTCTACTTCTAAGCCTCTGTGTAAGCTATTGATGAATGATGTAAAATTTGATTGGACACCCGAGTGTCAAGAAGCTTTTTGTCGGCTTAAAACTTTGCTAACCACTGCCCCTATTCTTCAACCTCCTGATTGGTCACTTTCTTTTGAAATCATGTGTGATGCAAGTGATTTTGCTATAGGAGCTGTTCTTGGACAGCGTAGGAACAAACTTCCTTATGTCATTTACTATGCAAGTAAAACTTTGAATTTTGCTCAAAAAAATTATTCTACTACTGAAAAAGAATTACTTGCTGTGGTATTTGCTTTAGAGAAGTTTCGTGCATATATTCTTGGTTCTCCTATAGTCATCTTTACTTACCATGCAGCTCTCAAGTATTTATTGATAAAGAAAGATGCAAAACCAAGGTTGATTAGATGGATATTTTTACTCCAGGAGTTCAATATTATCATCAAGGACAAGAAAGGAGTAGAGAATGTGGTAGCCGACCATTTGTCTAGGCTCACAGTTGCTGAAACTGAACAACCGACACCTGTTCTCGATTCTTTTCCCGATGAACATCTTATGTTAGTTGAAAATTTGCCTTAGTTTGCTGATATAGTAAATTTCTTGGTGGCAGGACAAACACCACCTCATTAGAGCGCTCAAGATATACGGAAATTCATGCATGAGGTGAGATCGTTCTTTTACGATGATCCTTACCTTTTCAAGTATTGTTCATATCAAATCATTAGGAAGTGTGTGCCTAATGATGAAATTTTTGGTGTCTTAAATTTTTGCCATACGGAAGCTTGTGGTGGGCATTTTTCAGCCCATAAAACAGTGGCCAAAATTCTTCAAAGCGGATTTTATTGGCCAACCATGTTCAAGGATGCCTTTAGTTTTTGTAAAACTTGTGAACCTTGTCAAAAATTAGGAGGAATCACTAGGAGAAATATGATGCCTACGCAACCCATACTAGTGATTGAAATTTTTGATTGTTGGGGATAGATTTTATGGGACCATTTCCTTCTTCTTATGGCTATTTGTACATTTTGCTTGCTGTTGACTATGTTTCTAAGTGGGTTGAGGCAATCCCTTGCAAATTTAATGATCATCAAGTTGTTTTAAAATTTTTGAAAGAAAACATTTTTGCAAGGTTTGGCATGCCTAAAGCCATAATCAGTGATAATGGCACCCATTTTTGTAAGAAGCATTTCTCGGCCTTAATGAAGAAGTACGATATCCATCACAAAATCTCTACTCCCTATCATCCTCAAACCAATGGACAAGCTGAACTAGCAAATAGGGAGATTAAAAACATTCTTGAAAAAACAGTTAATCCAAACAGGAAGGATTGGTCTTTGAGATTGTCTGATGCCTTGTGGGCTTATAGAATAGCCTTTAAAACCATTTTGGGCATGTCTCCATATAGACTAGTGTATGGTAAGGCTTGCCATTTGCCTATAGAGTTGGAACATAGAGCGTATTGGGCCATTAAGCAATGCAATTTTAACATTGATAAAGCTGGTTGTGTGAGAAAATTGCAGTTGTCTGAGTTGGATGAGTTGAGGATGGATGCCTACAACAACTCTAAGTTGTCCAAGGAAAGAATGAAGAACTTCCATGACAAACACATCCAACGTAAGACTTTTGAGTCTAATCAAAAAGTGTTATTGTACAACTCTCGGTTACACTTGTTCCCTGGTAAGTTAAGGTCTCGATGGAGTGGGCCTTATGTGGTACAAATTGTTTTTCCTCATGGTGCTATAGAGATAATGAATCCTCTCAATGGTAACATTTTTAAGGTTAATGGTCAAAGACTCAAGCCTTTTATTTCTAACTTTGCACCTGAGGAATCTACTCTACATTTGCTTGATCCTAATTGATGGTTCTTGATCTATCCATTTCTTTTCATTGTTTTCTTTTGTTCTTCAGTTTTTATTTTTTTATTTTGGCTGCATTCCTTTCAAAGCTATCCAGGTACTTCCTTTTCCTCTTTCCTTTAGTTTTTCTTTGAATTTTCGATTCTTCTTTTAGTTATTTTGCCCCTTAACTGCTCTCTTTGTGTAAATTCTTTCATTTCTCTTGCATCATTGAGGACAATGCTACAATCTAGTTGGGGGGTGGAAGAGAATTTATTTCTCTGTTTGCATGCCTTAGACATATTTTGGTCCACTAAAAAAAAAAGGAGATTTGTAAAGGTCATGGAACATGTGGAATGTAGTGCAAATAAGAGTATATGTTAAAAGAGGGATTTATCCATTTTATTTAGTTGTTAAACCAAGGGAAAGATGTTAAAAGTTTTGCTAAAACACACACAACACATACCCGGAAGGCCTAGAAAGACTACATTGAGTCATTGTTGGTTGATTTACACTTCAATTGTTTGAGACTCTAATGAACCATATCCTAATGGCTTAGGAAGAAATCTGAAATGAATTAAATGAGAAAAGGGATAAGCCATGGATCAAAAAAAAAAAAAAAAAAAAAAAGAGAAGAATCCTTTAGGTAGACTAGTGGTAAGGGCTGACTTGTGAAAGTGTGGGTAGGCACACATTCATAGGTCCGATTACCCTACTAGGAAATCTAAAAACATAAAAAAACAAAAATTACATTTGTGTAGTGGAAAAGGCTGCCTATTACCGGGGTCCTTACAAAAAAAAAGTAGGCGCCTTTCAAAGTGTAATAGCGTGAAAGCCGCCACTATAATGGTTTTGAATTAGAGTAAGACCATGTGGTTTTCTCAGATTGGTTGTTGTGATTGAAACTGTTAATGTCTCTTGGTAGTCGATCTTGAAACTCTAACCCCATTTCCATGCACTTGAAAGAAAGCAAGCTTTGTTACATGTAATTCCCTTGGTTGATTAACTAAATTGTGTATAAATCTCCTAGTTGATACAAAATTCAGATTAATCTATCTCCAGTGTTCTTAAACTCAACAAGCCTATTTCATGGCATGTGATTCTCGAACTTCTTTTGAAATTGTAGTTGGAAATCTCACCTTTGCATGAAATCATTCACTTTATTTGCTAGATTCTAGCAAAAAGCTAGTTGGGGGGTGTGATAAAGGGTTAGAATTGCATAATTAAGTTGTTTAAATGAGTGATTTATTTTATCAAATAAGGATTGAACACTTAATTATGCATCAAATTCTAATATTGAATGTCAAATTAATTGATCCCAATATTTTTGCACATCAAAGTCTCATATTTGCCCTTGAAATACTTAAACTATAATATCATTTCATTTATATATTGTAGGGCATTTATGGAAGGAAAGAAAGAATGGGAACTATGAGAAAATAGAGAAATTGATTATGGTTTTATGGAATCTCATCTAATAGAGATCAAATGCAGCATCATTCGGATCACACCAACTCACACATGCAGAAAGAAAATCATTCGGACAGCAACCACTCACTCGAGCACCATATGGATAGCAGCCACTCACACCAGCTCACACACGTTGTACAGCAGCAAGAAGACACTTATTCAGACTCACACTAGCTCACACATGCAGGACAACAGATTTGTTCTTCTTTTTCGAATAGATGAACGTGCAGCAACCAACCCACATGGACAGCACACATGCAGCATCATTCGGACCACAGCAACTCACACATGCATCATCGCGTTGGACACAGCACACATGCAGAAAAGTCAGCTGGACTCACACATGCACACATGCAGACCAAACTCACATGGACAGCACACAACCAGCACGTTACAGTAGACTCACACATGCAGAAAAGTGCAAACACAGCAGACAGCAACCTCAAACGTGACAGCAACTCACACATACAGCAGAACACTCATTCGGACTCAAACATGCAGACCAACTCACACATGCAATACACATGCAAAAAGAAACTCACGTTGAAGACAGCAGCTGGAGCAGTAGAGATTATTCCTCTTTTTTTTGTTCGGGTAGTAGACTCTTGAGGAGCATATATACTTCTTTTATTTTCTTACCTTAGGAGGAGAGTTTTTGGGGAGTATTCTTGCTTTGTTTTCGGCTACAGCAGTAGCTTAGTTTTGGAAGTTTTTTTTTCTTGCTTTTCGTTCAGACCTGGAGTAGAGTAGTGGAGTATTTATTTTCTTCCTTCTCGTTTAGAGAGACGGCTGGTTTTGGCCTTGTCTTACACTTTGCTTCTCGTTAGAGATAGAACAGCAGCATAGTGAGCTTGGAGTTTTTTTTATTTCCTTTCTCTTCGTGAAGACAAAGACAGCAAGCTGCTGGTTTTGTTTTTCAGACATTAATTTCATTCTTGCTTTTTGTTTTAGACGCTAGCAGCAGAACAGTTATTTATTTTCTTTACTTCTTTTTCATTTAGCTGGTAGCAGTAAGGTAGTCTTCATTTTATTCTGCTTTATTTTTCATTAGAGACCTTCGGCGGCAGCTTTGATTTTTATTTTCTTTGTTTTTCTTTAAGACGCAAGGCAACAGAGGATAGTGCAGTTTTTTTATTGTTTTTTTTTTTTAGAGTACTTTCTTTCGTTGCAAACGGTATCTTTATTCCTATTCGGCTGAGGCTCTTTATTTTTTGTTTGTGGCGTGAAGCTCTCTCTCGTGTTGGATCTCTTTTCATTTTATTTTTTCAGTTTTACATTCAGCTGGTGTGGCGTCTTCTTCGTTTAATTTTCTTTCTTGCTTTCGGTTCATTTTTTTTTATTTTATTTTAGGTTTCTTTATCTTTCAGATTTGTTATGAGTTTACTTAGATTACTTTTTATTGCTAGAAATATCATGTGTGGCTAATTTCTAAAAGTTGGGTTGTGGAATGAGATTTAATTTATTTTAGGTTCTAGTTTAATGCAATATTTTATGGTTGAATGTTGATTTCACTAAGTTACTAATTGGATTTAAATTGAAAATAGATTGAAGCTCTTGCTCTTGTTTTGTTGTTGACGTAAGGCACAACAAAAGCTTGAAAATTATCAAGGCTTCTCTCAGTTGTTTGTTAATGTGTGTTCGGCTAGTAAAGTAGAAAATACCTTAGGAAAATATTGCAAAACTTGAGCTTATCTTTTTATCTTCCGATTATCAATGCCTTGATTGGGTTGTTAATCGAGAAAATTATCTAGAATCCAAAATAAAGAGAGTCTCATGCCCAACCCAAGTGTTCGTTAATTTGTTTTTTTTAGAAACTCTAATTTCAACTTCGATTATCTTTTTGCATTGCATTTGAATTTTATTTTCATCACTCATACTTGATTCATTTGTTACTCACAAATCTCCTATACGCTTTGATAACCCATTGTCCCTGTGGAATACGATTCTGTACTTATCCTTGATACAACTTGACACTTCTACACTTGGAAGCACATTCGACCCCGAGTCACACTCTATAGACACCAACTTAACATTATGCTCATACACATATAATCAAGGCATTTTAGTTTAGCCTATAGTTCACCCCTTCCGTGACTAAACTCTTGACATAGTTCTTGTTCTAATACTAATTGTTAAAAACCCAACTATTGATCCAAACGCCATAAGACTTTAGAATACTAATTTAGTTAAAATTTTAACCATAAGAATCATAATACTCTAATGAAGAGTCAATTTGAAGTTCTAAGATACAAGCACGTGATTATCTCAATGCGTCGTAAAAATGGATATTTATATAAACAGTTTTAATGAAAGTAGATTTTGTGAAATAACGAGAGTTTCACTATGAAATAATCAGTAACTTTTGATAAGGAGTCTCTTCCTCAGCATCAGGTGGTAAATACGCAACAAATTCCAACGAGGTGTAACTTTTTAGCAAGCGTTGGCTAGCTTGCAGACTAATAATAATTTCTTCATGAAAAAGTAGCAACCAATTCATGTATGAAATTTGGGGTACCTATGATCTTAATCATTATTATTAAGCCATAAAATTTGAGTTTCTTAATGCTAATTAATTTATAGATAACTAACTAGTTTCTAGAAAAGCAAGTGCCATTAGGTAATAGGTACTTAATTGGGATTTGTGGACCGCTACCTTCATCTTTAATAGTACAGCAGGAATTATTAATGACGTATTGTATGCTTATAAGGATCCTAACTGAGATCTCTACGATGTAAACAACAAGGTAAGTAGGAAGTCTAAAAAGTAGGCCACCATTAGTCGATCATCTGTTGAAGTAGAGTACAATGCCCTTGCAACTACAACTTGTGAAATACAATGGTTAATCTATGCACTACAAGACTTGCAGATTGATCACTCTCAACCAACACTCTTGTATACTGATAGCAAATCCGCTATGTCCATTGCCACAAACCCAGTACAGCATGAGAGAACCAAGCACATACAACTTAATTGCCATTTAGTTCAAGAGAAGCTGCAGGAAAAGCTCATCAAGTTGTTTTATATTCCCTCTCGGCTACAGTTGGCAGATATACTCACAAAGCCACCTGGATCATTGCCTTTTCACCATACTCTTCACAAGATGAACATTCTCAACATTCATGTTCATCTTGAGGGGGGTGTTGGAGTATTGCATCACATATAGATAATATGGAATTAAAATCCAAAGTAGAAAAGGCTAAGGCTAAAATAGAGAATACAATGTAATAAGTTAATTCTGTTAGTTTACATTTTCAATATAAATATGATGTAATAGCAGACTTGGAACTTCACTTCTTTTCATTTTCTCTTCCATACAATTCAGAATTCATTTTCATTTCCTCTGTTTTCGAGCTCTCTTTTCATTTCATTGAGTTCTTGATAGTAATATATAGTTATATTTACACAATTTGTAAGATATAAATATATATATTTTTATGTTTATATATATAATATATATTCTATATTTAACTATATATTTATAATATAGTATATATAAAACAGCAATTGTATATGTATAAATATATATATTATAGTGGTCTAAGTTCAAACATAAAACTATGCATTCGAACAAAGCAACCATGCGTTGGACTGTGTCAAGGTAGCGTTTTTTCTTGGAAATTGGTGAGAGTTTTTTGCACTTGATTGGAATTGACTCGTAGGAAAATTACATTTGAACGTGACCACTCTAACGTTCGAATGTTAAACACATACGTTCGAACATTTCTTGAAAATTGGCGGGAGTTTTTCCTGCTTGATTGGAATTGAGTCGTAGGAAAATTACGTTCAAACGTGGCCACTCTAACGTTCAAATGTGAAACACATACGTTTGAACGTTATAAAATGTGAAAAACTATGCGGCTCAAAAAGCTGGATCCCAAAATTTCATGTAATGTTCAAACCTAGAGTTTTAACATTCGAACATTTCACAGTTTGAGGCAACGACTTTTGATTTAAAATGTCACTGCAATAAGTCCAAGGCATGTCTAGAATAATGCCGTTCTCTTTAAATGGACCTATTACATCGATAAAAGTCGCTGGAATAAGTCCAAAAAATTAAAAATAAAAATAAAAACACTCCAAACAAGTCTGGGGTGTGCTTATATCGCACGGGTTGAAGGCAAATTCATCCCATTTGCCTTCAACCCATGTATAACAAAGAGAGAAAGTGAGAGAGAACTAGAGTGAGATAGAGTTAGCGTGAGAGAGATCTTGCGTGAGATAGAGCTTGAGTGAGAGAGATTTTCTCCTTCCTATTGAGTGTATTTTGTTTTGCTCTTGAAGAGGGGTAAGGAAAAAGTTATTTTTCTTTGTGTTTTTTTGGTGTTTTTTGTAAATTATTTTTTTGTAAGGATGTGTGGTTTAGTATTTCTAACTAGTATTGTGTTTTTGTTTTTAAAGGATTATTTGTTGGGGCTTGTTGAAGCATTTGATTTGTAAAGTCATTTGTTAGGCTAGGTATATTTCTAAAACATTTTGTGAATATGTTGTATTTCTTGTGAATTGATTGTGAATATGTTTTGCTTTTGTGAATATAGTGTGATATTGTTTGTGAATATGTTGTGGTTTTGTGAATATTTATTGAATATGTTGGAAATATGTGAATATTTATTAAATATGTTGTGGTTTTGTGAATATATTGTGAATTTGTGTGTGACTCTTTATTAGATATGTTGGAAATATGTGAATATATTGTGAATATGTTTGTGAATATTTATTGAATATGTTGGAAATATGTGAATGTATTGTAAATTTATTTGTGAAGTTTTATTGAATATGTTGGAAATAGTATATAGTATATTGTGAATTTGTTTGTGACTATTTATTGAATATGTTGTGGTTTTGTGAATATATTGTGAATTTTATTGTAAAGTTTTATTGAATATGTTGGGAATATGAGAATAAATTGTGAATTTGTTTGTGAACGTTTATTGAATATGTTGGAAATATTGGAAGTTTATGTGAAAATGTTGTGAATTTGTTGTCATTTGGTCACAATATGTTGGGAACATTTTTATTTGTGATTATTGTGAATATATGTTATTTTGTTATTTTTTATTATATTGTCATTTGTGATTATTATATATATAGGACATAGAATTAGGAGATAGAAAATATAGGAGAAGCAAAGAATCCATATATAAATTATATATATGTACTAGATTAATAATCCTCAAATGAGAGAAACAATACAAGAAGGACTGCTCTCTAACTCAACTGTCTCTTCAGAATTACTTAGAGCACTTTTTGATAGTGCATCTACTACAATGTTTGCCTCCTTCTTAAGACTAAAATGATGCCATTTGGTTTAATACGTGTATTTAGTGACGTTTTGGTCATTTTTTGTGACAGTTTTCTCTATTACAAAATTCAAATTGTGTTGTAGTGGTGAGAATTAGTGGAGTTATATGGTTAACGAGCAAGTTACTTTATTTCTCAAAATTTATCATGGATTGCATTAATTAGGAGGATTTATGGGGGGTTTAAATCTCTAGAGTTGCTAGAGACATTATTGGATGATAAGGATGAGCTAAAAAGCTTCACGCAACGACCCAAACCCCTCAAATATTATGAATGTGGACCCAAAAGTTTTGTGAAAACTCAAATATCTTTGGTTGAGAAATTTTGATCAAAGTAGATTCAATATGCATGCAGGTCAACCATTTTTTCATGCACATAAGACAAATAATTAATATTGCAACAAATACACTAACACCTATTATTAAAATAGCTAATAATGCTTATATATTTTTCACGCATATAAGGATGACTCCACTCCCCATTATGATTAATATGTGATACAATATATACTTTGTTAGATCGTAATTGTTATCTGATTATTGCTACAAGTCACTAGGGTTGCAATAGGTCCGATTCGGTCAAGTTTGGGATATTTTTTAGAACTAAATCTATGACCAACCACTCTTTTTTCCCTCAATTGGTCACAAGTTTCACGTTGGCGTTTTAAACCTCGAAACTGTGTTTTAAATTTAGCATATGACTTTTGAATGAAGCTCAGTGTTTTAAATTTTTTGAAATATTTTCAAAGTCCAAAATTATTTTAAATGGATATATTTAGTTTTATTGTCTATGACCAATCGCTCTTTTCTCTCAATTGGTCACAAGTCTTAACACGTGTTTCAAATATTGAAGTGGTATTTATGAAGTTAGCGGGTGATTTTAAATGGAGCCCAGTGTTTCAAAATCTTCAAAATAATTAAATGTCCAAAATTATTTTAAAGATGGATATTTTTGGTATTATTGAACCAAGCCTAATTTTAAAGTTAGCCTCTTTATATTGTGTAGCCCTAAAAATAATATAGTTAAAAAATAATTTTATTTAAATGATTTTATTTCATTAAGAATATTATGTGATATTTAATATTTTATTTTATGTTAAAAACTCTATTGTTGAGATGTATATTTAATATTTGCAGCACCTGCAAATAACTGTGGTGTAATGCGTAAGTTAACCTACTCACACTTGGTGTAGATATCTATCATGTAATGGGGTATTGGCTAGGGCACACTACTCGAGGAGACTTGTCTGGTATTCACAGTTCATGTTTAATTAAGTAGTTAGTATGGGAACAAGATTCCAAGTTCATTTTCAGTTTTAAGTTATATTCAGTTTCAATTCATGTCATGTTTATTCAAGTTTAATCACATCAGTTATAGTTCATGTTCAATTTCAATCCATTGTTAGTTGAGGTCATGTCATGTTTACGCATGTTCAGGTTAACATTCAGGTTTTTACTGTCATGCATGCATCTATACACTACTATTTAAATTTAATTATTAACTTGTTAAGATTTGGTAGTCATAACTATTATTCCCCTTGAAATGGCAGATCATGTGCCAGGATCAGGAGACGTGATAGAGAGTCGACTAGAGGAAGTCAATTAGGTGGCAATGGAACAATGCGAAGCTCATTACTTCAATACTCCGTTTTATCCAAAGTATTTTGGCTTCTTTGGCTAAGTTGTTCGAGATAAAAATCCTTCGTGTTAAACTCTCCCTCATTGTCACTTCGAAAGATTTTTATTTTGGTCTCAAATTGAGTTTCTATCATAGTATAGAAACTCTAAAGAGTAGTAATGGCATCATATTTTAATTTCAGCATATAGGTCCAAGTACACCTACTAAAATCATCCACAATAGTCAATAAGTATTTGATCCATCACTGCCAATCACATTGCAATGACCCCAAATGTCACAATGTAACAATTCAAAACACTTTTCTATTTTGTGCGTGCTTATAGGGAATGGTACTTTATGCAATTTGGCAAGAGGACATATGGAGCAAACATTTTCACTAGGAGTTTTGGAAAAATGAACTACACGATCTATATTAGAAACTGAGTAAGAAGAATGTCCTAGTTCATAGTGCCAAACATCAAAGTTTTCTTCATTGTTGGTGACTGAAGAAGAAATTGAAGTTGAAGATAGTGGACTCATTTTGCTCAAGGCATCTGATAAGGCTGAGGAAGAGACCTCCCCTTGCAACATGTGGTACAACCCTTGCCTCACTTCACCCATTCCAATCGTTCTCCAAACTGAAAGGTCCTATATGTAGCATAAATGTGGGAAGAAAATCAAACAATAGTTAAGAGTTTGAGTTAATTTTCTAGCAGAAATTATGTTGAAAGTGAAGCTAGGAACACAAAGAACATCCTGAAGAGTTAGAGAATTTGTAACTTTTACTAACCCTATATGAGTGACAATTGAAACGTCACCATTAGGTAAAGCATCAGAAAAAGAAGTTCGTGATTGAATTGAGGAGAACAGATCATATGATCTATTGCTCCTGTATCAATGATCCAAGGCACATTCAATTTATTTGAAGACTTGGAGTTAAAAATAGATAAACATAATGATGTACCAGAAATTTGATGAACATTTCCATCAGAAGATGAAGAAGCAAAAATGCTTTGCACATTGTTGGCTAGGGACTCAAGTGTGAGGGACTTGCTGCTGGTTTAAGCAAAACCAAAAGTTGTGAATATTGTTCTTTGCTTAAGGACACTTGAGACTTGTCATTTTCCAAATCATGTGCAGAAGTTGGAGATGTAGTGAATTGGTTTGCTGAAGGTATATTCCTCCCATTACACTTGTGAGTTGATGGATATCCATGTAGCTTAAAGCATCTTTCTATAGAGTGTCCTGTTACTTTGCAAAAAAAAAAAAAAAAACAATAGTATAGATCCCTCTTTGTGTTCCTTGTAGTTACCTTGAATAAACAGTACTATAGAGTCATGAATAGGTCCTCAATAGATATTTTCCTCCTTTCTCTTCTTGTTGTATTAAGGAATAAACCTCATTAAGATTAGGAAAGAGTTTAATTAAGAGGAATTGAGTTTTGATTCCCTTATAAGACTCATTCAAACCTATTTAGAATTTCATAACCCAATTCCTTCGTTGGTTTTGTACAACAGCTTTTAGGCCTCCACAGTTGCAACTAGGAATTGCCTCACAGTTCAAAAGTTCATCAAGTAAGGTTTTCAATTTGGAGAAATAAACACTTACAGCATCTTGGTTTTGCATCAGCATGGTTATAACTTGTTTGATCTCAAAGATCCAAGGTGCATTTTGTTGTGCAAAATGTTACTCTAACTCAAGCCAAAGTTGGTGTGTTGTTTTTGCATATACTGTGCTGCATTTGATATCAACAACCATGGTATTTTGCATCCAAGTGATTACAATATCATACACTACACAGCCAATGTTTCATGAGGGTCTCATTTGGATCAGTTGGCTCACATAGACTTCCATCATTGAAGCCGAGCTTATTTTTTATTCTTAATGCTCTCTTCATTGATCGAGCCCATGAGTAATAGTTACTAGCATCCAAGCTATGAGTAGCAAGCATGGTGCCAATACCATCATTTGTGCCAATGTAGTATGGACTGCTTGGATGAGTAGGGTCTTTGGTTGGGTTTGAGTTTGAGTTTGGATTTGAGTTTCTTTTTTTTGGTTTTGGCTTTCTAAGCTGTGTTCTTCCATAACCTGTCTCTGATTCCATAAAATAAATGCAGATGAATATATGGAAATCAGCAAGAACTTGGTAAAACGATGTAAAAGATTTTCTTCTTGTATTTCTCTATGTATTTGTTTATACAAAGGCTTGCTCCTTATAGGCTTACATGTATGTCACTAGTTTACAAAGCTCTACTGTGCGCACTACCTAGCACTACCTTGCCAATATGCTTTTACAGAAAATGAAAATAGATAAAAGAAAAGTACATAGTTGTACATAAAAACAAAACTTATTGCATAGAATTCTTCTCCCATTTCTTTAAAAAATAGTGTCTTCTCTCTGCTAACCTGCCATCCAATGTTGATGGTGGTGAGGGTGACTCTGCTTCTTGGGTTTCCAACTCAGCAATTCCATTGATCTTCAACACTTTATGGAATACTATATATTTGTTCCCCTCCCTTTTGACTAGTTTGGGTTTTAATAAATTTTTCCTACATTTTCATTTCATAGTCACAATGGGAATCCTTTGGAGCATTGTAGAACATGGTGGCAACAACATTATTGGGTAGTGGCTGTTGGCGTTTTGGCTACCCTGGTTCTTGAACTAATTTCCGGGGCAAGATTGATTTGGAGATGTAGACAAGGAAATGTATCATATGAACCTGTTGGTGTTGTGGTTGTAACTCATATTGTAATTTTGTAATTTGTAATCTAATGTATAAATACCAAACAATGTAATATGTAGTGGATTGAATTGTGTTCACTGTTGTATGCATTTTACATGATGAATATTTTATTTTATTTTTTATTTTACATCCATTTAGTTAAAAAGTTAATTAGTTGTTTCTATCTTTAGTTATTTTTTTTTACATAAATTTAGTTTTTTAGTTTAATATATTTTTATTATTATGGACAATGTTCAATGCATTAGTATTATATTTCTTGAAAATTTTAATAATATAAAGGTTTCTATATATAAAAACATTATGCTATTCAGCATTTGTTTGCTTGAAAAAGCTTAAATAAAATAGACTTTTATATATAAAAATTATGAATTCCAACATTCTGTTTTTATTTTCTTGAAAACAAAATTAATAACATATAGGCTATTTTATTTATTTCAAAAAAAAAAAAAAACCAGCTACAATCCAAAACCTGGGTTGATTACTAGTCTAACTGGATGAACCCGGGCTGGGTTCTTACCTAATTTGGAATCTAGGTACCATCCAGGTATACCAGGGTTCCCATTCCGGAGTCAGATGAATAGTGCTACGTATTCCTTGTAGTTTGTTATTTTAATTACTTGTAAACAAAATTAGAATAAAGCCTTTGGGTTGCTGATTACGCCAAAAGAATAACATGGTAGTTGTAGCATAGCTTTGGCATATCAATTCCACAAATTAAAAGAATAGCAGATAGAATAAATAAACAAAGGAAAAATATCAAATGATTAATGGCGAAAAAAGATTAATTTTAAATGTAAATTAAAGTGAAGTAATGTAATTAATGGAAAAAGTACTTAAATTTGATGAACAGTAAAACGTCAGGAATCCGTTGCACAATTCTGGTATTTTAATTATTCTGAATTCATTGGATAACTCAATTAGGAACTCACTTCCCAAAATTTCTAATCGAAAGGTATAGATTTATAAATCAAAATTAAATCAAATGTAACCCTTTAAAAAATCAGTCACAACTTTTAAAATACGTAAATTACTATGCCTATAGAGAAAATCCAACGTCGACAATATATTTAGGGAGTGATATTGCAGCAAAGAACTATATCAATATAGATAAATAATTAATCCAAACATAATCAAAGAACTAATCCATTCAATAGAAAAAGCATGACTGAATCTATAAACAGAATAAATTCTATGAATTGAGAAGAAAATATCAACGATGAATTGAGAATAATAAAACAAGAAAGTTTTAGCAATTAAAAATAAAATACATGAATTAAAAATAAATTAGAAATACCATCTTATATGAAAATTCATCCCTAGCCCTACTCGAAAATATAGTTATCCATAAATATAATGGACAACAAAAATCTCCAGAGAAAACTGAAGTGAACGGTGGCCATGGAAGTGATTTTCTCCTCTCTTCAAATCTGTCTCTTGTGCCTCTCCTCCCCCTCTATTTCGTGCTAATGATATGTTTATATAGGGTAAGAAAGAAACCCTAATGTTTTCATAATTTCCGCATAAAAAAATCGCCTAAATTTTAGGACTTATTTTGGCAGCCACGTACACACTTCAGGAGTTTGAATTTGGAAATCCTTATTAGAAAAAACTTTATAGACCTTTAAGATAGCTTTCTAATACATTAAGAATTGCATCAATCTAATGTGAGTAAAACGTTACGGTCAAAATACTAAAGTATATCTAGACTGTCTCTTAGCAAATTTCAGATTTGGATTTCTTACAGTTTCTTTTTGTGATTTTTTTTTCTTGATCCAAATTGCTCTCAAACCCCATGAAACTCCTCCTTTGAATTTGACTGGGTTTTGACTTGCGCTTTTATAAACTCTGAAATTAAGCATAAAAAAACTATTTAGGAGTATCCCAACGTAAATAGAAACTCAATTCAAGAATACACATTAATTTCTATGATTTATATTCACATTTTAGTTTTTTAATCCAATAATAAGATATTTAGAGGGCAATTTCATGCACTCATCTCACCTCCCAACTTACTTATTGCTAGTCCCTAGCAATTTTCATGTTAAAACAACGAAAGAGACCAAAGCAAATCACATACAAAGGCCACCAAATCATACTTTCCAAATTCACATGTCCAAGCAATCTAAGGAATCCAATAACCCATCAAGATCAACCCATCTATAGCAATCCACAGAGTGTGTGTATTCTCCAAGCCATAACCATCTTACCACTAACCTTGACACATGCATCATCAAGAACATCTCAAGCAAAATGTTCAACTCCATAACTCACAGATATAATAGTGTTTTGTGTAAGGGCTCTCTCTATGAAGTTGACAATGAGTGTACGCACACTCTCATGGGAAATTAGGCAACAATGTACAAGCAACAAGCAAACATTGATCTTATGATAGGAACACTAAGAAATGAGACTTCCACCACTCTTTCCAAAAACTTACTTAAGATTAGAATAGTCAACACAAAAGGTTATAACGTGGATTGAGTTCAGAGCTATATGAAAAAAAATAAAAAGGATTCAAAAAATTCCAAGTACATACAAAGGGAATCTTATTAAATATCTCAGTACACCACACTTCTCACTCGATGTACCCTCCAACTTTTCAAATCATCAAATAATAATACTTTTCCTTCTTCTTCCTCTTCTCTCTCTTTTGTTTTTCAACAATTTGATGGAAAAACACATACCACTTTGGTATTCTTGCCATTTCTACCCAACCTTTTTTTTTTCTCCTTTTTTTCTCTCTTCTTTTTTTCTTTTTCTCTTCTTCTTCTTCTTTTTTTCTTTTTTGAATTTCACTCAATTCAACACTTTGCAACTTGTATTATTCTCTTTTTATCTTCTTCTCTCTATTTTTTTTTTTTATAGTTGAAAATGATAAGATAAAACAAAGACAATGCAAGTTTCACACCTAGTATACACTTGGAAGTAAAAAGGGTAGAAAAATTAGTGTATAGGTTATACTCCAATGTGGAGAGACATGGATGATATGGGCATATGAAAAGAAAATGCTACATGTGTTTATTGGCTCAAAATTGGCTACTAGGGTCTATGATGGAAAAGGTTAGCTTGAAAGGCTCCAACTTTGATCCTAGGTTGACCTTCGTCATATCCCAAGTATATCCATCATACCACAAACCATGTAATGATATACTCAAAAGTAGTGCCCAATTCAACAGATCAATAAACGCTTATCACAATTTACTGCATTTTTAGGCTCTCAATCTTCTCCAAACTCTCATGAATACTTAAGCAAAAGCGTTTTCTACCTACATTTGTCAAACCACCATCTTACTACAAAACTTGGATGAGTGCATTAAGAATTCTGTGAATATTTCAGCAACAATGATTATGGTGGGTTTGGTGAATTCATGAAGATATCTATGGATGAGAATGAGTACACTTGTGAAAAGGATGCACATGTGATGCAAATTCAAAAAATTGACACATGAAAATATACCACAGAGTTCCAACAGACATTTTAAATACTAAATTTGCACCACCACCCCACAACTTAAATAAACATTGTCCTTGATATTTAAGAATCAAAATTGAATGAAAAAGAACTAAAAATGGTAGAATACACCTGATAAGTGACAAGGGTAGCTCACTAAGCACCAAAGATGATAACCTGAAATGACGAAATGAAACTATCCTACAATCAAAAATAAAGAAAACAACAGTAAGCAAAAAGGAAAAGAAAGAAAATAAGAGAAAATGAAAATAAAACAAAACAAACAAAGAAGAACATACCTGTGTAGTGAGGTCAAGGTTGATAGACCAGATCTACAAGTGGAATGTTTTCCACTTCCGAAACTTTCCTATCAATTAATACTTTAAGGCGTTGACCATTTACTTTAAAGATTCAACTATTCTTAGGATCCTCTATTTCTACCGCCCCGTCTTCAAAAATATTTTTCACTACAAAGGGGCCAGTCCACCTAAACTGAAGTTTTTCTTGGTGCTTGTGAAGCCCAAAATCATATAGGTATACTTGGTCATTAGGCTCAAACCTCTTCCTAAGAATATTTTTACCATGAAACGCTTTCATTTTAATCTTATAGACTTTAGACTTAGGCAAAGGTTTCAATTTAACTCTTGGTGCTTTCATACTTACAAGAATCTATTTTCCACCTTTCTTAGACAACTCCTCAAATTTTGATTGTCAAGCCTATGTGCCATAATCTCGAGTTTCATAAAAGAAACAACACAAATATCAACAACTTAAGATAAATCACTAATAGTATCAAACTCAGACTTCACAAGGGAATATTCAAGGGGATCAAAATCATGAGTTGTGTGAACTCCCTTGTCTATAAGTGCATCAATCATGTACGTTTGGTGGCACTTGTCATCTATTGGCTATTTCTCAATATGGAAAATGTTGACCTCCATGGTCATGTGTTCAAAAGATAGTTTCGTCAACCTATTCTTATAATTTATAAGTGCATTAGCCCTAGCAAGGAAAAGTCTATCTAATATGAGAGGAATCTTAGAGTTAGACTCAACAACTGACTAAGTGTTAAAAATTAAGAAATCAACAGGATAATAAAACTTGTCAACTTGGATCAAAACATCCTCAACTATCCCTCTCAGTTTCTTAATTGAACAATCAGCCAACTGAAGCACAACAGAAGTAGGCTTAATTTTAATCAAACCAAGTTGCAAATAAATGGAATAAGGCATTAAATTAACACTAGCTCCTAAATCTAGCAAGGTTTGCCCAAACTCATGATTTCCAATACTACATGCAATCGTTGGACAACCAAGATCCTTGTACTTATAAGGAATTCGCTGCTCAATTAGAGCACTAACTTGCTCTGTCAGGAATGTTGTCTTCTTCACTTGGTGCTTCCTCTTAACTGTACACAAATCTTTAGTAACTTTTGCAATAGTAGGAACTTGTTTAATAACATGCAAAAGAGGAAGGTTAATTTTTACTTGCTTGAGGTTCTCCAAGATTTCATTGTTAGGATCCAAAGTTCACTTGCTCAGTTTTAAAGCTTGAGGGAATGGTACCTTAACAGGATTCTTTGTCACCTCAGGTTCCTTGGGCAGCTTGGCATCACTAATATCTTGATTCTTTTCCGCATCCTTTGATTTGTTCATTATTGAAATGTGTAATGACTTACCACTCCGGGTCACAATAGCATTCACATCCTTTAAATTCTCTTGTGCCATGTGTTGTCCATGGGGTGTGAACTGAGCTTGAGAAGGGAACTTTCCTTGCTCATTCACACTCAAGGAGCTCATCATCTTAGATATATGACTCTTGATCTCTTTGCTTTCTTTAACAACCTGCATAATCAAATATTTAAATTTTTTATTAGTTTTACCATGTGCTTCAATAAAAGCATGTAAAGTATCTTCTACTAAGTTCCTAGAAGATGAAGGTGTATGATATGGTGCAAGATATGTTCCGGAGGGTTGTGCAAGCAGCTGGTTTTCAGACTTCTAGCTAAAATTGGGGTGATTACACCACCCAGGATTGTAGGTATTAGAGAAAGGTGCAACAGGTTTCATGTACATACCTAAGGCATTGCATTGTTCCTCATACATCCCTCTCATCACAGCAAATGTGAGACACTCTTCGGCAAGGTGATCTATCCCACTACACATAAAACATGGTCCAAAAGACTCTGCATGATTACCCACGTGTGTTGCCTTTAAGTCCTTAGTCTTTAACACATCTAGCTCCCTAGTGAGCATCTCAACCTTAGCCTTTAAGTTATCCTCTTCCCTGAGATGGTAAATTTCACTGCCATATAGGTTTCTTGTTGATCATGACCTATTTGTACTCTCAGTAGCATTAGGTCCAATCTAAGTGTGAGTTTTTTCAGAAAGCTCATTGAGGTATTCTATGGCCATATCAGGATCTTTTTGTAAGAACTCACCGTTACACATCATCTCCACAAATTGGCACTCTCTAGGTGTAAGTCCCTTACAAAAATAACTCACTAAGCGCCAATTCTCATACACATTGTGAGGACACATACTCAACAACTCCTTAAATCTCTCCCAAGGTTGATATAAAGTCTCACTGTCATTTTGTGCAAAGGTGGAGATTTGTCTTTTTAAAGCATTGGTCTTATGTTAGGGAAAGTACTTATTAAAGAAAACCTGAGTCACCTCATTCTATGACCCAATAGATAATGGTCTTAGTGAGTATAGCCAACTCTTAGCTCTATCATTCAAAGAGAAAGGAAAGAACTTAAGTCTCACAATGTCATTAGTTGCATTTTGACTATGAAAAGTAGCAACTACTTCCTCAAACTCCCTATTGTGCACATATGGATTTTCATTTTCCAAGAAATGAAAAGTAGGGAGTAATTGTATCATCCCTGTTTTAAAATCCAGTTGGCGAATATTAGCTAGAAATGTGATGCATGATTGTGTGGCTATGCATGTAGGGTGGAGGTAATCCTGAAGGGTCCTAATGGATTGATCTCCATGTTCACTCATTTCCTTAGAATTAGAAAAATTATCAAACAAATTATTAGAAAAATTAGACTTTGACTTTGACTCTAACACAAGTTTACAAGCAAACTAACCCAATGCATCTCTATACCTGTGCATGCAAGGTAGAGAAAAATGCAACACTAAAAAAAAAAAAAAACTATAAAAAGAAAAATAAAATAAAATAAAGATGTAGCAAGCTTGTGATGACCCGCTTTTACGTGTATTTTTACTGAAGTGTTGTTTTTATTTTAATTAATATATTGGTTTATTTATTTTAAATAAATGTATTTTAATTGGTTTTTATTTATTTGATGCGGTGTTTAATTTATTTAGTCGTTTTACGGTTTTTAAAATTGTTTTCGGCTAATCAGTTTTGGGTTCCGGAGTGAGGACTGGACCTCATTTCTTTTCCCTCATCTTTTCTTTTTCTTTTCTATTTTTCCTGTTTCTTTTTCCTTTTTCCTTCTTTTTCTTTCTTTTTTTCTTCTTTCTTCTCCTTTCTCTCCCGGGTACACCGAACAGTTCTTTTTCTCCTTCCCGTCGCCGCCCCTTTGACCACCCAGTTCTCTGCCGTCCGGCAACCGTTTAGTGTGTTGCGACTAAACTCTGACTCAAATTAATGAACCAAAAATTTAGTGCAGTTTTACCCGCAAGTATACAGGAGTTGTAGTATCTTACAGGATCGAATCCACAGGGATTGACTTTTGTAATAAAGAAAATAAATTTAGACAATGAAATGAAATTACTAAAAGAAACGTACAATCGAATATGAAGATATGGAGAAAAACTAAGGTTTCGAGGATCCGTCTAATAATTTATGATATTGTTTCCGATTGATTTACTTCAATTAAACTAGAATAATGATTCCGTTTAATTGGAATATTTAGCAATTAAGATCAAGAAAAACAGACGCTTATGATCGAGCGTGAACGATTGATGATTAAAACATTTACAAATCTATTTGAATACCACAGGGATTCCTCAAGCATTCACTGTATTCGGAAATCACAATGAATCAAGACGAGTATATAGATAATCAAAATATCCAATAATAAAATCTTTCAATCGATCAAGCGCGTAAAATAGATTTTACGTGGATTTGAAAACAATATTTAAATCATTAAACTTCACCTCTAACCTTAGTATGAAAATTTAGCCAATCATATCTATTACAAATACTATAGAAATCACATAAATATTATTCATTAAAACTAAAATAAAACACAAGAAATACTAGACAATAATTTAGAAACAATAAAATTTGGAACTCAGCCGACGCCTACCAAAAGTAAAAACAAGAAAATGAAGTAATCTAGTACGAGAGAATTCTAAGAATTAACAATGGAAAACTTAGAAAACAGAACAAAAGAAAGTCTACAAACGAGAGAGAGAGAGCTGCCACCGAAAGTCTGGACAAGAAATGCCTCTCACCGACTTCTCTTTTTCAATTCCAGCCCAACTCAATTCCTCACACGTCTCTCTCTTTTTTTTAATCAATCAAGCACAGCTAAGTACCTACTGCACCGACACTTCTCTTTCTCTCTACACGTCCAGCACAACATCTCACTCTCAACTCCCCACGTAAATCAATCTCTAACCGACTCTTTAAATCACCACCCCCTGCTAATTTCCTGCACACCACATCCACGTCTCTCTCTATTTATCAACTCACCTTCCCTCTCTTACGTAATCTGCCCCTCAACCCCCACACCGATTGCTCCTGACCTCTCCTCCTTCTCTTGGTTTACGTCCAGCAACATATATATATAGCTGCTTCTAGTCGTCCACTCCTCCAATCACAATAATTTATTCCAGCCTTAATCACCACTGATTCTCCACTCTTCACTCCCCTTTAATCACGGCACCTCTCTTTATCTCTACCGTCCAGCATAAAGTCAGAAAACTCAAGCATTATTTCTACCAGCACGTCTTCACGTTTCCTGCCGACACTCCCTCAGCTTTACTTTCCAGCATTTATTTCACTCACACGTTTACTTCCCATGTCAATCTCCATTTCTATTCAGCCAAATATCACACGACAACTTGCTTTATCTTTAATCAATCGACTCTTACTTCTGGAACTAAACACCACTCAAATGCTGAAAATAAAGAAATAATCCACCGACTTCTCTCTTCAATTCAATCAAGCGCCGATTTCCTCTCCTCTATCAACGTAAAAAGTCAAGCAATCAATTAGCTGCACCAACCATCAAAACCAATTTAAATAACCGCCTCAAGAAGACGCAAACGTGAAGACGTGAATTTTCTTTCCGTATAAGTCCAGCTCCATTCCCTTCTGTCCTTCACTTCTTCTTTTGCCAAACTTGTTCTTGACTTTTACATTATATGTATTTATCCACCGCAAATTACTTTCTTCATGCATCTATAAACAACCAAGTAAGAAAGTCACTATCAAAAGTCTTCGTCTTTATTTTTAGCTGCCCAAGTACACTTCTTCATTTCTTCTCTTCGTTCCTCTCAATTAATATGCACTTTTGGTCAAAAGTTCCAACCGAATTCCATCTGAATTTTATTTAAGCTGAAAATAAGAAGAAAAAATAATACTCAAAAAAATAAATTAAAAGAAAAATAGATTATAAAAATAAACTATATATGTGAGGAAATATTGTCCAATTAAATTATAGTTATAAAATTAAGCATAAACATGATATCAATCAATTAAAAATTACAATTCGTATTTATGCTTATTAACTATTTTTCTATCTAAAACCAATAATAGTGTCACGAAGAATTTAAAATACATTGGTTTTAAATAGCTAAAACATGCAATATTTCAGCTCAATCATAGTGCACCACCACCACCATTCTCTTCCCCTTCCACCAGAGATCATCCCCACCAATTTTTAGAGGCATCGGATCAACCGTTAGCCTCCGTGAGCCGCCGGAAGTCACTGCACCTACTCTATTTTTGCTCCTATCGCCGGTTGCTTTCACAACCCAGAACCGCCGCTCGCCGATGGTGTGGCCCACACCACCCACCCAGTTTTCTTCCCCTCTCACCGATGAACAATCCCACCAAGTTTCACCTCCATCCGAGCCACCGTTAGCCGCCACGAGCTCCTCAAAGCCATACGGTTTTTCACCGATTCTGGCGCCGTCGCACCACCTCTGACCACCATCTCTTCACAACTTCTTTCCCTACCTCTTGCCGACCTAAACCACCCATTTCCAGCCTCGATCCGTTGCCGGAGTAGTTCCCACGAGCTCAACTCCATTCAGCCCCTTTTTGGCCTTCAACCGCCATTTCCACCACTACCCACGGCCAAACTCCACTTCCTTTAGCTTCATAAACATCCTTAGACCCTTCCCTATCAATCCCGAGCCTTGGTTTGTCCCCGTTCAAAAGTGGGTATTTTACAACCCACGACCATAGTGAAATTTCACTGTTACGTTGCTTTTCTTCCGCCGTTTGCAACGCCGCGTGTTTTCTAAAAATACCATATAGCGCTGTAAGTATTTTCCAAACTCTACTTTTAGATTTAAATATATTTTGCTCATTCAATAAATATTTGTTGTTGGTTGGCTGATTTCGGACTGAGTCGGAGGAGTTCGGGGGTCGGATGGATTGAAGACGGAGTGTTTGGTTTTGCTTGTTTGTGTTTGCTTGATTATTTGAGCCATGAGGCGTGAGTTGCATATTGTGTTTATGTGCATAGTGTTTTAATCGAGAAAATCCCGTTTTATTTGCGTAAATGGTTTTGGGTGCGTGTGTCTCACGATCCCAAGCCGGGATGGGTTATTATCTCGATGGAGCTCCTCTGGTCACTCAGGAGTGGATAAAACTGAGTGACATCCCCTGGGTTGTGATTGAGTTGAATTATTGCATTTTTAATGATTTTGGAACCAATATATATTAATTCTTTCATTACCTTATCATTGGTTTTATATGGAAAAATGAATAAATCAAAGTTGTGATTTTAATTGATTAAAAGTATGAATTTCTGCTCTAATTTTATCAACTGCCAATTAATATGGATTATGGTACATTTCGCTCGAGCGGCGGCTTCAGTGAGCTCGAGCGAGATGCGGGAAAAGAGATCGCTCGAGCAGTGGCATTTGGCCGCTCGAGCGAATTCAGGTAGAGTCGAACGCTCGATGTTCGCTCGACAGGCCACTCGAGCGAACTTAGGCAGAGTCGAATGCTCGATGTTCGCTCAACACTCCGCTCGAGCGAATATCGCATTTTTACAGATTAGGGTTCATTCCGCCGTCAGAGTATATATATGTTTTTTTTACATCTTAGGACGACCCTTGGGCTGGAAAACTTGGTTTTTGAGTAGAGAAACACTTAGAATTTATTTTTTCCTTTGATTTTCGTTCAGATTCGAAGAAGAGGATTCATTCAATCGATCATTCACGCAGCTACACAATTTCCACTGGATCATTCACTCACACTGCAGTAGATTGAAGAACTTCTTGAGGGGTCCAATTGCCACTGCAGCTCAGCCTCCTCCACCGCTTCGAATCCTCATCTCCATTCAACTGGCTTGATCTTTTCAATTTCCTACTTGCTATTTCATTTCAGTTTTGATTTTCTGAATTATTTTAGAGAATTTTGATTTAGACGTTTGAGAAATTTATTTGTTATTCATTCAATTCATGTTATTTATTTTTATTGTTTCGTTAAACTTTCATTTTAGTAGTGATTGCAATTACGGTGGTTTAATTTGAGAATTTGTGATTTGAACATAATGATGAACCCTAGAACATTGATTTTGGGGCTTTTCAATTTCAGTGCATGTTTTGTCAATTACTTCCTAATTTAGTTTCATTCTTAATTTAGTTTTATCAATTTCTGAGTTTAATCTATTAGTCATTTACATTCCGATCCGACAATCAAAATCCAAAAATATGAATCTAGTCCAAGACTAGTGTCCTCTCCCATCCATTGCACATATCATCATTTTATTTTCTCTTTGTGAAGTTTTTCACCTTTTTCAACGAGTTTGATTTCTAAGTAACTTTCCCTGAGGAGATGATCTAGGAATTTATTCCTAATTATTACACGACATCCTCCTGCACTTGGGATAGCTTTAGTGCTACTCATTTTTGAGTGAGTCAAGTTTTTGGCGCCGTTGCCGGGGAGAGTATTTTAACTTAAATTTAAACTCTTTATTTTTGTTATGCTCTTTAAACTGATGTTTCATGTCATGGGTGAGGGACAGTTCAAATAGGTTGCATAGAGTCACATCGAGTGTTGAGAGTAGTATACACAGTTTGGAGATAGATAGCTCTTCTGTCTTTTCTATTAGTGAGTCGGGTGAGGAAATTGAAATTGAACCGGAAAATATGGCTGCACCTGCACCACGCACTCTCAAGGATTATTTGCAACCCACTCTCACCACTACACCATCATGCATAGTTTTACCTGAAAATGCATCTAATTTCTCTATTAAGCATGGCGTGATGTCAGTGATACCTCAGTTCCACGGGATGGATTATGAGAGCCCTTACCAGCATTTGACAGACTTTGAGTTGGCTTGCACCACTTTTATCACTAGGGCTGTTATTGATGAATTCATTAGACTTCGTCTGTTTCCTTTCTCTTTAAAGGATAAAGCGAAGATTTGGTTTAATTCTTTGAGGCCTAATTCTATTTCTAGTTGGTCTGATATGCAGCGTGAATTCTTACAAAAAAATTTTCCTTTTCAGAGAACACAGTTTTTGCAAGAGCAAATTAGTCAGTTCAGTCAGAGACCTGGTGAGACCTTTCAAGCCAGTTGGGAAAAAATTAAGGATTTGATGAACATCTATCCACATCATGGTTTTGAATCTTGGAGGTTGGTGAGCTATTTTTACACTGGTCTTACTCCAGAATGCAAGCAGTTTGTTCAGACAATGTGCAATGGGGAGTTCTTCAGCAAGGAACCTGATGAAGCACTATCATTTTTTGACTACCTTGCTGAGAGCGCACAACAGTGGAACACTCGTACTGATCGAGTTCCATTAGCAACACAGCCACTGAGGGCTATTTCTGGAGGGGGTAGATATGAGCTTAAAGAAGACACCGATGTTCAGGCCCGAATAGCTGCATTGACTAGAAGACTAGAGGTCATGAAAATGGAAAAAGTGAAGGCTATGAAAGTAGTAGAGGCATGTTCTATATGTGCTGATTCAACCCATAAGACCCAAGATTGCCCGATTATGCCAGTATTTCAAGAAGGTGGGTCTGAGCAGATGCAATCAGCTAACTGGGTTAATAGAGCACAGAATCAGCCTTTCTCCAACACATATAATCCGGGGTGGAGGAATCACCCAAATTTTTCATGGAGAAATGATCAGCCTGGTCGGTCCCCACCACCTCAACAGCAGCCATTTAATCAGGGTGCTCCTCAGCACCAGTATCCACCATATCAGAATCCTCCGAGCTATCCTTATGTAGCTCCTCCTGGATTTCAGCCTCATGTAGCTGCACAGAGTTCTCAGCCTTCATCATCTACAAAGAAGACTCTAGATGACAGTATGGCTCAGATGGCTAATACACTTCAGCAATTCATGCAGATTCAGGCCACCACAAATAATCAGAACACTCAGGCCATAAATGAGTTGCGAGGTACTATTAATAAGATGAGCACAACCTTGAGCACCCTAGAGAGAGGGAAATTTCCAGCACAACCTCAGCCTAATCCTCAAGTGTACAGGCAGCAACAACAACAAGTGCATAATGTCTCAAGGGATGTTATTGAGACAGCAAAGGTAGTTCTTACTTTGAGAAGTGGGAAGGAAGTTCCCCAACCAGAGATGCCTATAGACACACAGGTAGTTGGTCCTACACCTGAAGATGTAACAGAGAATGATGAAGTTGAGAAAGAACCAGAGGTAGTAAGACTAGAGCTGAAGAAGCCTGTGAGTGCAGATGTTGAGACTAGTAAGGGATACCAACCTGTGGTTCCCTATCCTCAGAGATTGGCAGCTGGCCAAAAGAACAAGTATCACACGGAGATCCAAGAGATTTTCAAGCAAGTGAAGATCAATATTCCACTCTTGGATGCCATACAACAAGTGCCTTCATATGCAAAATTTTTGAAGGACTTGTGCATAGTGAAGAGGAAGCTGAATGTGAAGAAGAAAGCTTTCCTAACAGAGCAAGTTAGTGCATTGATATTGAGCGAGACTCCTCAGAAGTTTGGAGATCCTGGCTCTCCCAACATCTCCATTATGATTGGTGAATCACGCATTGGGAGAGCTTTACTTGATTTGGGGAGTAGTGTGAACTTGCTACCGTTCTCAGTATATGAGCAGTTGGGATTGGGTGAGCTGAAAAAGACCTCCATCATGCTACAGCTAACTGACAGATCCGTTAAGGTACCGAGGGGTATTGTAGAGGACGTGTTGGTCCATGTGGACAAATTCTACTACCCAGTGGATTTTGTGGTTCTTCACATGCAGCAGCCGGTCTCCACTATTTATCAAGCTCCTGTCATCCTAGGAAGACCATTTTTAGCTACATCAAATGCATTGATCAATTGCAGAAGTGGAGTTTTGAAGCTTACCTTTGGGAACATGGCACTTGAGTTGAACGTTTTCAAAGCTTGCAAGATGCCAGCACATTTTGATGACACAAGCGATCTGAATGCTGTGGAGAGTTTGACACCAACATATTTTATTTGCTCAACTTCTCCATTCTCTGATGATGATTATATTTTTCAGACACCTGAATTTTTACTTGATGAGAAAATTGATCATATCAATGAAGATGACTTTGATTTTTTTGATTGTTTTGCAGATTCATCTTTACCACTTGAAGTACAATTTGCGGGAGCAAGATGGAAACCCCAGTTTGAAGCTCTACGACCACCAGACATGCTTAAATCTTCAGAGGAAGAAGTTCCCCAGTTGGAACTGAAACCACTTCCTCAAGATTTAAAGTATGTGTTCCTTGGTCCTGAAGAAGGCACTTTTCCGGTGGTGATTTCCTCAAAGCTAAATCAGAAGGATGAAGCCCAGTTGATTGAAGTATTAAGGAAGCATCGAGGCGCAATTGGTTGGACAATAGCTGACATCAAAGGCATTGATGCCGCTGTATGTACCCACAGAATCAATCTTGAAGACGATGCTAGACCAGTTCGTGATGCTCAACGTAGGCTCAATCCTACCATGAAGGAAGTTGTGAAAGAGGAGGTGCTTAAGCTACTTGCAGTGGGTATCATTTATCCCATCTCAAACAGTAAGTGGGTAAGTCCAACTCAAGTGGTACCAAAGAAATCTGGTTTGACTGTTATAAAAAATGATAAAAATGAGTTGATTCCAACTAGAATGGTTACTGGCTGGAGAATGTGCATTGACTATAGAAAACTTAACTCAGCCAGTAGGAAGGATCATTTTCCTTTACCATTCTTGGATCAAATTTTGGAAAGAGTAGCTGGTAATGCATATTATTGTTTCTTGGATGGCTATTCTGGTTATTATCAAATTGCTGTAGCACCTGAGGATCAGGAGAAAACCACTTTCACCTGTCCTTTTGGCACTTTTGCTTTTACTAGAATGCCTTTTGGTTTGTGTAATGCTCCAGCTACTTTTCAGAGATGCATGATGAGTATTTTTTCTGATATGATTGATAACATTTGTGAAATATTCATGGATGATTTCTCTGTTTTTGGAAAATCCTTTGAGAGTTGTTTGCATAATTTGGCACGTATTCTCCAGAGATGTGAGGAAAGAAATCTTTTACTTAATTAGGAGAAATGCCAATTTATGCTCACTCAGGGCATTGTATTGGGGCATATTGTTTCTTCTGAGGGTATAAAGGTTGACAAGGCAAAGATTGAATTAATATCTAAACTTCCTATTCCTAGGATAGTTAGGGATATTCGTTCTTTTCTTGGTCATGCTGGCTTTTATAGGCGGTTTATTCAAGGGTTTAGTTCTATTGCAAAACCTTTGTGCACTCTTTTACAAAATGATATTGAATTTGTTTGGACTGATGAGTGCCAAAAATCTTTTGAAACCCTTAAGAAATTGCTTACCACTGCACCTATTGTGCAACCTCCGCAGTGGGACCTTCCCTTTGAGATTATGACAGATGCTAGTGACTATGCCTTAGGAGTTGTTTTGGGGCAGCGGGTGGATAATAGGCCATTTGTGATTTATTATGCTAGTAGGACCTTGAATGATGCCCAGAAAAATTATACCACTACTGAAAAAGAATTGCTTGCAGTGGTTTTTGCACTTGATAAATTTTGGACTTATATTCTTGGTTCTCCTCTTACTATTTTCACTGACCACTCTGCTCTTAAGTATTTTTTGGCTAAGAAAGATGCAAAGCCACGCTTGATTCGCTGGATTCTATTACTTCAAGAGTTCAACATCAACATTAAGGACAAGAAAGGAGTTGAAAACGTGGTAGCTGACCACCTCTCTAGATTGTCATCATCTCCTTCTTCAAATGTCAGCCTTCCTCTTAATGATAGTTTCCCGGATGAGCAGCTGTTTGTGGTTGATAGAGCTCCCTGGTATGCTGACATAGTCAATTATCTGGTGACTGAGCGAATGCCTTTTGAATGGTCCACCCAAGATAACCGTCGGTTTCTCTCTGAGGTACGACACTTTTATTTTGATGATCCATATCTTTTTAAATATTGTTCGAACCAATTGATTCGTAGATGCATTCCTGATGATGAGTTTTCTTCTGTTTTGAGATTTTGCCATATGGGTGCATGTGGTGGTCATTTTTCAGCAAAGAAAACAGTTTCAAAAATTTTGCAAAGCGGTTTTTACTGGCCTTCCATGTTTAAAGATGCTTATAATTTTTGCAAGGCTTGTGAGCCTTGTCAAAAATTGGGATCCATTAGCAAAAGAGACATGATGCCTCTTTCCCCTATTCTGACTTTAGAAATTTTTGATTGTTGGGGAATAGACTTCATGGGACCTTTTCCGGTTTCTTTTGGAAACACATATATTCTTTTAGCTGTGGATTATGTTTCAAAATGGGTGGAGGCCATTGCTTGCAAAACAAATGACCATCATGTTGTCCTGAAATTTTTGCAATCTTTGTTTGCTCGTTTTGGCATGCCAAAAGTTATTATAAGTGATGAGGGTTCTCATTTTTGCAACAAATCATTTTCTACACTTGTGAAGAAATATGGTATTACACACAGAGTTTCTACCCCTTATCACCCTCAAACAAATGGGCAAGCTGAATTGGCAAACAGAGAGATAAAAATTATTTTAGAGAAAACCATCAAGCCTAATAGGAAAGATTGGTCGGTTAAACTTCTTGATGCTTTGTGGGCTTATAGGACAGCTTTTAAAACAAATCTAGGGATGTCTCCTTATCGATTAGTTTATGGTAAAGCTTGTCATTTACCTGTTGATATTCAGCATCGAGCTCTTTGGGCTATAAAACATGTTAACATGTCACTTGATGAAGCTTCAGGGTTGAGAAAATTGCAGATCAATGAATTGGATGAAGCTCGTCGGAATGCTTATGACAACGCTCAGATTGCAAAGGAACGCATGAAAATATTGCATGATCAGAAAATTCATCCAAAGCATTTCACACTTGGCCAGGAAGTTCTTCTTTACAACTCTCGCTTGCACATTTTTCCTGGAAAGTTGAAATCCCGATGGAGTGGGCCGTACATTGTAAAGACCGTTCATCCTCATGGTGCGGTAGACATTGTCAATCCGAAGAATGGTAATAGCTTCACTGTCAACAGACAACGTCTAAAGTCATTTCTGAAGGTCTTTGATCCACATGAAGAGATCTTGCTTGTGCAAGACCCCAGGGAAGTGTTTTGATTTGCTTCTCCTTCTTTACAGTTTTCTTTACTTGCTTTGTTTTTATTTGTTCTTTTGCTTTGATTTTATATTTCATGTTGATTGTTTGTTTTGCTTGCTTAGTTCTGTGCACTTTCTTTTCTTTCGTTCGACTCATTGAGGACTATGTCTCTCACTAGTTGGGGGGTAGCATGTGTGCACATTTTTTAAAAAATAAATAAATAAATAAGATTTGTGAAATTTGAGCATCTTGGTGGAGTAGTTGAGCAGGATTATTTGTGAAGATTTATTTTCAAGGTTAAACATAGAGCATGATTTTTGATGCATCATATTTTGTCGATATGTGGCTTAAAACACCGGGATGTTATGCTTATTGAGATGAAACTTGATAAAATTTTTGTAGAATGAAAGGCAAATTTTGAAGGACATTTTGCACATGCTTACGCTTGTAGTGTTCCTTATTTACCATTCATTGATTTAACACTGGAGAAGTAAACTGCAGGACTACCGAGCCATGCCAAAAAGAAAAAAAAGAAGAAAAAAAAGAAAACAAAAAAAAAAAAAAGGGAAAAGGATTTGAAAAGATTAGAATGAAAAGAAAAAAAGAAAAAAAAGAGAAAAAAAAAAAGAGAGAAAAGGAATAAAGGCAACTTAGTGAACTTTCCTAAGTAAAAAGGGCTAGAAACAGTTACCCAAGACTTTGGGGGTTGAGTGTCCAACCTTTAAAAACAGAGCTGGTGTGAAAACTGCTAGACCCTTGGGCTTTGAGGTAGTTAGAATCAACAATGATTAATCTTAAGGTTGAAAAATCCTATGGCAAATCATGGCTAGTAATGAGGAACACACAACCGATCTAGCTCCACACACACATTTGAGTTCTGAGACATTTGCCTTAATTCTATTGAAAGATTGTTAAGATAGTCTTGGTGGGTATAACCCTTGGGGGTTGAGTAGTAACGTGTCACTTTTGTGAGAATTCAGAATTGTGTTTGATTGTTTTTGTTTGAATTTCGATCTTTATGCAATATTCATCTCAATTAATTTTCACTATTTTACTCAAGGATTAGCAAAATGCTAGTTGGGGGGTGTGATTGAGTTGAATTATTGCATTTTTAATGATTTTGGAACCAATATATATTAATTCTTTCATTACCTTATCATTGGTTTTATATGAAAAAATGAACAAATCAAAGTTGTGATTTTAATTGATTAAAAGTATGAATTTCTGCTCTAATTTTATCAACTGCCGCCGCTCGAGCGAAGTCAGGCAAATTCAAACGCTCGACTTCCGCTCGACAGTAGGCTCGAGCGAGATGCGGGAAAAGAGATCGCTCGAGCGGAGGCATTTGGCCGCTCGAGCAAATTCAGGCAGAGTCGAACGCTCGATGTTCGCTCAACAGGCCGCTCGAGCGAACTTAGGCAGAGTTGAACGCTCGATGTTCGCTCGACACTCCGCTCGAGCGAATATTGCATTTTTACAGATTAGGGTTCATTCCGCCGTCAGAGTATATATATGTTTTTTTTACATCTTAGGACGACCCTTGGGCTGGAAAACTCGGTCTTTGAGTAGAGAAACACTTAGAATTCATTTTTTCCTTTGATTTTCGTTCAGATTCGAAGAAGAGGATTCATTCAATTGATCATTCACGCAGCTACACAATTTCCACTGGATCATTCACTCACACTGCAGCAGACTGAAGAACTCCTTGAGGGGTCCAATTGCCACTGCAGCTCAGCCTCCTCCACCGCTTCGAATCTTCATCTCCATTCAACTGGCTTGATCTTTTCAATTCCCTACTTGCTATTTCATTTTAGTTTTGATTTTCTGAATTATTTTAGAGAATTTTGATTTAGACGTTTGAGAAATTTATTTGTTATTCATTCAATTCATGTCATTTATTTTTATCGTTTCGTTAAACTTTCATTTTAGTAGTGATTGCAATTACGGTAGTTTAATTTGAGAATTTGTGATTTGAACATAATGATGAACCCTAGAACATTGATTTTGGGGTTTTTCAATTTCAGTGCATGTTTTGTCAATTACTTCCTAATTTAGTTTTATCAATTTCTGAGTTTAATCCATTAGTCATTTACATTCCAATCCGACAATCAAAATCCAAAAATATGAATCTAGTCCAAGACTAGTGTCCTCTCCCATCCATTGCACATACCATCATTTTATTTTCTCTTTGTGAAGTTTTTCACCTTTTTCAACGAGTTTGATTTCTAAGTAACTTTCCCTGAGGAGACGATCTAGGAATTTATTCCTAATTATTACACGACATCCTCCTGCACTTGGGATAGCTTTAGTGCTACTCATTTTTGAGTGAGTCAGGTTTTCGCAGGGTGACTACCGGATCGCACGATACGGTAACGCTGTCGTGTCGATTCCGTGGTCCCTAGAGTGGCGGGGACTAGAGGATGGCCTGGCCAGGTACGCGCGGGGCGTGAGTCTGGGCATCGCTCGTTTAGGTGTCACATGCGTAGTCGTTACCTGCGGTGTGGCACAGAGCTAGGGTGTGCGGGTGATCCCTAGGGGAGATCATGCTGCATGCATAACTGGATTGTTTTTATGGTTTTCGGATGTGGGCCATTTTTTGGGAAAATGGCGATGTTTGGTTTTCGAGACTTTTGATCTATTTTTTGGGAAAATGGTGGTTTGGGCCATTATCTGGGATAATGGCTAGGCTTGGTTTTAAGGATATGTTTTTGTGGGCCAAATGGGTTTTTGGCGTGCGTGGAAAAATTATGGTTTTTTGGCACATGTGCATTGGTTTTTCTTTCATGCATATTGTTTGAGTTTTATATGTTTTTATCTAGTGGTGTTTGGAGTTTACTTACCTGCGGCACCATTTTTGGTACCGTAGATTTTGGTGCAGAGATCGAGGATGAGGAGGAGGAGGCTGAGCCCGAGGATGCGGCTCTGCCGGGATGCTGATGTTATGTTTTGTATTTGATTTAAAATTATATTTGTGTCTTGTAATATTTATTTATGTATGTTTTGAATAGCTTTGTATTAAACAAGAAAAATTATGGTACTTAGTTATTGACTTGCTTTTCGCTACGTATTTCTCGTGCACATTCGTCGCTTATACACACACTTGGCACACATCGATAGGATGATGACCTGTGATGTCATCATCCGAACGTCTCGATTTCCCCGTGTTCATGCGTGGGGATTTGGGGGCGTCACAGGTGGTATCAGAGTGGTATGGCTCTGGGTAAAACCACATGTCCCTTAGGTAGTACCAGAATGTTTTTAAGGTTGTGTTTTAAAAATTATGTTAAGTAAAGTTGTTATTTGATTGGTTTTATTTGTTTAATTTGTTTTATTTGTTTGAACTTGTTTGCTTGTTTTTATTTATTTAGTTATGTGGTGTTGGTCTTTGGTTTTTGTTTTTGTTTGTTGTTGGTTTTATTTGTTTTTGTTTTTGTTTTCTTAAAAGGGGTCAAGGGTTGTGGTGGCAGGAAAAATGGTGAGACCAAGGAAATCTACTCAGGAGCCACGGGACAATACATCAAGAGATGACTCCATAGCCCAAGCAATACGGCAGATAACGGAGTTTATGCAGCAAAATTTTAGGCCACAGCAGGTAGGGCCTTGGCCACAACAAGGGGGTCCCTGGCCGCCACAAGGAGTGCCTTGTCCGCAACAAGGAGGACTTTGGCCGCAACCAGGAGGTCCTTGGCCATATCAGGGAGGGCCTTGGCTTTACCCGGGAGGATCTAGTAGCATGCTGCAAGCCGGATGCACCTATGAGCGCTTTCTGGTGCATAGGACCCCACACTTCACTGGAGAAGAGGATCCGCTTCAAGCTGGAAAGTGGATCAAAGACCTGGAAAGAACTTTTGAGGTGTGTGGTTGCACCGAGGCGCAACAGGTACTCTACGCCAGCTATCTGTTGCAAGGCACCGCTTTTGATTGGTGGAATACCAAGAGGGTGATACTAGAAGCAGAGTTGGGATCATTTGCCGCTGTAACCTGGCAACGCTTCAAGAAAGAATTTAACGACTGCTTCTTTCTCGCATTGGTAAGGAAGCAAAAGGCAAGAGAGTTCTCAAATTTGGTTCAAGGGAGCACGACAGTGGAACAGTACGCCCGAAGATTTATAGAACTTGGGCGGTTTGCTCCCCACCTTATCACCACGGAGGAGATGCGAGCTGAGCGTTTTCAGGAGGGACTACGCCCTAATATACGCCGTATGGTGGTCAACCACCGAATATCCACTTTTCAAGACTTAGTGGATGTGGCCACCCTTGTGAAGCGAGAGAATAATCTGAGTATGGGCTCCCCTCCGGATCATAAGAGGCAGAGTTTTTCTGGTGAAGGAAGCAGCTCAGGTTCGCCTCAGAAATTTGTTCAGCGGACCGGAACTCGACTGCAAGCATCCTCAGGTGTTCGAATGGGAGGACGTGTGCCTGTTTGCGGAGTTTGTAATAGAGCCCATGTGGGTGAGTGCCCTTCTGGTGGGGCTTGATGTTATAATTGTGGCCAGCAGGGTCACTTTGCCCGAGAGTGTCCAAGACCAGTTCAAGGAAGCCGTAGAGGTAGACGCGGTGGAAGAACAAATCCAAGGCAAGAGTGCAAGCCCGGGTTTATGCTATCACACCCGGAGATGTGGATGATGAGGCACCAGCGACCCATGATGCTGGAGTAATTACAGGTATGGATTAATTTAATTTAATTTTATGTTGGATTTAATTTTTGGTGTATTTGGTTTCTCCTTTGTTTTTGGATTTCATGGGTTATGTGTTTGGTTCAGGGAGAGTTCGTTTGTATGAGTTTTATGCTTGCACCTTGTTTGATTCCGGTGCTTCACAGTCATTTGTATCTTCCACGTTTGCGCGGATGTGTAATTTGGTCACGGAACCTTTGCCAAAGTCATTGGTAGTGGCTCTACCCGATGGTGAAATGGTGTGGTGCTCCAAGGTTGCGTTGGGATGCCCGTTAAATTTTGATGGAAGGTTCTTGGATGCTGATTTGGTGGTGTTTAAGCTGTTGGGTTTTGATATCATCCTTGGGATGGATTGGTTATACCGTTATTCTGCGAGTATTAATTGCAGAAGTCGGGTAATTACCTTTCAGCTTCCAGATGGTGATTGTCTGGAATTTGCGGGGAGTAAGTTAAAAGAAAAGCCGGTAATTATATCGGCAATTCAAGCAAGAAGAGAGATTGCATGGGGAGCGGATGCATTCTTAGTTCAGATGGTGTCTATGCCGTCTGAGAAGAAGTCTTTGGCAGACATTCCAGTTGTGGAAGAATTTCCCGAGGTGTTTGTGGATGACTTGCCCGGACTACCCCCTGTTCGGGAAATGGAGTTTGTTATAGACTTGGAACCTGGAGCGACTCCGGTACATAAAGCTCCTTATCGCATGGCACCGTCTGAATTAAAAGAGTTGAAGACTCAGTTGCAAGAGCTGGTAGATAAGGGATTTATTCAACCTAGTACGTCGCCGTGGGGTGCGCCAGTTTTGTTTGTTAAAAAGAAAGATGGTACCCTCCGTATGTGCATCGATTATCGGGAATTAAATAAGGTGACCATAAAAAATAAATATCCTCTCCTGCGGATAGATGATTTATTTGATCAGCTTCAAGGAGCAGCTGTGTTCTCGAAGATTGATTTGAGGTCGGGATACTACCAGCTGAGGATCAGAGACAAGGATGTGCCTAAAACTGATTTCAGGTCGAGATATGGGCATTATGAATTTAAGGTGATGCCGTTTTGGCTAGCTAATGCCCCTGCTTTTATGGATTTAATGAATCGAATATTTCGACCTTATCTGGATTCCTTTGTGGTAGTATTCATTGATGATATTCTGATTTATTCCTGAGATGTTGAAGAGCATGTGTATCACCTTCGTTTGGTACTTGGGAAATTGAGAGAACACCAGTTATACGCCAAGCTCAGCAAGTGTGAATTCTGGTTGGAGGAAGTCAGATTTCTTAGGCATGTGATTTCCCGAGACGGAGTGGCTGTTGACCCTAGTAAGGTGGAAGCCATTTTGTCATGGCAGCGTCCGACTACAGTGCGTGAGATCCGGAGTTTCTTGGGGCTTGCCGGATATTACCGAAGATTTGTGGAGGGATTTGCTCGCCTATCCGGACCTCTCACAGCTTTGACTCGGAAGAATGCAGAATTTGTTTGGTCAGATAAGTGTGAGAGAAGCTTCCAAGAATTAAAGAATAGGTTGATGACGGCACCAGTGTTAGCGCTTCCAGAACCACATAAGCCATTTGTAGTCTTCAGTGATGCGTCTAAGTTCGGTTTGGGTTGTGTCCTTATGCAGGAATGACGGGTTGTTGCCTATGCATCTCGTCAGCTAAAGGACCATGAGAAGAATTATCCAACGCACGATTTGGAATTGGCTGCGATTGTTTTTGCTCTCAAGATTTGGCGGCACTTTTTGTATGGGGAAGCATGTGAAGTATACACCGATCACAAGAGCCTGAAGCACTTATTTTCCCAGAAAAATCTGAATATGAGGTAGAGGCGATGGCTAGAGCTAATCAGTGACTACCAGTGTGAGATCAAGTATCATCCAGGGAAGGCTAATATAGTTGCTGATGCTTTCAGCCGAAAATCGCACTTGGAAGATGAAGCTGAGCCGTCGGAATTAGATTCTTTGCTTTGTGGGATGAGAAGGCTCCTTATTGAAAGTTCACAGCAAGAAGAGATTCTATCTTCAGTTCTTGACATTCGGGTAACTGATTTTGAGGAATTGAAGACTCTTCAAAGGAAGGATCTGAAGCTGCTGAATATCAGAAAAAGAGTTAGAAAATCTCGAGGGCCGTTCCATTATAGCATGGATAAAGATGGAATACTTCAGTTCTGAGATCGCAGAGTGGTCCCCAAAGATTCAGAATTCAAGGAGCGGATCATGGCAGAAGCTCATGTGGCCCCTTACTCAGTTCATCTCGGCAGTACGAAGATGTACCAGGACTCGAAGAAAAATTATTGGTGGGATGGAATGAAGAGGGATATTTGTAACGCCCGTCCTTATGGTGGGTCCTTTTTCATATCGATTTTGATAAAAACCGACGGGAATTACGATTCCTTTTCAATCTCTTTTCCATACATACCAGGAGACAAAAGACTCCATGTTATAAATAAAATCTCATTTTTTTTCCTTGATTAAAACTTTCAGCGGAAAACATTACATAACATAATTAAAGCTTTTAATGTGAAACATCTTGCCTAGGCCTTCTTGCTCTTCCCCTTGGGCTGTGCCTGTTCTGACCTGTCATGCTCATCTTATGCCTGGGAGGGCACACATAAAAACTAAAATGAGTCGATGACTCGTAAGCATTACTTCATACAGTCAAAATATAATAACATAGTTTTTCAGTCATGCAGTTATCATTCCATACATACATATCTTACGTAGCATGCATACGTCTTTCTTTTCGTTTGAAAACGTTTCGAGGTGGGGTTTTTATTTAAAACATGATTTCTTCTTTAAAACAGATCCCCACGCATCGCTGCCTTCGTTACTTAAATAATCTTCTCTTGCATTTATATTTCTACGTACATTCATGCATCCATACGTTCATTAAATCATCTTTTCTTACTTACGTACATTCATGCATTCGGTCCATTCATTCATACATACATACATGCATCCATTCTTAACATGCATTCGTTCATTCTTATCGCTTTCATGTGGCCGTTGCACACTGTTACGCCCCGTGCGCTGGGGTTAGCGGTCTTTTGGACCTGATTCCGCCCATGGCCGCGGGTTGGGAATCCATTCAGTCAGGGTGCAGCACTGGGTGCACTACCAGTACTACTTATCCGGCATTGCAATCTACCCATTTCTTTGATATCATTTCCAGTCCAGTCCATGTGGCCATTACGTATTTTCATACATCATACATTCAATCCGTTCATTTCTTTACAGTCCTTTCCTTTTCATTCATATCGTTTAAAGCATAATTTTTCTTTACTTTCATAAAAGTTGCTTTAAGAGAAGTTTCTTTAAGAGGAAAACTGATTTTCTTTCTTTTCCATTAAAGTTATTTTAAAAAGAGTTATTTTATTTTAGAAAAGATGGTTTTCTCTCTTTATCAATCCTTACAGTCCTTAACAGTTATAACGTCTTTTAAAGCTTCATTTCGTTTCCTTTCATCAACATACATACAATACGTACTACTTATAGCATCCATTCACATGCATACACGTACATAATTTGGGTGCATAAAAAAGGGCTGCCAAGGAAGGCCGTTACGTACTTATACTTGAAAACTTACGTTTCATTTTCCTTTTTATAGAAAAGCTTTCGTCTTATTCTTCATTTTTATAGAGAAAATTCTAGAAGAGTATGAACGTAACACTTACCTGGACTTCATGCCATACTCAATTCATGCAGTCCATTCATGTGGGTGTCAGATGGCAACCTACATGCATACACATAACTTTATGTCATCATCTATCTAATGCATAAGTAACTATTCTAGAAAATAGAACTATGCTTTGCTTGAAACATTCTCTATCCATCCCTGGGCTCTTACGTACTATTTACTATGCTAAAACTTTCGAGGTCTCATTCCTTAAAGTGAACCTCTGTGATTCACCTTAGGTTAAGACACTAAGATCTCTGTCTCGTTCTTCTATTTACACAATCCAACGCATGATTCTGACATACAGAGCCATGCGTCCCAACCTTAAAATATATACTCTTCACTACTTTCACGTATCCTAGCCCACGCTACATCCTTATTTCCATCCATTCAGGCTACATGAAGTCAGCCAATTCTCTGGCTAAAATACTATGTAACCATGATCAGGACAGATTACTCATTACATATGATAAATCTGTCTGATACACTTGTCTTGCCAGAGACACATGTATCTCATCCCCTTTTATCACCTAAGAGCAACTTATAATTCCAATAAACGCCTGCTTGTATAAACAAGCTCCAAACTCCAATACCAACTGGTTAAGACCCGGTCGGTAGGACTCTTCCTACTTCCCGGCCCTTTATAAGTTCATCCCAACACTTAATGGGAGAGGATTGCATCCATAAATGCACCTCTGTCACGTCACGTAATTCGAGATAAATCCTGAGTCACATCACGATACCCATCATGCTTCCGCTGCACGCTCTGATACTTCTCCATCACTTCCTTATACTCTTAGTCACAAGTCAGTCTCAAGGCAATACCCATTACCTTGGACTACAGGACACATCACTACTGCTTCGGGACACTGTTACACAGTTCCCGCCACTTGACAAGAGGACTGCATCCACAAATGTGCCTCTGTCACATTATGCAGCTCAAGACAGAATCTCGGGTTACAATACGGGGCCCATTGTGCTTCTGTTGCACTCTCTGATACCTTTTCACCACTTCCATATACCTTTAGCCATAGTCAACCACAAGGTAAATCTTGTCACCCCGGACTACAGGCTATGTCACCATTGTTTCGGAATACTGTTACACAGTTCCCGACACTAGACCATACACTCCACACTTCTCTGCTACGTCATCCAACCCTTCGTGACACACCATCCAGTGTATCACGACCTCGTATAGAGTACACTCACGTGAACTCTCTTCCATCCACACTATGACAACATCACTACGATACACGCCTCACGGTGCATCGCTACGCGACACGGAGTACGCGCCACACGTACTCCTTTCGTTACAACACTCATCATCACGATGCACATCACACGGTGCATCGCCATACAACACGGAGTACACTCCACGTGCACTCCCTTTCTTCTACGCCACACATCACTACAACACACGTCACACGATGCGTCGCTGCATTACACAGAGTACGCTTCACGCGTACTCTCTTCACACTACACGCCGTATCACATCTGTGGCATTCATCTCACACCCATACTTCACAACATAGTCCACAATGCTACACAATCAAGCCCAACACTTCACAACTACACTTCGCTTCACAACTACGCAGCAAACTCCACAAATACTAACTACACAGTCTAATTTCCAACCAATCAACTACTTTAAACATAAATAACTAGAGATAGAGGGTTATACCATCGATGGGCTAACCCGTGCGTCGCTCACTACTCGTCACGATTAAGCGTCGGAGGAGCGTACGTGGCGATAACGCCGCGTACGGTGGCTGTCCACCACGTAAAGTGGCGGTTCAGGCTTGAGGATAGCTAGGCGTGGTCTTGGAAAGGCTCATGATGGCCTCGTGGTGGTCAAAGGTGGCGGAGCACGGCGGCATCATGCCGTGAACAGTAAATCCGAATGGTGGGTGTTTGCTTGAGGTGGTGGAAGACCATAGAACTTCATGGGAAGCTAGGGAAAGGTATAGGAACATGTGGTGGAGCTGTGGTAGCGAGGTGGTGGCCATACGGTGGCTCACGGCGGCGGATCGGCCGTTTGAAGTCATTTTCGGCCTTGGAGAGTGAGGGAGAGTGAGAGCTACACATAGCTCGGTTGGCCATGGAATTTCTTGGGGAAGTTCGTGGTGATGAGAGGAACAAGGTGGTGGTGGTGAAACACCATGGGTGGCCGTGTACGGTGGTGCACGGCGGTGCAACCGAACGTGTGTGTGTGAAGACCCATCGGAGAAAGAGTGAGAGTTAGGGGAAAAGAAAGACATGGGGAGGAAGCTCTTGACATGGTGGTTCCATTGGTGGTGCTTGGTGGCTGTTTCAACCGTGTATGGTGGTCCAAAGAGGTGAAAAAGGGTTGAAGACCCATTTCTTTGAAGGAGAAAAGAGAGAGACTCGGTGGCCAGAAAAACACACCACCGGTGCAGTTGTAGTCGCCGGTGAGAGAGGGTCACGCCGGTGTGGGAGGTGAGACATGGCGGCCGGAGGTGGCGTCGGCTGGGAGGCTTGGACCCGACGGTGGAGGAAATGCATGCATAGTGAGGAAGCATGGCTGGACGTGCACGAGGGAGAGAGAAAAGAGAGAAAGAAAAAAAAAAGAAAAAGAGAAAAAGTGAGGAAGAAAAGATAGAGGTTTGGGTATTTATCTTCAATCCTACGCTTCGGGATCCTCAAAAGGATCTAACGATGAATTAAAACACTGATTTGAAAACGCGTAAGTATTTTATTTTAAATAAAACACTTTAATAAAACACTAAGAGAAATTAAGATAGAATATTATTTTATAAACTAAGGTTTCTAAAATAATATTTTCTTCATCATTATATAAAATGATAAAGTATCATTAGTTAATCAAAGTGCATAAAACACTTAAACAAAACACTAAGAGGAATTAAGATAGAATATTATTTTATAAACTAAAGTTTATAAAATAATATTTCTTCATCATTATCTAAAATGATAATGTATCATTTATCACTCAAAGAGGATAAAACCATTTAATTTAAATAAGAGTTTTCAACGTAAAGTTAAACCTCTTAATATTTTAAAACTAAAATATCTAATATAAGATATTATCCACAATTATAATATTTTCAGAGCTCATTAAAATATTATAATTGTGCTACATTAAAACAAGCTAATCTAATAATACTGAAAATATCTTCTATAAATATTTTCTGAAAATATCTTTCATAGATATTTTCTATAGATATCTTCCATAGATATTTTCTATAGATATTTTCATAATATTAAAATATCCATAAACTTTAAAATATCTATCTTACTTTGAAATCCGCATAATAACTTTCAGAACACGCCATCGAGATACAACACGTAGGATAAAGTTCAACACATAGATCGAAACTCGGCACGTAGACCGAAACTCGACACGTGGAACGAGGCTTGGCATGTTGACCGAAGTCTGACACATAGATCGAGGCTCATACGTAAAGAAGAAGAAAGAAGGAGCGGATATTACAATATTGCCTTGTATGTTGAGAAATGCCACATATGCCGTTAAGTGAAGGCCCAACATCAAAGACCCGCTGGTATGCTCCAAGCCCTCCCTATTCCTAAGTGGAAATGGGATGACATCACGATGGACTTTGTAGTGGGTTTGCCGAGAACGCCTAGTGGGAAAAATTATGTTTGGGTGATTGTTGACCAGTTAATGAAGAGTGCTCATTTCTTGCCTGTTAATAACACTGATTCCTTGGGTAAGTTGACCCGCTTGTATGTCAAGGAGATAGTGCGGCTGCACAGCATACCGAAGAGTATAGTGTCGGATCGAGACCCAAGGTTCACGTTGCAGTTCTGGAAGAGTTTGCAGGCAGCTTTGGGTACTAAGTTGAAGTTCAGTACTGCATATCACCCACAGACAGACGGCCAATCAGAGCACACCATTTAGACCCTTGAAGACATGTTGCGAGCATGTGTCATGGAATTTCAAGGGAGTTGGGAAAACCATTTGTCGCTCACAGAGTTTGCATATAATAATAGCTTCCATGCGACCATTCAGATGGCTCCCTATGAAGCTCTTTACGGGAGGAAGTGCAGATCGCCCTTTTATTGGGATGAAGTCAAGGAGAGTAGGATAATTGGACCCGAAATAATTCAAGAGATGCAAAGCCAAGTTTGGATCATCAGGGATAAAATAGCGGCAGCTCATAGTCGCCAGAAAAGCTACGCTGATACCAGGAGGAGAGAGTTATTTTTTGAAGAAGGTGATTGGGTTTATCTCAAAGTCTTTCCCATGAGGGGTGTTAAGCGTTTTGGTAAGAAGAGGAAACTGGATCCGAGGTATGTCGGCCCTTTTCAGATTTTGAAGAAGGTAGGGTCCGTCGCCTATAGAGTTGCTTATCCAGAGTATTTTGGGGATATTCATAATGTCTTCCACGTATCGTCCTTGAAGAAGAGCTTTAGACAACAAGAGCCATGCTTTGTCAACCCAGAGAGTATTCAGTTGCAACCGGATCTCACTTATGAGGTTGTTCCGTCACAAATCATGGATTGGAAGGAGCAATAGTTGAGGTCCAAGGCAATACCTTTGGTTAAAGTGGCATGGGGAGATCCGTTAGCTCAAGACTTCTCTTAGGAGCGAGTAGCGGACATGAGGGAACAATACCCATACTTGTTTGAGTAATGAAGGTACGTATCTTAATCTTGGTCACAGATAGTTTATGTGATTTTATGTGGCTTGTTTTAAGTTGGTGGTTGAGCTTGCAAATTTCAAGGACGAAATTTGTTTTAAGGGGGGAAGGATGTGATGACCCACTTTTACGTGTATTTTCACTGAAGTGTTGTTTTTATTTTAATTAATATATTGGTTTATTTATTGTAAATTAATATATTTTAATTGGTTTTTATTTATTTGATGCGGTGTTTAATTTATTTAGTCGTTTTACGATTTTTAAAATCGTTTTCGGCTGATCAGTTTTGGGTTCTGGAGTGAGGACTGGACCTCATTTCTTTTCCCTCATCTTTTCTTTTTCTTTTCTCTTTTTCCTTTTTCTTTTTCCTTTTTCCTTCTTTTTCTTTCTTTTTCTTTCTTTTCTTCTTCTTTCTTCTCCTTTCTCTCCTGCGTACGCCGAACAGTTCTTTTTCTCCTTCCCGTCGTCGCCCCTTTGACCACCCAGTTCTCCACCGTCCAGCCACCGTTTAGTGCACCACCACCACCATTCTCTTCCCCTTCCACCAGAGATCATCCCCACCAATTTTTAGAGGCATTGGACCAGCCGTTAGCCTCCGCGAGCCGCTGGAAGTCACTGCACCTGCTCTATTTTTGCCCCTGTCACCGGTTGCTTTCGCAGCCCAGAACTGCCGCTCACCGGCGGAGTGGCATACACCACCCATCCAATTTTCTTCCCCTCTCACCGGTGAACATCCCCACCAAGTTTCACCTCCATCCGAGCCACCATTAGCCGCCACGAGCTCCTCCAAGCCATACGGTTTTTCACCGATTCCGGCGCCGTCGCACCACCTCCAACCACCATCTCTTCACAGCTTCTTCCCCTACCTCTTGCCGACCTAAACCACCCATTTCCGGCCTCGATCCATTGCTGGAGCAGCTCCCACGAGCTCAACTCCGTTCAGCCCCTTTTTGGCCTTCGACCGCCATTGCCACCACCACCCACGGCCAAACTCCACTTCCTTTAGCTTCATAAACATCCTTAGACCCTTCCCTATCAATCCCGAGCCTTGGTTTGTCCCCGTTCAAAAGTGGTTATTTTACAACCCACGGTCACAGTGAAATTTCACTGTTACGTTGCTTTCCTTCCGCCGTTTGCAACGCCGCGTGTTTTCTAAAAATACCATATAGCGCTGTAAGTATTTTCCAAACCCTACTTTTAGATTTAAATATATTTTGCTCATTCAATAAATATTTTTTGTTGGTTGGCTAATTCCATCCGAGTCCGAGGAGTTCGGGGGTCGGATGGATTTAGGACAGAGTGCTTGGTTTCGCTTGTTTGTGTTTGCTGGATTATTTGAGCCGTGAGGCATGAGTTTCATATTGTGTTTATGTGCATAGTGTCTCACGAGCCCAAGCCGGGATGGGTTATTATCTTGGTAGAGCTCCTCTGGTCACTCGGGAGTAGATAAAACTGAGTGACATCCCCTGGATTGTCTCAGAGCGACGACCGGATCTCACGATACTGTAACGCTGTCGTGTCAACTCCGTGGTCCCTAGAGTGGCGGGGACTAGAGGATGGCCTGGCCAGGTACGCGCGGGGCGCGAGTCTGGGCATCGCTCGTTTAGGTGTCACATGCGTAGTCGTTACTTGCGGTGTGGCACAGAGCCAGGGTGTGCGGGTGATCCCTAGGGGAGATCATGGTGCATGCATAACCGGATAGTTTTTATGGTTTTCGGATGTGGGCCATTTTCTAGGAAAATAGCGATGTTTGGTTTTCGAGGCTTTTGATCCATTTTCTGGGAAAATGGTGGTTTGGGCCATTATCTAGGATAATGGCGAGGCTTGGTTTTAAGGATATGTTTTTGTGGGCCAAATGGGCTTTTGGCGTATGTAGAAAAATTATGGTTTTATGGCGCATGTGCGTTGGTTTTTCTTTCACGCATATTGTTTGAGTTTTATATGTTTTTATCTAGTGGTGTTTGGAGTTTACTTACTGCGGCACCATTTTTGGTACCGTAGATTTTGGTGCAGAGATCGAAGATGAGGAGGAGGAGGCTGAGCCCGAGGATGCGGCTCCACCGGGATACTGATGTTATGTTTTGTATTTGATTTAAAATTATATTTGTGTCATGTAATATTTATTTATGTATGTTTTGAATGGCTTTGTATTAAACAAGAAAAATTTTGGTACTTAGTTATTGACTTTCTTTTCGCTGCGTATTTCTCATGCACATTCGTCGCTTATACATACGTCGATAGGATGATGACCCGTGATGTCATCATCAAGACATCTTGATTTCTCCGTGTTCGTGCGTGGGGATTTGGGGGCGTCACAAAGCTAAAAGAGGAAATGAAGTTACCGCCTTTACAAACTGCTAAAAAGAAAACTATCTAACAAATCTTCTACCGTCTCCCTAGTAATGGCGCCAAAATTTGATTACGGCCAAAGAATAATGCGGTAATTGTAGCACAACTTTGGGGTGGCAATTCCACAGGAAGACAAATTAAAAGAATAACAGATGGAACAAAGAAATTAAGGAAAAATATTAAATGATTAATGGAGAACAAATATTAATTTTAAATGTCAATTAAAGTAAAGCAAAGTAATTAACGAAAAAAGTACTCAAATTTGATGAACAATAGAGTGTCAGGAATCTCTTGCACAAATTTAGTATTTTAATTATTCTTAATTTATTGGATAACCCAATTTGGAACTCACTTCCTGAAATTCTCAATCGGAAGGTATAGATTTATAAACCAAAATTAAATTAAATGTAACTCTTTGAAAAATCATTCATCACTTTTAAAATACGTAAATTAATATCCCTATTGAAAAAATCCGAAGACGACAATATACTCAAGGAGCGATATTGTAGCAAAGAACTAAATCAATATAGATAAATAATTGATCCAAACATAATCAAAGAACTAATCCATTCAATTGAAAAAGCATGACTGAATCTATAAATAGAATAAATTTTATGATTATTTGGAGAGGAAAACAGCAACGATGAATTGAGAATGATAAAACAAAAGAGTTTTAATAATTAAAAATTAAATACATGAATTAAAAATAAATTAGAAATACTATCTAATGTGCAGGTTCATCCCTAGCCTTACTCGAGAATTTAGTTATCCATAAATATAATGGACAACAAAAATCTCCAGAGAAAACTGAAGTGAACGGCGACCATGGAAGCGATTTTTACCTCTTTTCAAATCTACCTCTTGTGCCTCTCCTCCCCCTCTATTTCGTCCTAATGATATGCTTATATATGGTAGGAAAGAAACCCGAATGTCTTCATAATTTCAGCATAAAAGAATCGCCTAACTTTTAGGACTCATATTGGCAGCCACGTACGCACTTCAGGATTTCAAATTTGAAAATCCTTATTTGGGACAAATTTATAGCCCTTTAAGATAAATTTCTAATGAATTAAGAATGGCATCAATCCGATATGTGAGTAAAAAGTTACGACCAAACTACTAAAGTATGTCTAGACTGTCTCCTAGCAATCCGATAGGTACTGGCTAGTTGTAAGTCGCCAATTTCTTTTTCGGCTATATATTTTTGCCGAATATACGTATTTGCTGCTACGTTTGTAGCCGGAAATAGTGGTGGCTTGTTGTCTCTGACAATTTTATTTTCCGGCTACATATTTGTCGTCGGAAATAAATATTTGCATCTACTTTTTTAGCTAGAAATAGTTGCAGGCATTGTTGGTTGGCCAAATTTAAAGGTAATAAAACTTAAAGGTACTTGCTTGTTAATAAACAAGGCAAGTTAATAAACCAAAAAATACAGACTTTGGAGAAATTCAGTTTTTGCTTGAAACATCATTTATATAACCTCAAAGTACATATTTGAAGCTTAACCACTGCACTACCATTGTTTTAAGTTTTACATAAAACCATCCAACATATCACAATGGAATATAAATTTACAAGTGAAAGTTTTTCTATATGGGTTTAGCTAGCTTTTTCATCAATCTTTGACAGCTTTTGAAATGTTTTTGCTCTATTTCTTGATATTTTGGATCAATCCTGTGAGAAATAAGAATAAAAAATAGGTCATGAGGTTTTAGAAATGTCATCAAACACAAGCTAGCTAGCATGCACAACCAACCAGATAGAATGAAAAATGCAATAAATCTTGAGGCCAGCTATCGTCAATAAGAATTACATCATATGCAGTCCTGGAAAACAGAGAAAAATACAAAACTACTTGTAGCCAAAGAAGATCATATGAAGACAATAAGACAATTCAAGAGGTTCACAAAACAATTTCAATTTGATTCTACCAGTTAACACGAAACTAATAACCTATTGTAAGTTATCAAGACTCGAAGTGGAGGGATATGAATTAGAAAAAACCATGCAAGAATAAAGGGTGGTAACCCGCTGACTCCATTCTTCTTGGGTAATTCAAACCAAACCCACTGCTCATATACAGAGGAGTATTCCACCCAACCCTCCCAATTTTGACCACAACGACCATATATTTAACTTTCTATAAGTCCATAGAAACAGAAAGGGCATGTAGAAAATCAACCTACAAATCATAACTAGCAGGAGGAAGTAAAAATAAGGCTCCCATACCTCATAAAAGGAACCCTTGGCCCCTATTCCCTAGTCTCCAAGGCTAGGGAACCGACATATCACTTTTTTTGTTTGTTTTTTTAATTTTTTTTACACTTCCATTATGGTTCCCTGCATTATCATTATTTTAACTTTCCATTAACGTAATGTCCCATTGCCCAACCATCTCTCCATCAAATTGTACAATTCTTGGGGAATTTCATCACGATGATGTACCATTGCCTTACAATAAACTATAATTCCATCCCTTGACAACCATTCTCAAACCAACCAATTAAGACAGGCTACGATACGATCATCAAATACTAACTTTAAAAGATCCTTGATTTTCGTTACTTTACTGCATCTCACTAAGATGTCAAGGTGGCAAAACTGGGAATTTGAACTAAAACAATTGTTGTAAAAAATGGAGTTGGGGGACAGAAGAGAGAACTGCCAAGAGAAGAAAAGATGAAGTGAAAATGAAAGATATTATTGCATTGTATATGATTCCTACGAGAGAGATATTTATATACAACACTTGAGCTTAAATCCTTTGTCTGAGAAAGTCACCTGCCGTGCTGTGGTGTTGTCGATCCTCTTTATCTGAATTTTCTTTCTAGTCATTTTCCTGGAAAGGGATAAGCCAACCATACACAAGTCTTTTTCACTCACAGGGATCGAATCATATAGAGTGAGTCAATAAACTGATTTTAACTACTTGATCACCTTTAGGAAAGGGATAAGGGGTGTCTCTCATGTGGTTGAAATAGAGAAAACCAAACCAGTGATTTGCAAAAAGAAAGGAAATCTGTCATTTATTGAAAGCCATTAGATGAGGCATCAATATCACTGATATTACCAATCAAATAAATTCTGATTGGTTAAAAAAATAAGTATGTCACAGTAACATATGAAAGAATTTTCCCTTTCTTCTCAATTATAAAAGAAAAAAAATGTGTGATGTATCAAGCTTAACAAGGTCATTTTTCATGGGATTACATATTATTAAAATATGATATTTTTTCACTTTTTAAAATTACAATAATATGTAGTCCTCCATTTAAAATTGTAAATAGAATTTCTTTTTTAGGGATATGTGTATAGAAATATGATGATATATGTGATAGAGTCTTAGGCTTCATTCACAACCCAACCCAACCCACCATATTTCTGATTTGCTTCCTTTCTTTGGGTAAATACTTATCTATTTTGTCTAACATATCTGTCAATTTTGGGCTTGAGGCTGTTTATTGGTACGTAACTTGGCCCTATGAGTCGAGTTTGTTTATAAAAGGGTTTGTCAGAACATAATTAATATTAATTAAAACCCTTACAGAACCCAGTCACCTTAGTACTTTGAGTAGATACTTTTACATAGCAAATTAATAACATGCTAAGAAATTAAGGTATTGGATGTCCATGCATGCTAGCTTTAAAGTTAACTTCATATAGGATGCAAAATATACATAAAGATACGAGGATGAAACTCTATATTCTTAAAAAATGAGTGTGAGTGGCCCTATTGGAAACGTAGCTATATCTGTATATAAATACGGTTGCCATATCAGTAGGATGGCAATGTAAGGCAAGAATTTAAACCCCTTTGGATTGAAACCAGATTCTAAGTTACAGGTAATGAGTTATGCTATTATTATTGGCAGTTTTTCTTTATAAGTATGGATGCTTGAGTCTTAGGCTTTATTGTTTCGTTGCTCATTACTGCATTTTATATCTCGTGTATATGTGTTATTTTTTTGGTAAATACTCTACATAAAAGGTTTAGACTATAATTGATTTGCATTCATCTTCAATCCCATGTATAAGAGAATACATGCATTCTTACATCATTTTTTTTTTAAATTCTAAAAAATGATAAATATTAGCTGTAAACTCAGGGGTATCCCTGACCATCATCCAAAAACAGTAAAAATATATGAGTGAGAGAGAGAGAGAGAGAGAGAGAGAGAGAGAGAGAGAGAGAGAGAGAGAGAGAGAATAAATAAAAGGGAGTCAAAATGAGAAAAGAAAAGTGAAAGATGTTAGCACAGATATTGTAAACAAGTGTCAGTGCTTGGGACTGTTAGCACAGATAAATTTTCTCATATTACGTTTACTGCACTCATGCTTATTTTTCCATCATACAAAGCACAAAAAACTAAATCAGCTAGACTTACTTTAACGTTAAGGTATTTGTTTAGAAGAATCATATATAAAAAAGTTAATAGAAATTCAACTTTGACATGTACAGAATTCTGGTTCATACATTTTAAGTATTTTGATTTTGTTTTTCCCCTTGACACCAAACAACAACAAATGACAAGCAGTATATACCACAATCCTCTGCAACAATAGGCAGTACATACATCTAAAATAAAAGTGCATTTTATTGAGCTACTCATCATTCAACCAAAGCAGAATTTTTATTTTCAATTTTTTTCTTTTATTGAGCTACTCAAGAAAATATATTCATATCTGAACTAGTCAATTCATTATATTAATGTGGGATTTCTTTGAAGGGTATTCGAGTGGAGGCAACTTAGAGAAAAATCCTAAACAACAATAGGCAGTACGTACATCTAAAATAAAAGTGCTTTGCTAGAAAATTGCTCTGTTTTGGGGGAGCTTAATGGAAGCATTGAAATGTGTGAATAACGAGAGGCTAATGTCAAAATCAAAACTTTCATAAGAAATTTCCGGGCCTAGCTAGCTTTTTCTGTCTCATCAAAAATTCCAAGCTCACCAACACTAAAAGAAATGAGTTATTGTTGCTTTGATTTAAAGAACCATTCAAAGTTAGATAGAATTTTTTGTTATATGTTAAGATCTTGGCATAGAACACAGCAAGTAATAATTTTTATCCTTATCACTCAATTTCATGCTACCCTCTATTATAAATCTCCTAAACTGCCCATCCCTTTGAGAACCAAGCAAAGAGGACCAAAACTTTGGGGAAGGAAATGGCAGTTTAGGTGTAGGACTAGGGCATTCAATTCTTGCCTACAAAAGCCTGCTACAAGGATTGGCAAAGCTTCAGGTATGCTATATGATATAGAATTATGTCTTCCACAAGGTGGCTGATTATTGTTTCAAAACTAAGTGATAAATGGAGGTTACTCATCTATGGTTTCTATTTTTTTCATGCATTAATTCACTGCTGCTGATCTTATGCTAGCACATATTAGAAAAGTCAATCGCTGACAACTCCATATAATGTTTTTAGTGTTCTCTTTTTGAAAGTGAGAAATGATTGATGCTTTTCTATGTTGGGGCATTTTTTTCCCTCTCATGGATTTGTTTTGAACTAGGTCAATGAAGCCCGCTTGAGTAAGGACTTGAACCACTCATGGGAGGTGCTAGCTGAACCAATACAGACTGCATGTATCTTATTAAGTTTATACACTTATATACATTATATTAATGTGGGATTTCTTTGAAGGGTATTCGGGTGGAGGCAACATAAGCTACAAAATTCCTAAACAACAATAGGCAGTACATACATCTAAAATAAAAGTGCTTTGCTAGAAGATTGCCCTGTTTTGGAGGAGTTTAATGGACTGGTTGAATTGTGTGAATAAGGAGAGGCTAATGACAAAATAAAACTTTCATAAAAAATTTTAGGGCCTAGCTAGCATTTTCTGTTTCATCGAAAATTCCAAGCTCACCAACACTTACTGAAAGAGTTATTGTTGCTTTGATTTAAAGAACCATTCAAAGTTAGATAGATTTTTTTGTTATATGTTAAGATCTTGGCATAGAACACAGCAAGTTAAACTTTTTATCCTGAATAAGGAAATTTCATGTGCACATTTATATTTTAAATCTCCTAAACTGCCCATCCACTAGAAACCAAGCAAAAGAGGACCAAAAAACTAGCAACACGTAGTAATGCCACAGAAAACATTACAACCCTTAGTTAGCCAGAAAATAGCATATTTAGGCATTGCAAATGCATTTACAAGTGTATTTGTAAATGTAAAGCACCAAAGTCGCAGGACAATCATGCTTAAGCAGAACCAAATCCATGAATAAGTTTTTCCATTTTTTCCCCTTTTATAAGCAAACAAGAAAATCCTATCAATAATAATCTGGACAGGTACATTTTAAAATCAAACACAAAAACATAAAACAACTAAACTACATCTATCAACCACAAAGTTAGAAGTGATACGACCGAGAGTAAGCGGCACAGAGATATGAATCAGTTACAGAGAGATAGAGAGAGAGAGAGAGAGAGAGAGAGAGAGAGAGAGAGTGAGATAAGAGAAACTCACCGGTGAGAAGACAGCAGCGAGAAGGCGGCGAGAAGAAGGCGGCGCTATCAATACCCAAAAACCACCGTGTTATCGCCGGAGACAGAGAGAGAGCGAGAAAGAGAGGGAAAATCTAAACTGTGTGGGAAAATGAGACACGGGAGTATTAATGAATAAAACTATTGAGGCGACCTAAAAGTCACCTTAATAACACAAAAAGTCGTCGTAATAAAAAACTTATAACAACAAAAAAACTATTATGACAATTTAGAACAACCAACCAGGTTATTTGCGGCTATATTGTTTTCGACGGTAAAAAATAGCCGGAAATATATGCTTTTTGTGGCTCTCTGTTACAATTGACAGAAAAATTTCATCGGAGTTTAAAAATTGGCTTTTTGCGACTATAAATCTGTCGCCGGAAATAAAAATAGCCGCACATAGCCCTTTTTCTTGTAGTGATATTGCTTGTGTCTTCAACTATTAGGCCGCCTGGACTCCAATCCTTAACTAGTTTCTGCAACTTTTCGACAACCTAAAGAGAGTCACCTTCAAGATTTAGTTCATGTATCCCAGCTTCTTTACTAAACAAAACAACCACCATCAAGGCATATGCTTCTGCAACTTATGGTGAAAGGTACATGTTCCTTCTAGCTTTGAGTGTGCCTAGGACTCTCCCATTGTAGTCTCTAATTATGGCTATAATGCCTTGACACGTTAATAGTTGCATCCCAGTTGAGTTTGTAGCATCACTCTGGTGGTTTTCACCATTTCTCAACCAAGATACTAGGCCTGGAAATACCAGCAGGGTCAGTAGTTTGGATGGCCTTAAAGCACCTCAAGTCAATTTTAGCTTTTTGGATTATAGTATTTGGGTGCTTGAAAGTTTTCCCATGCACGAAGTCATTCCTCCTTGTCCAGATAAGTCTTACAATCATGCATGCTTCTTCCAATACATATTAAGGTAGCCTTTCTAGCATTTGATTCCAAATGACCTTAAAACATGTATCATTTATGGCCAGTTTTTGTAATTGTCTACTAGCTTGTCCCCATACATCTCGGGCTACTCCAAAACTCCACAAGACATGACATGAGGTCTCCTCCTTTAGGTGACAAACAGTGCAAATGTTGTCCTCTCTGATTTTCCTTTTGAACAAGTTGCTAAAAGTAGGCAAAGCCTCAATGCAAGCCCTCCATAAGAACATCCTAACACCATTTGGCACCTTCAATTTCCACATTGACTTCCAAAAGCCATCTTGAGTTGGATTGTTTAAGGTACCACCCTCGAGATTGGTTTGCAACTCTATGAAAGTGGTATGCACTACTTACTGTGAAGATGCCATTTTATGTGCCTCCCCACCCCAAACGATCCTCTCTACCACCCAAGTTGATGGGAATGGTCTTTATGATGTCCACATTGTCATGTGAGAATAGGTTGTTTATCAAGTTGTCATCCCATTTTCTTAAAACTAGATCAATCAATTCAACCACCTGAGTTACTACTATAGTATCACTCCTGCTAGGATTTGGAGTTAGAAGGTGGGGTCTAGGCAGCCACCTATCCTCCCATATCTTGACCTGAACCCCATTGCCACTTTTCCAAGGAAGGCTTTCCTTCAAGAGACTTAGTCCAGTTTTTAGGATCCTCCAGACTAGAGAAGGTCTATGGTGCATTTTTGCATTCAAAATGGATTCATGGGCAAAGTACTTCTGTTTTAGTATTTATGCAAGAAGGGAGCTAGCTAAAAGTGCCAAATTGAAGCTTTTGAAGTTTTTGAATCCCAAACCACCCTTCTCCTTTTGCTTGCTGAGTTTATCTCACTTGACCCACTGGATTCTAGTTTGGTCCTCACTAAAGCCCCACCAAAATTTTTGTAGAAGCTAGTCTAACTTGTTTGTTATGGACAGACGTAGGAGAAAGATCCCCATGGTGTAGGTGGGGATAGTTGTTCGTCTTCCAGCTACAGATAGATTGTTTGCCTTCCAGTTGGTAACTCGAGCCCACACCTTATCAATTAACCCATGAAAGGTGTTGTCTTTGTTCTGCCCACCATAGCAGGAAGTCCAAGATATCTCTCAAAGGAGCCAGTTACCTTAACCTTTAGCATTTGCAGGATAGCTCTTTTGTTTTCAGATAAGGTGTTCCTGCTGAAGTAAATAGATGATTTTTCCTTGTTTAGCATCTAATCAGGGGCACATTCATATTGGCTCAAGATCCTCATCAACCGACTCCACTCCAAGGAGTTTGATTTTTAGAAGATCATGTTGTCATCAGTAAAGAAGAGGTGATTGACTCTAATGGGGCCTCTTCCCATCGGAACACTAGTGAGACTCCCTTCTCTTTTTGCCTTGTGAAGTAGGCAGGATAATGCTTCTGCACACAAAATAAAGAGGTAAGGGGAGAGGGGGTCCCCTTGCCTTAGGCTTTGAGATGGCTTGAAAGGAACTTGAGGTTCACTAGTGAGAAGGATGGAATATGAGATTGAAGAGATGCATTTCATCATGAAGGAGATCCAGCTATTTTCAAATCCCATTTTGGACATTACTGAGGATAGGAAATGTCATTCCACCCAGTCATATGCCTTACTCATATCTAGTTTGAAAGCCAATAAATTTGATCTTCCCTATAATCTAGTTGTCATTGTGTGGAGAGCTTTATAGGCCACCAGAATGTTGTCTGTGATAGCCCTACCTGGAACAAAAGCACTCTGATTTGGGGAAATGATGTTAGGCAGTACAAATTTGAGTTTATTTGAAATCACCTTAGCTACAATTTTGTATAAAACATTGCATAAGCTAATAGGCCTAAAATCAGAAACTCTCTTGGCCTCTTTAACCTTTGGGATGAGAGTAATGAATGTGCCATTGGCTCCCTCCAATGGCCCCCCTTTATTTAGGATATTAAGGGAAAAATTACTGACTTCTCCCCCAAGCAAGTCCTAGTTTGATTGATAGAATAATGCAGGAAATTCATTTGGCCCTGGAGAGCCTAATCCATTCATCTAAAACACAACTACCTTGATCTCCTCTTATGTGAACTCCTTTGCCAGGTATATATTCATCTCAAGAGATACTTTCTGGGGCACATCCTCTAGGCATTCTGCAATGCCAGAAGGATTCGAAATGGTAAAGAGATCATTGAAGAAAGAAGAGAAAATAGGCCCTATGTGTTGCTTTTTAGTAATTAGTGAACCCATGCCATCCAAGACTTGAGTAATTCTATTGGTGTTCATTCTTTGAGTGGCATGCAGGTGATAAAATTTTGTGTTTTTATTTCCCATTTACAGCCAATGTTGTTTTTCCCTTTGCTTCCACTTCAAATCTTCCTCAGCTAGGGATGTCTCAATCTCACCTTGCAACTTGAATATAGAGCTCATCTGATCCCCTCTGCCTGCTTCTTGTAATTCACTAAGCCTTGTCATTTTGTGCTTAATTTCAATAGGTGTGCTTCTCTTCTCTGTAGTATTCCACTTCTTCAGAGCCAAGCTGCAATTACTTAATCTTCTGGTCATCATGGTGGCTTGACTCTCACTAGGAGCAGCTTTCCCCCACACCTCCTTAATAGTTGAACCACAACCCTTCTTCAGGGTCCATGTAGCTTCAAACCTGAATATTTTAGGCTTAGGCCTTCCTTGGTTTCTTTTATTATCTAAGCTAATATGGAAGGGTGAGTGGTCTGACGTCACAGGAGGGTTGACAGTGCATAAGGCTTCCTTGAATAGCTGTAGCCATGTTGGATTGGCTAATGCTCGATCTAGTAGTTCTTTGGTCCACTCCTGTTATTTACCCATGTATATTTTGGTCCTACTGTCAAAACCGTATTCAAGGATCACCACTCAAGGGCATTTCTAAACAGCTCCATTTGTTTATAGGGTCTGGGAGGACCTCCCATCTTCTCATCTTGACAGGTTATCTCATTGAAGTCACCACAACATAGCCATGGAGTTAAAGCCATTGCTTTTAGTGATTTTAATAAGTCCAATCTACTACTCCTTTTTGAGGTCTCAAGATGACCATAAAAGCCTATGAACAACGAGGAGGGTCTATCTGTATTGCTCGAAACATGAGCACCAATATGCCAAGAGTAGTTATAAATGACCACCTTAGCATGATTTTTCCATATTAATGCAAGACCACTACTACTTCCAGTGCTCTCAACAACCAAGCATACATCAAACTTCAAATCTCTTCTAACTTCTTCCACTCTTGTTGCTGCACACTTTGTTTCCACGAGAAAAATTATGGATGGGCTCTTATCCTTAACTACAAGGTAAAGGAAGTTAACTGTCTTGTAGTCTCTGCCAGTAGTTTTCGAGCATCATTTTTGTTGACCTAGTGGAGCTCGACACACAAGGGTTGTAGCTTTGTTCTTTTGGTGTCATGGACATTTGAGATGTCTCCCAGGATTTTACTACAGGTTCTTTTTTTTTTTCTTTTTTTTTTTGTGGCTTCTATTGGGACAACAGGGCTATTAGGATTTGAAGAGGAATTTTCTTAGGCTTTCCTTTTCTAGGTGGCCTTCCTAGTTTTAATGGAGTACTACACAGCAGCTTTGTGTACAGGGATGGTTTTGTCATGCCTTTTTGAGCTTTTGGTTAAGGGGTTGGGATGGGCAACCTCAATTTCAACATCTAAGGTTATGGGGTCCTGGTCCATGTCAACATCTAGACTTTTTTCAACAGGTGAAAAGGTTTGTTTTGGCAATGTGGTATAGATTGTATTATAGGTTTCTCCTATAGGTAAAGAGTGGTTATTGTCCACTTTGGAAGAGAGTGGGAGATCACCTATCAGGGAGCAGCTTTGAATCCTTTCCTGGGATTGCGACCATGCAGAGACCTCCTTCATGGAGACTTGCACCAATGTACTTCTCTCCCTTCACCCCTCCTGACATTGAGTATCTATCCTTCCCCAGGTACAACTCTACATTTCCTAGCTTCGCAGCCCTTCCCCACCATGCCTGGTTGCTACCCCTTTGGTTTAGGGTTGCTTGACGATGACCAATCTCCATAGGACCTAGAAGCCATTATTGGACTTCTGGATGGAATGGCTCGAATCCAAGGGCCATATTGGGATGGTTGGTTCCCTAGATCTCTTTGGTAAGGGAAAACCCTTTGTTGGTGCATAATGATCCCACATCTGAAGCAGAAGTTCTGTCGTTGTTCAAACTTGAATGCTGCTCAGATTTTCCTCTCCCCTACCTGCATCCATCTCCCTCTGACCAGTGGTTTAGTAATATCTACAACTACTTGCACTCTCAAGCATCTAGCCCAACCTTGACCCTCTTTGTCCACCTTTACTTTAATGACTCTTCGGATTGTTGAGGCAATTTGCAACACATCTGTAATGGATGTGTCTCACCACCTAAACATAACAGTCCACCTGCAAAATGTGAGAGAATGTTGGAATCATACGCCTACCACCACTCTAATGCTTAAGTCAGTAAAGAGTAACACACAACTAATCAAGAATTCAAATTGACTCTATCTTTGGAGTTACCTAGTATATATAGGCATTAGGTTGAGTTAGATCATGCTCACATGATAATTATCTCATGTGATGTTTATCAGCTTAAATTATCCCTGAATAACTCGAGTAATCATAAACGCTCACGAAATTCTTATCCTTCCATGCAAGGAGGAACATAAAGCCTTGCTGGGCCTGGAACCTCTAGCTTGGGCCTCTTGACTGAGACCATTCCCTGTTGGGCTGAAAACACTAAATGGAACCTCCAGTTACCCAGCTGATTCCCTTCGCCCCAAGGTGTGAGCAATTTCTTTCTGCTCTTTATTCTGAATTTTCCCTTACGATTTTGTGCAGACCACTTTTTAGAATATAAACTCTGTCATTGTTGAAAGATAAATTGAGTTGGACATTTCAGGCCTTTTAAGCACCCATGAGCCCATTTTACGTTGAACTCAATGGACTACCCTTCCTATCAAACCTTCAGACTACCCTATTGTCCCATCATGCCTTAGATCATCTTGCCACTTCTAATTTTTGAGAAATAAGAGTACTGATGACTTACTATTGATGTGGCGGCAATTACTGGATTACATGCAACAGTTACCATTTCATTCCTCTATCAGGTCATGACGCCCACGGTAGCTAGCCCTTCATATTCAATATTCAAATATATTACTCTTGACCCTTTTACTCTTCCCACTTTCTGTAAGATCTCTTCTTGCCTGTGTCTTTTTGCTCTTGCTTTCTTTCTAACTCTCTCTCTCGCTTGTACCTCCTTCGTTGACTGTTTACCACTTTTTGCCCTCCCTTCCCATGGCTGAATACAGCGGCATTTCTACTCGTCTGAATGATGTGCAGTCGTCCCATATTTTAGATGTCCCAACCGATAAAGGGTTTAGGTGGTGCTCAACCCTCAGTCGACTGGGCTTGGCAATAATTCAGGAGGAGTACCGTATTCCTAACACAGCATTGTTGGAAGTTCCCCCTCGAGGATGTGTTGACGACGAGGGTTTCGCAAGCAAGGTTGTGGCTCTCCTAGTTCATGATTTTGGATCTTCTTCGTATAGTCAGGGATTGTGGGCCTTTCTCTATGCCTGTGTCATATTTGGTATGGCTTTGGAGCCCCTCAAGGAGTTTTACCCCAACCTAACTACTCGAGAACTTTATCTCTTTACAACTTGCGGCCATTTACCAAGGGTAACATTTTAAGTTTCCGCAAGAAACACATAAGGAAAACACTGGCCCTATTCGAAATCCGTTATTCCAATGCGAAGAATTGGACAAGTAAGTTTCTACATGATAGGTAAAGGCTAGGATTTCCCAATATTGACCAATCGCACAGGTTTTAGTCTATCAACATAGTCAATGTTATCACTCGCTATGATGACAGAATTGCGATTTTAATTATTTGAGACAGTTAGAAATGTTGGAATATGTTACGATATTCGCCACTAGATTCAGTTGATTATTTAGGATTTAATGGCACAATAACCCATTTTCATAATTTCGTACGAAACGACTATTTGAAATTGTGAATTTATTTTTAGGGGCACTTCGGGGTTGAGTTTTGGTAAACGATTTTCACTGTAGATTAATATGAATATTTAGGATTTTTCAGTACTAAATTTATTACGCATTTTTGTGGAGTGAATAGTAAACTCGATAAGTGTACTAAGTGCAATGTTTTCAAAATCACAGTGTGGAATGTCCAAGTTAGGTTAGAGAAGTTTTATTTGGACACTTGGCAAGATCTTAGTCACACATAGTGAATAGTATGAGACAATTGGCACAAAGAGGAACCATTAGATGGATTTGTGAAGGAAATCAAGGTGTAAGATCATCCCACCTAAGCAAAATTTTTTCATCTGATCTACCAAATTGAGCTAGATCAAAGAGGATTTCAACTCTAGTGAAATCCTAAATGGTTGGAATTCAATTGAAACCCCAAAAACTTGATTGAAATTGAAATCCTAAACGGTTTCCCAAAACCCTAGTTTGGCCTTGAAACCCTTTTTGGTCCAATTTCTAGCATTGTGTTTAATCACTTGATTAAGTCACTTCTACACTTCGTTCCCTTTCATCACTTCTTCACCCCGTTCTTAGAGAGAAACCCAAAAGAGCTCTCTTAGGCAGATTTCTGGATCTTTTTGCATGGAGCTTTGCAACCCATTGTAAGTATTTTCACATGATCAATCCTTCATAAAAGTTGTTCTTATTTGAGTCTAGTTTCCACAGATATATTATTTGTATCATTCCATGGTCATTTGGTTGCTTGAAATTAATTTTAATCATAGAAAGGTCATTCTGGGTATGAAACTGGAGAGTATGTTATGTTTTGGAGTTTTTAACCAAGCTAATGGATATATCTTGGTCCAAAAATTTTGTGGAGTTGTTTGCATGTTTTTAAGAGTTTTAATTGAGGTTTTGTTGCATGAATAAAGCTTTTGATGATAGAGTTTAGTAGATCTAGGAACTTGAAAACTGGAAGTGACAAAACAGTTTTTATTTGGAGAAAGTTTTAATATTTCAAGGTTTGATCTTACTCTAAAGGCTTTGATATTTTTATATGATCATCCTAAGTCTCTTATTTTTATTTTAGGATGTTATTTTGAAGATATTTAGTATTAGTTTCAAAGATATGATTTTTCTATGCAAGAAGATTTCGATTAGGCCTAAGATTTGATGTTCTTGCATTAGATCCATGTTTTATTGATTTTTAGCCATGTGATTTTAAGTTTGATGGTTGGATATTCTTTAGGACACATTTTAAAACCATGTTACTCCTTATTTCTAAGATCTCACCTTCTTAAGCCATTGATCAAGAGATTTATCAAAGCTAGTTGAGGAAAACATTTCTGTTTTTGGACTAAGTGTAAAACCAAAAACTCCAAGTTTTATTTCCTGACTTTAGTTTAATGGTTTAAAGCATTGTTGATCTGAGGATGATGTTATGAATATGTTGGAAGTAAGATTTGATTTTTTTGAAATTCTTAGAGATGTTTTGATTAAGGGTCAAAGCTTGTGATTCAAGTGTTTGGATCTTTTTACAAAAAGTTTGGTGTTGATTATTAGCTTTTTCTAAATGGATGTTTTAAGTATAGTTTTAAAATTAGGATAGGAAAATCCTTGTTGCAAAATTTTGGTTTAAGCAAGAGTTTTGAAGTTGGAAGGAATTGCAACAAAAATCAAGAGAAATGGCCTATGGATGTTTCGGCCATAGTGTGTTTTCCATAATTGTGATTTGTTTTAAATTTTTCTGAGTTGATATTTGAGTTTGGGACAAAATTTACATTAGGTTACATTCCTAATGTAAATTTTGAAAACTTTTTGAGTTGGGATGTGAAATCTTTAAGTTAGGGGTAAAATGGACATTTTTTCACATGTAGAGGGGAAAATGCTAATTTTACTCTAATTTAGCTTGTTCTCATGTTTCTAATTGTTAGTAATTAAATTTTTAACTTTTAGAATACCCTCTTACAGTTCCTCGTGTTTTGCGCTTTATTCTCATATAATGTTACGATCGAGGGAAGTTAGCTTCTAACTTACTATCAGTTTACTGTGTATGTATGATGGGTAAGGGAACTACAATTTATGTATGTATGTTATCATATATGTCATGCCATGCCATGTCATTACATGTTTATCAGTTACAGATGATTTATTCTGTCATGAATATTTATTTATTACACAATTTATTTTGTCATGTATTGCTATATGTTATAAGTATGCCAATTTAAGTATGTCATATGTTACATGTATGTCATATCATGTAATATTCATTATTGCAAGTATGTCATGTTAAGTATGATATCTGTTACATGTTTGGTCATGTTACGAAATGTTTCCATCTCAAGTAAGTAACGTCTTTCGAGTTACGTTTAAGTCAGTTATGTCTAGCATACTTGCGATGTAATCATTATGATTGTCTGAGCATTTCCACTTATTATTCACACGAGGTACTTTTGGCGAAATCATTTTCATTGTCAGAATGTCGTTCAAGTTCAGTTATGCAAATACTCCTAGCGTAATCATTCTGATTGTAAGGGTATCTTATTTAAAATAATCATGATGGAATTATTTTGATTGTTAGAGTATTATTAGGTACTCCTGGTGTAACCATTTTGGTTGCTAGGGTACGTGTTTTAAAATACTCGTGATGGAATCATTCTGATTGTCAGAGTATTACTAGGTACCCTTGATGTAATCATTCGGATTGCTAGGGTACGTGTTTTAAAATACTCATGATGTAATCATTATGATTGTTAGAGTATTACTAGGTACTCGTGGTGTAATCATTCTGATTGCTAAGGTACGTGTTTTAAAATCCTCATGATGGAATCATTCTGATTGTCTGAGTATCTCTGATGGAATATGTTGGGCAGAATCATTCTGATTGTTCAATATTCCTGACAAAACGACTGGCAGAATCATTTTGATTGTTAGAATTCAAGTCCAAGTTCAAGTTAAGTAAAGAAGCAAGATTCCAAATTTATGTTAAGTCAAGTTTCAGATCAAGTGCATGTTAAGTCAAGTTTCAAATCAAGTTCATGTTCATATTATGTTATGTTCATGTTCACATTAAGTTTCAAGTTCATGTTCATATCATACTATGTTCATGTTTATGTTATGTTCAAGTTCACGTTCATTTATGTTATGTTCACGTACATATTATGTTCAATTTCTGGTTCATGTTATGTTATGTTCACGTTCACATTAAATCTCAAGTTCACATTTATGTCATGTTATGCTCAGGTTTATGTTAAGTTCATGTTCATGTTTATGTTATGTATGTTCGTGTTCATGCTATGTTTAAAGTCCATGTTATGTTTCAGGTTTACGTTCATGTTATGTTGCTAGTCCATGTTATGTTTTAAGTTCAAGTTCATGTCATGTCAACAAAATTCAGTTTACGTTTCAATTCAGGTCACGTCAGTTATGCCATGCTATATGTCAAGTTATGTTATGCTCACTTACAACTTTAATTATGCATTCATGCTTTTACTACCATGCATGCATCATTAACCTGTGTGGGAGTTTCCTGTTAACTTACAGAGATTTGTAATCAAATTTCATTCTGGACTCCCAACAACCATTCCCCCTCGAATGGTAGATCTTGTTACAGGACCCGAAGGAGAATCGGAATTTGACCAACTGAACATGGTCGACTAAGCTATGGTATGACATCAGTGATAGCATAGTATTTAACTTAGGTTACTACTTGTACTTATGGAGTTGTATCTCCAATACTCTTTTGATCACAACTATTTTGGACTAGTGTTGTGATCATGGCTATTTAGTATGCCATCAGAATCATAACATTTCACAACACTTTCAAATGTAACGTCCAAGATTATGGTATTTTGGTTAAGGATGCTCGAAGCATGTTAATGACTTGGCCTTAATGGCAAGTTGCTTTTGTTCATCGAGAGGCCAACTATGTTGCTCACAAGTTAGCAAAGTTAGCTCTAGATTAAGAAAATGAGCAAATCTGGATTGAAGATGGACCAATGCAGGTTATGTCGACTATACAGTTAGAATAGTCTATGTAATGTTGATAGTGTTTTATCTATCTTTGCATTTTTACATCAATATATGGTTATTTTGATTCAAAAAAAAAAAAGAAACAGGTGGCGCACGCACTCTATAGACACCAACTTAACATTATGCTCATACATATATAATCAAGGCATTTTAGTTTAGCCTATAGTTCCCCCCTTCTGTGACTAAACTCTTGACATAGTTCTTGTTCTAATACTAATTGTTAAAAACCCAACTATTGATCCAAATGCCATAAGACTTTAGAATACTAATTTAGTTAAAATTTTAACCATAAGAATCATAATACTCTAATGAAGAGTCAATTTGAAGTTCTAAGATACAAGCATGCGATTATCTCAATGCGTCGTAAAAATGGATATTTATATAAACAGTTTTAATGAAAGTAGATTTTGTGAAATAATGAGAGTTTCATCGTGAAATAATCAGTAACTTTTGATAGGGAGTCTCTTCCTCAGCATCAAGTAGTAAATACGCAACAAATTCCAACGAGGTGTACTTTTTTAGCAAGCGTTGGCCAGCTTGCAGACTAATAATAATTTCTTCTGAAAAAGTAGCGACCAATTCATGTATGAAATTTGGGGTACCTATGATCTTAATCATTATTATTAAGCCATAAAATTTGACTTTTCTTAATGCTAATTAATTTATAGATAATGATTGAGCTGAAATATTGCATATTTTAGCTATTTAAAACCAATGTATTTTAAATTCATCATGACATTATTATTGGTTTTAAATGGAAAAATGGTTAAAGTGAATAAATCAAAGTTGTGATTTTAATTGATTAAAAGCATGAATTTCTGCTTGAATTCTACCAACTATTGATTACTGTGCATTTTAGTCCATAATTTTTCTTGCTTTCTATTATCATTTGTGTTTGTACCATTGTTCTCCTTGTTCTTCATGTTCATAAGGTTTCTTGAGCTATTTTTCCATCTTCAAAAGATAGAAGCTCTTCTTGCCAACCCATTTTCCAATAAATATATCACATTCCTTGTGAAATCCTATGCTTCTCAAACCTTGGAAATTTAACTTAGGAGGATTCTGCGAGTTGTATATTTGATTGAATATTGCAACTACAAAAATTCCCTCTCCACGTTTGCACCAGCATTATAACTATGGCCCACTTGTGTTAGAATTTTGAAGAGTGTTGAAGTTTGCACATTTCACATTTCTTGGGTGGCTATATATCTTTGAATTGAGTCATTTGTCATTTACATTGGTTCAATCTGAACTGGGGTGCTGTGAATTAAGTGGCTAGGAGATCTTTAAATGAGATTTGAACTTCCTAAGGTGGATCTGAGATTGTTGAAAGGTTTGAGTTGTTTACAAAATCATTCTGCAAGTTTCATTATGGATGTGAGATCAAGAAAGGTTCCTGGCCCTTGGTTGAAGGAAAGAAGATAGAATATCATCATCAAGGAAAGAAGATTGAATACCAACGCAGCCTGTCACATGGGAAGGGGAGCAGCAGAAGATTGTTGGCTTCAAGTTACTTCAGCTTAGAGTCATTGCTTTTGCTTACCACACGGACACCATGCAGCAACCACTCATTCGGACCATGCATGGGACCAACTTACACATGGACAGCAACCTGAACGTGCAGCAGCAGCAAGCTCCTGAGTTATTTATTCCTTCTTTCCCAAGTAGCTGGACGTGCAGCAGCAGCAAGCTTCTGAGTTATTTATCCCTTCTTTTCCGAGCAGCTCACATGCAATAAACCACACCAGCTCACACAGCAGATAGCAGCTTTCGGATAGCAGTTAAACAAACCATGCACATGCAGACAGCAACTCATTCGGACCACATGGACAGCAACCTGAACGTGCAACAACCTGGACAGAAAGCATACAGCACATTGCAAACAAACACAGCAGCAAAGACACTCACACACCCTTCGGACAGCACTCACACATGCATGCACACATGTACACAACAGAAAGCAGACCAGCCTCATTCGGACAGCACACAGCTGGACCCACAACAGCTCACACATGCAGACCACTCGGACGTGCAGCAGGAGATCAATAGCATCACCACAGCAATTCACACATGCAAACCAACAGAGCACTCATTCAGACAGCACACTCAGAAAGCAGCAGCAGCAGATTTTATTCCTCTCTTTCTTTCGTTTAAACTGGACAACAAGAGTGAGTATTTAATCAGCTGTAGGCAGCAACACATGGCAGTTTTTACTTACTTCTTTCCGTTCAGAAGCTAGAGAGAGTTATTGTTTTTTTTTTAGGTTTTTCATTCGGCTACAGTTGAGCAACTAAGTTCTTGAAGTTGCACTTGTTTTCCCGTTTGAGTTTTCTTTCCATATATAGCCGTAGGGCAACCTTGAGTTTATTTTCCTTCTCTTCCGTTTAAGTAGCAGAATTTTCATTTCATTTTCTTTGACTTTTCTTTCTTAATATAGATTGGGCAGTTTTTGTTTTTGCCTACAATGCTTTGTTGTTTTAAGAATTTTTATTAAGTATTAAGAATTGTTTTAGAATTTTATCTCATTAATTGTAATACCTTAATTTCTTTCAAGTGTGTTAGTTTGTTTCATGAAATAAAGGAATTGTTTTAGAAGTTTTTAATTAAGTGTACTAGTTTAATTTATTGCAAGAAGGGTTTGGTAGAGAGCTTTTGTTTTTGTTTTAGTTGGGTAATTTAATTGTTGTTTACTTATTTCATGTTATTTATTTTTATTGTTTCATTAAGCTTTCATTTTAATAGTGATTACAATTGTTATGGTTTAATTTGAGAATTTGTGATTTAGATACAATGATAAACCCTAGAATATTGATTTTGAGGCTTTTCAATTTTCAATGCATGTTTTGTCAATTACTTTCTAATCTAGTTTAATTCTTAATTTAGTTTTATTAATCTCTGAATTTAATCTATTAGTCATTTACATTCCAATCCGACAATCAAAAATCTAAAAATATGAATCTAGTCCATGACTAGTAACCTCTTCCATCCATTGCACATATCATCCTCTTGCTTTCTCTTTGTGAAGTTTTTCATATTTTTTAACGAGTTTAATTTGAAGTAACTTTCCCTGAGGAGACGATCTAGGAATTTATTCCTAATTATTACACGACATCCTCCTGCACTTGGGATAGCATTTGTGCTACTCATTTTTGAGCAAATCAGATAACTAACTAGTCTCTAGAAAAGCAAGTGCCATTAGGTAATATGTACTTAATAAGGATTTGTGGACCGCTACCTTCGTCTGTAATAGTACAGCAGGAATTATTAATGACGTATTGTACATTTATAAGGATCCTAACTAAGATCTCTACGATGTAAACAACAAGGTAAGTAGGAAGTCTAAAAAGTAGGCCACCATTAGTCGATCATCTATTGAAGTAGAGTACAAAGCCCTTGCAACTACAACTTGTGAAATACAATGGGTAATCTATGCACTACAAGACTTGCATATTGATCATTCTCAACCAACACTCTTGTATACAGATAGCAAATCCACTACGTCCATTGCCACAAACCCAGTACAGCATGAGTGAACCAAGAACATCCAAATTAATTGCCATTTAGTTCAAGAGAAGCTGTAGGAAAAGCTCATCAAGTTGTTTTATATTCCCTCTCGGCTACAGTTGGCAGATATACTCACAAAGCCACTTGGATCATTGCCTTTTCACCATACTCTTCCCAAGATGAACATTCTCAACATTCATGTTCATCTTGAGGGGGGTGTTGGAGTATTGCATCACATACAGATAATATGGAATTAAAATCCAAAGTAGAAAAGGCTAAGGCTAAAATAGAGAAAACAGTGTAATAAGTTAATTTTGTTAGTTTACATTTTCAATATAAATATGATGTAATAGCAGACTTGGAGCTTCACCTCTTTTCATTTTCTCTTCAATAAAATTCAGAATTCATTTTCATTTCCTTTGTTTTCAAGCTCTCTTTTCATTTCATCGAGTTCTTGACAGTAATATATAGTTATATTTACACAATTTGGAAGATATAAATATATATATATTTTTATGTTTATATATATAATATATATTCCATATTTAACTATATATTTATAATATAGTATATATAATACAGTAATTGTATATGTATAAATTATATATATATTATAGTGGTCTAAGTTCAAACATAAAACTATGCATTCGAACAAAGCAACCAGGCGTTGGACTGTGTCAAGGTAACGTTCAAACGTTTCTTGGAAATGTAGGAAAATTACGTTTGAATGTGACCACTCTAACGTTCGAATGTTAAACACATGCATTCGAACGTTTCTTGGAAATTGGCGGGAGTTTTTCCTGCTTGATTGGAATTGAGTCGTAGAAAAATTACGTTCAAACTTGGCCACTCTAGCGTTCAAATGTTAAACACATACGTTTGAATGTTATAAAATGTGAAAAACTATGCGGCTCAAAAAGCCGGATCCCAAAATTTCATGTAATGTTCAAACATAGAGTTTTAACATTCGAACATTTCACAGTTTGAGGCAACGACTTTTGATTTAAAATGTCACTGCAATAAGTCCAAGGCATGTCCAGAACAATGCCGTTCTCTTTAAATGGACATATTGCATCGATAAAAGTCACTGCAATAAGTTCAAAAAATTCAAAAAATAAAAAATAAAAACACTCCAAACAAGTCTGGGGTGTGCTTGTGATGACCCGTTTTTACGTGTATTTTCATTGAAGGGTTGTTTTTAATTTAATTAATATATTGGTTTATTTATTTTAAATTAATGTATTTTAATTGGTTTTTAATTTATTTGATGTAGTGTTTTATTTATTTAGTCGTTTTACGGTTTTTTTTAATGTCGTTTTCGGCGGATTTGTTTTGGTTTTCGGAGTGAGGACTGGACCTCATTTCTTTTCCCTCGTCTTTTCTTTTTCTCTTTTCTTTTTTTCTTCTTTCTCTTTTTTCTTCTTTTTCCTTTTTCTTTCTTTTTTCCCCTCCCCGGTTCCCTCTCCCGCACGACTCTCTCTCTACCCATTTCTGTTCGTTTTTCTCTCTCCGCCCAGAACCGCCGCCGCCGGCCACCGTGCGGCACACCACCCACCCAGTTTTCTTCCCCTCCCTCGAGTGAACCATGATTGAGCTGAAATATTGCATGTTTTAGCTATTTAAAACCAATGTAGTTTAAATTCTTCATGACACTATTATTGGTTTTAGATGAAAAAATAGTTAATAAGCATAAATACGAGTTGTGATTTTTAATTGATTGATATCATGTTTATGCTTAATTTTATAACTATAATTTAATGGGACAATATTTCCTCACATATATAGTCTATTTTTGATAATCTATTTTTCTTTTAATTTGTATTTGAGTGCTATTTTTATCTCTTATTTTCAGTTTAAATAAAATTTACATGAAGAAAGCGGTGTACTTCAACAGCTAAAAAAAAAAAGACGAAGACTTTTGGTGGAGTATGAACATAAGGCTTGAGGCGGCAACTTCTTGTTATTTAGCTTGACTTCTATGTTGATAAGAGGTGAAGACTGAAAGCTACATTTCGGTGTTGTAAACGTGGTAAGCAGATCAATCAAATATTTGGAAGCTTGTGGAAAGGGACACTTCAGAAAGTTGGTGGTTATTGTTTATGAGAAGTCGGCTGCAATTTGGATTGGAGGGAGTTGTACATTGAATATAAGAGCCGTGCTTGACTTGTAGAGAGGGAGACGTGCAGGAAAAAAAAGGGAAGTGCCGTGCTTAAATTGCATTAAGGGAGTTATACATCTTCACGTGGGAGTCTATAAAAAGTGAAAATTCGATGGTGATTGAAGGGGAATGAATTGTGATTGGAGGAGGGAGTTTGGACCGACTAGAAGCAGCTAGATATATATATATATATTGCTGGACGTAAATGAAAGAAAAGGAGCAATCGGTGGGTGTAGGAGTTGAGGGACAGGTTACGTGGGGGATAGAGAGGAGTTGAGGTGTGTTGGTCATGAGTAGAGAGAGAGAGAAGAGATAGTAGAGTCGGTGCATGATTTGCTGGAGTTAAAAGTCAAGAGATCATAATTGGTGGGCGCTGTGTGAGGTCGGTTGGAGAGAGGGAGAGTGAGACGTGGGAAGAGACATAGAGAGAATTACGTAAAGGTGATTAGCTGGAGTTAAAGGGAGTCGGCTGGAATTATTTTTCTTGGAGGTGTGTAGTCGGTTTGATGTAAGTAAGGTGGAGTTTGCTGAGAGTAAAGACCCATTGAATCCGTCGGTCCTAAGCAAGCAAAAAGAGAGAAAATTCATGATGGCCAGACCATTAGTCGGTGGGGATTTATTTTTCTTGATGAAGGAGGAAGTCGGTGTTTGAGTTTAACGTGGAGTTGATGTGGTTGGAGTTTTATTTTTCTTGGGCTCCTTTATGTTTTTTTTTTTTGTTTGGCATCTGGTGGGGCTGCAGCTTCTTCTTGATGAATTTCTTTTAGTTTCAATTTCTGTTTTATGCATTTTAGTAACGTCGTGAGCTTTATTCTTTCGACGTTGACTAGATTCCAAATTTTGTTGTTTCTAAATTGTTGCCTAGTATTTCTTGTATTTCATTTTAGTTTTCTAATGAATAATATTTATATGATTTCTATAGCACTTATAATAAATATGATTGGCTAAATTTCCATACTAAGGTTAGAGGTGAAGTTTAATGATTTAAATATTATTTTCAGATCCACGTAAAATTTATTCTACGAGCTTGATCGATTGAAGGATTTTATTGGATATTTTGATTATCTATATACTCATCTTGATTCATTGTGATTTTCGAATACAGTGAATGCTTGAGGAATCCCTGTGGTATTCAAATAGATTTGTAAATGTTTTAATCATCAATCGTTCACGCTCAATCATAAGCGACTATTTTTCTTGATCTTAAATGCTAAATCTTCCAATTAAACGGAATCATTATTCTAGTTTAATTGAAGTAAATCGATCAGAAACAATATCATATATTATTAGACGGATCCTCGAAACCTTAGTCTTTCTCCATATTAATTCCTTTTATCATTTTATTTTGATTCAGTTATTTTATCAATCTTCATTTGATTGCACGTTTCTTTTAGTAATTTCGTTTCATTGTCTGAATTTATTTTCTTTATCACAAAAGTCAATCCCTATGGATTCGATCCTGTAAGATACTACGACACCTGTATATTTGCAGGTAAAACTGCACTAAATTTTTGGTTCATTAATTTGAGTCAAAGTTTAGGCACAACAAGTTTTTGGCGCCATTGCCGGGGATTGCAACGTGTGATAATTGTTTTTCAGAAAAGAAAAAAAAATTTAGTAATCTTTTGCTAATTGTTTTTCATATTCTTTTTGCAAGTATGATATTTTACAGAAAACAGAGCATGTAACATTGCTTCCATATTCATACCATTTGGTAATCTCGTTCCAAAATTTTTTCTTTTACTTTCTTGTTTGTTTTGTATTTTGTTTTTACTTTTTGAATGTGCTCGATCCTCTATGATGAATGATCTCGTGGCAACATGATCAAACGGGTAGATTGAGAAGAGAGAAAATTGTTTTAAAAGAATTGGTTGATACTTTGTCAAGTGATTCTAAAAATTCTCATTCTAATATCATGGCTGACAATCATAGTATTCATGATGAACAAGAAAATGAAGAAGTACAAAATAATCCGCCAATGAGAACTTTGCGCGAATATTTGCAGCCTACAAGGACAAGTACTCCATCTTGCATGATTTTTCCTACGAATATGGGAAATTTTGATTTAAAACCGGGAGTAATCTAATTACTTCCCAAGTTTCATGGCTTAGATTTAGAAAGTCCTTATTTGCATCTAAAAGAATTTGAAGAAGTTTGTGCAACTTTACAAAGCCAAACTATCAATGATGATGTTGTTAGATTAAAGTTGTTTTCATTCTCTTTGAAAGAAAAAGCTAAAAATTGGTTGAACTCCTTGAGACCAAGATCTATTGGCATATGGCAAGAAATGCAAAGATAATTTCTGAAAAAGTTTTTTCCTACTCATAGGCCAACACTCTTTGCAGAAATATTATGAATTTTTCTCAAAAGGAAAATGAAACAGTTTTTAAGTATTGGGAACGTTTTAAAGAATTGTTGCTAACTTGCCCACATCATGGCTATGAGACTTGGCGCACCATTAGTTTCTTCTATGAAGGTGTAACATCTCAAATGCATCAGTTTGTAGAAATGATGTGTAACGGTGATTTTTTAAATAAAGATCTTGATGACGCTTGGGACTATTTTGACCAGTTAGCTGAAAATGCCCAATCTTGGGATAACACAGATCGTTCTGATCGGTCAAATAAGCCCAAACTCAGTGCCATGTCTCAAGAAGGTATGTATGTTTTTAAAGGAAATGATGATGTGAATGCTAGGATAGCAAGTTGATGACTTGCAAAATTTTATATTACAGATTTTACAAGTTCGCTCGAGTGGAGGCTTTTGGCCGCTCGAGCGAAATCAGGCAGAGTCGAACGCTCGACGTGCGCTCGATAGGATGCTCGAGCGAAATCAGGCAGAGTCGAACGCTCAACGTGCGCTCGATAGGATGCTAGAGCGAAATCAGGCAGAGTCGAACGCTCGATGTGCGCTCGACATCCCGCTCGAGCGAACATCATATTTTGACAGATTTAAGGTTTTCTGCCGTCACACCATATAAAAGGAATTTTTCACTCTAGGGCCGAGACTTTTGACTGGAGAACACTTCTTGGGATAGAAAAACATAGCTAGAGGGATTCAAATCATCTGTTTTGGAGAGGAAATTCCAATTATTGCACGTACGTTGGAATCATACACAAGAACGGACAGGAGAAAAGCATTGAATCGTTCCCTTGAGCTTTTGAAGATGAGTTGCGGCTGCAAGGAGGATTTTTCATTGTTTATTTTCTTCCAATCTTCTTAGAACAATTATGGTGAATTCGTTTATGTTGAATTCAATTTCTAGCATGAGCTAATTTTTCTTCATTCTAGGAAAACGATGTAACCTATTTTCGAGCTATGCTTGATTGTCTACGCTAATTTAATGCAATTCTCTCTTTGTTTATCTGATTTATTCTGAGTTTATTGCTTCTAATTAACTGGCCATTGATTAGATGATTTTTTTATCTTGTGATTTGCTATCGAAAGAGGGAATCATAGGGTAGATCTTGAATATTTTAGCATAGGTAAGTATAGAGATCGAAAGACTTGTATGAACCTATTTAGTAATTAAATCATTGGTTTTATTGCTTTCTTGCTTTATTAAATTTGCATATTCTTGTGTGAATTGATAAACAAGAGTCATTTCCAATTGACTATCGAAAGAGGCTTTTGGATGATTTAGAGATTTGCTAATAGATAAAAGAGAATTAAATTAAGTTAGCTGGATGAGAAAAGCATAGTGAAGAATTATGTGAAATCGATTTCCTAGAAGTTTTCTTCCCCATTAAGTTGATCTTCGAATGTCAGTTTTAATTCCTTTGCATATTTCTCTGTGAGTCGATTTTAGTTTAATTTGCAACTACAGAAAAATCTTAGTGATTCCTCTAGATAAAATTGAGATTAGTATAATTTTGGTATTTGGCAAGAGTAAGGTACCAATCCCTGAGGACGATACTCTTCTTATCACTTTACTATAAAACTACGATACTGTGCACTTGCAGTTTTGCACCGGTCGAGTTTTTGGCGCTGTTGCCGAGGATTGGTTTATTCTTATTCTTTTTGTCAATATCGATATAAAGTAATCTTGATTTTAATTTAGAATTTTGTTTTAATTTGTTCTACAGGTGTGTTTTTGACGTTGGATGCGCCGTGCTAGATCTCGTGATATTATTCCTATTGATCCGGAGATTGAAAGAACTCTTAGATCACTAAGAAGAAATAAGATACTAGCCATGGCTGAAGAAGAACGTGAGGTACTACCACGCACCTTAAAGGACTATGTACGGTCAGTTGTGAATGGAAATTACTCGAGCATAATGCGCCAACCAATTAATGCCAACAACTTTGAGCTCAAACCAGCTTTGATTAGCATGGTGCAGCAGGCTCAATTCAGCGGGTCGCCACTGGATGATCCCAATATTCATTTGGCAATGTTCTTGGAGATTTGCGACATTGTGAAGATCAATGTTGTTACTGAAGACACCATTAGACTGAGATTGTTTCCTTTTTCTTTGAGGGACAAGGCTAGAGGTTGGCTACAATCTCTACAACCGGGAAGCATCATTAGTTGGCAGGACATGGCTGAGAGGTTTCTTGCTAAATTCTTTCCTCCTGCAAAAACAGCCCAACTCAGGAGTGAGATTGGCCAGTTCAAGCAAAATGATTTTGAGTCACTCTATGAAGCGTGGGAGAGGTATAAAGACTTGGTTTGACGTTGCCCACAACATGGATTGCCAGATTGATTGCAAGTTCAGATGTTCTATAAGGGGTTAAATGGGCAACTCGAACTATAGTTGATGCTGCTTCTGGTGGAACTTTGATGTCGAAGACAGCTGAAGGTGCTACTGCACTTTTGGAAGAAATGGCCTCAAACAACTATCAATGGCCTACTGAGAGGACTTTGGCTAAGAAGGTTGCTGGAATTCATGACTTGGAGCTGATAGCAGCCCTTTCTGCTCAAGTAGCTACTCTATCTCATCAGATTTCAGCCTTGACAACACAAAGGATACCACAAAGTACAGAATATGTTGCATCTACAAGTATGATAGTTCCAAGCAATGAGGCGAGTCAAGAACAAGTTCAATATGTCAACAATCGGAACTACAACTATCGTGGTAATCCTATGCCAAATTACTATCATCCAGGGCTTAGAAATCATGAGAATTTGTCATATGGAAATACAAAGAATGTGTTGCAACCTCAACCTCCTCCAGGATTTGATAGCCAACCAAGCGAGAAGAAGATGTCACTTGAGGATGCCATGGTTTCCTTTGTTCAGGAGACCAATGCAAGGTTTAAAAAGACTGATTCACGGTTGGACAACATTGAGACTCATTGTAGCAATATGGGAGCCACTATGAAGAATCTTAAAGTGCAAATTGGGCAACTAGCCACTACCATCAATGCCCAACAAAGAGGAGCTTTTCCTAGCAACACTGAAGTGAATCCAAAGGAACAATGCAAGGCCATCACACTTAGGAGTGGAAAAGAAATTGAGAGGGCACCATTAAAGGAGAGCAAATCCACCCCTACCGCTGCGAACAATGGCCAAAGCAAAGATCAAGTAGAAGAAGAGGAGATTGTCAATGATACACTAGAGGAGATCGACTTGCCTCCTACAATTTCATTTCCTGACAATCCTCATATTCTTGCTCCTCCACTTCCTTACCCTCAGCGTTTTCAAAAGCAAAAACTAGATAAGCAATTTTCTAAGTTTTTGGATATTTTTAAGAAAATTCACATTAATATGCCTTTTGCAGATGCCTTGGAACAAATGCCAAATTATGTCAAATTCCTGAAGGACATCATTTCCAAAAAGAGAAGATTGGAAGAGTTTGAAACAGTGAAGCTCTGAAGAATGCAGTGCCATTCTTCAAAAGAAATTGCCTCAAAAATTAAAAGATTCGGGGAGTTTCACTTTACCTTGCACTATTGGAGATTCATTTTTTGATAGAGTCTTATGTGATCTTGGTGCTAGCATTAATCTTATGCCACTTTCTGTTTGCAGGAAATTAGGACTTGGAGAGATGAAGCATACAACAATTTCTTTGCAACTAGCGGATCGGTCCATCAAGTATCCACATGGAATCATAGAAGACGTATTGGTAAAGGTGGATAAATTTATTTTTCCTGCTGATTTTGTGGTGTTAGATATGGAGGAAGATGAAGATGTCCCTCTAATTCTTGGCCGACCATTCTTGGCCACGGGAAGAGCTTTAATTGATGTTCAAAAGGGTGAATTAACATTGAAAGTAAACAAGGAAGAGGTTATGTTCAACATCTACCAAGCCATGAAATTTTCAGAAGATCCAAGTACTTGCTTTCGGGTAGATGTCGTTAAGCAATGTGTAGAAGAGGCATTTCAAGAAGATATGCCATCCGATCACCTAGAACGCTGTATCACCACTTCATCTCAAGCTTTTGATTTTAATAATTCTGCTATTTTTGAATCTGACTTGTCTTTTGTTAGTGAAGAATTTCTCCACTATGTTTTTGCTTTGGGAGCATTGCAGCAGGTTACATCACTTAGTAATGAAGTGGGGAAGCTAGAGCCGGTGATACCAAAGGATGAATCTGAAATTGCTAAAGAAAAGATGCAGAAAAATACAACTCCAGAGTTGAAGCAATTACCTGAGCATCTTCGCTATGCATTCTTGGGTGATAGTGATACCTTTCCAGTGATTGTTGCTACATCACTCACACCCGAAGAAGAGGAAAAGTTGCTGCGTGTATTGAGGGAGCATAGAACAGCCTTGGGATGGACTATTTCTGATATAAAAGGAATAAGTCCCTCCATTTGTATGCACAAGATTTTAATGGAGGAGCTTTACAAGCCAACAAGTGAGCACCAAAGAAGATTAAATCCAGCAATGAAGGAAGTAGTGAGAGCTGAAATTTTGAAACTCTTTAATGCTGGAATTATATATGCTATTTCAGATAGTTCATGGGCAAGTCCAGTGCAAGTTATACCAAAGAAGGGTGGAATGACGGTGATGAAAAATGACAATAATGAGTTCATTCCTACAAGAATGGTCACGGGATGGCGTGTCTGCATGGATTACTGCAAGTTGAATAAAGCAACAAGGAAGGATCATTTTCCACTTCCATTCATTGATCAAATGTTGGATCGATTGGCTGGGTACTCCTACTATTGTTTTTTGGATGGTTATTCGGGGTATAATCAGATTGCTATAGCTCCTGAAGATCAAGAGAAAACTACATTCACATGCCCCTATGGAACATTTGCTTTTAGGAGGATGCCCTTTGGATTGTGCAACACCCCTGCGACATTTCAACGTTGCATGATGGCTATTTTTTCTGACATGGTGGAAGATATAATGGAAGTATTCATAGATGACTTTTCAGTTTTTGGTACATCTTTTGATCATTGTTTGCATGACTTAGCTCTTGTTTTGCAGAGATGTGAAGATAAAAATCTAGTCCTGAACTGGGAGAAGTGTCATTTCATTGTTCAAGAAGGGATCGTGCTAGGCCATAGAGTGTCATCTAAAGGAATTGAGGTGGATCGAGCCAAAATTGCAACCATAGAGAAACTACCACCTCCAAAGAATGTGAAGGGAATCAGAAGTTTTCTGGAACATGCGGGATTTTATAGAAGATTTATCAAGGATTTTTCTAAACTCTCTAAACCTTTATGTAATCTTCTTGAGAAAAATTCTGCATTTGACTTTGATGTTATTTGTTTGCAGGCCTTTAATGCACTCAAGGAGAAGCTAATTTCAGCACCAATTGTGATTGTGCCTGATTGGAGTCAACCTTTTGAAGTTATGTGCGATGCAAGTGACTTTGCAATTGGAGCAGTGTTGGGGCAAAGGCGAGACAAGCTGTTTAGAGCCATCTATTACGCAAGCCGGACATTGAATGAAGCTCAGTTGAATTATACGACAACTGAGAAGGAGATGCTTGCTGTGGTGTTTGCTTGTGATAAATTTCGGTCTTACCTCATTGGGACAAAGGTGATAGTGTTCACTGATCATGCAGCACTTCGCTATTTGTTTGGCAAGAAGGATGCTAAGCCAAGGTTAATTCATTGGATCCTCCTTCTTCAAGAATTTGACTTGGAGATTCGAGACAAGAAAGGAAGTGAAAATTTAGTGGCTGACCATCTCTCTCGGTTAGAGCAAGAGGAGGAAAGACCAGATTCAGTGGTCCAAGAGGCATTCCTTGATGAGCAGTTGTTTGCATGTGAGATCAAGCTTCCATGGTATGCTGATATTGGTAACTATCTAGCTTGTAAAGTTTTACCACCTGATCTTACTTATCATCAACGTAAGAAATTTTTGCATGATGTGAATTATTATCTGTGGGATGAGCCTTTGTTGTTCAAAAGATGCCCTGATCAAATCATTAGAAGATGTGTGCCAGAAGAAGAGATGCAAGACATCCTCCATCATTGCCATTCATCATCATATGGAGGACACTTTGGAGCCACCCGTACAGCAGCTAAGGTACTTCAAAGTGGGTTCTATTGGCCTTCTATTTTTCATGATACTTACACTTTGGTGAAAACTTGTGACCGGTGCCAACGTATGGGAAATATTTCAAGGCGTCATGAGTTACCAATGAAAGGTATTTTAGAAGTTGATTTGTTTGATGTTTGGGAAATAGATTTTATGGGGCCTTTTCCTCCTTCCTTTGGTTTTGCTTATATCTTATTAGCAGTTGACTATGTGTCAAAATGGGTGGAAGCAATTGCCACAATAACAAATGATGCAAAGGTAGTGCTCAAATTTCTGCACAAGAACATATTCACAAGATTTGGCACTCCACGAGCTATTATTAGTGATGAAGGGACTCACTTTTGCAACAAGTTGTTTGAGAATCTTCTGTCTAAATATGGTGTGAAGCACAAGATAGCACTTGCTTACCATCCTCAAACTAATGGTCAAGCTGAAATTTCAAATAGAGAGATCAAGAAAATCCTTGAGAAGACGGTCAAAATCAATAGAAAGGATTGGGCGAAGAAGCTTGATGATGCTTTGTGGGCATACCGTACAACCTTTAAAACACCTATCGGGATATCTCCATACCGATTAGTGTTTAGAAAGGCATGTCATCTTCCTGTAGACTTGGAGCATAGAGCTTATTGGGCTGTAAAAAGGTTTAATTTTGATTTGAAGGCAGCAGGTGAAAAGCGACTTCTTCAATTGAATGAGATGGAAGAGTTCCGGAATGATGCATATGAAAATACAAAGATCTATAAAGAAAAGACGAAGAAGTGGCATGACAAACAGATTCTTAGGCGAGAGTTTGCTCCAGGACAACAAGTTTTACTCTTCAATTCACGACTCAAACTCTTTCCAGGAAAGTTGAAATCAAGATGGACGGGTCCTTATACAATTCATGAAGTTTTCTCTTTTGGAGCAGTAGATTTGAAGGACAAGACAGGGAATATTTTCAGAATTAATGGTCAGAGATTGAAGCACTACTATGGAGAGCAAATGGAGAGGAACTATGCATTTATTCCTCTTGGAGATCCTAATTGATGATGATTGAAAAGTCTGGCTGTAGACTTTAAAACAAGCGCTTATGGGAGGCAACCCATAGATCTATCTTTCATTTTTTCATTTATTTTATTATCTTTATTTATTTAAGTTTTAATAAATTGGTTTTTGATGCAGGTTTATTTAGCATGAATAACGAGCTGAAAAATTCTAATCCACGGAAGATTCACCATGAAACCAAGGAAGTTCCTTTATTTCTTCAATCCTTTTTACTTTTACATTGAATGAGGACATTGTTTAGTTTAAGTTTGGGGGTATAAACTCCTATAATCATTTGATCCTCTTGTTTTCTAAGTCTTGGGTTGTTGATGGGTTGTTGGATTCTCTTACCAAGCATGCATTGGAGTAAGATTGAATTCTCTATGACTCTGGAATTTGTGATTGAAGATGGTTTTGAGAAAAATTTTCAAAAATTTCTTTTATGTCAAGTGAAGTTTTGTGGGTACTTTGGTTTAAATCTTTGACCTTGAACACAATTGAGCACATAGTCATTTTTCTCTTATTCCATTTTGCTTATGAAGAGAAGAAGTTGAATTAATTGAAAGAGGGAGGTTCGATTTTGCTTTGCTCTAGAATCCGTTGATGGGTCCTTGAGGCGAAATCCTAGTTGAGACCAAATATTAGAGAAATGATCTAGGCATTTCTTTGGCATAACCAAAAAGCTTTCCCAGCCGTCCTAAATGTCATGCCATCATTACATGGTATGTTTCCATAGTCAACCCCCTTGAGCCTTCATAAGCCTTTATTTATTCTTTGAACTACATAAACCATGCCAGCTCTAAGCCTGAAAAACAATGAATCTACCTTTGATAGTTTGAGAATATACTTTGGTGGAGAGTTACATTTAAAAGAGAAAAATTGGTTTCATAATGAACCGTATTATGTTTGCTTTGTTTGATCAAAGAAGAAGAAAGGAAGTGACTTAAAAAAATAAAAAAGAAGAAGAAGAAAAGAGAAAGAAAAATAAAAAAAAGTCGCTAAGCGGAGTGTGAATTACCTCAGATTTTGTTAAGAGAATTGTTGTTATTACATCAGTGATTACAGCAATAATAATGTCACAAGTATGAGCATATTGCCAAGAAAGAGCTATGAAGAGAATCATGTGGGTTTCTCTTTTAATGTTCTTTTCACTAAATATTTTCCCAATTTGATTTGATTTCCCATATCCAGTTCTTTCTTAACCCTCACCCTGTGGCCTATCATTACAACCTTATTAAAGACCTTTTGATCTCTGATTTTGGTGTTGACTACATTAGTGGAGAGGATTTCTGAAAATTGGACTTATGGGGTTAAGTTTTAAGAGAATTCTTCTGATTTTGGTTGTTCTACTTTTATCTGAGTTTGCAGGTGGTTTGAGGTTAAATTGACTATATCACACACACACTCAAGGTCTTAGCTTTAGGTTGAAGTAAACGCCTAACTCATATTTGACAAACTGCAAAATTTTTGATTGATTTTCCTGCTATCTTTGATGTTAAAAGAGTAAGATACTAGAGATGAAATCTAAATTCATAAAAGCTTGGTGAGTGATGATACTTCTCTTTCGGGTTGAGTCGATATTTCCTAAACTATCATTTGCTTTTCTTTTTGTTTGAGGACAAACAAAGTTGTAAGTTTGGGGGTATTTGATGACTTGCAAAATTTCATATTGCAGATTTTACAAGTTCGCTCGAGTGGAGGCTTTTGGCCGCTCGAGCGAATTCAGGCAGATTCAAATGCTCGACTGCTGCTCGACAGGGAGCTCGAGCAGGTTGCTGAAAAACAAAGATCGCTCGAGCGGAGGCTTTGGCCGCTCGAGAGAAATCAGGCAGAGTCGAACGCTCGACGTGCGCTCGATAGGATGCTCGAGCAAACTCAGGCAGAGTCGAACGCTCAATGTGCGCTCGACACCCCACTCGAGCGAACATCGTATTTTGACAGATTTAAGGTTTTCCACCGTCACACCATATAAAAGGAATTTTTCACTCTAGGGCCGAGACTTTTGATTGGAGAACACTTCTTGGGACAGAAAAACATAGCTAGAGGGATTCAAATCATCTGTTTTGGAGAGGAAATTCCAATTATTGCACGTACGTTGGAATCATACACGAGAACGGATAGGAGAAAAGTGTTGAATCGTTCCCTTGAGCTTTTGAAGACGAGTTGCGGCTGTAAGGAGGATTTTTCAGTGTTTATTTTCTTCCAATCTTCTCAGAACAATTATGGTGAATTCGTTTATGTTGAATTCAATTTCTAGCATGAGCTAATTTTTCTTCATTCTAGGAAAACGATGTAACCTATTTCCGAGCTATGCTTGATTGTCTACACTAATTTAATGCAATTCTCTCTTTGTTTATCTGATTTATTCTGAGTTTATTGCTTCTAATTAACTGGCCATTGATTAGATGATTCTTTTATCTTGTGATTTGCTATCGAAAGAGGGAATCATAGGGTAGATCTTGAATATTTCAGCATAGGTAAGTATAGAGATCGAAAGACTTGTATGAACCTATGTAGTAATTAAATCATTGGTTTTATTGCTTTCTTGCTTTATTAAATTTGCATATTCTTGTGTGAATTGATAAACAAGAGTCATTTCCAATTGACTATCGAAAGAGGCTTTTGGATGATTTAGAGATTTGCTAATAGATAAAAGAGAATTAAATTAAGTTAGCTGGATGAGAAAAGCATAGTGAAGAATTAGGTGAAATCGATTTCCTAGAAGTTTTCTTCCCCATTAAGTTGATCTTCGAACGTCAATTTTAATTCCTTTGCATATTTCTCTGTGAGTCGATTTTAGTTTAAATTACAACTACAGAAAAACCTTAGTGATTCCTCTAGATAAAATTGAGATTAGTATAATTTTGGTATTTGGCAAGTGTAAGGTACCAATCCCTGAGGACGATACTCTTCTTATCACTTTATTATAAAACTACGATACTGTGCACTTGCAATTTTGCACCGGTCACAAGTCTGACAAAAAAAGTTGAAGCTATGGAACTTAGGAAGGTAAAATCCGGCTAAGGCCATTGAAAAAGAAGAAGAAAATTGTGGCATTTGTGAGATTAGTGGACACCTAACTCAGGATTGTCCAACAATCCCTGCTTTTAAAGAGGTGTTGCACGAACAAGCAAATGTCATGAATTCCTATAGGAGACCATTTTCTTCCCCTTATTCGGAAACATATAATCCTGGATGGAGAAGTCACCCCAATTTTAGTTGGAGGAATGAGTCCAATTCAAATCAAAATCCTCAAGGGCCATCTTCTTCTAGTCCTTATGTGCCTCCACATAAAAAAACCCTTGAGGAAACATTACAGGCTTTTATGCAGGGACAAGCAAATATCAACACTCAGACAATGCAGGCCATTACTGAGATGAGAAGTTCTATTAGCGACTTGACCTCTGCATTGCATGCTCAAGAGAAGGGTAAGTTTCCTACTCAACCTCAGCCGAATCCCAAAGGTAAATTTGAGGTAAGAAATTCAAATCCCTCTAATTCAAAATTTGAACAGGCCAAGTCCATCACCACTCTACGCAGTGGAAAAATAATTGATAAGAGTATTTCAACAACGAAAGTTGATGAGACCAACAACTCTTTAAATTCCAAGAGTGATGGTGAATTTGAAAAGGTTGAATTGGATGTGCCTGTGAAAGCCCCAATATCTGTTCCATTTCCCCAAAGATTGCAACATTCTCACAAGTTGGTTCAAAATACTGATATTCTTGAAATTTTCAAACAAGTAAAAATCAACATTCCTTTGTTAGATGCAATCAAACAAATTCCATCATATACTAAATTTTTGAAACATTTGTGCACAGTGAAGCGTACGATGAAGGTGCAGAAGAAGGCTTTTCTCACTGAGCAGGTAAGCACCATCCTCCAGAACAATTCTCCACCAAAGTACAAAGATCTGGGTTGTCCAACAATTTCCTGCGTGATTTAAAATTTTAAAATTGAAAAAGTTTTACTTGACCTCGGAGCTAGTGTTAACCTCTTACCCTACTCGGTATATGAGCAGTTGGGTCTTGGTGAACTTAAACCTACCAAGGTAACACTCCAACTTGCTGACCGTTCAGCTAAAATACCGAGAGGGATAGTTGAGGATGTGCTAGTTCAAGTAGGCAAGTTTTATTTCCCAGTGGATTTCATTGTTTTGGACACGAAACCTGTCTTTGATGTTTGCACTCAAATTCCTATAATTTTGGGTAGGCCGTTCCTTGCGACCTCAAATACTTTAATAAATTGTAGGAGTTGTGTGATGATAATATATTTTGGCAACATGACTTTGGAGTTGAATATTTTCAATATTTGTAAACAACCTAGTGATGATGATGATGTGCATGAAGTAAATTTGATCCAAACTCTTGTTCAAAATAAATTTGATTCGTCAAGTTTTTCTGACCCTTTTGAGGTTTGTTTGGTTCATGGTATAAATTTTGATGATGATTCTATACTTTCATCTATGAATTTTTTGCTAGAATCTACTCCTATAATGGACACTGATAAATGGAGAACACGTTTTGAGAAATTACCGCCTCATGATGTTGTGTCTCTCCCTTCAAGTGTGCAAACACCGAAACTCGACTTGAAACCTCTACCTACTGATCTCAAATATGTATTTTTAGGTCAAGCGGAGACATTACCAGTGGTCATTTCATCAAAACTGGAGGAAATTCAGGAGAGCAAATTGATTGGTGTTCTCATTGAACACAAAAAGGCAATAGGATGGACCATAGCTGATATCAAAGGTATCAGTCCTTTGATTTGTACCCATAGGATTTATCTAGAGGACAATTCTAAACCCTCTAGAGAAATGCAGCGTAGACTGAACCCCAACATGAAAGAGGTTGTCAGGGCAGAGGTGTTAAAACTTCTGGATGTAGGGATCATTTACCCTATTTCTGACAGCAAATGGGTTAGTCCCACGCAGGTGGTACCTAAGAAATCTGGTGTGACTGTAGTTAAGAATGCTGATAATGAATTGATCCCAACTAGAGTTACTACTGGTTGGCGTATGTGCATTGACTATAGAAAACTTAATTCTGTCACCAGAAAGGACCATTTTCCCCTACCATTCATGGATCAAATCATTGAACGTGTAGCGGGCCATAAATTCTATTTCTTCCTAGATGGTTATTCTGGATATAACTAAATTGAGATTGCTCCTGAAGATCAAGAAAAGACCATTTTTCATGTCCATTTGGTACCTTTGCATATCGAAGGATGCCATTCGGACTCTGTAATGCTCCTGCTACATTTCAACGATGCATGATGAGCATATTCAGTGACATGGTAGAGCGTTTCGTTGAAATATTCATGGATGATTTTTCTATTTTTGGTGATTCATTTGATGAATGTTTGACTCATTCTGAAAGAGTGCTGATTAGATGCAAAGAAAAGAATTTGATTTTAAACTGGGAGAAGTGTCATTTTATGGTCACTCAAGGGATTGTTCTTGGTCACATTGTTTATTTTCAAGGTTTTGAAGTGGACAAGGCCAAAATTGAATTAATATCTAAATTGCCCATCCCAAAGAACATCAGGGATATCAGGTCTTTTCTAGGTCATGCAGGTTTTTACAGGAGGTTCATCAAAGGCTTCAGCACAATTTCTAGACCTTTGTGCAATTTATTGTCAAAGAAAAATTCTTTTGTGTGGACTGATGATTGTGAGTTAGCTTTTACAAAGCTAAAAGGTATGTTGATTTCAGCCCCAATTATGCGATCATCTGATTGGAATTTACCATTTGAGATTATGTGTGATGCTAGTGATTATGCTGTTGGAGCTGTGTTGGGTCAACGTAAGGACAAAAAGTCTTGTGTTATTTATTATGCAAGTAGAACTTTAAATAGTGCTCAAATGAATTATTCAACAACTGAGAAAGAGCTACTTGCAGTAATTTTTGCACTTGACAAATTTTGCTCTTATTTGATTGGATCTCAAATTGTCATCTTTACTGATCATGTTGCGTTAAAGTACCTTTTAGCAAAAAAAGATGCAAAGCCCAGGTTGCTTAGATGGATCCTTTTGCTGCAAGAATTTGATCTAATAATCAAAGATAAAAAAAGGAGTTGAGAATGTTGTTGCTGATCATCTATCTAGACTTGTTCTTTCAGATTCCATAGAGACAGTTCCTATTAAAGACACATTTCTAGATGAGCAACTTTTTGGTATATCTCAAGTGCCATGGTACGCTGACATTGCTAATTTTCTTGCTACAGGTGAAATTCCTCATGTTTGGACTCAACAAGATAAGAGGAAATTTTTTGTGGAGGTAAGAAAATTCTTTTGGGATGATCCATATCTGTTCAAATATTGCCTAGATCAGATAATTAGATGATGTGTTCCCAATAACGAATTTCAAAGTGTGATATCTTTTTGTCACTCTGGGGCATGTGGTGGCCATTTTTCTGGAAAGAAAACTGCTTTTAAAATTTTGCAATGTGGTTTCTATTGGCCTACCATTTTCAAGGACAGCCATGAATTTTGTAAAACTTGTGAGCGTTGTCAAAAGTTGGGAGGTATTACTTGCCGGAGTATGATGCCATTAAATCCAATTTTGGTTGTTAAAATATTTGATTGTTGGGGCATCGACTTCATGGGACCCTTCCCAGTTTCTTTTGCCAATCTCTACATTTTGGTAGCTGTGGATTATGTGTCCAAATGGATTGAAGCCGTTCCATGCAAAAACAATGATCACAAAGTGGTACTGAAATTTTTGAAAGAAAATATTTTATCAAGGTTTGGAACGCCTCGAGCCATTATCAATGATGGGAGCAAACATTTTTGTAATAAGCCTTTGGAGGCCTTAATGCGAAAATATGGTATTACTCATAAGGTTGCTACCCCTTATCATCCACAAACAAGTGGCCAAGTTGAGGTATCTAATCGGGAGAAAAAAAAATTTTAGAAAAGACGGTTAACCCAAGTCGCAAAGATTGGTCTTTACGACTAACCGACGCACTTTGGGCATACCGCATTGCTTTTAAAACTCCGATTGGTATGTCCCCATATCGACTCATTTTTGGAAAGGCATGTCACTTACCTGTGGAATTGGAACACAAAGCTTATTGGGCAATCAAGCAATTTAATTTTGATGTGGATAAAGCTTGCTCTCTTCGTAAGTTTCAGCTTAATGAGTTGGAAGAAATCAGGAATGAAGCTTACGAAAACTCTCGCATTGCCAAGGAGAGAATGAAAATTTTTCATGACAAAAATATTTTTCGAAAATCTTTTGAGCCTTTCCAAAAAGTTTTGTTGTATAATTCAAGGCTTCATTTGTTTCCTGGCAAGCTTCGATCCCGATGGATTGGCCCCTTTATTGTAAAAACTCTTTATCCTTTTGGGGCCATTGAGATAGAAAATCCAGAGAATGGTAATGTTTTTGAAGTTAATGGACAAAGGTTGAAACCATTTTTGGATGATTTCACTCTAGAGGTTGAGTCCACTACTCTGGAGGATCCTACTTATCAGAATTAGTTCTTGATTCCTCATTGTGTATACCGTATTTGTTTGTTTTGTTTTCCTTTCTTTTGCTTTTTGTGTTTGTAAGTTTGACAGAAATCTACTCCTTATGTGCGCTCGAGTATCTCAGGTAAATTCTTTCCTCTCTGTTTAATCATTTTCGTCTCAATATATGTTCTACAGTGTTTATCTTGCTCCAATTCATACCTGTATAGCATACATCATCGAACATTCAATTGCTGAACATTGAGGACAATGTCACATTTAGTTGGGGGGAGAGTTTTCTGTTGAAAATTTATTAGTACCTAAAACAAAAAAAAAAAAAAAATCAAATAAAAAAATTTAAAAATTAAAAAAAAAAATTGTGAGGTGCATTGAAACATAAATGATTAACACACACTTCTGGCATTTTTGTGAAATTTGAGTATCTTGGTGGAGTAGTTGAGTGGAATTATTTTGTGAAGATTTATTTTCAACCTTAAGCATAGAACATGACTTATGATGCATCATATTTTGTTGAGGAGTGACTTGAAACACCGGGATGCGATATTTACAAAAATGAGAATTAGTTTGATTTGTATAGAATGAAGGGCAAGTTTTGAAAGAACATTTTGCACATGCTTACACTTGTAGTGTTTCTAATTAATGTTCATTGATTTAAAACAGGAGAAGTAAACTGCAGGACTACCGAGCCTTATAAAAAAAAAAGGAAGAATGAAAGAAAGAAATTAAAAATAAAAAAAAATAAAAAAATCATGTAATTTTTCTTGAATAAAGGGCTAGAAACAGTTACCCAAAACTTTGGGGGTTGAATGTTCAACCTTTAAAGAAAGTTGGCATGAAAACTGCTAGTCCCTTAGGCTTTTAGGTAGTTAGAATCAATAATGATTAATCTTAAGGTTGAAAAATCCTATGATAAATCATGTTTATTAGTGAGGAACACACAGAGGTTTAGCCACACACACATATCCTAGTTCTAAGATATTTGCCCTAATTCTATGTGAACAATTGTTGAGACTTTCCTTGTGGATACAACTCCTGGTGTTGAGTAGTCACGAATCAATTTTTTGTGACAATTCAGAATTATGTTTGATTGTTTTTGTTTCAATTTCGAGCGTTATGCAATGTTCATCTCAATTAATTTTCACTATTTTGCTCAAGGATTAGCAAAAAGCTAGTTGGGGGATGTGAATGAGCTGAAATATTGCATGTTTTAGCTATTTAAAACCAATGTAGTTTAAATTCTTCATGACACTATTATTGGTTTTAGATGGAAAAATAGTTAATAAGCATAAATACGAGTTGTGATTTTTAATTGATTGATATCATGTTTATGCTTAATTTTATAACTATAATTTAATGGGACAATATTTCCTCACATATATAGTCTATTTTTGATAATCTATTTTTCTTTTAATTTGTATTTGAGTGCTATTTTTATCTCTTATTTTCAGTTCAAATAAAATTTACATGAAGAAAGCGGTGTACTTCAACAGCTAAAAAAAAAAAAGACGAAGACTTTTGGTGGAGTATGAACATAAGGCTTGAGGCGGCAACTTCTTGTTATTTAGCTTGACTTCTATGTTGATAAGAGGTGAAGATTGAAAGCTACATTTCGGTGCTGTAAACGTGGTAAGCAGATCAATCAAATATTTGGAAGCTCTCATGTCGGTTGGTGCAGTTAAAGTGGACGGAATTAGACTGAGGATTGCTGTGCTTGACTTGTGGAAAGGGACACTTTAGAATGTTGGTGGTTATTGTTTATGAGAAGTCGGCTGCAATTTGGATTGGAGGGAGTTGTACATTGAATATAAGAGCCGTGCTTGACTTGTAGAGAGGGAGACGTGCAGGAAAAAAAAAAAAGGGAAGTGCCTTGCTTAAATTGCATTAAGGGAGTTATACATCTTCACGTGGGAGTCTATAAAAAGTGAAAATCGGTGGTGATTGAAGGGGAATGAATTGTGATTGGAGGAGGGAGTTTGGACTGACTAAAAGCAACTATATATATATTGCTGGACGTAAATGAAAGAAAAGGAGCAATCGGTGGGTGTAGGAGTTGAGGGACAGGTTACGTGGGGGATAGAGAGGAGTTGAGGTGTGTTGGTCATGAGTAGAGAGAGAGAGAAGAGATAGTAGAGTCGGTGCATGATTTGCTGGAGTTAAAAGTTGAGAGATCATAATTGGTGGGTGCTGTGTGAGGTCGGTTGGAGAGAGGGAGAGTGAGACGTGGGAAGAGACATAGAGAGAATTATGTAAAGGTGATTAGCTGGAGTTAAAGGGAGTCGGCTGGAATTATTTTTCTTGGAGGTGTGTAGTCGGTTTGATGTAAGTAAGGTGGAGTTTGCTGAGAGTAAAGACCCATTGAATCCGTCGGTCCTAAGCAAGCAAAAAGAGAGAAAAGTCATGATGGCCAGACCATTAGTCGGTGGGGATTTATTTTTCTTGATGAAGGAGGAAGTCGGTGTTTGAGTTTAACGTGGAGTTGATGTGGTTGGAGTTTTTATTTTCTTGGGCTCCTTTATGTTTTTTTTTTTTTTGGCATCTGGTGGGGCTGCAACTTCTTCTTGATGAATTTCGTTTAGTTTCAATTTCTGTTTTATGCATTTTAGTAATGTCGTGAGCTTTATTCTTTCGACGTTGACTAGATTCCAAATTTTGTTGTTTCTAAATTGTTGCCTAGTATTTCTTGTATTTCATTTTAGTTTTCTAATGAATAATATTTATATGATTTCTATAGCACTTATAATAAATATGATTGGCTAAATTTCCATACTAAGGTTAGAGGTGAAGTTTAATGATTTAAATATTGTTTTCGGATCCACATAAAATTTATTCTGCGAGCTGGATCGATTGAAGGATTTTATTGGATATTTTGATTATCTATATACTCATCTTGATTCATTGTGATTTTCGAATACAGTGAATGCTTGAGGAATCCCTGTGGTATTCAAATAGATTTGTAAATGTTTTAATCATCAATCGTTCACGCTCAATCATAAGCGACTATTTTTCTTGATCTTAAATGCTAAATCTTCCAATTAAACGGAATCATTATTCTAGTTTAATTGAAGTAAATCGATCAGAAACAATATCATAAATTATTAGACGGATCCTCGAAACCTTAGTCTTTCTCCATATTAATTCATTTTATCATTTTATTTTGATTCAGTTATTTTATCAATCTTCATTTGATTGCACGTTTCTTTTAGTAATTTCGTTTCATGTCTGAATTTATTTTCTTTATCACAAAAGTCAATCCCTATGGATTCGATCCTGTAAGATACTACGACACCTGTATATTTGCAGGTAAAACTGCACTAAATTTTTGGTTCATTAATTTGAGTCAAAGTTTAGGCGCAACAAACCACCCCACCAAGTTTCATCCCCAACCATGCCGCCGTTTTTGCTCCGATCTGCCGCCATCACTCCACCTCCGGCCACCACCTCTTAACCACTTCATCACCGACTCCTTGCCATCCTAACCCACCCATTTCCGGCCTCTAACAGTCGTCAGAATAGCTCCCACGAGCTAGTTTCCATTTTGGGCGTTTAAGCCCTTTCTCCGCCATTTTCGCCGCCACCCACGGCCAAACTCCACTTCCCTTAGCTTCATAAACATCCTTAGACTCTTCCCTATCAATCCCAAGCCTTGGTTTGTCCCCGTTCAAAAGTGGGTATTTTACAACCCACGGCCACAGTGAAATTTCACTGTTACGTTGCTTTTCTTCCGCTGTTTGCAATGCCGCAAGCTTTCTAAAATTACCATATAGCACTGTAAGTATTTTCCAAACCCTACTTTTAGATTTAAATATATTTTGCTTATTCAATAAATTATTATCTGTTGGTTGGCTGATTCCGGACTGAGTCTGAGGAGTTCGGGGGTCGGATGGATGGAGGACGAAGTTGCTTGTTTTATTGATTTATGGTTGGTTGATCGTTTTGTGCATTGAAATCGCATTTACATGGTGCATGCGCGTGCGTTTTATTTAATTTGATAAAATCCCGTTTTATTGGCGTAAGTGGATTTTCGAGTGCGTGTGTATCACGACCCCAAGCCGGGATGGGGTATTATTATGGTGGAGCTCCTCTGGTCACTCGGGAGCATAATAAACTGAGTGACGTCCCCTGGGTTGTCGCTGGGTGACGACGGGAGAGGGGCTAGAGGATGCTTGGCTACGAACGTGCCGGCCGCGGAACCGAGCATCGCTCTACGCACTGACTATGTGGCCCTTCATTGGCGAGGACTAGAGGATGCTTGGCTACAAACGCGCAGGGTGCGGAACTGGGCATCGCTCATTTAGGTGTCACATGCGTGGTCGTTACCTGCGGTGTGGCACTGGAGCCAGGTGTGTGGATGACCCCTAAGGGAGGTTATGGTGCATACGGATTAATTGGTTAACGGTTTGAGTTTGATATGGGCCGAATGTGACTTTTGGCGTGATATTTGGAAAGGATATGTTTTTGGGCCAAATGGGATTTTTGGCGTATGTGTAAAAAATATGATTTTATGGGTTTTGAGCATTGGCATCCTCTCATGCATATTGTTTGAGTTTTTATATGTTTTTATCTAGTGGTGTTTGGATTTTACTTACCTGCGGCACCATTTTTTGGTACCGTAGATTTTGGTGCAGAGATCGAGGATAAGGAGGAGGAGGCTAAGCCTGAGGATGTGACTCTGCCGGGGTGCTGAAGTTTATGTTTTGTATTTGGTTTAAAACTATATTTGTGTATTGTAATATTTATTTATGTATGTTTTGAATAGCTTTGTATTAAACAAGAAAAAATTCTGGTAATTAGTCATGACTTTCGTTATCCGCTGCGTATTTCTTTTTGCCCATTTGTTGCTTTTACACAAACTTGACACCCGTCGTTAGGATGATGACCCTGATGTCATCATCCGGATGTCTCAATTTCTCCGTGTCCATGCATGGGGATTTGGGGGCGTCACAGGTGGTATCAGAGCGGTTTGGCTATGGATAAAACCACATGTCCCGTAGGTAGTACCAGAATGTTTTTAAGGTTGTGTTTTAAAAATTATGTTAAGTAAAGTTGCTATTTGATTTGTTTTATTTGTTTGAGCTTGTTTGCTTGTTTTTATTTATTTAGTTATGTTTTTGCAAGCTGGTTTCCTTTTGTTTCTTGTTATGTGGTGTTGGTCTTTGGTTTTTGTTTTTATTTGTTGTTGGTTTTATTTGTTTTTGTTTTCTTAATGAGGGTCAAAGGTTGTGGTGGTAGGGAAAATGGTGAGACCAAGGAAATCTACTCAGGAGCCACGGGACAATACATCAAAAGCTGACTCCATAGCCCAAGCAATACGGCAGATGACGGAGTTCATACAGCAGAATTTTAGGCCACAGCAGACAGGGCCTTGGCCACAACAAGGAGGACCTTGGCCACAACAAAGGGGTCTATGGCCACAACAAGGAGGGCTTTGGCCACAACCAGAAGGTTCTTGGCCACATCAGAGAGGGCCTTGGCTATACCCAGGAGGATCTAGTAGCATGGTGCAAGCCGGATGCACTTATGAGCGCTTTCTGGCGCATAGAACTCCACACTTCACTGGAGAAGATGATCCACTTCAAGCTGGAAAGTGGATCAAGGATTTGGAAAGAACTTTTGAGGTGTGTGGTTGCACCGAGGCACAACAGGTACTCTACGCCAGCTATCTATTGCAAGGCACCGCTTCTGATTGGTGGGATACCAAGAGGGTGATGTTGGAATCAGAATTGGGATCTCTCGCCGCTGTGACCTAGTAGCGCTTCAAGAAAGAGTTTAATGATCGCTTCTTTCCACTTCTGTAAGGAAGCAAAAGGCAAGAGAGTTCTCAAATTTGGTCCAAGGGAGCACCACAGTGGAACAGTACGCTTGAAGATTTATAGAACTTGGGCGATTTGCTCCCCATCTCATCGCCATAGAGGAAATGCCAGCTGAGCATTTTCAGGAGGGACTACGCCCTAATATACACCGTATGGTGGTCAGTCACTGGATATCCACTTTTCAGGACTTAGTGGATGTGGCCACCCTTATAGAGCGAGAGAATAATCTGTGTATGGGCTCCCCTCTGGGTCATAAGAGGCAGTGTTTTTCTGGTGAAGGAAGCAGCTCGGGTTCAGCTCATAAATTTATTCAGCGAACCAAAACTCGACCTCAAGCGTCCTTAAGTGTTCGTATGAGAGGACGGGTGCCAATTTGTGGAGCATGTAATAGAGCTCATGAGGGCGAGTGTCGGCTGAGTGGTGGACCCCAGTGTTACCGATGCGGCCAAGTGGGACATATTGCTCGTGAGTGCCCCGTCAGAGTTCAAGGAAGTCGTGGAGGTAGACGCGGTGGAAGAACAAATCCAAGACAAGCAGTGCAAGCCCGGGTTTATGCTGTCACACCCAGAGATGTGGATGATGAGGTGCTAGCGACCCATGATGCTGGAGTAATTACAGGTATGGATTTAATTTAATTTTATGTTGGATTTAATTTTTGGTGTATTTGGTTTCTCCTTTGTTTTTGGATTTCATGGGTTAATGTGTTTGGTTCAGGAAGAGTCCGTTTATATGAGTTTTATGCTTGCACTTTGTTTGATTCTGGTGCGTCACAGTCATTTGTATCTTCCACGTTTGCGCGGATGTGTAATTTGGTCACGGAAACTTTGCCGAAGTCATTGGTAGTGGCTCTACCCAATGGTGAAATGGTGTGGTGTTCCAAGGTTGCTTTGGGATGCCCGTTAAATTTTGATGGAAGGTTCTTGGATGCTGATTTGGTGGTGTTTAAGCTGTTGGGTTTTGATATCATTCTCAGGATGGATTGGCTATACCGATATTCTGCAGGTATTAATTGCAGAAGTCGGGTAATTACCTTTCAGCTTCCAGATGGTGATTATTTGGAATTTGCGGGGAGTAAGTTAAAAGAAAAGCCGGTAATTATATCGGCAATTCAAGCAAGAAGAGAGATTGCATGAGGAGTGGATGCATTCTTAGTTCAGATGGTGTCTACGCCGTTTGAGAAGAAGTCTTTGGCAGACATTCCAGTTGTGGAAGAATTTCTCGATGTGTTTGTGGATGACTTGCCTGGACTACCCCCCGTTCGACAAATGGAGTTTGTTATAGACTTAGAACCTGGAGCGGCTCCTGTACATAAAACTCCTTATCGCATGGCACCGGCTGAATTAAAAGAGTTGAAGACTCAGTTGCAAGAGCTGGTAGATAAGGGATTTATTCAACGTAGTACTTCGTCGTGGGGTGCGCCAGTGCTGTTCGTTAAAAAGAAAGATGGAACCTTCCGTCTGTGCATTGATTATCAGGAATTAAATAAGGTGACCATCAAAAATAAATATCCTCTCCCTCGGATAGATGATTTATTTGATCAGCTTCAAGGAGCAACTATGTTCTCGAAGATTGATTTGAGGTCTGGATACTACCAGTTGAGGATCAGAGTCAAGAATGTGCCCAAAACTGCTTTCAGGTCGAGATATGGGCATTATGAATTTAGGGTGATGCCGTTTGGATTAGCCAATGCCCCAGCTGCTTTCATGGATTTAATGAATCGAGTATTTCGACCTTATATGGATTCTTTTGTGGTAGTATTCATTGATGATATTCTGATTTATTCCCGAGATGTTGAAGAGCATGTGTATCATCTTCGTCTGGTACTTGGGAAATTGAGAGAACACCAGTTGTACGCTAAGCTCAGCAAGTGTGAATTCTGGTTGAAGGAAGTCAGATTTCTTGGGCATGTGATTTCCCGAGACGGAGTGGCTGTTGATCCTAGTAAGGTGGAAGCCATTTTGTCATGGCAGCATTCGACTACAGTGCGCGAGATCCAGAGTTTCTTGGGACTTGCTGGATATCACCGAAGATTTGTGGAGGGATTTGCTCGCCTATCTGGACCTCTCACAGCTTTGACTAGGAAGAATGCAGAATTTGTTTGGTTAGATAAGTGTGAGAGAAGTTTCCAAGAATTGAAGAACAGGTTGACGACGGCACCAATGTTAGCGCTTCCAGAACCGCATAAGCCATTCATAGTGTTCAGCGATGCGTCTAAATTTGGATTGGGTTGTGTCCTTATGCAGGAAGGATGGGTTGTTGCCTATGCATCTCGTCAGCTAAAGGACCATGAGAAGAATTATCCGACGCACGATTTGGAATTGGCTGCAATTGTTTTTGCTCTCAAGATCTGGCAGCACTTTTTGTATAGGGAAGCATGTGAAGTATACACTGATCACAAGAGCTTGAAGCATTTGTTTTCCCAGAAAAATATGAACATGAGGCAGAGGCGATGGCTAGAGCTAATCAGTGACTACCAGTGTGAGATCAAGTACCATCCGGGGAAGGCTAATATAGTTGCTGATGCTTTGAGCCAAAAATCTCACTTGGAAGATGAAGCCGAGCCGTCGGAATTGGATTCTTTGCTTTGTGGGATGAGAAGGCTCCTTATTGAAAGTTCACAGCAAGAAGAGATTTTATCTTCAGTTCTTGATATTTGGGTAACTGATTTTGAAGAATTGAAGACTCTTCAAAGGAAGGATCCGAAGCTGTTGAATATCAGAAAAAGAGTCAGAAAATCTCGAGGGCCGTTGCACTATAGTATGGATAAAGATGGAATACTTCGGTTCCGAGATCGCAGAGTGGTCCCCAAAGATTCAGAATTCAAGGAGCGGATCATGGCAGAAACTCATGCGGCCCCTTATTCAGTTCATCCCGGCAGTACAAAGATGTACCGGGACTTGAAGAAAAATTATTGGTGGGATGGAATGAAGAGGGATATTGCCTTGTATGTTGAGAAATGCCACACATGCCATCAAGTGAAGGCCGAGCATCAAAGACCCGCAGGTATGCTCCAACCCCTCCCTATTCCTAAGTGGAAATGGGATGGCATCACGATGGACTTTGTAGTGGGCTTGCCGAGGATGCCTAGTGGGAAAAATTCTGTTTGGGTGATTGTTGACCGGTTAACGAAGAGTGCTCATTTCTTGCCTGTTAATAACACCGATTCCTTGGGTAAGTTGACCCGCTTCTATGTCAAGGAGATAGTGTGGCTGCACGGCATACCAAAGAGTATAGTGTCGGATCGAGACCCAAGGTTCACGTCGCAGTTTTGGAAGAGTTTGCAGGCAGCTTTGGGTACTAAGTTGAAGTTCAGTACTGCGTATCACCCGCAGACAGATGGCCAGTCAGAGCACACCATTCAGACCCTTGAAGACATGTTGCGAGCATGTGTCATGGAATTTCAAGGGAGTTGGGAAACCATTTGCCGTTCATAGAGTTTGCATATAATAATAGCTTCCATGCAACCATTCAGATGACTCCCTATGAATCTCTTTACGGGGGGAAGTGCAGATCACCCTTGTATTGGGATGAAGTCGGGGAGAGTAAGATTCTTGGTCCCGAAATAATTTAAAAGATGCAAAGCCAAGTTCAGATCATCAGGGATAAAATGGCGGCAGCTCAGAGTGGCCAGAAAAGCTACGCTGATACCAGGAGGAGAGAGTTATCTTTTGAAGAAGGTGATTGGGTTTATCTCAAAGTCTCTCCCATGAGAGGAGTTAAGCATTTTGGTAAGAAGAGGAAACTGGATCCGAGGTATGTCGGCCCTTTTCAGATTCTGGAGAAGGTAGGGTCCGTCGCCTATAGAGTTGCTTTGCCAGAGTATTTTGGGGATATTCATGATGTCTTCCACGTATCATCCCTAAAGAAGAGCTTTGGACAACAAGAGCTACGCTTTGTCGACCCAGAGGGTATTCAGTTGCAACCAGACCTTACTTATGAGGTTGTTCCGTCGCAGATCATGGATTGGAAGGAGTAACAGTTGAGGTCCAAGACGATACCTGTGGTTAAGGTGGCATGGGGAGATCCGTTAGCTCAAGACTTCTCTTGGGAGCAAGTAGCGGACATGAGGGAGCAGTACCCGTACTTGTTTGAGTAATGATGGTACGTTTCTTAATCTTGGTCACAGGTGGTTTATGTGATTTTATGTGGCCTGTTTTAAGTTGGTGGTTGATCTTGCAAATTTCGAGGACGAAATTTGTTTTTAAGGGGGGGAGGATGTGATGACCCACTTTTACGTGTATTTTCACTGAATGGTTGTTTTTAATTTAATTAATATATTGGTTTTTTATTTTAAATTAATGTACTTTAATTGTTTTTTAATTTATTTGATGTAGTGTTTTATTTCTTTAGTCGTTTTACGGATTTTTTTAATGTCGTTTTCAGCGGATCTGTTTTGGTTTCCGGAGTGAGGACTGGACCTCATTTCTTTCCCCTCATCTTTTCTTTTTCCCTTTTCTTTTTTTCTTCTTTCTCTTTTTTCTTCTTTTTCCTTTTTCTTTCTTTTTTTTTTCTTTTTTCCCCTCCTCGGTTCTCTCTCCCGCGCGACTCTCTCTCTCTACCCATTTCCATTCATTTTTCTCTCTCCGACCAGAACCACCACCGCCGGCCACCGTGCTGCACACCACCCACCCAGTTTTCTTCCCCTTTCCCCGATGAACCACTCCACCAAGTTTCATCCCCAACTGTGCCGCCGTTTAGCCGGAAAAGGCCCATCAAGCCACACGGTTTTTGCTCCGATCTGCCACCGTCGCTCCACCTCTGGCCACCACCTCTTCACCACTTCATCACCGACTTCTTGCCATCCTAACCCACCCATTTTCGGCCTCTAACAGTCGCCGGAACAGCTCCCACGAGCTAGTTTCTGTTTTGGGCTTTTAAGCCCTTCCTCCACCGTTTTCGCCGCCACCCACGGCCAAACTCCACTTCCCTTAGCTTCATAAACATCCTTAGACCCTTCCCTATCAATCCCGAGCATTGGTTTGTCCCCGTTCAAAAGTGGGTATTTTATAACCCACGGCCACAGTGAAATTTCACTGTTACGTTGCTTTTCTTCAGCCGTTTGCAACACCGCAAGCTTTCTAAAAATACCATATAGCGCTATAAGTATTTTCCAAACCCTACTTTTAGATTTAAATATATTTTGCTCATTCAATAAATTATTATCTGTTGGTTGGCTGATTCCGGACTGAGTCCGAGGAGTTCGGGGGTCGGATGGATGGAGGATGGAGTTGCTTGTTTTATTGATTTATGGTTGGTTGATCATTTTGTGCATTGAAATCGCATTTACATGGTGCATGCGCGTGCGTTTTATTTAATTTGAGAAAATCCTGTTTTATTGGCGTAAGTGGATTTTCGGGTGCGTGTGTATCACAACCCCAAGCCGGGATGGGGTATTATTCTGGTGGAGCTCCTCTGGTCACTCGGGAGCGTAATAAACTGAGTGACATCCCCTGGGTTGTCGTTAGGCGACGACGGGAGCGGGGGCTAGAGGATGCTTGGCTACGAACGCCCCGGGTGCGGAACCGAGCATCGCTCTACGCACCGACTCTGTGGCCCTTTGTTGGCGAGGGCTAGAGGATGCTTGGCTACGAATGCGCGGGGCGCGAAACTAGGCATCGCTCGTTTAGGTGTCACATGCGTGGTCGTTACCTGCGGTGTGGCACTGGAGCCAAGGTGTGCGGATGACCCCTAGGGGAGGTCATGGTGCATACGGATTAATTGGTTAACAATTTGAGTTTGATATGGGCCAAATGTGACTTTTGGCATGATATTTGGAAGGAATATGTTTTTGGGCCAAATGGGATTTTTGGCGTGTGTGTAAAAAATATGATTTTATGGGTTTTGAGCATTGGAATCCTCTCATGCATATTGTTTGAGTTTTTATATGTTTTTATCTAGTGGTGTTTGGATTTTACTTACCTACGGTACCATTTTTTGGTACCGTAGATTTTGGTGCAGAGATCGAGGATGAGGAGGAGGAGGCTGAGCTCGAGGATGCGACTCCGCCTGGGTGCTGAAGTTTATGTTTTGTATTTGGTTTAAAACTATATTTGTGTTTTGTAATATTTATTTATGTATGTTTTGAACAGCTTTGTATTAAACAAGAAAAAATTCTGGTACTTAGTCATGACTTTCGTTATCCGATGCGTATTTCTTTTTGCACATTTGTTGCTTTTACACACACTTGAGACTCATCGTTAGGATGATGACCCATGATGTCATCATCCGAACGTCTCGATTTCCCTGTGTCCGTACATGGGGATTTGGGGGTGTCACAGTGCTTATATGACATGGGTTGAAGGCAAATTCATCCCAATTGCCTTCACGTTTATAACAAAGAGAGAAAGTGAGGGAGAGCTAGAGTGAGAGAAAGCTAGAGTGAGATAGAGTTAGCTTGAGAGAGATCTTGCATGAGATTGAGCTTGAGTGAGAGAGATTTTCTCCTTGCTATTGAGTGTATTTTGCTTTGCTCTTGAAGAGGGGTAAGGACAAAGTTATTTTTCTCTGTGTTTTTTTGGTGTTTTTTGTAAATTATTTTTTTGTAAGGATGTGTGGTTTAGTATTTCTAACTAGTATTGTGTTTTTTTCTCAAGGATTATTTGTTGGGGCTTGTTGAAGCATTTGATTTGTAAAGTCATTTGTTGGGCTAGGTATATTTCTAAAACATTTTGTGAATATGTTGTATTTTTTGTGAATTGATTGTGAATATGTTTTGCTTTTGTGAATATAGTGTGATATTGTTTGTGAATATGTATTGAATATGTTGTGGTTTTGTGAATATTTATCGAATATGTTGGAAATATGTGAATATATTGTGAATATGTTTGTGAATATTTATTGAATATGTTGGAAATATGTGAATGTTGTGACGCCCCCAAATCCCCACACACGTACACGGGGAAATCGAGACGTCCGGATGGTGACAACCCGGGTCACCACCCTATCGACGAGTGCCAAGTGTGTGTAAAAGCAACAAATATGCACGAAGAAACACGCAGTGGATAGCAAAGTCATATAACTAAGTACCAAAATTTTTCTTGTTTAAAAACAAAGCTGTTCAAACATACATATTAAAATATTACATAACACAAATATAGTTCAAAGCCAAATACAAAGCATAGCCCAATTCAGAACTCCGGCGGAGCCGAATTCTCGGGCTCAGCCTCCTCCTCTTCCTCGAACTCTGCACCAAAATCTACAAAACCAAAAATGGTGCTGCATGTAAGTAAAATCCAAACACCACTAGTTAAAAACATATAAAACTCAAACAATATGCATGAAAGAAAAACCAATGCACATGTCCCGTAAAACCATTTTTTCCACGCACGCCAAAAACCCACTTGGCTAAAAAACATAACGCTTAAAACCAAGCCTCGCCATTATCCCAGATAATGGCCCAAACCACCATTTTCCCAGAAAATGGATCAAAAGCCTCAACACATCCTCGCCATTTTCCCAGAAAATGGCCTGTATCCGAAAACCATAAAAAGGATCCAATTATGCATGCACCATGATCTCCCCTAGGGATCATCCGCACACCCTGGCTCTGTGCCACACCGCAAGTAACGACTACACATGTAACACCTAAACAAGCGATGCCCAGACTCGTGCCCAGCGGGTACCTGGCCAGGCCGTCCTCTAGTCCCCGCCACTCTAGGGACCACAGACCGACAGCGTTACTGTATCGTGCGATCTAGTCATCACCCTGCGACAACCTAGGGGATGTCACTCAGTATTATCCACTCCCGAGTGACCAGAGGAGCTCCACCGAGATAATAACTGTGACGCCTCCAAATCCCCACGCACGGACACGCGGAAATCGAGACGTCCGGATGACAACACCACGGGTCACCACCCTAACGATGTGATGACCCGCTTTTGCGTGTATTTTCATTGAAGGGTTGTTTTTATTTTAATTAATATATTAGTTTATTTATTTTAAATTATTGCATTTTAAATTTAGTTTTATTTGTTGGATGTTGTGTTTTATTTATTTGTTTTACGGTTTTTAATCTCTATCTCGGCGGTTTTGTTTTGTTGTCCGGAGTGAGGATTGGACCTCATTTCTCCCTACATCTCTTTTTTTTCCTTTTTCCTTTTTCCCTTTTTCTCTTTTCTTTTTCTTCTTTCTTTTTCTTTTTCTTTTTCCTTTCTTTTCTTTTTCTTCTTCTTCCTTTCTTTCCTTCCCGCGTCGACTCTCTCTCTCTCCTCTCCCACGCTGGAAGCCAACCCAGCCCGACCCGTCGCCGTCCGGCCACCATGTGGCACACCACCCCCACCAGTCGAAGCCCCTCCCTCCGGCGCACCTCCCCACCGAACCTCAACCCCATCCGGCCAACCGTTTGGCCGGAAAACGCCCTTGAAGCCCCACGGTTTTTGCCCCGATCCGCCGCCGTCGCTCCACCTCCAGCCACCACTTCTTCACCACTTCCTCACCGGTTCCTTGCCATCCTAACCCACCCATTTCTGGCCCCTAATAACCACCGGAACAGCTCCCACGAGCTAGCTTTCCATTTTGGAAAATCCAGCCTCCCTCCACAGTTTTCGCCGCCACTCACGGCCAACCACCACTTCCAATGGCTTCATAATCATCCTTAGACCATTCCCTATCAATCCCAAGCCTTGGTTTGTCCCCATTCAAAAGTGGATATTTTACAACCCACGGCCACAGTGAATTTTCACTGTTACGTTGCTTTTTTACCGCCGTTTATAACGCCGCAAGCTTTCTAAAAATACTATATAGAGCTGTAAGTATTTTCCAAACCCTATTTTCAGATTTAAATATATTTTACTCATTCAATAATTTATCTGCTGGTTGGTTGATTCCGGACTGAGTCCGAGGAGTTCGGGGGTCGGATGGATGGAGGATGGAGTTGCTTGTTTTATTGATTTATGTTGGTTGATTATTTTTGTGCATTGATATGGCATTTACATGGTGCATGCACGTGCGTTTTTATTTAATTGAGAAAAGCCTGTTTTATTGGCGTAAGTGGACTTACGGGTGCGTGTGTATCACGACCCCAAGCCGGGATGGGGTATTATCTCGATGGAGCTCCTCTGGTCACTCAGGAGCGGAATAAACTGAGTGATGTCCCCTGGGTTGTCGTTGGGCGACGACGGGAGCGGGGGCTAAGGGATACTTGGCTACGAACGCGCCGGGTGCAGAACCGGGCATCGCTCTATGCACCGACTCCGTGGCCCTTCGCTGGCGAGGGCTAGAGGATGCTTGGCTATGAACGTGCGGGGCGCGGAACTGGGCATCACTCGTTAGGTGTCACATGCGTGGTGGTACTCTGCGGTGTGGCACTGGAGCCAGGGTGTAAGGATGACCCCTAGGGGAGGTCATGCTGCATACGGATAAGATGGATAATGGTTTGAGATGGATAAAGGCCAAATGTGACTTTTGGCCTGATATTTGGAAAGGACGTGTTTTTGTGCCAAATGGGATTTTTGGCGTGCGTGGAAAAATATGTTTTTATGGGTTTGCGCATTGGCAACACTTCATGCATATTGTTTGAGTTCTATATGGTTTTATCTGGTGGTGTTTGGATTTTACTTACCTGCGATACCATTTTTGGTTCCGTAGATTTTGGTGCAGGATTCGAGGAGGAAGAGGAGGCTGAGCCCGAGGATGCGGCTCCGCCGGAGTTTTGGGTCGAAGTTATGTTTTAGGTTGTGTTTTAAAAATTGTGTTAAGTACAGTTATTTAATTTGTTTTAATTGTTTTATTTGTTTGAACTTGTTTGTTTGTTTTTATTTATTTAGTTATGTTTCTGCAAGTTGGTTTCTTTTGTTTTGTGTGATGCGGTGTTGGTCTTTGGTTCTGTTTTTGTTTGTTGTTGGTTTTATTTGTTTTTATTTTCTGAAAGGTGGTGAAAGGTTGTGGTGGCAAGAAAAAAAATGAGGAGACCAAGGAAATCTACTCAGGAGCCATGGGGCAATACCTTAAGAGATGACTCCATAGCCGAAGCAATACGGCAGATGACGGAGTTTATGCAGCAGAATATTAGGCCACAACAGACAGGGCCTTGGCCACAACAAGGAGGACCTTGGCCACCACAAAGGGGTCCCTGGCCACAACAATGAGGGCTTTGTCCACAGCAAGGAGGGTTTTGGCCACAACCAGGAGGTCCTTGGCCACATCAGGGAGGGCCTTGGATGTACCCAGGAGGGTCCAGTAGCATGGTGCAAGCCGGATGCACCTATGAGCGCTTCCTGGCGCATAGAACCCCACACTTCACTGGAGAAGAGGATCCACTTCAAGCTGGAAAATGGATCAAAGACCTGGAAAGAACATTTGAGGTGTGTGGTTGCACCGAGAAGCAACAGGTACTCTACGCCAGCTATCTGTTGCAAGGTACCGCGTCTGATTGGTGGGATACCAAGAGGGTGATGCTGGAATCAGAATTGGGATCTTTCATTGCTGTGACCTGGCAGCGCTTCAAGAAAGAATTTAATGACCGCTTCTTTCCCGCAGCGGTAAGGAAGTAAAAGGCAAGAGAGTTCTCAAATTTGGTCCAAGGGAGCACAACAGTGGAACAGTACACCCGAAGATTCATAGAAGTTGGACGATTTGCTCCCCACCTTATCGCCACAGAGGAGATGCGAGCTGATCATTTTCAGGAGGAACTACGCCCTGATATATGCCGTATGGTGGTCAGCCATTGGATATCCACTTTTCAGGAATTAGTGGATGTGGCCACCCTTGTGGAGCGAGAAAATAATCTGAGTATGGGCTCCCCTCCAGGACATAAGAGGCGGAGTTTTTCTGGTGAAGGAAGCAGCTCGGGTTCACCTCAGAAATTTATTCTGCGGACTGGAACTCGACCTCAAGCGTCCTCAGGTGTTCGTATGGGAGGACGGGTGCCAATTTGTGGAGCATGTAATAGAGCTCATGAGGGCGAGTGTCGGCTGAGTGGTGGACCCCAGTGTTACCGGTGCGGCCAAGTGGGACATATTGCTCGGGAATGCCCCGTCAGAGTTCAAGGAAGCCGTGGAGGTAGACACGGTGGAAGAACCAATCCGAGACAAACAGTGCAAGCCCGGGTTTATGCTGTCAAGCCCGGAGAGGTGGATGATGAGGCGCCAGCGACCCATGATGCTGGAGTAATTACAGGTATGGATTTATTTAATTTTAAGTTGGATTTAATTTTTGGGTATATTTGGTTTCTCCTTTGCTTTTTGGATTTCATGGGTTAATGTGTTTGGTTCAGGAAGAGTCCGTTTGTATGAGTTTTATGCTTGCACTTTGTTTGATTCCGGTGCGTCACAGTCGTTTGTATCTTCCACGTTTGCGCGGGTGTGTAATTTGGTCACGGAACCGTTGCCGAAGTCTATGGTAGTGGCTCTACCCGATGGTGAAATGGTGTGGTGTTCTAAGGTTGCTTTGGGATGCCCGTTAAATTTTGAGGGAATGTTCTTGGATGCTGATTTAGTTGTGTTTAAGCTGTTGGGTTTTGATATCATCCTCGGGATGGATTGGCTATACCAATATTCTGCGAGTATTAATTACAGAAGTCGGATAATTAGCTTTCAGCTTCCAGATGGTGATTGTCCGGAATTTGCGGGGAGTAAATTAAAAGAAAAGCCGATAATTATATCAGCGATTCAAGGAAGAAGAGAGATTGCATGGGGAGCGGATGCATTCTTGGTTCAGATGGTGGCCACGCCGTCTGAGAAGAAGTCTTTGGCAGACATTCCAGTTGTGGAAGAATTCCCCGATGTGTTTGTGGATGACTTGCCCGGACTACCCCCTGTGCGGGAAATGGAATTTGTTATAGACTTGAAACCTGGAGCGACTCCTGTGCATAAAGCTCCTTATCACATGGCACCGGCTGAATTAAAAGAGTTGAAGACTCAGTTGCAAGAGCTGGTAGAGAAGGGATTTATTCAGCCTAGTACTTCACCGTGGGGTGCACCAGTTTTGTTTGTTAAAAAGAAAGATGGAACCCTCCGTATGTGCATAGATTATCGGGAATTGAATAAGGTGACCATCAAAAATAAATATCCTCTCCCGCGGATAGATGATTTATTTGATCAACTTCAAGGAGCAGCTGTGTTCTCTAAAGTTGATCTGAGGTCGGGATACTACCAGCTGAGGATTAGAGACAAGGATGTGCCTAAAACTGCTTTCAGGTCGAGGTATGGGCATTATGAATTTAAGGTGATGCCGTTTGGGTTAGCTATTGCCCCTGCTGCTTTCATGGATTTAATGAATCGAGTATTTCGACCTTATCTGGATTCCTTTGTTGTAGTATTCATCGATGACATTCTGATTTATTCCCGAGATGTTGAAGAGCATGTGTATCATCTTCGTTTGGTACTTGGGAAATTGAGAGAACACCAATTGTACGCCAAGCTTAGCAAGTGTGAATTCTGGTTGGAAGAAGTTAAATTTCTTGGGCATGTGATTTCCCGAGACAGAGTGGCTGTTGATCCTAGTAAGGTAGAAGCCATTTTGTCATGGCCGCGTCGTGCGCGAGATCCGGAGTTTCTTGGGACTTGCCGGATATTACCGAAGATTTGTCGAGGGATTTGCTCGCCTATCTGGACCTCTCACAACTTTAACTCGGAAGAATACAGAATTTGTGTGGTCAGATAAGTGTGAGAGAAGCTTCCAAGAATTAAAGAACAGGTTGACGACGGCACCAGTGTTAGCGCTCCCAGAACCGCATAAGCCATTCGTAGTCTTCAGTGATGCGTCTAAGTTTGGTTTGGGTTGTGTCCTTATGCAGGAAGGATGGGTTGTTGCCTATGCATCTCGTCAGCTAAAGGACCATGAGAAGAATTATCCGATGCACGATTTAGAATTGGCTGCGATTGTTTTTGCTCTCAAGATCTGGCGGCACTTCTTGTATGGGGAAGCTTGCGAGGTATTTACTGATCACAAGAGCTTGAAGCATTTGTTTTCCCAGAAAAATCTGAACATGAGGCAGAGGCGATGGCTAGAGCTAATCAGTGACTATTAGTGTGAGATCAAGTACCATCCGGGGAAGGCTAATATAGTTGCTGATGCTTTGAGCCAAAAGTCGCACTTGGAAGATGAAGCCGAGCCGTTAGAATTGGATTCGTTGCTTTGTGGGATGAGAAGGCTCCTTATTGAGAGTTCGCAGCAAGAATAGATTTTATCTTCAGTTCTTAATATTCGGGTAACTGATTTTGAAGAATTGAAGACTCTTCAAAGGAAGAATCCAAAGCTGCTAAATATCAGAAAAAAAGTCAGAAAATCTCGAGGGTCGTTGCATTATAGCATGGATAAAGATGGGATACTTCGGTTCCGAGATCGCAGAGTGGTCCCCAAGGATTCAGAATTCAAGGAGCGAATCATGGCAGAAGCTCATGTGACCCCTTATTCAGTTCATCCCGGCAGTACAAAGATGTATCGGGACTTGAAGAAAAATTACTGGTGGGATGGAATGAAGAAGGATATTGCCTTATGTGTTGAGAAATGCCACACATTCCGTCAAGTGAAGGCCGAGCATCAAAGACCTGCAGGTATGCTCCAACCCCTCCCTATTCCTGAGTGGAAATGGGATGACATCACGATGGACTTTGTTGTGGGTTTGCCGAGAACGCCAAGTGGAAAAATTCTGTTTGGGTGATTGTTGACCGGTTAACGAAGAGTGCTCATTTCCTGCCTGTTAATAACACCGACTCCTTGGGTAAGTTGACACGCTTGTACGTTAAAGAAATAGTGCGGTTGCACGGCATACCAAAGAGTATAGTGTCGGATCGAGACCCAAGGTTTACGTCGCAATTCTGGAAGAGTTTGCAGGCAGCTTTGGGTACTAAGTTGAAGTTCAGTACTGCATATCACCCGCAGACAGACGGCCAATCAAAGCGCACCATTCAGACCCTTGAAGACATGTTGCGAGCATGTGTCATGGAATTTCAAGGGAGTTGGGAAAACCATTTGCCGCTCATAGAGTTTGCATATAATAACAGCTTCCATGCGACCATTCAGATGGCCCCCTATGAAGCTCTTTACGGGAGGAAGTGTAGATCGCCCTTGTGTTGGGATGAAGTCGGGGAGAGTAGGATAATTGGACCCGAAATAATTCAAGAGATGCAAAGCCAAGTCCGGATCATCAGAGATAAAATGGCGGCAGCTCTGAGTCACCAGAAAAGCTACGCTGATACCAGGAGGAGAGAGTTGTCTTTTGAAGTTGGTGATTGGGTTTATCTCAAAGTCTCTCCCATGAGAGGTGTTAAGCGTTTTGGTAAGAAGAGGAAGTTGGATCCGAGGTATGTCGGCCCTTTTCATATTCTCAAGAAGGTAGGGTCCGTCGCCTATAGAGTTGCTTTGCCAAAATATTTTGGGGATATTCATGATGTCTTCCACGTATCATCCCTAAAGAAGAGCTTTGGACAGCAAGAGCCACGCTTCGTCGACCCAGAGGGTATTCAGTTGCAACCGGATCTCACTTATGAGGTTGTTCCGTCGCAGATCATGGATTGGAAGGAGCAACAGTTGAGGTCCAAGATGATACCTCTGGTTAAGGTGGCTTGGGGAGATCCGTTAGCTCAAGACTTCTCTTGGGAGCGAGTAGTGGACATGAGGGAGCAGTACCCGTACTTGTTTGAATAATGAAGGTATGTATCTTAATCTTGGTCACAGGTGGTATCACAGGTGGTTTATGTGGCTTGTTTATGTGATTTTATGTGGCTTGTTTTAAGTTGGTGGTTGATCTTGCAAATTTCGAGGACGAAATTTGTTTTTTAAGGGGGGGGATGTGATGACCCGCTTTTGCGTGTATTTTCACTGAAGGGTTGTTTTTATTTTAATTAATATATTAGTTTATTTATTTTAAATTATTGCGTTTTAAATTTAGTTTTATTTGTTAGATGTTGTGTTTTATTTATTTGTTTTACGGTTTTTAATCTCTATCTCGACGGTTTTGTTTTGTTGTCCGGAGTGACGATTGGACCTCATTTCTCCCTACATCTCTTTTTTTTCCTTTTTCCTTTTTCCCTTTTTCTCTTTTCTTTTTCTTCTTTCTTTTTCTTTTTCTTTTTTCTTTCTTTTCTTTTTCTTCTTCTTCCTTTCTTTCCTTCCCGCGTCGACTCTCTCTCTCTCCTCTCCCACGCCGGAAGCCAGCCCAGCCCGACCCATCACCGTCCGGCCACCGTGTGGCACACCACCCCCACCGGTCGAAGCCCCTCCCTCCGGCGCACCTCCCCACCGAACCTCAACCCCATCCGGCCAGCCGTTTGGCCAGAAAACGCCCTTGAAGCCCCACGGTTTTTGCCCCGATCCGCCGCCGTCGCTCCACCTCCGGCCACCACTTCTTCACCACTTCATCACCGGTTCCTTGCCATCCTAACCCACCCATTTCCGGCCCCTAATAGCCACCGGAACAGCTCCCACGAGCTAGCTTTCCATTTTGGGAAATCCGGCCTCCCTCCACCGTTTTCGCCGCCACCCACGGCCAACCACCACTTTCAATGGCTTCATAATCATCCTTAGACCATTCCCTATAAATCCCAAGCCTTGGTTTGTTCCCGTTCAAAAGTGGGTATTTTATAACCCACGGCCACAGTGAATTTTCACTGTTACGTTGCTTTTTCACCGCAGTTTGCAACGCCGCAAGCTTTCTAAAAATACCATATAGCACTGTAAGTATTTTCCAAACCCTATTTTCAGATTTAAATATATTTTGCTCATTTAATAATTTATCTGCTGGTTGGTTGATTCCGGACTGAGTCTGAGGAGTTCGGGGGTCGGATGGATGGAGGACGGAGTTGCTTGTTTTATTGATTTATGTTGGTTGATTATTTTTGTGCATTGATATGGCATTTATATGGTGCATGCACGTGCGCTTTTATTTAATTGAGAAAAGCCTGTTTTATTGGCATAAGTGGACTTACGGGTGCGTGTGTATCACGACCCCAAGCCGGGATGGGGTATTATCTCGGTGGAGCTCCTCTGGTCACTTGGGAGCGGAATAAACTGAGTGATGTCCCCTGGGTTGTCGCTGGGCGACGACTGGAGCGGGGGCTAGGGGATGCTTGGCTACGAACGCGCTGGGCACAGAACTGGGCATCGCTCTACGCACCGACTCCGTGGCCCTTCGCTGGCGAGGGCTAGAGGATGCTTAGCTACGAATGCGCGGGGCGCGGAACTGGGCATCGCTCGTTAGGTGTCACATGCATGGTGGTACTCTGCGGTGTGGCACTGGAGCCAGGGTGTGCAGATGACCCCTAGGGGAGGTCATGGTGCATATGGATAAAATGGATAATGGTTTGAGATGGATAAAGGCCAAATGTGACTTTTGGCATGATATTTGGAAAGGACGTGTTTTTGGACCAAATGAGATTTTTGGCGTGCGTGAAAAAATATGTTTTTATGGGTTTGCGCATTGGCATCACTTCATGCATATTGTTTGAGTTCTATATGCTTTTATCTGGTGGTGTTTGGATTTTACTTACCTGCGGTACCAGTTTTGGTTCCGTAGATTTTGGTGCAGGATTCGAGGAGGAGGAGGAGGCTGAGCCCGAGGATGCGGCTCCGTCGGAGTTTTGAGTCGAAGTTATGCTTCATAGTTTGGTTTAAAACTATATTTGTGTTTTTGTAATATTTTATTTATGTATGTTTTAAACAGCTTGTATTATATTAAGAAAATTCTGGTACTTAGTTATATGACTTCCGTTATCCGCTGCGTGTTTTTTCGTGCACATACGTTGCTTTTGCACACACTTGCACTCGTCGATAGGGTGGTGACCCAGGTTGTCATCATCTGGACGTCTCAATTTCCCCGTGTCCGTGCGTAGGGATTTGGGGGCGTCACAAACGACGTGTGCTAAAAGTGTGCAAAAGCAACAAATGTGCACGAAGGGACACGCAGCGGATAGCAAAGTCATATAACTAAGTACCATAATTTTTCTTAATTTAACACAAAGTTGTTCAAAACATATATATTAAAATATTACAGGACACAAACATAATTTTAAACTAAATACAAAGCATAAACTTCAGCACCCCGGCGGAGCCGCGTCCTCGGGCTCAACCTCCTCCTCCTCATCCTCGATCTCTGCACCAAAATCTACGAAACCAAAATGGTGCCGCAGGTAAGTAAAATCCAAACACCACCAGATAAAAACATATAGAACTCAAACAATATGTATGAAGTGATGCTAATGCGCAAAACCCATAAAATCATATTTTTCCACACACGCCAAAAATCCCATTTGGCCCAAAAACAAACCCTTTCCAAATATCACGCCAAAAGTCACATTTGGCCCATATCCATCTCAAACCATTATCCAATTAATCCGTATGCACCATGACCTCCCCTAGGGGTCATCCGCACACCTTGGCTCCAGTGCCACACCGCAGGTTACGGCCACGCATGTGACACTTAACAAGCGATGCCCAGTTCCACGCCCCGCGCGTTCGTAGCCAAGCATCCTCTAGCCCTCGCCAGTGAAGGGCCACGGAGTCAGTGCGTAGAGCGATGCCCGGTTCCACGCCCGGCACGTTTGTAGCCAAGCATCCCCTAGCCACCGCTCCCGTCGTCGCCTAGCGACAACTTAGGGGACGTCACTCAGTTTAGTCCGCTCCCGAGTGACCAGAGGAGCTCCACCAAGATAATACCCCATCCTAACTTGGGGTCATGATACACACGCACCCGAAAATCCACTTACGCCAATAAAACAGATTTTTCTCAAATTAAATAAAACGCACGTGCATGCACCATGTAAATGCGATTTCAATGCACAAAACGATCAACCAACCATAAATCAATAAAACAAGCAACTCCGTCCTCCATTCATCCGACCCCCGAACTCCTCGGACTCAGTTCGGAATCAGCCAACAAACAGATAAATATTTATTGAATGAGCAAAATATATTTAAATCTAAAAGTAGAGTTCAGAAAATACTTACAGCGCTATATGGTATTTTTTGAAAGCTCGCGGCGTTGCAAACGGCGGAGGAAAAGCAACGTAACAGTGTAATTTACACTGTGACCGTGGATTGTAAAATACCCACTTTTGAACGGGGACAAACCAAGGCTCGGGATTGATAGGGAATGGCCTTGAGATATTTATGAAGCTAAGGGAAATGAGTTTTGGCCGTGGGTGGTGGTGGAAATGGCGGTCGAAGGCCAAAAAGGGGCTGAACGGAGTTGAGCTCATGGGAGCTGCTCCAGCAACGGATCGAGGCCGGAAATGAGTGGTTTAGGTTGGCAAGAGGTAGGGGAAGAAGCTGTGAAAAGATGGTGGCCGGAGGTGGTGCGACGGCGTCAAAAACGGTGAAAAACCGTATGGCTTGGAGGAGCTCGTGGAGGCTAACGGTGGCTCGGATGGAGGTGAAACTTGGTGGGGATGTTCACCAGTGAGAGGGGAAGAAAACTGGGTGGATGGTGTAGGCCACGCCATCGGCGAGCTGCGGTTCTGGGCTGCGAAAGCAACCGGCAACAGGGGCAAAAACAGAGCAAGTGCAGCGACTTCCGGCGGCTCTCGAAGGCTAACGGCTGGTCCGATGGCTCTGAAAATTGGTGGGGATGATCTCTAATGGAAGGGGAAGAGAATGGTGATGGCGGTGCACTAAACGGTGGCCGGACGGCGGAGAACTGGGCAGTCAAAGGGGCGGCGAGGGGAAGGAGAAAAGAGAGAAGTGTTGCGCGGGGAGAGAGAAACCGAGAAGGAAAAGAGGAAGAAAAAAGGAAGAAAAGAATAAAAGAAGAAAAAGAAAAAGGAAAAGGGAAAAAGAAAAAGGGAAAAGAAAAGAAATGAGGTCCAATCCTCACTCTGGAAACCAAAAACAGATCCGCCAAAAACGATATTAAAAACCGTAAAATGACTAAAAGAAATTAAACACCACCTCAAATAAATTAAAAACCAATTAAAATAAATTAATTTAAAATAAATAAACTAATATATTATTCAAATTAAAAACAACCCTTCAGTGAAAATACACGTAAAAACGGGGTATCACATCCTCCCCCCCTTAAAATAAATTTCATCCTCGAAATTTGTGAGATCAAACATCAGCGTCGAGCAGGATACAATATACAACTCAGATTATACTTGAGAAAATCATACCATCAACCATTTCCACACAAGTATGAATAAAGCTCTCTCCAAATATACTCCTATAAGCAATTCCATCACATTCGCACTAATCTCCCAGAGACACATCACGTCTAGAACTCTTAAAGCGGCCACGTAAATAGAAATCACCAAATCCACAAGAACTTCAAAACCGCACCCAATTAAATTCCAACAATTAGTATCTTTCCACAATAAACTGTGTTAACCTCAATCAGCTCCTGTGTTATAACCTCCAAACCTTCATTGTACACTATATCTTGGTAACCTAATAATCACTTCCAAAATAAACCATCAATCAACATAATTTGTACAACCAACTGATTAACTTCTTACTAAAACTTCAAGTCATCACTAATTTTCCAAAATCAGCACAAGATTTAAACACCTAATTATCTCCAAAATATCACGCTTCCGTGCGCACTCTGATAACTCGCCAAAATGCGCAAAGACTATATCCTCATAAATTAACACCCTTGAGTACAAGCTAACTCTAACACCTGGAAGCAAGAAAATCCTTTACCACACTTTGATAGAAAATAAAATCTCCCAAAATCATGAATCATCACTCCTATCCCTCAATTATCTCTAGCTACCTTAATCAAATCAAAATTCCTCAATGACAGCCATGATCCTCAACAAAAAAGACAATATCAATCAATTGCAACTTCCAAATTAAAAAAAAGTAACATTATCTCAAAATACGCCAATCTCATCTAAGACAAAGAACATAAGGCTCGAATCCATCCCGACCAACTAATAAAGCACCTATAACTCCTACCCAACAACTTACACTATCAAGATCATCACCTAAATTCTGAATATCGTCTAAATTTAGAGATGACTAAATACACTACGAACCATGATTGAATTCACCATAACCTTAATGAACCCTTCTTGAAAACTCACTTACCTACTTCCATTCCCATAACCCTAGTAGTAGCACGACTATTTCCTTCAATTGCATACAAAATTAAATCTCAAGATAGGCCATGCTGTTCATATCTCCAATCCATCAAAACTATTGCACTACCCTCCTAACTCCTACTACTTATTACCTCACGTACCTGTTTAGGCTAATCACCGTTGATTCCCAAGCTTCCACTTTCAAGATTTTATTATCCACTACACATTGCGACCCAACAATCTCTCAAGTTAAATAAAAATGTCTATAATTCTTCCAACTGGACACTCAAACTCCAAAGGAAAGTATAGCCTCAAAATTTAAATTTCTATGTGACCTCAAGTCACAATTAATTCTTAGAGATTGTCTCAACAATTAATGCCAACCATCACTCCAATTGGTAACCCACTTCAACTGTACACTCTGATCAACTCACCAAGAACTCGAAGTTATGATCTATTGAATTTAATACTATCACATATAATCCACTTCAGTACTCACCAAAGCCACATCTCTCAAGCCAAAAAGAGACTAGGATTTGTATTCTCCGAAATCCATACACCCTCACCACCACTATAAATGGATCTCATGTACCCTTAGCTAAGATCAATAATCATTCTAACATATAAGTGATCCATTATTTCCATTTCCAACATCCGTACCTATATCCTCAAAATAAACGAAAATCATTTCCCAAAACCTGCATCATCTATTATCCTCAACTCGGTATGAATCAATCCTAAAACTTATCACTATAACCTTGAGCTATAACAATTATTGCCAACCTACATTCCATTGAGTAACACGCTTCGACTGAACACTCCAATCGATTCACCACTATCACGTGTCGATCTCATACGTCCTTAGCCGAAACCAATAGTCATTCCAACGTACAAGTAATCCATTACTACTATTTCCATCATCTAGACTTATATCCGCAAATCAACATGAATCATTCCTATATCTGCTTAACTTATACCCTTAACATCAGCAAATAGTTATCGCTTAAAGCTTTGTACTGAAAATGACCTTAAACCTACTAATAATCCGTTCCCAAAAGTCTCCGAAATATGAGGTCTCAACTTCAATCGAATTCAATACCAACAATTAAACTATTGTTTCCAAAACCTCGATGGATCTATTTCTTCCGAACCGATAAAAATCATTTCCTAGAATCTATTACTACAACCTCGAGTTAACAATAATCATTTTTCTGAACTAAGTCAATATCTACAATCCTCAAAGAAGTATATGAGCTAGATCATTACTTTCCATTCTCAAAGAAATCTACTCTAGAAAATTTTTCATATCAATAACTCAACTCTAATCAACCCCATTTTAATGGTTACAAACTAATCACTCACTAGAGTAAATCAAGCTACAGCACTAAGTCTGTAAAACTAAGAACTCAATTCTTATTATAAGTCAATCCTTCTACTCTGCAATTCTAAAACCTTAAATCAAATAAGAATCATCTTCCGGAACTTCTAAGATCAAACAATTACATCCCATAATAGAAAAAATCGACTCCCAAATCTTTCAAATTCTAAAACATTAATAGATAATAAATCATTTTCTGAAATCCTCAAGATTGATGGCTTTAATCCAAAACATTCACCTTAAAAACTTGTAAATTTTAAAACCCCAATTGCCACCAAATTGCTCATCCGAATCAGCGAAATTAAAACTTGAAATTTAATTATTTCCCCCAAAGCTTGTCGAACCTAACCCCTTAATTACCAAAATCTTATTTTCTAAAATCTATAAGGCCTCAAACCTTAGATAAAATTCTCTTAAACCAATCCTTAAAGTTCATTGAACCTACGCTCTCCTATTCTATAGCCTCATTACATAAATTCTACAAAACCTAAGACCTCAATCATCTTAAGCGACTTAAATCTAACTCCCCTCCTTAGTTGCAACTTACATTCCTACTCTCAAGAGATCGCCTAACCCATGTCGTTCCCTTCTAGCCACAATATTATAAAAGTAACCCACCTCTATAAAATTCAACCCTACTACACTAAGTATTTATTCCTACCAACGACATTTTCGATAGTACCGTCCTCCTGCCATAGCATAATCCTCAACCCCACTTTTTAACTCCGGACAAAACAAAACAAAAAAATTTAAAACAAAATAAATAAAATAACATATATTGGAATAACTAAAACAAATAAAAAAAACTTACTTTCAATTCAAATAACATCAAATCAAACCAAACCAAATCAAATGGAATTAAATAAAATAAATTCAAATCAAATAAAATCGAATCAAGTTAAAGAAAAACAATTCAAATTAAATAGATAAAATAATTTTAACTCAAGCTTTTAAAACTTTCTGGTACTCCACCTATGGGACATATGGTTTTACGCAGAGTTGAACTGCTCTGATACCACCTGTGACGCCCACAAATCCCCACGCACGGACACAGGGAAATCGAGACGTCCGGATGATGACATCACGGGTCACCACCCTAACGACGTGTGCTAAAAGAGTGCAAAAGCAACAAATGTGCACGAAGGAACACACAGCGGATAGCAAAGTCATATAACTAAGTACCAGAATTTTTCTTAATTTAACACAAAGCTATTCAAAACATATATATTAAAATATTACAGGACACAAACATAATTTTAAACTAAATATAAAGCATAAACTTCAGCACCCCGGCGGAGCCGCGTCCTCGGGCTCAGCCTCCTCCTCCTCATCCTCGATCTCTGCACCAAAATCTACGGAACCAAAATGGTGCCGCTGGTAAGTAAAATCCAAACACCACCAGATAAAAACATATAGAACTCAAACAATATGCATGAAGTGATGCCAATGCGCCAAACCCATAAAATCATATTTTTCCACATACGCCAAAAATTCCATTTGGCCCAAAAACAAACCCTTTCCAAATATCACGCCAAAAGTCACATTTGGCCCATATCCATCTCAAACGATTATCCAATTAATCCGAATGCACCATGACCTCCCCTAGGGGTCATCCACACACCCTGGCTCCAGTGCCACACCGCAAGTTACGACCATGCATGTGACACCTAACGAGCGATGCCCAGTTCCGTGCCCCGTGCGTTCATAGCCAAGCATCCTCTAGCCCTTGCCAGCGAAGGGCCATGGAGTTGGTGCGTAGAGTGATGCCCGGTTCCGTGCTCGGCGCGTTCGTAGACTAGCATCCCCTAGCCCCCGCTCCCGTCGCCGCCCAGCGACAACTCAGGGGACGTCACTCAGTTTATTCCGCTCCCGAGTGACCAGAGGAGCTCCACCGAGATAATACCCCATCTCGGCTTGGGGTCGTGATACACACGCACCCGAAAATCCACTTACGCCAATAAAACATATTTTTCTCAAATTAAATAAAACGCACGCGCATGCACCATGTAAATGCGATTTTGATGCACAAAACGATCAACCAACCATAAATCAATAAAACAAGCAACTCCGTCCTCCATCCATCCGACTCCCGAACTCCTCGGACTCAGTCCAGAATCAGCCAACCAATAGATAAATATTTATTGAATGAGAAAAATATATTTAAATCTAAAAGTAGAGTTTGGAAAATACTTACAGCGCTATATGGTATTTTTTGAAAGCTCGCGGCGTTGCAAACGGCGGAGGAAAAGCAACGTAACAATGTAATTTACACTGTGGCCGTGGATTGTAAAATACCCACTTTTGAACGGGGACAATCAAGGCTCGGGATTGATAGGGAATGGCCTTGAGATATTTATGAAGCTAAGGGAAATGAGTTTTGGCCGTGGGTGGAGGTGGAAATGGCGGTCGAAGGCCAAAAAGGAGCTGAACGGAGTTGAGTTCGTGGGAGCTACTCCGGCAACGGATCGAGGCTGAAAATGGGTGGTTTAGGTTGGCAAGAGGTAGGGGAAGAAGCTGTGAAAAGATGGTGGCCGGTGGTGGTGCGACAGCGCCGGAAACGGTGAAAACCCGTATGGCTTGGAGGAGCTCGTGGCGGCTAACGGTGGCTCGGATGGAGGTGAAACTTGGTGGGGATGTTCACTAGTGAGAGGGGAAGAAAACTGGGTGGATGGTGTAGGCCATGCCATCGGCGAGCGGCGGTTCTGGGCTGCGAAAGCAACCGGCAACAGGGGCAAAAATAGAGCAGGGGCAGCGACTTCCGGCAGCTCTCGATGGCTAACGGCTGGTCCGATGGCTCTGAAAATTGGTGGAGATGATATCTAGTGGAAGGGGAAGAGAATGGTGGTGGCGGTGCACTAAACGGTGTCCAGACGGTGGAGAACTGGGCAGTCAAAGGGGCAGCGACGGGAAGGAGAAAAGAGAGAAGTGCTGCGGGGGGAGAGAGAAACCGGGAGGGAAAAGAGGAAGAAAAAAGGAAGAAAAGAAGAAAAGAAGAAAAAGAAAAAGGAAAAGGGAAAAAGAAAAAGAGAAAAGAAAAGAAATGAGATCCAATCCTCACTCCATAAACCAAAAACAGATCCGCCGAAAACGATATTAAAAATCGTAAAACGACTAAAATAAATTAAACACCACCTCAAATAAATTAAAAACCAATTAAAATAAATTAATTTAAAATAAATAAACCAATATATTATTCAAATTAAAAACAACCCTTCAGTGAAAATTCACGTAAAAACGGGTATCACAATAACTCATCTCGGGTTGAGCTCGTTAGACACACGCACCCAAAACTCATTTACGCCGATAAAGCTTGGTTTTTCTCAAATAAATAAAATACACATGCATGCACCATGTAAATTCAATATCAATGCACAAAACAACCAACCAACCATAAATCAACAATCCAAACGACTCCGTCCTCAAACCATCCAACCCCCAAACTCCTCGGACTCAGTCCAGAATCAGCCAATCAACAACAAATATTTATTGTATGAGAAAAATATATTTAAATATAAAATGGGTTTAGCAAATACTTACAGCGCTATACGGTATTTTTTGAAAGCTCGCAGTGTTGTAAACGGCGGAAGAAAAGCAACGTAACAGTGTAATTTACACTGTGGCTGTGGGTAATAAATTACCCACTTTCAAACGGGGATAAACCAAGGCATGAAATTGATAGGGAATGGTCTAAGGATGTTTATGAAACTAAAGGAAACGAGTTTTGGCCGTGGGTGGTGGTGGAAATGGTGGTCGAAGGCCAAAAAGGGGCTGAATGGAGTTGAGCTCGTGGGAGCTGCTCTGACAATGGATCAAGGCTGAAAATGGGTGGTTTAGGTTGGCAAGAGGTAGGGGAAGAAGCTGTGAAGAGATGGTGGCCGGAGGTGGTGCAACGGCACCGGAATCGGTGAAAATCCGTGTGGCTTGGAGGAGCTCGTGGTGGCTAACGGTGGCTCGGATGGAGGTGAAACTTGGTGGGAATGTTCACCGATGAGAGGGGAAGAAAACTGGGTGGGTGGTGTAGGCCACCCCACCGACGACAGGGGAGAAAAACATGGCTGGTGCAGTGACTTCCAGCTGTGCGTGGCGGCTAACGGCTAGTCTGATGGATCTAAAAATTGGTGGGGATGATCTTTGGTGGGAGGGGAAGAGAACGGTGGGGCTGGTGCACTACATGGTGGCCGGACAGCAGCGCACGGTGCTAGTAAACAGGCAGCGACGGGAAGGGGTAGGAGAAGGGGGCTACGTGGGGAGAGAGAAAACGGGAAGAAAAAGAAGAAGAAAAAAAAAAGAAAAGAAAGAAAAGAAGAAAAAGAAAAGGAAAAAGGGAAAAAGAAAAAGAGGAAAGAAAAGAAATGAGGTCCAATCCTCACTCCAGAAACCAAAAGCCGATTTGCCGAAAACGATATTAAAAATCGTAAAACGACTAAAATAAATTAAACACGACATCAAATAAATTAAAACCAATTTAAAATAAATTAATTTAAAATAAATAAACCAATATATTAATTAAATTAAAAACAACCCTTCAATGAAAATACACGTAAAAGCGGGTCATCACAAATGTACTGTAAATTTATTTGTGAAGTTTTATTGAATATGTTGAAAATAGTATATAGTATATTGAGAATTTGTTTGTGACTATTTATTGAATATGTTGTGGTTTTGTGAATATATTGTGAATTTGATTGTGAAGTTTTATTGAATATGTTGGAAATATGAGAATAAATTGTGAATTTGTTTGTGAATGTTTATTGAATATGTTGGAAATATTGGAAGTTTATGTGAAATTGTTGTCATTTGGTCACAATATGTTGGGAACATTTTGATTTGTGATTATTGTGAATATATGTTATTTTGTTATTTTTTATTATATTGTCATTTGGTCACACTACATGATTGACCTCTGCACCCTTTTTATATGGCACCATAAGCTGTTAAGGCATGTCATAGGTATTCAATAGAAGCGTGGTCTGATAACCTCCACACCCTTTTTACATGGCACCACAAGCTGCTAAGGCTTGTCATAGGTGTTTAAGGGCGGCATGGTCTGAGGACCACCCCGCCCTTTTTACATGGCACAATAAGCTGCTAAGGCTTGTCATAGGTATTTAAGGGTGGTATGGTCTAATGATCTCCGCGTCCTTTTTATACGGCACGACAAGCTACTAAGGTTTGTCATAGGTGTTTAAGCCTGGTGTCGTTTGATGACCTCCGCGCCTTTTTTACATGGCACCGCAAGTTGCTAAGACTTCTCATAGGTGTTTTGTACCTTAGATTTAGTAAAAAATGCTCGCACTGAGATACAAACAAAATGCAAAAAGATAACAACATCGAAAGGTGATGATAATTGGAATTATAACAAGTAAATGTAATGAATGTAAAATGAAACAAATGACACCGCTACGGACAGAATTTCTTTCAATGTTTCGTGTTCCATAGGTGCGGTAACTCCTTGCCCTGGCTGTCCTTTAGGTGATAGGACCCTGGTCTATTCTTTGCTACTACCATATATGGCCCTTCCCATCGGGGTCCCAATTTGTCATCTTCTTTTGTGGTCACCCCACTTTCTTTCAAAACCAGATCCCCTATCTTAAATGTCCTAGGCCTTACTCTCTCGTTGAAATATTGCTTAGCCTTAGTCCTTTCGTGTAACATCCTTGCTTCCACTATTTCCCTTTCCTCTTCCAATAGGTCGAGGAATTCTTCCCTTGTTTTTTCGTTTCGTGGCACTGAGAAGTAAAGTGTTCGGAAACTTGGCAACCCTATTTCGACTAAGGGGACCGCTTCGCACCCATATGCTAGTATGAATGGTGATTCTCTCGTAAGGGTTTTCACCGAGGTTTTATATGCCCATAGCACTCCCGGCAGTTCATCTGTCCACTCTCCCTTCTTCTTTATGAACCTCTTCTTTAGGATTGAAAGCAATGCTTTCTTTGTTGCTTCTACCTATCCGTTTGCTTACGAATGACCCAGAGAAGAGTACTTTACTTTTATCTTCAGCTTTGCACATCATTCCCTATAATGGTCTGAGGCAAACTGGCACCCATTGTCTGTGACTATGCTTTGCGGCATCCTATATCTGCAGACAACGTTCTTCCACAAAAGTCTTGTCACGACCATGCTTGTCACTGTTGCCAATGGCTCTTCCTCCACCCACTTTGTGAAATAATCCACAGCGACAATCGTGAACTTCACGCCTTCTCTCCCAGGAGGGAAAGGTCTAACCAGATTTGTGCCCCACTTGGCAAAGAGCCAGGGTGGGGTCATGGAGGTTAACTCTTCGGGGGGGACATGAGGCACCAGTGCATAAGTTTGGCATTTGGCGTACTTTTTAGCAAACTCCCAGGCATCCCTTAGTGCATTGGGCCAATAGTACCAGGAACTTACCACCATCCTAGCTAGGGCCTTTCTGCCAAAATGGTTCCCACATATTCATTCGTATACTTCTACTAGGACATACTGCACCTCTTGTGGTGAGATGCATCATAGTAGTGGGGGTTGAAAAGCCCCTTTTGTAAAGGATCTCATCGGTAAGCATGAACCTCGCCACCCTTCTCCTTATTCTCCTCACCTCTTTCTTTCCTTTGAGCAATTTACCAATGTCCGAATATTCGACCACATCACCAGCCCGTTCTAGAATTTTTGGGCCTAGGATGCCACTTCAATCCCAATGGCTAGGATCTCGATGACTTTTCTTTTCACCCTCCATGGGAGAGGCACTTCTTCCATTCCCAATGTTGTGCGTGCCAGTCTATCTGCCACTTCTTTATCCCCTCGGGGTATTTGAGATATATTGAAATATGAAAAATGATCGCGTGCCTCCCAGACCCAGGCCAAGTACTTCTTCAACCTCTCTGCCTTCGTGGCGTATAGACCTAGCACCTGATTGACCACTACTTGCGAATCCGATTTTACCTCCACCTCAGTTCTTCCTATCACAGTGGCCTAAGACATTTAATGGTTACTTTAAATGTTAATGTTGCCATGTAATGTCATTCTTGACCGTTGGGACTAAGTAAATGCACTCCTAAACCTCTGCCCACCCAACAAGAGGAGCCATCTATGATGAGCAACCATGGCTATCCTATCGGAGTTACAACATCTTCTTAGGGAAAACTCAAAAATTCAACCACAAAGTTCGCCAATGCTTGCCCCTTTACCGCCTTCCTTGGCATATATTCTATATCAAACTCGCTTAGCTCGATTGATCACCCTTCTAACCTTCCTGAACTGTCAGGTTTTCCTAGTGCCTTTGCCAACGGGCTCTCTGTGAGTACCTTTCTGGGTGAGTTTGGAAGTATAGGTGAAGCCTGTTGAGTACTGTGGAGTCTGGTCCACACTGCTCGAGTGGAGGCATTGGCCACTCGAGCAAGGTCAGGCAGATTCGAACACTTGATGTTAGCTCGACAGTGAGCTCGAGCGGATGCGAAAGGAAGTTCGCTCGACGTGCGCTGGACACGTTGCTCAAGCGAACTTGCATTTTACACGGATCTTGGGTTTTTTCCGCCGTTTAACTATATATATGATTATTATATCGTATGAACATACTGTAGAAATACTGTGGATGTGCAGTGATTGATCCATCATTGTAGTGTGATATTTCTCAATAATAAAATCCTCTGTAGCTCCCGTGGACGTAGGCAATTTGCTGAACCACGTAAATCTTGTGTCGTGTGTGATTGTTTTCTCTTTCCATATTCTATTTCAATTTATTGTCATCATTTTTTTACAACAATTGGTATCAGAACCATGTTCGGGTTTGAGAAAAATTAATGGCTAGAGATGAATTGAAGGCATCGGGGATAAAGAAGTTTGATGGCACAGATTTTGGATACTGGAGGATGCAAATAGAGGACTACCTCTATGGGAAGAAACTTCATCTTCCACTATTGGGAAAGCAACCGGAAAAGATAGATGATTCTAATTGGAACCTGTTGGATCGACAGGTTCTGGGGGTTATTTGATTAGCCCTGTCGAGATCTGTTGCACATAACGTCATCAAGGAGAAGACAAATGCGGATCTCATGGCAACTTTGTCAGGTAGGTATGAAAAGCCGTCAGCGAATAACAAGGTACATTTGATGAAAAAGTTATTCAATTGGAAGATGGCAGATGGTACGTTTGTTGCACAACATCTGAATGATTTTAATACTATCACAAATTAATTGTCGTCTATTGAAATTGAATTTTATGATGAGATACGGGCACTGATACTATTGGCTTCACTGCCAAATAGTTGGGAAGCCATGAGAATGGCTGTTAGTAATTCTGCTAGTAAATCTAAATTGAAATATGATGATATTCGTGATTTGATTTTGGCCGAGGAAGTGCGCAGGAAAGATTCAGGCGAGATCTCGGGTTTGAGTTTAGCTCTAAATGTTGATTCTCGAGGGAGATCACAAGACAGAAACTCAAACAGAGGAAGATCAAAATCAAAGTATAGGGGCAAGCGCAAGTCGAGGCTTGGTTAGCAGGCAACTTGCTGGAATTGTGGCAAAGCTGGTCACATAAAGAAGAACTGCAAAAATCCTAAGAAGACCGAGAATGATAGTGCTAATGTGGTAACTGAAGAAGTACAGGATGCACTATTGCTTTCAGTTCATAGTCCAGTTGATGACTGGATACTGGATTCAGGGGCTTCCTTCCATACATCTTCCCACCGGGAGCTAATGCGGAACTATGTTGCAGGTGATTTTGGAAAGATGTATTTGGCTAATGGAGAGGCTTTGAATGTAGTGGGGATGGGAGACATTGATATTGCACTCCCTAGCAAGAACAAATGGACCTTGCAAAAGGTTAGGCACATTCCTGAGTTGAAGAAGAACCTCATTTCTGTTGGGTAGCTCGATGAGTGTGGTCATTCAGTGGTGTTCTCAGATAGCACCTAGAAGGTCACAAAAGGGGCATTGGTACTCACTCGGGGTAAGAAAACTGGTACACTATATATGACTACTGGTTTGATTGACACTATTGCTACTACCGTTGCAGAGAGTACAGCAGATTTGTGGCATTGCAGGCTTGGCCATATGAGTCAGAAGGGTATGAAAGAACTTTTGTTTAGAGGCAAGCTACCAGAACTGAAGTCAGTTGATCTCAGTATGTGTGAGAGTTGTGTTATGGGGAAACAAAAGAAGGCCAGCCTCTTGAAAAGTGGCAGGACACCGAAGACAGGAAGACTGGATCTAGTGCACACTGATGTGTGGGGTCCTTCCCCAGTGGCATCTCTTAGAGGTTCTCGCTACTATGTCACGTTCATTGATGACCATAGTAGGAAGGTATGGGTTTATTTTTTGAAGTATAAATTTGATGTATTTAATGTATTCAAAATTTGGAAAGCCATGCTTGAGACAGAGACGGGCTTGAAACTAAAATGTTTGAGGTCTGACAATGGTGGTGAGTATGTCGATGGTGGGTTCAAGGAGTATTGTGCAGCTCTGGGTATCATAATGGAGAAGACCATTCCTGGGACACCACAACAAAATGGAGTTGCTGAGCGTATGAACAGAACCATTAATGAGCATGCTAGAAGCATGAGGTTGCATGCTAGACTACCACCCATTTCTGGGCAGATGCAGCCAGCACTGTTGTTTACTTGATAAATAGAGGGCCATCAGTTCCACTGGATTGTGGATTGCCTGAAAAGGTTTGGAGTGGAAAAGAGGTCAAATTTTCTCACCTTAAAACTTTTGGTTGTCTTTCTTATCTTATTGATTCTAATGCTCGTAGTAAACTTGAGTCTAAGTCAAAGAAATGTTATTTCATTGGCTATGGAGACGAGGCATTTGGCTATAGTTTTTGGGATAATCAGGGTCGAAAGATCATAAGAAGCAGGAATTTGATTTTCAATGAGAAAATTATGTACAAGAATAAGTCTAGTACAGCTTCTGTTGTAGCTTCTCAGGAGTCCAAGTTTGTAAGATTGGATGACCTACCAGAGGTCACAATGCAATGTAGCGATGTGAGTGACGGGGAGAGTGGGTCCAGTGCACCCATTCCTATTATTCTGCAGTCAGTTTTAGAACTGTCCACTCCTACAGTTGCAATTCACAGGTCAGTTAGGACTATACATCCTCCACAGTGTTTCTCACCTATTTTGAATTACATTATGTTGACAGATGGTGGAGAACCGTAGAGTTACGAAGAAATCTTGTAAGATAAAAATTCTAGCAAGTGGGAGCTGGTCCTGAAAGATGAGATGGATTCCCTTTAGGGAATCAGACATGGGAGTTGACAGAACTTCCATCAGGGAAGAAGGCATTACACAAGAAGTGGGTGTATCGGGTGAAAACTGAGCATGATGGCAATAAGAGGTACAAGGCCAAACTTGTTGTAAAAGGCTTTCAGTAGAAGCAGGGTATTGATTACTCTGAGATCTTTTCTCCTGTGGTGAAGATCACAACCATCAGGATGGCACTAGCTATGTGTCACAACCCCACCCTATCAAGAGCGAGACTGTGATCTCGTACCTGTTCTTTTTCCTATTATAACAGTAAATTTATTTCTAAATGAATGCCCATATTGTTATTAGTATTATTATTATTTTATTAATTTTTTTTTAAAAGATAATGCTTGACGATTCAAACGCATCACGCATGAATTCTAATTTCTAACTGAAAGAAACATCTAATAGACCTACCTTTACAAAGGACTCTCAGAGTCCGTCATCTATTTATTTAACATAACTACTTTAAACAAAAAAGGACTCAGTCCCTTCAGTCTTTACAAAAGAAACTAACTGAAAGCAGGAGGGGTTTCCATTACCCTACTATGTACCTTATACCCGAAGGTATATTGTCTAGAAGTTAACTCAATAAAACATCCCCGTGTGGGGTCCAGTATTAAAACATAAGAAACATATATCATCATAAAAAGAAACCAAACTACCCAGGGACTACTAAACGTTGGCCTCTCCCTCCTCAGTAATACTCAGCCCCTCAGTAGATTCGTCTATACCTGGACATTTAAAACATAAACACAAAGTGAGTCTAATACTCAGTAAGCAGTACACCATGCTGTTAACTTAATAAGCATATAGTACTTTCTTTTGAAAACATGCATCCATAAACCAATACTAATTCTGACAATACTTCCATGCATATGCTTTCTTTATAACATCATGCATACACTTACTTCTTACTATCATGCATATACTCACTTCATACTTTCATGCAAAATCTTTATTTCTTATTTTTATACATACTTATATATCATATCTTCATGCATACACTTCATTTAACCTTTCACTTTCTTGTGGCCAACACACTATTACGCCCCGTGTGTTGGGGTTAGCGGTCCTATTGGACCTGGATTCCTCCCATAGCCATAGGTTAGGAACCCCTTTCTGTCAGGGAGCAGCACTGGGTGCACTACCAATACTGCTTACCCGACATTGCAATCTACCCATTTCTTTGATATCATTTCCTTTCATGTGGCCATTACATATTTTCATACATTAATTCATTCCTTTTATCTCGTTGGAATCAAGATTTTCAGTATCTTCCTTAGTCCAATGAATATGCTTTTATTTTGGAAAAAATAGCATTTTATGTCATGCTTACATATAAATAAAATCTTAGTTATTTCAAGAAGCATGTATAAAAATTTCATGACTTAGGATCTACATGCATGCATTACCATATACACATACAATCAATTATAATTGATAGGATACTTAACAGGGGCTACCAAGAAAGGCTTGTACATAATTGATTGAGCTGAAATATTGCATAGTTTAGCTATTTAAAATCAATGTATTTTAAATTCTTCGTGACACTATTATTGGTTTTAGATAGACAAATAGTTAATAAGCATAAATACGAGTTGTGATTTTTAATTGATTGATATCATGTTTATGCTTAATTTTATAATTATGATTTAATGTGACAATATTTCCTCACATATATAGTCTGTTTTTGATAATCTATTTTTTTTCTTTTAATTTATTTTTGAGTGTTATTTCTTTCTTTTTATTTTCAGTTTAAATAAAATTCAAATGGGATCCAGTTGGAACTTTCGACCAAAAGTACATATTAATTGAGAGGAATGAAGAGAATGAAGGAAGTACTTGGCAGCTGAAAAATAAGACACAAAATGAAGACGTGGTGACTTTCTTATCTTGATTGTTTATAAGCACATGCAATGAAGAAAATGATTTGCAGTAGACAAATACATACAAAGTTAAGGCTGAAATCAAATAGAGGCAACTTGAAAAGAAAAACAAATAAAGAACATGGAAGTGCATGCTGTGTCGTGCTTGACTTGGAGAAAGGAGTTTGGCAGCACCAACTTGAGGCAGCTATATATATATATATGTGTGTGTGTGTGGCTGGACAGTGCCATAGGTACAAGAGAAGAGAAAGTGTCGTGCTTGAGTTTTCAACCAAGAATTGCCGTGCTTGAGTTTTCAACCAAGTGTGAATTTGAAATTATTTTTCTGGTGGGTGAGTAGAAATTGAAGTGCATGCCGTGCCGTGCATTATTTGGATTGGAGGGAGTTGTACATTGAATATAAGTGCCGTGCTTGACTTGTGGAGAGTGATAGAGTTGGTGGGAAATTGAAGATGAAGAAATGAATTAATTTTTCTGATAAGAGAGTTGAAGATAGGTGCCGTGATTAAAGGGAATTAAAGAATGAATTCAGTGTGAAAGGGGTGAACCGACTTCACGTTTGGCTTGAGGCTATAAATATTGATGTTCTTACTCTATTATAGAGGGGGAAGACGTGGAGAGAGAGCAATAGAGAGGGTGAGAAGAGAAGAGGTTTACGTGGGGGACGGTTGGAGGTTTACGTGGGATTTATTTTCTTGGTGGGAGAGAAAGTAAATAGAGGGGTACGGAGGAAGTAGAGGGAGCTGGGATATGATTAATTTTCATGTGAAGTGGTAGTTAAGGGGTATGTGGAATTAGATTGAAGGGGATGTCGGTCGGTTAGATTGATATTGGAGTGAATTGGTCATTTTTCAAAAGAGGAGTGTCGGCTGTAATTTTCCAGAGAGAAACATAGAGAGAGTTATGGTGGGTGCATGATGTGCTGGAACTGAAAGTTGGTGCTGTGTGAGGTCGTTTGGAGAGAGGGAGAGTGAGACGTGGGAAGAGACATAGGAGAATTACGTGAAGGCTGTAGGCGATTGAGGGGAATCGGTGGGTGTAGGAGTTGAAGGGCAGGTTACGTGGGGGATAGAAGGGAGTTGTGGTGTGTTGGTCATGAGTAGAGAGGGAGAGAAGAGAAGCAGTCGGTGAGAGGTGATTAGCTGGAGTTAAAGGGAGTCGGCTGGAATTATTTTTTTCTTGGAGATGTGTAGGTCGGTTGTAGAGAGGGAGAGTGAGACGTGGAAATCTATAATGAGTGTCAGCTGGGGATTAATTTTCCAAAGAAGGACATAGTCATGAGACATGTAGGGAGTTGTATTGTGCTAGAAGAGGTAAGTCGGTGCTTGAGTCATTGAACAAGAGAGTTAGATGTGTGAGTTGAAAGGGAGACATGCTGGAGTAATTTAATTGGCTGAGATTTATCTTGGTTGATTGTAGGGGGAAGTAGAGAGGAGAGTCGGTGCTGAGAGTCGGTTCATTTTGTTTTTGTTCTTTTTTTTTTTTTTTTTTTTTTTTTTTTTTTTTTTTACGTAAAACGTTTACGAAAGTTCGTTTTTTGCTTTCTAGATGTTATTACCTATAGTTATTTCTTAGTATTTCTTATGTTTTATTTTAGTTTTCTAATGAAGAATATTTATGTGATTTCTATAGCACTTGTAACGAATATGTTTGGCTAAATTTTCATACTAAGGTTAGAGGAGAAGTTTAATGATTTAAATATTGTTTTCAGATCCACGTAAAATTTATTCTGCGAGCTTGATCGATTGAAAGATTTTATTATTGGATATTTTGATTATCTATATACTCATCTTGATTTATTGTGATTTCCGAATACAGTAAATGCTTGAGGAATCCCTGTGGTATTCAAATAGATTTGTAAATGTTTTAATCATCAATCGTTCACGCTCAATCATAAGCAATTATTTTTCTTGATCTTAAATGATAAATCTTCCAATTAAACGGAATCATTATTCTAGTTTAATTGAAGTAAATCGATCAGAAACAATATCATAAATTATTAGACGGATCCTCGAAACCTTAGTCTTTTTCTATATCAATTCATTTTATCATTTTAGTTTGATTCAGTTATTTTATCAATCTTCATTTGATTGCAAGTTTCTTTTAGTAATTTCGTTTTATTGTCAGAATTTATTTTTTTTATCACAAAAGTTAATCCCTATGGATTCAATCCTGTAAGATACTACAACACCTGTATACTTGCAGGTAAAACTGCACTAAATTTTTGGTTCATTAATTTGAGTCAGAATTTAGGCGCAACAATAATATAAACTCATTTATTTTGTAATTAGAGGAACATTTGGAAAGAGATAGAGATATATTCTTCCACAAGAGGACTGGGTGTGGGCGCATGGTCATAGCTACTTACCTCGATCCGCTGAAACCCCTTTAACTTTAGAAAATCCTAATCCAATAAATAACAAGTGTGTTAAAACTCATCCAACATCCTTTAGATCCCCTTTTTAACGATGGCTAAAAAAATTATAAATCTAACGTCGTTTTCTACCCTTAATGTTACTTCAAATAACTACCTTTTCAACAAATCCTTACAAGAGTAATATAAGAAGATAGTTAATTTAGTTAACATAACATCAAAACAGCTCCATATATGCATTTAATCACTTAAAACAGAACATAATTATATATATATACAAAACATAACATCAAAACATCCCCATATAAATACTTAATCCCTTAAAACAGAGCATATATGTATATATATAAAACATAACATCAAAACATAAGCTAAACAATTTAGTTAGCTTCCAAAATCACATTAAATCACATTAAACAATTTACCTTAAGCTCTTAGATTCTTTCAAGAGGTGAAGTGAAGGTCCAAAGCTTGAAGAAAATGAGAGGAGTTTGATTTCTTGAAGAGGAGAAGAAAAGAGGGAAGTGGCGTTGGCTAGCATGGAAAGAGAGATGAAGAAGACTTGTTCTTCATTTGTTAGGTGTAGACCGATGGGTTTGAAGGGGTTCATTTGTTAGGTGTAGACTGACTCGTGGTCGAATATGCTTCCAAGTGCAGAAGTGTCAAGTTGTATCAAGGATAAGTCCAGGATCGTATTCCACAGGGACAATGGGTTATCAAAGCGTATAAGAGATTTGTGAGTAACAAATGAATCAAGTATGAGAGATGAAAATAAAATTCAAATGCAATGCAAAAAGATAATCGAAGTTGAAATTAGAGTTTCTAAAAAAAAACAAATTAACGAACACTTGGGTTGGGTATGAGACTCTCTTTATTTCGGATTTTAGATAATTTTCTCGATTAACAATCCAATCAAGGCATTGCTAATCGGAAGATAAAAAGTTAAGCGCAAGTTTTGCAATATTTTCCTAAGGGATTCTCTACTTTACTAGTTAAACACACATTAACAAACAACTGAGAGAGGCCTTGATAGTTTTCAAGCTTTTGTTGTGCCTTACGTCAACAACAAAACAAGAGCAAGAGCCGCATTCTATTTTCAATTCAAATTTGACTAGTAATATAGTGAAATCATCATTCAACAACAAAATATTGCATCGATCTAGAATCCAAAACAAATCACGTCCCATTCCACAACCCAAGCTTTAGAAATTAGCTACACATGATATTTCTAGCAATAAAAATTAATCTAAGTTGAACCATGATAAAATCTAAGAGAAAATTTTCAAATGAAATAAAACTCAACTACGATCTACTGCTGCTCCTAGAACCGAAAATGAGACGAGGAAGAATAATAATTCTAAAAAACAACCGCCTTGCATCTAAACTAAAAGAAAAGAAATAAAACTCCTAAGAACAAAACTAAGAACTACCCTGCTCCAAGTCTGAATGAAAAGCCAAGTAATAAAACTGTCTGGAAAGCAAAAAAAATAAAAACAAAAAAACTCTACTGCTGCCTCTCCGTCTAAACGAAAAAGCAAAGTAAATAAAAAATATCAAAGCCAAAACCAGCAGCCTCCCGTCTCAAAAATTAAAGGAAGAAGAAATGAAACTCCAAGCTACCTATCGTCTGAAAACAAAGCAAGAATACTCCAAACTAAGCTGCTCAACTGTAGCCGAATGAAAAATGAAACAAAGCAAGAAAACTCCAAGCTAAGCTACTGCTGTAGCTGAATGAAAAACCAAAAGAAAGTGCAAGAAAGATAAACTAGCTGCGCAAAAACTAAAACAAAAGAAAGAAAATAAAAATACAAGCTAAGCTATGAACTAATTTGCTGCTGCCGCTAGCTTCTAAACGAAAAGAAAATAAGTAAAAATTGCCTTCCATGTGTTGCTGCCTGCAGCTAAATAAATACTGATCTCCTGCTGCTGCTGCACGTCCGAGTGTTCCCCAGGTGTAGAACCGAAAAGCACTCCAGCATGTTCTTCTTTGAGTGAAGTCCAGCTCTGTCAAAGTTGAGGGCCAACAGTTTTATTCTTTTGCTGATCTGCTGCACGTTCGAGTGCTTCCATGTGATCTCCTGCTGCTCCAACTGCTTTCCGTCCGTGTGAGTTTCTTTCTACATGTGTGTTGCATGTGTGAGTTGGTTGCTGTCACGTTTTCTGCATGTGTGAGTCCGGCTATGTGCTATCCATGTGATGCTGCACGTTCAGCTACTCGAAAAAGGGAGAAGGAATAAACTCTACTGCTGCACGTTCAGCTACTCGAAAAAGAAAGAACAAATCTGCTGTCCTGCAAGTGTGAGCTGGTCTGCATGTTTACTGCATGTGTGAGTGGATGTGTGCTGTCCGAATGAGTGCTTTGCCGATCTGCATGTGTGAGTGTTTTGCATGTGTGAGTTAGTGTGAGTGCAGTCCGAGTGAGTGCTTTGCTAGTCTGCATGTGTGAGTGTTCTGCATGTGTGAGTTAGTGTTAGTGCAGTCCGAGTGAGTACTTTGCTAGTCTACATGTGTGAGTGTTCTGCATGTGTGAGCTGGTGTGAGTGCAGTCCGAGTGAGTGCTTTTTTCTGCTGCTGTACAACGTCTACAACGTCCAGGTTGTGTGCTGTCCGAATGAGTTTGTTTTGCATGTGTTTTGCATGTGTGATGTGCTCCTGCTCCACTCTGTTGTTGCACCAAACGAAAACCAAAAGAAAGCAATAAAAACTCTGCTGCTGTGTCCAGCTAAATGAAAAAGAAAGAAAATAAAGGTGTGTCCGGAACAAAAAAATGAAAATAAAACTCCAACTTGACCATAATCAATTCTTTTATTTCTTTATAGGTCCCACTATTTCTTTCTTTCCATAAATGCCCTATAATATGTAAATGAAATGATATTATAGTTTAAGTATTTCAAGAGCAAATATGAGACTTTGATGTGCAAAATATTGTCATCAATAAATTTTCCATTAAGTGTTAAAATTTTGATGCATAATTAAGTGTTCAATCATTCTTTGATGTAATAAATCACTCACTAAAACAGCTTAATTATGTATTTCTAACACTTCATCATAGACCGATGGGTTTGAAGGGGTTCATTTGTTAGGTGTAGACCGATGGTTCATAAGAGAAGAAGGCTTAGTTAAATTTTTGGTCATTAAAAGCTTAAGGAAATGGAGGGTTAGGATTAGATTTAGGAAGATAACTATTCCAATTACCAATCCAATGGTGGGTATCATTTGTGCTCTTTCATAAATAATAAAATTTTAGGGTTTAAAGAGAAAATACTATAAGGCCTTAAAAATCATATCCTTAATTTATTTTAACAACCCACATAAAAATAAAAACACACCCATCTAAAATAAAATAATAAAAATCTTTACATGAACATATTTAACTTAAGGAATAAAATAAAATGACGTAAAGACTCACGTAGTAAGACTAGGGTATTACACTATGGTTGCTACTAAAAATTTATTTCTTGAGTAGTTAGATGTGAAGAGAACTTTTCTTCATGGAGACCTTGAAGAAGACATCTACATGCACCAGCCTGAGGGATTTGTGGTACAGGGAAAGGAAGGTTTAGTTTGCAAACTGAGGAAGAGCTTGTATAGCCTGAAGCAAGCTTCTAGACAGTGGTGCAAGAAATTTGATAACTTCATGCACAGTGCAGGGTACATTAGATGTCAGGCAGATCACTGTTGCTATGTCAGGCACTTTGCCAATTTCTTATATTATTCTACTGTTGTATGTGGATGACATGCTTATTGCAGGGGCTAGTATTGATGAGATCAATAATTTGAAGAAGCAGATGTCAGAGCACTTTGCAATAAAGGATTTGGGAGCTGCAAAGCAAATCGTTGGCATGAGAATTGTCAGAGATAGAGTCAGAGGTACGTTGAGACTCTCACAGGCTGAGTATGTGAAAAAGGTACTCAATAGGTTCAATATGGACAAGGCCAATTCAGTTGGCACACCTTTGGGCAGTCACTTCAGATTCAGCAAGAATCAGTCACCTAAGTCAGAGGAGGAATAAGATTACATGAGTAAGGTTCCTTATGCCTCAGCTATTGGTTCACTTATGTATGCTATGGTTTGCACAAGACCGGATATTGCCCATGTAGTGGGAGTTGTCAGTAGATACATGAGTAACCCAGGAAAGCTACATTGGAAAGCAGTGAAATGGATTTTGAGGTACCTAAAAGGCTCCTCAGAAACCTGTTTGTGTTTCTCTAGAGAGAGCTTGGAGGTGCAGGGCTATGTTGATGCTGATCTAGCTGGAGATATTGATAGCAGAAAGAGTACCACGAGCTTTGTTTATACACTTGGTGGTACTGCAGTGTCATGGGGTTCTAATTTACAGAAAACAGTTTCTTTGTCTACTACAGAAGCTGAGTATATTGCAGTGTCAGAGGCTGCAAAGGAGATGATATGGCTACAGGGCTTCTTGGAGGAATTGGGTAAAAAGAATCAGAAAGGCACTCTCTACAGTGATAGTCAGAGTGTCATATTCCTTGCCAAGAATCCAGCATTTCATTCCAAAACCAGCACATTCAGATCAGGTATCACTTCATACGATCATTGTTAGATAACGGACAGTTGTTACTTGAGAAGATTTATGGAAGCAAGAACCCAACTGATATGTTGACAAAGGGTGTTACACTTGAGAAACTGAAGTCGTGTGCAACTTCAGTTGGCCTTCTAGCATGAAGACAGGGGCAGTGAGCTGCAGAGGTGGACAATATCATGTTTGAGGAAGACGGCGATATAGCGAGTGTACCAGTCTCCAAGTGGGAGAATTGTTGAGTACTGTGGAGTCTGGTCCACACCGCTCGAGCAAAGTTAGGCAGATTCGAACGCTCGATGTTAGCTCGACAGTGAGCTCAAGCGGATGTGGAAGGAAGTTCGCTCGAGACGCCGCTTGAGCAAACATGCATTTTACACGGATCTAGGGTTTTTTCCGATGTTTGACTATATATATGATTATTATATCATATGGCCATACTGTAGAAGCACTGTGGACATACAATGATTGATCCATCATTGTAGTGTGATATTCCTCAATAATAAAATCCTCTGCAGCTCCCGTGGACGTAGGCAATTTGCCAAACCACGTAAATCTTGTGTCGTGCGTGATTGTTTTCTCGTTCCATATTCTATTTCAATTTATTGTCATCGTTTTTTTACAACAAAGCCTCCTAGCCGCCGTCACCAATGCAAAGGCTAACATTTCCACTCAAGGGTACCTTACCTCCCCCCCCCCCCCTCCCCCTCAAAGCTCGACTTACATAGTTGATGTGCTTAATTTCTATATAAGTTTTGTCATACTTTTATTCTTAATTTTACGCTAGTTTGTGTTTAATTTTCTTATTTATTAGATTTTTTATTTATTTATTTTTATTCTTGTTTAGGAATAAATAAATTGAAGGAGTCATCAAGAGAATAGGAAACATTCAATTCTCAAAATTCCTAAAGTACCCTTCAGTAATTGGAGGATAACTTTTTCTAGACAACTCCAATAAGGATAATTTCGGTATATACAGAAAGCCAAGAGACAATTCTAGAACTTTGTGTTAAATCCTTAGCCAAAAATGAATATTTAGAAGGCGGAAATGGTGCATCAATTCAGAATTCGCAAAACTGCCAAATTCCTGAAATACCCTTCATTATTTAGAGCATAACTTCTTGTAGAAAACTCCAATAAGGGCAATATCAGTGTCTACGAAAAGCTAAGATAAAATCCTACAACGTTCATGCTTAAGAAAGGGTGGAAAACAAACATCTTAAGGGACAAAACGGTCCTTCAAGCAGGAGGTTGAAAATCTGTAGAATTGGAGTTCATTAACGATAGAGATTCTTGATCTACATAGAGTTTCTTTCTTAACTCTTTAATCTTCTCTTTGTATAATTCTCATTATGAATTTCAGAATTATTATCGTCTTTTTTGATTAGATTATGAAATACTTTCTATTGCTAAGGCTATGATGTAGCCTCTCCATGACAATCCCGAATCTTATTTCGTTGTGATCATAATTTTATCACTCATTTTGATTATACATAATTGAGTTCAATGCCTTCAATTATTTGGCCAATAGTTGAATGATTTGTTATGCATGTTAATTTGAGAGATTATGCATGTAGTTTAGCTTTGTATGATGTATGTCATGAATTGAACGAAAGACAGGAATGTGCCAACGTGATTTTTGCAGCTTTTATGTGAAATATTATTAATCTTAATGTGCTCAAATGCTTCTAAATTTGCATAGACATATCACGGTTATCGTAGGTAGAGTAATTCTAATTCTACTCGAGAGAGGGTGTTAAATAAGTTAGAATATTTCGCTATCAAATAGGATGATAATTGATTGATTGTATGGTTAGGATTTGGGATTGGATTGGTTAGGTGAGTCAGATGCCTTAGTGTTTTCTTCTTGGGTGAAATATTCTTCTTTTCAAGTGTTTGGTCAATTCTTTAGATGTTAATTTAATTTAATTTGTTGCTTTTTTTTTTTTTTAATTCAAAATCCACCACTTTTCTTGATTTTCAAATAACTTAGAATTAGAATAATTTCAATAGTTAATAGGTAAATAGTCCTCATGGGTTCAACATATTTCTTATCATTATATTACTTAGTATGAACTTGTGAAATTTCACAACAAGAGTATACAAGAAGCTGGGCGACTCCTTCTTTTACTAAGATCACTGAAACTATGTGCGGGGAGACCACCAGATATGTGTGGAGTATATCACCTTTCTCTGGTTGCTTTAGGACTAGCGGGTTGGCCAAGTGTTGCTTTAGCTTTTCAAAGGCTTCATCGCATTCTTTATCCCAAGGGTGCGTCTTGCGTTGCACTCAGAAGAAATAGAGGCATTTGTCCGTCGATCTAGCTATGAATCTACTCAGGGGGGCTACCCTTCCCGTCAGCCACTGAGTGTCGTTCAAATTCCTCAACGGCTTCATGTTGAGGATGGGCTTTATTTTCTTGGGAGAGGCATCAATTCCCCTCTCAGACAAAATAAATCCTAAGAATTTTCCTGACTCCACCCCAGAGGCACATTTCGCTGGGTTCAGTTTCATCTTGTAATGGCATAGGATTCCGAACACCACTCATAAGTTGCTAAGGTGCTAGGCGGGTTCTTCGCTCTTCACTAGCAGGTTGTCAACATATACTTCCATGGAATTCCCAATCTACTCACTAAACATTCGATTAACCAACCACTGGTAAGTCGCTCCTACATTCTTCAACCCAAATGGCATAACCAGGTAGCAATATAATCTTTGATCTGTAATGTACGACATCTTTTCCTTATCTGCCGAGTGCATTCGAATCTGATTGTATCCCGAATAGGTGTCCATAAACCTCAACATCTTATGTCTTGCTGTGGCACGATAACATCAATTTGTGGCAAAGGAAAATTGTCTTTTGGGCAAGCCTTATTTAAGTCGGTGAAATCCACACACATTCTCCACTTCTTGTTTGCCTTCTTCACTAGAACGACATTGGACAACCACTCCAGATAATGGGCTTCCTTGATGAATCCAGCGACAAGCAAACATTTCACCTCTTCATTAATGGCTTCATAATTTTTTACATTGAGCGACCTTCTTTTCTGGCACACTCTCTTAAGTAAGGGATCTAGACATAGCCGATGTTCGATAATACTATTGTCTATCCCAAGCATCTCCTCATGGCTTCAAGCGAAAACATCATTGTTCTCTATTAACAATTGGTTTAGAGCTTCTCTGTCCCATGGAGGGACTTGGGTCCCAATATGTGTGGTGGCACTGGGCCGGTCGGGGTACAATGTTACTATTTCTAGTGGCTCGTTGGCTTCAGCCTGCTGCAGACTCTGTTCATCTCTAACCTCCATGCTGTAATACCCTAGTCTTACTACGTGAGTCTTTACATCATTTTATTTTATTCCTTAAGTTAAATATGTTCATGTAAATATTTTTATTATTTTATTTTAGATGAGTGTGTTTTTATTTTTATGTGGGTTGTTAAAATAAATTAAGTACATAATTTTTAAGGCCTTATAGTATTTTCTCTTTAAACCCTAAAATTTTATTATTTATGAAAGAGCACAAATGATACCCACCATTGGATTGGTAATTGGAATAGTTATCTTCCTAAATCTAATCCTAACCCTCCATTTCCTTAAGCTTTTAATGACTAAAAATTTAACTAAGCCTTCTTCTCTTATGAACCATCAGTCTACACCTAACAAATGAACCCCTTCAAACCCATCGGTCTATACCTAACAAATGAAGAACAAGTCTTCTTCATCTCTCTTTCCATGCTAGCCAACACCACTTCCCTCTTTTCTTCTCCTCTTCAAGAAATCAAACTCCTCTCATTTTCTTCAAGCTTTGGACCTTCACTTCACCTCTTGAAAGAATCTAGGAGCTTAAGGTAAATTGTTTAATGTGATTTTGGAAGCTAACTAAATTGTTTAGCTTATGTTTTGATGTTATGTTTTATATATATACATATATGCTCTGTTTTAAGGGATTAAGTATTTATATGGGGATGTTTTGATGCTATGTTTTGTATATATATATAATTATGTTCTATTTTAAGTGATTAAATGCATATATGGAGCTGTTTTGATGTTATGTTAACTAAATTAACTATCTTCTTATATTACTCTTGTAAGGATTTGTCGAGAGGGTAGTTATTTGAAGTAACATTAAGAGTAGAAAACGACGTTAGATTTATAATTTTTTTAGCCATCGTTAAAAAGGGGATCTAAATGATGTTGGATGAGTTTTAACACACTTGTTATTTATTGGATTATGATTTTTTGAAGTTAAAGGGGTTTCAGCAGATCGAGGTAAGTAGCTATGACCATGCGCCCACACCAAGTCCTCTTGTGGAAGAATGTATCTCTATCTCTTTCCAAACGTTCCTCTAATTAAAGAATAAATGAGTTTATATTATGTACAAGCCTTTCTTGGTAGCCCCTGTTAAGTAACCTATTGATTATAATTGATTGTATGTGTATATGGTAATGCATGCATGTAGATCCTAAGTCATAAAATTTTTATACATGCTTCTTGAAATAACTAAAATTTTATTTATATGTAAACATGACATAAAATGCTATTTTTTCCAAAATAAAAGCATATTCATTAGACTAAGGAAGATACTGAAAATGTTGATTCCAGATAAAGAAAAGGAATGAATTAATGTATGAAAATATGTAATGGCCACATGAAAGGAAATGATATCAAAGAAATTGGCAGATTGCAATGCCGGGTAAGTAGTACTGGTAGTGCACCCAGTGCTGCTCCCTGACAGAAAGGGGTTCCTAACCTATGGCCACGGGTGGAATCCAAGTCCAATAGGACTGCTAACCCCAACACACGGGGCGTAATAGTGTGCTGGCCACAAAAAAGTGAAAGATTAAATGAAGTGTATGCATGAAGATATGATATATAAGTATGTATGAAAATAAGAAATAAAGATTTTGCATGAAAGTATGAAGTGAGTATATGCATGATAGTAAGAAGTAAGTGTATGCATGATGTTATAAAGAAATCATATGCATGGAAGTATTGTCAGAATTAGTATTGGTTTATGGATGCATGTTTTCAAAAGAAAGTACTATACGCATATTAAGTTAACAACATGGTGTACTACTTACTGAGTATTAGACTCACTTTGTGTTTATGTTTTAAACGTCCAGGTACAGACGAATCTACTGAGGAGCTAAGTATTACTGAGGAGGGAGAGGCCAACGTTTAGTAGTCCCTGGGTAGTTTGGTTTCTTTTTATGATGATATATGTTTCTTCTGTTTTAATACTGGACCCCACACGGGGATGTTTTATTGAGTTAACTTCTAGACAAGATACCTTTGGGTATAAGGTACATAGTGGGGTAATGGAAACCCCTCATACTTTAAGTTAGTTTCTTTTGTAAAGACTGAAGGGACTGAGTCCCTTTTTATTTAAAGTAGTTATGTTAAATAAATGGATGACGGACTCTGAGAGTCCTTTGTAAAGGAATGTAAATGTATCTCTATTAGATGTTTCTTTCAGTTAGAAATTAGAATTTATGCGTGACGCGTTCGAATCGTCACGCATTAGCTTTTAAAAAAAAGTTTAATAAAATAATAATAATACTAATAACAATATGGGCATTCATTTAGAAATAAATTTACTGTTATAATAGGAAAAAAGAATAGGTACGAGATCACAGTCTTTCCAACGTGTGGTGACACATGCTCTTCTTCAAAGACACAATGTGTTAGGGAGGGTGTTGGCACTAATACCCATTCTAGTGAAAACTCCCAGAATAGTATATCTGCGAAGCTTCCCTTGTCAATTAGTATTCACCTGGTCATATAATTGGCTACTATGAAAGTAACTACCAAGGCATCATTGTGCGGGTACAACACTCCTTCTCAATCTTTCTCCCTGAACGATATGGCTGCCTGAGTGTCAAATTTTTTAATGCTTGGGAGCCCTGTCTATCACATATATTTCCTTATACCTTGCCCTTTGTGCATGCGCCTTCCAGCTAGATGTGGACACGCCACCCCCAGCGAACACACCGGCTATCATCCAAATTTGCCATATGGGTGCCTTGTTCCTATCACCCTTCAGGGGTGCCTTATCCCTATTGTCCCTATGGGCATCAATTCAGTATTGCCATCGCCAGTAGGGACTATTGCTACTTCTGGAATTGCATCCAGACTCATGGCCCCTTTTTGGCTTTGAGCTTTCTAGAACCATCCACTCCAACTCTCCCCTTCCTGCTAGCTCAGTCACCCTCTTTTCATAGTCCTGTAGCCTTGAGTCCAATGTGACCTTGTTTGATAGTACTTGTGGTAACTAATGTCTGTCCTAGCTTGACGTCATTCCTTGTTGTCCTTCTCATCTTCTTGTACGTTCAAATTGATGTGTATCAATCTGGGATTGTAGTCTGGCCGCCTTTCTTTTCTTCTATCCTAACGATTTGATCCAGGTTTTTATCAACCTACCCATTCCTATGTTCGGTCTTGTTTTCTTCTTTCCTTGGATCCATCAACACTTGTAAGGTATCTTTAACATTAACAAAATAATCTGCCCTATCCATAAATTCCCTCAGGGTGGAAGGAATCTTCCTAGCCAGTTCAGCCATGAATGTCTCGCGGCCAAATCCCACCCAGGAGAGCGGTGAGCATAATCCTTTACTCCTGGTTATCCGTTGTTAGCCTTTCCTTGTTGAAACGGGTAAGGTAGGCCTTCAAGGTCTCATGTTCTTTTTGTTTGAACGTTAGCAGATAGGTGGTTGGGCATCGATGTCTCTTGTTGGGCATGAATTGTGTTAGGAACTGCTTAGCCAACTCTTTGAAACTGTTTATTGACCTTGACCTGAGGGTTTCGAACCACCCTCTTGCTATCCCGTTTATGGTCAAGGGGAAAGCTCGGTAGGAAATTTCCCCAGGGAAACCTTGGAGCGTGATGTGGCCTTTAAAGTTTTCTACATGATCCATGGGATCCTTAGACCCATTGTACATATCTATTTGGGGTACCTTGAATTTTGGCGGGAGCGGCATGGCCATAATCTTTTCATTGTATGGCAGATCTGTAACAGCTTGCAAGAAATTCAATGGTGGAATTTCTATAGACTTTAGGAATCTTGTGAAAAACCCATGACTTTTTATGAATTGACCAATCGCACAGGTTTTAGTCTATCAACATAGTCAATATTATCACTCACTATGATGATAGAACTGCGATTTTAATTATTTGAGGTAGTTAGAAATGTTGGAATATGTTACAGTATGTGCCACTAGACTCAGTTGATTATTTAGGATTTAATGGCACAATAACCCATTTTCATAATTTCAAACGAAATGAGTGTTGAAACTATGAATTTATTTTTCGGGGCACTTCCGGGTTGAGTTTTGGTAAACGATTTTCACTATAGGTTAATATGAATATTTAGGATTTTTCAGTACTAAATTTATTACGCATTTTTGGGCAGTGAATAGTAACCTTGATAAGCGTACTAAGTGCAGTGTTTTCAAAATCACAATTTGAAATGTCCAAATTAGGTTAGAGAAGTTTTATTTGGAAACTTGGTAAGATCTTAGCCACACATAATGAATAGTATTAGACAATTGACACAAAGAGGAATCATTAGATGGATTTATAAAGAAAATCAAGATGTAAGATCATGCCACCTAAGTAAAACGTTTTTCATCTAATCTACCAAATTGAGCCAGATCAAAGAGGATTTTAGCCCTAGTGAAATCCTAAATGGTTGGAATCCAATTGAAACCCCAAGAACTTGGTTGAAGCTAAAACCCTAAACGGTTTTCCCAATTCAAACCCTTTTTGGTCCAATTTCTAGTATTGTGTTTAATCACTAGATTAAGTCACTTCCACATGCTCGAGAATTTGATTGGGCTAAGAAAAATTGGATTTGGGCTTGATAGCATCTCAAACCCTAACGAAACCCCCTTTAAATCCCAAATTGAAGTCTACTTGGTTGAGACCCACCAAGGCCCACGAATTTGGCCATCTTGGCAAGGCTTCTTGAAGAAGTTTCCTCTCCCACCTGGCAGACCATTGACTGCCCTTGGCTGCACCCAATAGTGCCTTGATGAGATGGAGAAACCCACCCCATCAACCTCTATACCTCAAGCTTCTGCAGGCTGTTTTTTGTCCCTCACTATTCTCCACTTTATGTCACATAGCCACCTCCAATCAAGGTCATTCAGGTCTATATCTTCCCCCTACAGAATCCTTGAGTCATGCAAGATACACTTCATTCCCTTTCATCACTTCTTCACCCCGTTCTTAGAAAGAAACCCAAAAGAGCTCTCTGGGCAGATTTCTGGATCTTTTTGCGTAGAGCTTTGTGACCCCTTGTAAGTATTTTTACATGATCAATCCTTCATAAAAGTTGTTCTTCTTTGAGTCTAGTTTCCATATATATATTATTTGTATCATTCCATGGTCATTCTATTGGTCAAAAGTATTTTTAACCATGGAAAGGTCATTTTGGGCATGAAACTAGAGAGTATGTTATGTTTTGGAGTTTTTGACCAAGCTAATGGACATATCCTGGTCTGAAAATTTTATGGAGTTGTTAGCATGTGTTTAAGGGTTTTAATTGAGGTTTTTATGCATGAATAAATCTTTTGATGATATATTTTAGTAGATCTAGAAACCTGGAAACTGGAAGTGACAAAACAGTTTTTATTTGGAGAAAGTTTGAGTACTTCGAGGTTTGATCTTACTCTAAAGGCTTTGATATTTTTATATGATAATCTTAAGTCTCTTATTTGTATTTTAGGATGTTATTTTGAAGATATTTAGTATTATTTTCAAAGATATGATTTTTCTATGCAAGAGGATTTTGGTTAGGCCTAAGATTTGATGTTCTTGCATTAGATCCATGTTTTATTGATTTTTAGCCATGTGATTTTAAGTTTGATGGTTGGATATTCTCTATGACACATTTTAAAACCATGTGATACTTTATTTTGAAAATCTTACCTTCTTAAGCCTTTGATCAAGAGATTTATCAAAGCTAGTTGAGGAAAAAGTTTCTGTTTTTGGACTAAGTGTAAAACCAAAATCTCCAAGTTTTATTTTGTGACTTTAGTTTGATGTTTTAAAGCATTTTTGATCTAAGGATGTTGTTATAAATATGTTGGAAGTAAGATTTGATTTTTTTAGAATTCTTAGAGATGTTTTGATTAAGGGTCAAAGCTTGTGGTTCAAGTGTTTGAATCTTTTTACAAAAGGTTTAGTGTTGATTATTAGCTTTTTCTAATTGGATGTTTTAAGTATGGCTTTAAATTTAGGATAGGAAGATCCTTGTTGCAAAATTTTGGTTTAAGCAAGAGTTTTGAAGTTGGAATGAATTGCAACAAAAATGAAGAGAAATGGCCCATGGATGTTTCGGCCATTGTGTGTTTTCTATAGGTGTGATTTGTTTTAAATTTTTCTGAGTTGATATTTGAGCTTGGGACAAAATTTACATGAGGAATGTAAATTTTGAAAACTTTTGGAGTTAGGATGTGAAATCCTTAAGTTAGGGGTAAAATGGTCACTTTTTCACATGTAGAGGGTAAAATGGTAATTTTACTCTAATTTAGCTTTTTCTCATGTTTCTAATTGTTACTAATTAAATTTCTAACTTTTAGGATACCCTCTTACAGTTTCTCGTGTTTCGCATTTTATTTTCGTATAACGTGACGATCGAGGCAAGTTAATTTCTAACTTACTATCAGTTTACTGTGTATGTATGATGGGTAAGGGAACTATAATTTATGTATGTATGTTATCATATATTTCATGCCATGCCATGTCATTACATGTTTATCTGTTACGCATGACTCATTCTATCATGAATATTTATCTGTTACACAATCTATTCTGTTATGTATTGCTATATGTTATAAGTATGCCAAGTTAAGTATGTCATATGTTACATGTATGTCATATCATGTAATATTCACTGTTGCAAGTATGTCATGTTAAGTATGATATTTGTTACATGTTTGGTCATGTTACGAAATGTTTCCATCTCAAGTAAGTCATGTCTTTCGAGTTACGTTTAAGTCAGTTATGTCTAGCATACTTGCAATGTAATCATTATGATTGTCCGAGCATTTCCATTTGTAATTCACACGAGGTACTTTTGGCAAAATCATTTTGATTGCCAAAATGCCGTTCAAGTTCAGTTATGCAAATACTCCTAGCGTAATCATTCTGATTGTCAGGGTATCTTATTTAAAATACTCGTGATAGAATCGTTTTGATTGTCAGAGTATTATTAGGTACTCCTGGTGTAATTATTCTGATTGCTAGGGTATGTGTTTTAAAATACTCAAGATGGAATCATTATGATTGTCAGAGTATTACTAGGTACTCTTGGTGTTATCATTCTAATTGATAGGGTACATGTTTTAAAATACTCGTGATGTAATCATTCTGATTGTCAGAATATTACTAGGTGCTCCTGGTGTAATCATTCTGATTGTTAGGGTACGTGTTTTAAAATACTCATGATGAAATCATTCTGATTGTCTGAGTATCTCTGATGAAATATGTTGGGCGGAATCATTCTGATTGTTCAATATTCCTGACGAAATGACTGGCGGAATCATTTTGATTGTCAGAATTCAAGTCCAAGTTCAAGTTAAGTAAAGAAGTAAGATTCCAAATTTATGTTAAGTCAAGTTTCAGATCATGTGCATGTTAATTCAAGTTTCAGGTCAAGTTCATGTTCATGTTAATGTTAAGTTTCAAATTCATATTCATATCATGCTATGTTCATGTTTATGTTATGTTCAAGTTCACGTTCATGTCATGTTATTTTCACATACATATTATGTTCAATTTCAAGTTCATGTTATGTTATGTTCACATTAAATCTCAAGTTCACGTTTATGTCATGTTATGCTCAGGTTTATGTTAAGTTCATGTTCATGTTTATGTTATGTATGTTCATGTTCATGCTATGTTTCAAGTCCATGTTATGTTTCAATTTTACGTTCATGTTATGTTGCTAGTCCATGTTATGTTTTAAGTTCAAGTTCATGTCATGTCAAGTAAAATTCAGTTTACGTTTCAGTTTAGGTTACGTCAATTATGTCATGCTATATGTCAAGTTATGCTATGCTTACTTACAACTTTAATTATGCATTCATGCATCATTAACCTGTGTGGGAGTTTCCTGTTAACTTACTGAGATTTGTAATCAAATCTCATTGTGGTAGTCTCAATTACCATCCCTCCCGAATGGTAGATCTTGTTAGAGGACCCGAAGGAGAATCGGAATCTGACCAACTGAACACGATCGACTATGCTACGGTGCGACATCAGTGATGGCATAGTATTTAACTTAGGTTACTACTTGTACTTATGGAGTTGTATCTCCAGTACTCTTTGATCACAACTATTTGGTATGCCTTTCTGTATAAAGTATATTTCAAGTATTTGGGATATTTTTAGTTTGGTGCATAATATTGCTAAAGAAAAAAATATATTTGTTGCGAATATTGCATAATGCTAGATGTATGTTAGGAAAATTGCATCTTATATGTCATGAATAGAGGCAGGTAACCTTGTATTGCATGTCCCGATGCTTCAGATGTTCGTTCGACCCCGAGCAGAATCTGGGGGCATCACAAGATCGGTTTGGTTTAACAAGCATTCTATCCAGCAAGAGTCTCCCATTTTCTTCGCCATCTCTTCATATTTTTTTGCTAGACTCCGCAACTCGTCTTGCATCTTTTTCTTCTCTACCTCTTCAACTTTTCCTCTGCTGCTGCTAGTTGCACTTCCATCACTGTTGGTACATGTATCCATTTCACGGTTAGCTAAGAAACAGGTTACGATCGGCATGTAAGAACCAGACTGATATCTAATGAATAACTGGACTCAAGAATCCCACAGACGACGCCATTGTAATGGACATGTCTCACCACCCAAATGTAACTGTCCACCTACAAAATGTGAGAGAATGTCGGCATTGTACGCCTACAACCACTCTGATGCTTAAGTCAGTAAAGAGTAACACAAAACTAATCAAGAATTCAAATTAACTCTATATTTGGGGTTACCTAGTATATATAGGCATTAGGTTAAGTTAGATCAACACTATAGTTAGATCATGCTCACGAATACCTATCTCACATGATATTTATCAGCTTAGAGTATTCCTAAATAACTAGGGTAATCATAAACGCTAATGGAATTCTTATCCTTCCATGAAAGGCATAACATAAAGCCCTGCTGGGCCTAGACTCTCCAGCTTGGGCCGTGTGACTGAGACCATTCCTTGTTGGGCTGAAAACACTAAATAGACCCTCCAACATCTTAACTCATTTTATCTAATAACTAAAATTTTTTTAAAATTTTCACATAATAAACAATTTAATTTTTTTAAATTCTAAAACAATAATAATATTAAAAAATAATATTTTATTTAATTTTTAACTTTTACTTCAATCTATTTCATCTTAAATTACTATTCAAACCTAACCTAAGTTTCGTACCAGAGCCATTAATGGTAGCGGGATTCTTAGTTAATGAGGTTGGAATAAATGATTTTCTCATTCAGTTAGAGTGTTGTGTCATAAATAAAATAAAATTTTTACCTACCTATGATGTCGGCGTTTATAAGCAATTTTAATATTTTACGCGGTTGTAGGATCCTTATACCGAATATTAATGGTATTGGGATTCTAAGTTAATGATGTCGGCGTTAATTTATAAGCAATTTTAATATTTTCTGTACGTGATCAGAGGCTAACGTTATCAAGTTATCTATATTTTAAAAATACTTGATAAATCTTTTGGGAGTTGGTCTCTCTTAGCATCAGGTGGTATCTATGTAAATGTAATCTACCCTAGACTCAACCATTGTTTAGCTTAAAAAGTTATCGGTGTTTTGATTTCTTTCTAATAATTATAAGAGTAGTGTTAATGTATTTACATCATGACACGCGGACTTTTAAATTGCAGAACTTCTTATTTTAACTATATATGTGGTGTGTTGGTATATATAGATTATTCAACATTTCATTTAGGGTTTCCAATCCGTTTACCCAAGAGCACACTATAATGATACATGTTGGAATTTTTTAATAGATTGTATTGGAGTAAAATATTTTATAGTTGACATTGAATTATTCAAATCTGTTCAGGAGGATTGCACGAAATCATATTTTCAAGTGAACAACCGACTAACAAAAATAAATCTTATAATATTTGCTTTTAATGACTATGAGAATACAAGGCTATGGGAGAAGCCGTCGTCCTCTTCTCTCTATAATTCTCTTTCTTAATTCCTTTTCTGTTTTTCTAAAATCTAGAAGTAGACTTCTCTCAACTATATGTTGATCTAAAAGTTTTGAAACTATAAGATACTAATTTGATTAAATATTTAATCATCAGAATCATAACATTTCACAACGCTTTCAAATCTAACATCCAAGATTATGGTATTTTGGTTAATGATGCTCGAAGTATGTTAATGACTTGGCCTCAATGGCAAGTTGCTTTTGTTCATCAAGAGGCCAACTATGCTGCTCACCAGTTAGCAAAGTTAGCTCTAGATTAAGAAAATGAGCAAATCTGGATTGAAGATGGTCCAATGCAGGTTATGTCGACTGTACAGTTAGAACAGTCTATGTAATGTTGACAGTGTTTTATCTATCTTTGCATCTTTACATCAATATATGGTTATTTTGATTCAAAAGAAAAAAGGTGGCGCACGCACTCTATAGACACCAACTTAACATTATGCTCATACATATATAATCAAGGCATTTTAGTTTAGCCTATAGTTCACCCCTTCCATGACTAAACTCTTGACATAGTTCTTGTTCTAATACTAATTGTTAAAAACCCAACTATTGATCCAAACGCCATAAGACTTTAGAATACTAATTCAGTTAAAATTTTAACCATAAGAATCATAATACTCTAATGAAGAGTCAATTTGAAGTTCTAAGCTACAAGCATGCAATTATCTCAATGCATCGTAAAAATGGATATTTATATAAACAGTTTTAATGAAAGTAGATTTTGTGAAATAACGAGCGTTTCACCGTGAAATAATCAGTAACTTTTGATAGGGAGTGTCTTCCTTAGCATCAGGTGGTAAATACGCTACAAATTCCAACGAGGTGTAATTTTTTAGCAAGCGCTGGCCAGCTTGCAGACTAATAATAATTTCTTCATGAAAAAGTAGCAACCAATTCATGTATGAAATTTGGGGTACCTATGATCTTAATCATTATTATTAAGCCATAAAATTTAACTTTTCTTAATGCTAATTAAATTATAGATAACTAACTAGTTTCTAGAAAAGCAAGTGCCATTCGGTAATAGGTACTTAATTAGGATTTGTGGACCGCTACCTTTGTCTTTAATAGTACAGCAGGAATTATTAATGATGTATTGTACGTTTATAAGGATCCTAACTAAGATCTCTACGATGTAAACAACAAGGTAAGTAGGAAGTCTAAAAAGTAGGCCACCATTAGTTGATCATCTGTTGAAGTAGAGTACAAAGCCCTTGCAACTACAACTTGTGAAATACAGTGGTTAATCTATGCACTACAAGACTTGCAGATTGATCACTCTCAACCAACACTCTTGTACACAGATAGCAAATCCGCTATGTCCATTGCCACAAACCCAGTACAGCATGAGAGAACCAAGCACACAAAAAATGATTACCATTTATTTCGAGAGAAGCTGCAGGTGTGACGCCCCCAAATCCCCATGCATGAACACGGAAAAATCGAGATGTCCGGATGATGACATCACGGGTCATCATCTTATCGACGTGTGCCAAGTGTGTGAAAAAGCGACGAATGTGCGCGAGAAATACGCAGCGAAAAGCAAGTTAATAACTAAGTACCAGAATTTTTTTCTTGTTTAATACAAAACTATTCAAAACATACATAAATAAATATTACAAGACACAAATATAATTTTAAACTAAATACAAAACATAACATCAGCACCCCGGGGGAGCCGCATCCTCGGGCGTAGCCTCCTCCTCCTCATCCTCGATCTCTGCACCAAAATCTACGGTACCAAAAATGGTGCCGCAGGTAAGTAAACTCTAAACACCACTAGATAAAAACATATAAAACTCAAACAATATACATGAAATAAAAACCAATGCACATGCGCCATAAAACATAATTTTTACACGCACGCCAAAAAAACCCATTTGACCCAGAAAAACATATCCTTAAAACCAAGCCTCGCCATTATCCCAGATAATGGCCCAAACCACCATTTTCCTAGAAAATGGATCAAAAACCTCGGAAACCAAACATCTCCATTTTCCCAGAAAATGGCCCACATCCGAAAACCAAAAAAACAATCCGGTTATGCATGCACCATGATCTCCCCTAGGGATCACCCGCATACCTTGGCTCTGTGCCACACCACAGGTAACGACTACGCATGTGACACCTAAACGAGCGATGCCCAGACTCGTGCCTCGCGCATCCCTGGCCAGGCCATCCTCTAGTCCCCGCCACTCTCGGGACCACGGAGTCGACACGACAACGTTACCGTATCGTATGATCCGGTCGTCGCCCTGCGACAACCCAGGGGACGTCACTCAGTTTTATCCACTCCCGAGTGACCAGAGGAGCTCCACCGAGATAATAACCCATCCCGGCTTGGGCTCGTGAGACACAAGCACCCAAAAACCATTTATGCCAACAAAACGGGATTTTCCTAATTAAAAAAATATGCATATAAACACAATATGCAACTCACCCCTCATAGCACAAATAATCAAGCAAACACAAACAACCAAAACCAAGCACTCCGTCCTCAATCCGTCCGACCCTCGAACTCCTCGGACTCAGTCCGGAATCAGCCAACCAATAACAATTAATAATTGAAAGAGAAAAATATATTTAAATCTAAAAGTAGGGTTTGGAAAATACTTACAGCGCTATATGGTATTTTTAGAAAACACGCGGCATTGCAAACGGCGGAAGGAAAGCAACGTAGTAGTGAAATTTCACTTTGGCTGTGGGTTGTAAAATACCCACTTTTGAACGGGGATAAAACAAGGCTCGGGATTCATAGGGAATGGCCTTGAGATATTTATGAAGTTAAGGGAAATGAGTTTTGGCCATGGGTGATGGTGGAAATGGCGGTCGAAGGCCAAAAAGGAGCTGAACGGAGTTGAGCTCGTGGGAGCTGCTCCGGCAACAGATCAAGGTCGAAAATGGGTGGTTTAGGTCGGCAAGAGGTAGGGGAAGAACCTGTGAAAAGATGGTAGCCGGAGATGGTGCGACGGCGCCGAAAACGGTGAAAAACCGTATGGCTTGGAGGAGCTCGTGGCGACTAACGGTGGCTCGGATGGAGGTGAAACTTGGTGGGGATGTTCTCCGATGAGAGGGGAAGAAAATTGGGTGGCTGGTGTAGGCCACGCCACTGGCGAGCGGCGGTTCTGGGCTACGAAAGCAACCGGCGACAGGGGCAAAAATAGAGCAGGTGCAGCGACTTCCGGCGGCTCGCGGAGGCTAACGGCTGGTCCGATGGATCTGAAAATGAGTGGGGATGATCTCTGGTAGAAGGGGAAGAGAATGGTGGTGGTGGTGCACTAAACAGTGGCCGGACGGTGGAGAACTGGGCGGTCAAAGGGGCGGCGACGGGAAGGAGAAAAGAGAGAAGTGTTGTGCGGGGAGAGAGAAACCGGGAAGGAAAGAGGAAGAAAAAGGAAGAAAAGAAGAAAAGAATAAAAAGAAAAAGGAAAAAGGGAAAAAGAAAAAGAGAAATGAAAAGAAATGAGGTCCAATCCTCACTCCGGAAACCAAAAACAGATCCGACGAAAACGATATTAAAAACCGTAAAACGACTAAAATAAATTAAACACCACCTCAAATAAATTAAAAACCAATTAAAACACATTAATTTAAAATAAATCAACTAATATATTAATTAAATTAAAAACAACCCTTCAGTAAAAATACACGTAAAAGCGGGTCATCACATCCTCCCCCCCTTAAAATCAAATTTTGTCCTCGAAATTTGCAAGATCAACTACCAACTTAAATCAAGCCACATAAAATCACATAAACCAACTGTGACCAAGATTAAGAAACGTACCGTCTTTACTCAAACAAGTATGAGTATTGTTCCTTCATGTCCGCTACTCACTCCCAAGAGAAGTCTTGAGCTAACGGATCTCCCCATGCCACCTTAACCAAAGGTATCGTTTTGGACCTCAACTGTTGCTCCTTCCAATCCATGATCTGCAACGGAGCAACTTCATAAGTGAGATCTGGTTGCAACTGAATACTCTCTGGGTTGACAAAGCGTGGCTCTTGTTGTCCAAAGCTCTTCTTCAAGGACGATACGTGGAAGACATCATGAATATCCCCAAAATACTCTGGCAAAGCAACTCTATAGGTGACGGGCCCTACCTTCTCCAGAATCTGAAAAGGGCCGATATAACTCGGATCCAGTTTCCTCTTCTTACCAAAACGCTTAACACCTGTCATGGGAGAGACTTTGAGATAAACCCAATCACCTTCTTTAAAAGATAACTCTCTCCTCTTGGTGTCAGCGTAGCTTTTCTGATGACTCTGAGCTGCCACCATTTTATCCCTGACGATCCGAACTTGGCTTTGCATCTCTTGAATTATTTCGGGTCTAATTATCCCACTCTCCCCGCGATCTACACTTCCTCCTGTAAAGAGCTTCATAGGGAGCCATCTGAATGGTCGCATGGAAGCTGTTATTATATGCAAACTCTATGAGCGGCAAATGGTTTTCCCAACTCCCTTGAAATTCCATGACACACGCTCGCAACATGTCTTCAAGGGTCTGAATGGTGAGCTCCGATTGGCCATCTGTCTGTGGGTGGTAAGCAGTACTGAACTTCAACTTAGTACCCAAAGCTACCTGCAAACTCTTCCAGAACTGCGACGTGAACCTTGGGTCTCGATCCGACACTATACTCTTCGGTATGCCGTGCAGCCGCACTATCTCTTTCACGTACAAGCGTGTCAACTTACCCAAGGAATCGGTGTTATTAACAGGCAAGAAATGAGAGCTCTTCGTTAACCGGTCAACAATCACCCAAACAGAATTTTTCCCGCTAGGCGTTCTCGGCAAACCCACTACAAAGTCCATCGTGATCTCATCCCATTTCCACTTAGGAATAGGGAGGGGTTGGAGCATACCAGCGGGTTTCTGTTGCTCGGCCTTCACTTGACGGCATGTGTGACATTTCTGAACATAGAAGGCAATATCCCTCTTCATTCCATCCCACCAGCAATTTTTCTTCAAGTCCCTGTACATCTTTGTACTGCCCGGATGAACTGAATAAGGGGCCACATGAGCTTCTGCCATGATCCGCTCCTTGAATTCTGAATCTTTGGGGACCACTCTGCGATCTCGGAACCGAAGTATTCCATCTTTATCCATACTATAGTGCAACGGCCCTCGTGATTTTCTGACTCTTTTTCTGATATTCAACAGCTTCGGATCCTTCCTTTGAAGAGTCTTCAATTCCTCAAAATCAGTTACCCGAATATCAAGAACTGAAGATAGAATCTCTCCTTGTTGCGAACTTTCCATAAGGAGCCTTCTCATCCCACAAAGCAAAGAATCCAATTCTGACGGCTCGGCTTCATATTCCAAGTGCGATTTTTGGCTCAAAGCATCAGCAACTATATTGGCCTTCCCCGGATAGTACTTGATCTCACACTGGTAGTCATTGATTAGCTCTAGCCATCGCCTCTGCCTCATGTTCAGATTTTTCTGGGAAAACAAATGCTTCAAGCTCTTGTGATCAGTGTATACCTCGCATGCTTCACCATACAAAAAGTGCCGCCAGATCTTGAGAGCAAAAACAATCGCAGCCAATTCCAAATCGTGCGTTGGATAATTCTTCTCATGGTCCTTTAGCTGACTAGATGCATAGGCAACAACCCGTCCTTCCTGCCTAAGGACACAACCCAAACCAAACTTAGACGCATCACTGAAGACTATGAATGGCTTATGCAGTTCTGGAAGCGCTAACACTGGTGCCGTCGTCAACCTGTTCTTTAATTCTTGGAAGCTTCTCTCACACTTATCTGACCAAACAAATTCTGCATTCTTCCAAGTCAAAGCTGTGAGAGGTCCGGATAGGCGAGCAAATCCCTCCACAAATCTTCGGTAATAACCAGCAAGCCCCAAGAAACTCCAGATCTCGCGCACTGTAGTCGGACGCGGCCATGACAAAATGGATTCCACCTTACTAGGATCAACAGCCACTCCGTCTTGGGAAATCACATGCCCAAAAAATCTGACTTCCTCCAGCCAGAATTCACACTTGCTGAGCTTGGCATATAACTGGTGTTCTCTCAATTTCCCAAGTACCAGACGAAGATGATACACATGTTCTTCAACATCTCGGGAATAAATCAGAATATCATCAATAAACGCTACCACAAAGGAATCCAGATAAGGTCGAAATACTCGATTCATTAAATCCATGAAAGCAGCAGGGGCATTAGCTAACCCAAACGGCATCACCTTAAATTCATAATGCCCATACCTCAACCTGAAAGCAGTTTTAGGCACATCCTTGTCTCTGATCCTCAGCTGGTAGTATCCCGACCTCAAATCAATCTTCGACAACAGAGCTGCTCCTTGAAGCTGATCAAATAAATCGTAGATCCACGGGAGAGGATATATATTTTTTATGGTCACCTTGTTTAATTCCCGATAATCGATGCACATACGGAGGGTTCCATCTTTCTTTTTAACAAACAAAACTGGCGCACCCCACGGCGACGTACTAGGTTGAATAAATCCCTTATCTACCAGCTCTTGCAACTGAGTCTTCAACTCTTTTAATTCAGCCGGTGCCATGTGATAAGGAGCTTTATGTATAGGAGCTGCTCCAGGTTCCAAGTCTATAACAAAGTCCATTTCCCGAACAGGGGGTAGTCCGGGCAAGTCATCCACAAACGCATCAGGGAATTCTTCCACAACTGGAATGTCTGCCAAAGACTTCTTCTCGGATGGCGTAGACACCATCTGAACTAAGAATGCATCCGCTCCCTATGCAATCTCTCTTCTTGCTTGAATTGCCGATATAATTATCGGCTTTTCTTTTAACTTACTCCCCGCAAATTCCAGACAATCACCATCTGGAAGCTAAAAGGTAATTACCCGACTTCTGCAATTAATACTCACAGAATATCGGTATAGCCAATCCATCCCGAGGATGATATCAAAACCCAACAGCTTAAACACAACCAAATCAGCATCCAAGAACCTTCCATCAAAATTTAACGGGCATCCCAACGCAACCTTGGAGCACCATACCATTTCCCCATCGGGTAAAGCCACTACCAATGACTTTAGCAAAGGTTCCGTGACCAAATTACACATTCACGCAAACGTGGAAGATACAAATGACTGTGAAGCACCAAAATCAAACAAAGTGCAAGCATAAAACTCATACAAACGGACTCTCCCTGAACCAAACACATAACCCATGAAATCCAAAATAACAAAGGAGAAACCAAATACACCAAAATTAAATCCAACATAAAATTAAATTAAATTAATCCATACCTGTAATTACTCCAGCATCATGGGTCGCTGGTGCCTCATCATCCACATCTCCGGGTGTGACAGCATAAACCCGGGCTTGCACTGCTTGCCTTGGATTTGTTCTTCTATCGCGTCTACCTCCACGGCTTCCTTGAGCTGTTCTTGGACATTCTCGGGCAAAGTGACCCTGCTGGCCACAATTATAACATCGAGCCCCACCAGAAGGGCACTCACCCACATGGGCTCTATTACAAACTCCGCAAACAGGCACACGTCCTCCCATGCGAACACCTGAGGATGCTTGCGGTCGAGCTCCGGTCCACTGAATAAATTTCTGAGGCGAACCGAGCTGCTTCCTTCACCAGAAAAACTCCGCCTCTTATGACCCGGAGGGGAGCCCATACTCAGATTATTCTTTCGCTCCACAAGGGTGGCCACATCCACTAAGTCCTGAAAAGTGGATATCCGATGGCTGACCACCATACGGCGTATATCAGGGCGTAGTCCCTCCTGAAAACGCTCAGCTCGCATCTCCTTTGTGGCAATAAAGTGGGGAGCAAATCGCCCAAGTTCTATAAACCTTCGAGCATACTGTTCCACTGTCATGCCTCCTTGGACCAAATTTGAGAACTCTCTTGCCTTTTGCTTCCTTACCGATGCGGGAAAGAAGCGGTCGTTAAATTCTTTCTTGAAGCACTGCCAGGTTACAGCGGCGAATGATCCCAACTCTGCTTCTAGCATCACCCTTTTGGTATCCCACCAATCAAAAGTTGTGCCTTGCAACAGATAGCTGGCGTAGAGTACCTGTTGCGCCTCGGTGCAACCACACACCTCAAAAGTTCTTTCCAGGTCTTTGATTCACTTTCCAGCTTGAAGTGGATCCTCTTCTCCAGTGAAATGTGGGGTCCTATGCGCCAGAAAGGGCTCATAGGTGCATCCGGCTTGCACCATGCTGCTAGATCCTCCCGGGTAAACCCAAAGCCCTTCCTGATATAGCCAAGGACCTCCTGGTTGCGGCCAAAGTCCTTCTTGTTGTGGACAAGGCCCTCCTTGTGGCAGCCAGGGACCCCCTTGTTGTGGCCAAGGTCCCCCTGGTTGTGGCCAAGGCCATGTCTGCTGTGGCCTAAACTTTTGCTGCATAAACTCCGTCATCTGCCATATGGCTTGGGCTATGGAGTCATCTCTTGACGTATTGTCCCGTGGCTCCTGAGTAGATTTCTTTGGCCTCCCCATTTTCCTGCCACCACAACCTTTGACCCCCTTTAAGAAAACAAAAACAAATAAAACCAACAACAAACAAAAACAGAACCAAAGACCAACACCGCATCACACAAAACAAAAGAAACCAGCTTGCAAAAACATAACTAAATAAATAAAAACAAACAACAAGTTCAAACAAATAAAAAAAATAAACAGAACAAATAACAACTTTACTTAACAAATTTTTTTTTTTAAAACACAACCTTAAAACATTCCGGTACTATCTACGGGACATGTGGTTTTTATCCAGAGCCAAACCGCTCTGATACCACCTGTGACGCCCCCAAATCCCCACGCACGAACACGGAAAAATCGAGACGTCTGGATGATGACATCACGGGTCATCATCTTATCGACGTGTGCCAAGTGTGTGAAAAAGCGACGAATGTGCACGAGAAATACGCAGCGAAAAGCAAGTCAATAACTAAGTACCATAATTTTTTTCTTGTTTAATACAAAACTATTCAAAACATACATAAATAAATATTACAAGACACAAATATAATTTTAAACTAAATACAAAACATAACATCAGCACCCCGGCGGAGCCGCATCCTCGGGCTCAGCCTCCTTCTCCTCATCCTCGATCTCTGCACCAAAATCTACGTTACCAAAAATGGTGCCGCAAGTAAGTAAACTTCAAACACCACTAGATAAAAACATATAAAACTCAAACAATATTCATGAAATAAAAACCAATGCACATGCACCATAAAACATAATTTTTACACGCACGCCAAAAAAACCCATTTGGCCCACAAAAACATATCCTTAAAAACAAGCCTCGCCATTATCCCAGATAATGGCCCAAACCACCATTTTCCCAAAAAATGGATCAAAAACCTCGGAAGCCAAACGTCGCCATTTTCCCAGAAAATGGCCCACATCCGAAAACCATAAAAACAATCCGGTTATGCATGCACCATGATCTCCCCTAGGGATCACCCGCATACCCTGGCTCTGTGCCACACCGCAGGTAACGACTACGCATGTGACACCTAAACGAGCGATGCCCAGACTCGTGCCTCGCGCGTACCTGGCCAGGCCATCCTCTAGTCCCCGCCACTCTAGGGACCACGGAGTCGACACGACAACGTTACCGTATCGTGCGATCCGGTCGTCGCCCTGCGACAACCCAGGGGATGTCACTCAGTTTTATCCACTCCTGAGTGACCAGAGGAGCTCCACCGAGATAATAACCCATCCCAACTTGGGCTCGGGAGACACACGCACCCAAAACCCATTTACGCCAATAAAACGGGATTTTCCCGATTAAAACAATATGCACATAAACACAATATGCAACTCATGCCTCATAGCACAAATAATCAAGCAAACACAAACAAGCAAAACCAAACACTCCGTCCTCAATCCATCCGACCCCCGAACTCCTCGGACTCAGTCTGGAATCAGCCAACCAACAACAATTAATAATTGAAAGAGAAAAATATATTTAAATCTAAAATTAGGGTTTGAAAAATACTTACAGCGCTATATGATACTTTTAGAAAACACGCAGAGTTGCAAACGGCGGAAGGAAAGAAACGTAACAGTGAAATTTCACTGTGGCCGCGGGTTGTAAAATACCCACTTTTGAACGGGGAAAAAACAAGGCTTGGGATTCATAGGGAATGGCCTTGAGATATTTATGAAGTTCAGGGAAATGAGTTTTGGCCGTGGGTGGTGGTGGAAATGGCGGTCGAAGGCCAAAAAGGGGTTGAACGGAGTTGAGCTCGTGGGAGCTGCTCCGGCAACGGATCGAGGCCGGAAATGGGTGGTTTAGGTCGGCAAGAGGTAGGGGAAGAAGCTGTGAAAAGATGGTGGCCGGAGGTGGTGCACTAAACGGTGGTGGCTAACGGTGAAAAATCGTATGGCTTGGAGGAGCTCGTGGTGGCTAACGGTGGCTCGGATGGAGGTGAAACTTGGTGGGGATGTTCTCTGGTGAGAGGGGAAGAAAACTGGGTGGGTGGTGTTGGCCACGCCACAGGTGAGCGGTGGTTCTGGGCTACGAACGCAACCTGCGACAGGGGCAAAAATAGAGCAGGTGCAGCGACTTCCGGCAGCTCGCGGAGGCTAACGGCTGGTCCGATGGCTCTGAAAATTGTTGGGGATGATCTCTGGTGGAAGGGGAAGATAATGGTGGTGGTGGTGCACTAAACGGTGGCCGGACGGCAGAGAACTGGGCGGTCAAAGGGGCGGCGACGGGAAGGAGAAAAGAGAGAAGTGCTGCGCGGGGAGAGAGAAACCGGGAAGGAAAGAGGAAGAAAAAGGAAGAAAAGAAGAAAAGAAGAAAAAGAAAAAGGAAAAAGGGAAAAAGAAAAAGAGAAAAGAAATGAAATGAGGTCCAATCCTCACTCCGGAAACCAAAAACAGATCCGCCGAAAACGATATTTAAAACCGTAAAACGACTAAAATAAATTAAACAGCACATCAAACAAATTAAAAACCAATAATTTAAAATAAATAAACTAATATATTATTTAAATTAAAAACAACCCTTCAGTGAAAATACACGTAAAAGCGGGTCATCACAGCAGGAAAAGCTCATCAAGTTGTTTTTTATTTCCTCTCAACTACAGTTGGCAGATATACTCACAAAGCCACTTGGATCATTGTCTTTTCACCATATTGTTCACAAGATGAACATTCTCAACATTCATGTTCATCTTGAGGGGGGTGTTGGAGTATTGCATCACATATAGATAATATGGAATTAAAATCCAAAGTAGAAAAGGCTAAGGCTAAAATAGAGAATACAATGTAATAAGTTAATTTTGTTAGTTTACATTTTCAATATAAATATGATGTAATAGTAGACTTGGAACTTCACTTCTTTTCATTTTCTCTTCAATACAATTCAAAATTCATTTTCATTTCCTTTGTTTTCAAGCTCTCTTCTCATTTCATCGAGTTCTTGATAGTAATATATAGTTATATTTACACAATTTGTAAGATATAAATATATATTTTTATGTTTATATATATAATATATATTCTATATTTAACTATATATTTATATTATAGTATATATAATACAGTAATTGTATATGTATATATATTATAGTGGTCTAAGTTCAAACATAAAACTATGCATTCGAACAAAGCAACCATGTGTTGGACTGTGTCAAGGTAATGTTCAAACGTTTCTTGGAAATTGGCAAGAGTTTATTGCACTTGATTGGAATTGACTCGTATGATATTGTTTGTGAATATGTATTGAATATGTTGTGGTTTTGTGAAGATTTATTGAATGTGTTGGAAATATGTGAATATTTATTAAATATGTTGTGGTTTTGTGAATATATTGTGAATTTGTGTGTGACTATTTATTAGATATGTTGGAAATATGTGAATATATTGTGAATATGTTTGTGAATATTTATTGATCGAATATGTTGGAAATATGTGAATGTATTGTAAATTTATTTGTGAAGTTTTATTGAATATGTTGGAAATAGTATATAGTATATTGTGAATTTGTTTGTGACTATTTATTGAATATGTTGTGGTTTTGTGAATATATTGTGAATTTGATTGTTAAGTTTTATTGAATATGTTGGAAATATCAGAATAAATTGTGAATTTGTTTGTGAACGTTTATTGAATATGTTGGAAATATTGGAAGTTTATGTGAAAATGTTGTGAATTTGTTGTCATTTGGTCACAATGTGTTGGGAACATTTTGATTTGTGATTATTGTGAATATATGTTATTTTGTTATTTTTTATTATATTGTCATTTGTGACTATTATATATATAGGACATTGAATTAGGAGATAGAAAATATAGGAGAAGCAAAGAATCCATATATAAATTATATATATGTACTAGATTAACAAAATACAAATATAGAATAAATTTGTATTATTATTTTTCTCGAAAGAAGAATAACCTCTTCATTGATCAATAATCCTCAAATGAGAGAAACAATACAAGAAGGACTGCTCTCTAACTCAACTGTCTCTTCAGAATTACTTAGAGCAGTTTTTGATAGTGCATCTACTACAATGTTTGCCCCCTTCTTAAGACTAAAACGATGTTGTTTGGTTTAATACCTGTATTTAGTGACGGTTTGGTCATTTTTTGTGACGCCCCCAAATCCCCATGCACGAACAACGGGAAATCGAGACTTCTAGATGATGACATCACGGGTCATCACCCTATCGATGTGTGCCAAATGTGTGTATAAGCGACGAATGTGCACAAGAAAAACGCAGCGAAAGGCAAAGTCAATAACTAATTACCAGAATTTTTCCTGTTTAATACAAACTTGTTCAAAAACATATAGAATAGAATATTACAAACACAAATATAATTTTAAATCAAATACAAAACATAACATCAACATCCCGGCAGAGCTGCATCCTTAGGCTCAGCCTCCTCCTCCTCATCCTCGATCTCTGCACCAAAATTTACGGAACCAAAAATGGTGCCGCAGGTAAGCAAACTCCAAATACCACTAGATAAAAACATATAAAACTCAAACAATATGCATGAAAGAAAAACAATTGCACATGTGCCATAAAACCATAATTTTTCCATGCACGCTAAAAACCCAATTGGCCCACAAAAACATATCCTTAAAACCAAGCCTCGCCATTATCCCAGATAATGGCCCAAATCACCATTTTCCCAGAAAATGGTTCAGAAGCCTCAAAAACCAAACACGGCCATTTTCCCAGAAAATGGCCCACATTTGAAAACCATAAAAACAATTCGGTTATGCATGCACCATGATCTCCCCTAGGGATCATCCGCAGACCCTGGCTCTGTGCCACACCACAGGTAACGACTACGCATGTGACACCTAAACGAGTGATGCCCAGACTCGCGCCCTGCACGTACCTGGCCAGGCCATCCTCTAGTCCCCGCCACTCTAGGGACCACGGAGTCGTCACGACAGCGTTACCGTATCGTGTGATCCGGTCGTCGCCCAGCGACAATCCAGGGAATGTCACGCAGGAGAGGGAAGGGAAAAGGAAGAAGAAAAAGAAAAAGAAAAAAGAAAAAAGAAAGAAAAGAGAAAAAGAGAAAAAGGAAAAGGGGAAAAGAAAAGATGGAGGAAAGAAATGAGGTCCAATCCTCACTCCAGAAAACAAAACAGATCCGCTGAAAACGAAATTAAAAACCGTAAAACGACTAATTAAATTAAACACCGCATCAAATAAATAAAAACCAATTTAAAATGCAATAATTTAAAATATATAAACCATTATATTAATTAAAATAAAAACAACACTTTAGTGAAAATACACGTAAAAGCGGGTTATCACAGTTTTCTCTATCACAAAATACAAATTGTGTTGTAGTGGTGACAATTAGTGGAGTTATATGGTTAAAGAGCAAGCTACTTTATTTCTCAAAATTTATCATGGATTGCATTAATTAGGAGGATTTATGGGATTTAAGATAGCTCCCTAGGATCCATGGCACTGGCTTTGGGAGTTCTACCTTCCCTTCCCCATAGGGAGGGGCATGTAGCTACCAAACTCTACTCTTTCTCTTTATATACCAATTGGAAGCACACAAGTAGTACCCCATAAGAGAGTGAGAAAATGGAACTCACAACTATGGAGGCAATGATACAAGGTGAAGCAAAGCTTTGGGGAAACATATTTGCCTTTACGGACTCCATGGCACTGAGATGTTTGTTGGAACTCGGCATTGTTGACATCATACACTCCCATGGTGGCCCAATCACTCTATCCCAAATAGCTGCTGGCATAGACTCTCCCTCTCTAAACATCGACAACCTCGCACGGTTAATGAGATTGCTAGTGCGCAAGGATATCTTCACCACTCATCATCAGCCCTCAGACTGTGGGGAGATAACTCTCTATGGGTTGACACCTCACACATCAAGATGGCTCATGCAAGGCTCTGAATTTAGCCTGGTTCCATTCATACTGATGCAAAGCCATCCAGAGTTAATGACTTCATGGCTTTGCCTTAGCCAATTTGTCAAGGAAGGTGGCACTGCTTTTAGCAAGGTCCATGGTTGTGAGGTCAGAGACTTTGCCAACAAAATCCCTAAATTCAATAAAATGTTCAACGATGCAATGGCATGCACGGCCAAGCTCGTGGCAGAGCACATCTTATGGGGATACAGAGATGGGTTTAGTTCCATTAATGGCTCGTTGGTGGATGTGGGAGGTGGGACTGGTGAGATGGTGGCTAAGATTGTGAAAGCACACCCACACATCAAAGCCATCAACTTCGATCTAACTCATGTTATCACAACGGCACCAATGCAGCTAGGGGTCTCTCATATTGAAGGTAACATGTTTGAGGCCATTCCCAATGCTGATGCAATTCTATTAAAGGTTATTAATCGACCCAATCGTCAATTTCAGATCAATTTATCAATTTTTGAGTAGATTCACAAATATTAGTCTCGTTCATTCATTTGCTAGCTTAACATGTTAGATGACATTTCAACCATTTGTTTGATTAGATGTAAGCCAAATATATATGCCATGTCTATATTTTTACCTCAGAAGTTCGACTCGATTCTAAAGGATGTACTCTTATTTAAAAATAAATAAATCTCTATTCTTCCACTAGGACCCTGAAAAATGAAAATCTAGCTAGAGATTTTACTTATGTGGGAACCAAATTGTTAATTCATATACAAAACCTCTTCATGTAGTTTTAAGAAAAAATATAGAAGATTTTTGACTTTTGTTCTTAACAAAATTATCCTATATATACATATGTAGCATGAAATTAATTTTTATATCTTACAAACAGAGTACTGTAGGGTGAAACACCCCACAATCCTGGAAAGAATGAAAAATAATAATTTGAATATAAATACATTCTCGCCTTATTGTATTAACACTACATGATTAATTTGCCAAGAGTTTCCATGTCGATGCTTTTATCAGTAGCTTTGATATATACCATTATATACACACCCATATAGACTACATACACGCAACGTCGACCCATGTGACTTTTTTCATTTCTTCATGTAGCTAGTATTGCACGGTTTTAGCGATGAAGATTGTATCAAGATCTTGAAAAACTGTGCAAAGGCAATACCAAAGAAGACTGGGAAGATTATTATTGTGGAACATGTTCTAGAGCCCAACGGAAATGGACCATTTGATGAGACAGGCTTAGTATTCGATTTGATAATGATGCTTTTAGCCCCGAGTGGAAAGGAGAGGACAGAGCTGGATTGGAAGAAATTGCTCGAAGGAGGCTTTCCCCACCACAAGATCATCAAGATTCCTGCTTTTCCATCAATTATAGAGGCCCACCCAGAATGAAATTAATAGAGAATTAGTAAAGTCTCTTAATTTATATGATATGGCTAGCTATTGCAGCAATGAATAAAAACAAAGAAATAAAGAGTTTTGAGTTTTTAAGATTTCATAGTTAACCCAACTAATTGCAGCTCCTTTAAAGTCTTTTTGCTGCTTTCAAGTTTTTATAATAGTCAATTTTTGTCGTACAGTACTACAACAGAAAATATTTTTTGAACAAAAATTTTCATCCCAAAAAGTAACATTTTCGTTGTGACGCCCCCAAATCCCCAAGCATGGACACGGGGAAATCGAGACATCCGGATGATGACATCACGGATCATCACCATATCGACGAGTGCCAAGTGTGTATATAAGCAACAAATGTGCACGAGAAAAATGCAGCAGATAGCAAAGTCATAAACTAAGTACCAGAATTTTTCTTGTTTAAATACAAAGCTGTTCAAAACATACATAAATAAATATTACAAAACACAAATATTATTCAAAACCAAGAACAAGATATTAACTTCAAACTCAGAACTCCGGCAGAGCCGCATCCTCGGGCTCAGCCTCCTCCTCCTCCTCGAACTCTGCACCAAAATCTACGGTACCAAAAATGGCGCCGCAGGTAAGTTAAATTCAAACACCACTAGATAAAAACATATTAACTCAAACAACATGCATGAAAGAATGCAATGCACATGTCCCATAAAACCATCATTTTTCTACGCACGCCAAAAAAATCCCATTTGGCCCAAAAACATAACCTTTCCAAATATCACGCCAAAAATCACATTTGGCCCATATCCAACTCAAAACATTAACCAATTAATCCGTATGCACCATGACCTCCCCTAGGGGTCATCCGCACACCCTGGCTCCTGTGCCACACCTCAGGTAACGACCACGCGTGTCACACCTAAACAAGCGATGCCCAGTTCCGCGCCTGGCGTGTTCGTAGCCAAGCAACCCCTAGCCCCCACTCCCGTCGTCGCCCAGCGACAACTCAAGGGACGTCACTCAGTATATTACACTCCCGAGTGACCAGAGGAGCTCCACCGAGATAATAACCCCTCCCGGCTTAGGCCCGTGAGACACACGCATTTGAAAATTCATTTACGCCAATAAAACAGGATTTTCCCATTTTAAATAAAATGCACGTGCATGCACCATGTAAATGCAATCTCAAGGCATAAAACAACCAACCAACCATAAACAGCCAAACCAAACAGCGCCGTCCTCAATCCATCCGACCCCCGAATTCCTCGGACTCAGTCCGGAATCAGCCAACCAACAGCAAATAATTTATTGTATGAGCAAAAATATTTAAATCTGAAAGTAGGGTTTGGAAAATACTTACAGTGCTATACGATATTTTTTGAAAGCTCCCAGCGTTGCAAACGACGGAGGAAAAGCGACGTAACAGTGTAATTTACACTGTTGTTGTGGGTAATAAATTACCCACTTTCGAACGGGGACAAACTAAGACATGAAATTGATAGGGAAAGGTCTTGAGATATTTATGAAGTTAAGGGAAATGAGTTTTGGCCGTGGGAGGTGGTGGAAATGGCGATGGAAAGCTAAAAAGGGGCTGAACGGAGTTGACCTCGTGGGAGCTGCTTCGACAACGGATCAGGGCCAAAATTAGGTGGGTTAGGTCGGCAAGAGGTAGAGGAACAAGCTGTGAAGAGATGGTGGTCGGAGGTGGTGCGATGGCGCCGAAATTGGTGAAAATCCGTGTGGCTTGGAGGAGTTCGTGGTGGCTAACGGTGGCTCGGATGGAGGTGAAACTTGGTGGGGATGTTCACCGGTGAGAGAGGAAAAAAACTGGGTGGGTGGTGTGGGACACACCATCGGCGAGCGGCAGTTCTGGGCTGCGAAAGTAACCGGCAACAGGGGAGAAAAACAGGGCAGGTGCCGTGACTTCCAGGGGATCGTGGTGGCTAATGGCTAGTCCGATGGCTTTAAAAATTGGTGGGGATGATCTCTGGTGGGAGGGGAAGAGAATGGTGGGGGTGGTGTACTACACGGCAGCCAGACGGCGGCGCACCGGGCGGTCAAAGGGGCGGCGACAGTAAGGAGAAAAGAGAAGAGGCAGCTTGCGGGAAAGAGAAAACGGGGAGGAAAGAAGAAGAAAAAGAAAGAAAAGAAGGAAAAGAAGAAAAAGAAAAGGGAAAAGGGAAAAAGAGAAAAGAGAAAAGAAAAGAAATGAGGTCCAATCCTTACTCCGGAAACTAAAAACAGATCCATCGAAAACAATTTTAAAAACCGTAAAACGACTAAATAAATTAAACACAACATCAAATAAATAAAAAAACTAATTTAAATACATTACTTTAAAATAAATAAAGCAATATATTATTTAAATTAAAAACAACCCTTCAGTGAAAATACACATAGAAGCGGGTCATCACATCCTCCCCCCTTAAAAATAAATTTCGTCCTCTAAATTTACAAGATCAAACACCAACTTGAAACAAGCCACATAATTCCACATAAAACCACCCATGACCAAGATTAAGAACAAACCGTCATTACTCAAACAAGTAGGGGTACTGCTCCCTCATGTCAGCTACTCTATCCCAAGAGAAGTCTTGAGCTAACAGATCTCCCCATGCCACCTTAACCAAAGGTATTGACTTGGACCTCAACTGTTGCTCTTTCCAATCCATGATCCGCGATGGAACAACCTCATCAGTAAGGTCCGATTGCAACTGTATACTCTCTGGGTCGACAAAGCGCTCTTGTAGATCTTCTTCATGGATGATACGTGGAAGACATCATGAATATCCCCAAAATATTCTGGCAAAGTAACTCTATAGGCAACAGACCCTACCTTTTCCAGAATCTGAAAAGGGCTGACATACCTCGGATCCAGCTTCCTCTTTTTACCAAAACGCTTAACTCCTCTTATGGGAGAGACTTTGAGATAAACCCAATCACCTTCTTCAAAAGATAACTCTCTCCTCCTGGTATCAACGTATCTTTTCTGGTGACTCTGAGCTTTCGTCATTTCATCCCTGATGATCCGAACTTGGCTTTGCATCTCTTGAATTATTTCGGGTCCAACTATCTTACTCTCCCCGACTTCATCTCAACACAAAGGCGATATGCACTTCCTCCCATAGAGAGCTTCATAAGGAGCCATCTGAATGGTCGCATGAAAGCTGTTATTATACACAAACTATATGAGCGGCAAGTGATTTTCCCAACTCCCTTGAAATTCCATGACACATGCCCGCAACATGTCTTCAAGGGTCTGAATGGTGCGGTCCGTCTGCAGGTGATATGCAGTACTGAAATTCAACTTAGTACCCAATGCTGCCTGCAAACTCTTCCAAAACTGAGACGTGAACCTTGGGTCTCGATCTGACACTATACTCTTCGGTATGCTGTGCAACCGTACTATCTCCTTGATGTACAAGCGGGTCAACTTACCCAAGGAATCGGTGTTATTAACAAGCAAGAAATGAGCACTCTTCGTTAACCGGTCAACAATCACCCAAACAGAATTTTTCCCACTAGGCGTCCTCGACAAGCCCACTACAAAGTCCATCGTAATGTCATCCCCCTTCCACTCAGGAATAGGGAGGGGTTGGAGCATACCAGCAGGTCTTTGATGCTCGGCCTTGACTTGACAGCATGTGTGGCATTTCTCAACATACAAGGAATTATCCCTCTTCATTCCATCCCACCAATAATTTTTCTTCAAGTCCTAGTACATCTTCGTACTGCCAGGATGAACTGAATAAAGGGCCGTATGAGCTTCTGCCATGATCCGCTCCTTGAATTCTGAATCTTTGGGGACCACTCTACGATCTTGGAACCGAAGTATTCCGTCTTTATCCATTCTATAATGCAACGGCCCTCGAGATTTTCTGACTCTTTTTCTGATATCCAACAGCTTTGGATCCTTCCTTTGAAGAGTCTTTAATTCTTCAAAATCAGTTACCCGCATATCAAGAACTGAAGATAATACCTTCACTTGCTGTGAACTCTCAATAAGGAGCCTTCTCATCCCACAAAGCAAAGAATCCAATTCTGACAACTCGGCTTCATCTTCCAAGTGCGATTTTCAGCTCAAAGCATCAGTAACTATATTTGCCTTTCCCAGATGATACTTGATCTCGCACTGGTAGTCACTGATTAACTCCAGCCATTGCCTCTGTCTCATGTTCAGATTCTTCTGGGAAAAAAAGTGCTTCAAGCTCTTGTGATCGATGTTTACTTCACAAGCTTCCCCATACAAAAAGTGCCGCCAAATCTTAAGAGCAAAAACAATCGCAGCCAATTCCAAATCGTGCGTTGGAGAATTCTTCTCATGGTCCTTTAGCTGACGGGATGCATAAGCAACAACCCATCCTTCCTGCATAAGGATACAACCCAATCCAAATTTAGACGCATCGCTAAAGACTACAATTGGCTTATGCGGTTCTGGGAGCGCTAACACTGGTGCAGTCGTCAACTTGTTTTTCAATTCTTGGAAGCTTCTCTCACACTTATTTGACCAAACAAATTCTGCATTCTTTCTAGTCAACGCTGTGAGAGGTCCGGATAGGCGAGCAAATCCCTCCACAAATCTTCGATAATATCCGGGAAGTCCCAAGAAACTCTGGATCTCGCGCACTGTAGTCGGATGCTGCCATGACAAAATGGCTTCCACCTTACTAGGATCAACAGCTGTGATGACCCGCTTTTATGTGTATTTTCACTAAAGGGTTGTTTTTAATTTAATTAATATATTAGTTTATTTATTTTAAATTAATTTGTTTTTAATTGGTTTTTAATTTATTTGAGGTGGTGTTTAATTTATTTAGTCGTTTTACGGTTTTTAATATCGTTTTTGGCGGATCTGTTTTTGGTTTCCGAAGTGAGGATTGGACCTCATTTCTTTTCTTTTCTCTTTTTCTTTTCCCTTTTCCTTTTTCTTTTTTCTTCTTTTCTTCTTTTCTTCCTTTTTCTTCCTCTTTCCTTCCCGGTTTCTCTCTCCCCGCGCAGCTCTTCTCTCTTTTCTCCTTCCCATCGCCGCCCCTTTGACTGCCCAGTTCTTCGCCGTCCGGCCACCGTTTAGTGCACCACCACCACCATTCTCTTCTCCTTCCACCAGAGATCATCCACACCAATATTTAGAGCCATCGAACTAGCTGTTAGCCTCCACAAGTCACCAGAAGTAGCTACACATGCTCTGTTTTTGCCCCTATCGCAGTTGCTTTCGCAGCCCAGAACCGCCGCTCGCCGGTGGCGTGGCCTACACCACCCATCTAGTTTTCTTCCCCTCTCACCGATGAACATCTCCACCAAGTTTCACCTCCATCCGAGCCACCGTTAGCCGCCACGAGCTCCTTTAAGCCATACGATTTTTCACCGTTTCCAGCGCCGTCGCACCACCTCCGGCCACCATCTTTTCACAGGTTCTTCCCCTACCTCTTGCCGACCTAAACCACCTATTTTCGGCCTCGATCCATTGTTGGAGTAGCTCCCACGAGTTCAACTCCGTTCAGCCCCTTTTTGGCCTTCGACCGCCATTTCCACCACCACCCACGGCCAAACTTCACTTCCATTAGCTTCATAAACATCCTTAAAGCCTTCATTATCAATTCTAAGCCTTAGTTTGTCTCCGTTCAAAAGTGGGTATTTTACAACCCACGGCCACAATGAATTTTCACTGTTACGCTCATTTCCTTCCACCGTTTGCAACGCCACGTGTTTTCTAAAAATACCATATAGCACTGTAAGTATTTTCCAAATCCTAATTTTAGATTTAAATATATTTTTCTCTTTCAATAATTAATTGTTGTTGGTTGGCTGATTCCGGACTGAGTCCGAGGAGTTCGGGGGTCGGATGGATTGAGGACAGAGTGCTTGGTTTTTCTTGTTTGTGTTTGCTTCATTATTTGTGCTATGAGGCGTGAGTTGCATATTGTGTTTATGTGCATATTGTTTTAATCGAGAAAATCCCGTTTTATTGGCGTAAATGGTTTTTGGGTGCGTGTGTCTCACGAGCCCAAGCCAGAATGGATTATTATCTCGGTGGAGCTCCTCTGGTCACTCGGGAGTGGATAAAACTGAGTGACATCCTCTGGGTTGTCGCAGGACGACGACCAGATCGCACGATACGGTAACGCTGTTGTGTCGACTCCGTGGTCCCTAGAATAGCGGGGACTAGAGGATGGCCTGGCCAGGTACGCGCGAGGCGCGAGTCTGGACATCGCTCGTTTAGGTGTCACATGCGTAGTCGTTACCTGCGGTGTGGCACAGAGCCAGGGTATGCGGGTGATCCCTAGGGGAGATCATGGTGCATGCATAACCGGATTGTTTTTATGGTTTTCGGATGTGCGCCATTTTTTGGGAAAATGGCGATGTTTGGTTTCCGAGGCTTTTGATCCATTTTCTGGGAAAATGGTGGTTTGGGCCATTATCTGGGATAATGGCGAGGCTTGGTTTTAAGGATATGTTTTTGCAGGCCAAATGGGTTTTTGGCGTGCGTGTAAAAGTTATGTTTTATGGCACATGTGCATTGGTTTTTATTTCATATATATTGTTTGAGTTTTATATGTTTTTATCTAGTGGTGTTTGGAGTTTACTTACCTGCGGCACCATTTTTGGTACCGTAGATGTTGGGGCAGAGATCGAGGATGAGGAAGAGGAGGCTGAGCCCGAGGATGTGGCTCCGCCGGGGTGCTGATGTTATGTTTTGTATTTAGTTTAAAATTAGATTTGTGTCTTGTAATATTTATTTATGTATGTTTTGAATAGTTTTGTATTAAACAGGAAAAATTCTGGTACTTAGTTATTGACTTGCTATTCGCTGGGTTTTTCTCGTGCACATTCGTCGCTTTTTCACACACTTGGCACACGTCGATAGGATGATGACCCGTGATGTCATCATCCGGACGTTTCGATTTTCCCGTGTTCGTGCATGGGGATTTGGGGGCGTCACAACAGCCACTCTGTCTTAGGAAATTACATACCCAAGAAATCTGACTTCCTCCAACCAGAATTCACACTTGCTGAGCTTGGCATACAATTGGTGTTCTCTCAATTTCCCAAGAACTAGACGAAGATGATACAAATGCTCTTCAACATCTCGAGAATAAATCAGAATATCATCAATGAATACTATCACAAAGGAATCCAAGTAAGGCCTAAATACCTGATTCATTAAATCCATGAAAGTAGCAGGGGCATTGGCTAACCCAAACGGCATCACCTTAAATTCATAATGCCCATATCTCGACCTGAAAGCAGTTTTGGGCACATCCTTGTCTCTTATCCTTAACTGGTAGTATCCTGACCTCAAATCAATCTTTGAGAACACAGCTGCTCCTTGAAGCTGATCAAATAAATCATTGATCTGTGGGAGAGGATATTTATTCTTGACGGTCACCTTATTTAATTCCCGATAATCAATGCACATACGGAGGGTTCCATCTTTCTTTTTAACAAACAGAATTGGTGCACCCCATGGCAAAGTACTTGGTTGAATGAATCCCTTATCTACCAACTCTTGCAACTGAGTCTTCAACTCTTTTAATTCAGCCGGTGCCATGCGGTAACGAACTTTATGTACAGGAGCCGCTCCAGGTTCCAAGTCTATAACAAACTCCATTTCACAAACAGGGGGTAGCCCAGGCAAGTCATCCACAAACACATCCGAAAATTCTTCCACAACGGGAATGTCTACCAAAGACTTCTTCTCATATGGCGTAGACACCATCTGAACTAAGAAGGCATTCGCTCCCCATGTAATCTCTCTTCTTGCTTGAATTACCAATATAATTACAGGCTTTTCTTTTAGCTTACTCCCCGTAAATTCCAAACAATCATCATCTGGAAGCTGAAAGCTAATTTTCTGACTTCTGCAATTAATACTCGCAGAATATCGGTATAGCCAATCCATCCCAAGGATGATATCAAAACCCAACAGCTTAAATACCACCAAATCAGCATCCAAGAATCTTCCATCAAAATTTAATGGGCAACCCAAAGCAACCTTGGAACACCATACCATTTCACCATTAGGTAGAGCCACTACCAATGACTTCGGCAAAGGTTCCGTGACCAAATTACACATCCGAGCAAAAGTGGAAGATACAAACAACTGTGATGCACCCGAATCAAACAAAGTGCAAGCATAAAACTCATATAAATGGACTCTCCCTGAACCAAACACATAAACCCATGAAATCCAAATACACAAGGAAATCAAAGCATACCAAAAATCAAATCCAACATAAAATTAAATTAAATCCATACTTGTAATTACTCCAGCATCATGGGTCGCTAGTGCCTCATCATCAACATCTCCGGGTGTGACAGCATAAACCCGGGCTTGCACTGTTTGCCTTGGATTTGTTCTTCCACCGCGTCTACCTCTACGGCTTCCTTGAACTCTGACGGGGCACTCACGAGCAATATGTCCCACTTGGCCGCATCGGTAACACTGGGGTCCACCACTCAGCCGACACTCACCCTCATGAGCTCTATTACAAATTTCACAAATTGGCACCCGTCCTCTCATATGAACACCCGAGGCCGCTTGCGGTTGAGTCCCGGTCTGCTGAACAAATTTCTGAGGGGAACCTGAGCTACTTCATTCACCAGAAAAACTCCGCCTCTTATGTCCTGGAGGGGAGCCCATACTCAAGTTATTCTCTCGCTCCACAAGAGTGGCCACATCCACTAAATCCTGAAAAGTGGATATCCGGTGGCTGACCACCATACGGCATATATCAGGACGTAGACCCTCCTGGAAATGCTCGGCTCACATTTCCTCTGTGGCAATGAGGTGGGGAGCAAATCTCCCAAGTTCTATAAATCTCCGGGCATATTGTTCCACGGTCATGCTTTCTTGGACCAAGCTTGAGAACTCTCTTGCCTTTTGCCGCCTTACAGAAGCGGGAAAGAAGCGATCATTAAACTCTTTCTTGAAGCGCTGCCAGGTCACAGCTGTGAAAGACCCTAGTTCTGATTCCAGCATTACTCTCTTGGTATCTCACCACTCAGAAGCGGTGCCTTGCAACAGATAGCTGGCATAGAGTACTTGTTGCGCCTCACGAGTTTCACGTTGGCATTTTAAACCTCGAAACTGTGTTTTAAGTTTAGCATATGACTTTTCAATGAAGCCCAGTGTTTTAAATTTTTTTAAATATTTTAAAAGTCCAAAATTATTTAAAATGGGGTACTTTTACTGTTATTGTGTATGGCCAACCACTCTTTTGTCTTGATTGGTCACAAGTCTTATACACGTGTTTCAAATATTGAAGTGGTCTTTATGAAGCTAGCGGGTGATTTTAAATGGAGCCCAGTTTTTCGAAATCTTCAAAATAATTAAATGTCCAAACTTATTTTAAAGATGGATATTTTTGGTATTATTGAACCAAGCCTAATTTTAAAGTTAGCCTCTTTATATTGTGCAGCCCCAAAAATAATATAGTTAGAAAATAATTTTATTTAAATGATTTTATTTCATTAATAATATTATGTGATATTTAATATTTTATTTTATGTTAAAAACTCTATTGTTGAGATGTATATTTAATATTCGCAGCACCTACAAATAACTGTGGTGTAATGTGTAAGTTAACGTACTCACACCTAGTGTAGATATCTGTGATGTAATGGGGTATTGGCTAGGGCACACTACTCAAGGGGACTTGTGTAGTATTAACAGTTCATGTTTAATTAAGCAGTTGGTATGGGAATAAGATTCCAAATTCATTTTCAGTTTTAAGTTATATTCAGTTTCAATTCATGTCATGTTTATTCAAGTTCAGTTCATGTTCAATTGTAATCCATTGTTAGTTGAGGTCAGGTCATGTGAATTGCCAAGTCATGTCATGTTTACGCATGTTTAGGTTAACATTCAGGTTTTTACTATCATGCATGCATCTATACACTGCTATTTAAATTTAATTATTAACTTGCTAAGATTTGGTAGCCACAACTACCATTCCCCCTGAAATGATAGATCATGTGCCAGGATTAGGAGACGCGATAGAGGGTCAACTAGAGGAAGTCAATTAGGTTGCAAAGCAACAATGCTAAGCTCATTACTTCAATACTCTGTTTTACCAAAAGTATTTTGGCTTCCTTGGCTTAGTTCTACTAGATAACAAGCCTTCATGTTAAACTCCCCCTCATTGTCACTTTGAAAGATTTTTATTTTCGTCTCAAATTGAGTTTCTATCATAGCATAGAAACTCTGAAGACTAGTAATGGCATCATATTTTAATTTCAGCATATAGGTCCAAGTACACCTACTAAAATCATCCACAATAGTCAAGAAGTATTTTGATCCGTCACCGCCAATCACATTGCAAGGACCCCAAATGTCACAATGTAACAATTCAAAACACTTTTCTATTTTGTGCGTGCTTATAGGGAATGGTACTTTATGCAGTTTGGAAAGAGGACATATGGAGCAAACATTTTCACTAGGAGTTTTGGAAAAGTGAACTACACGATCTATATTAGAAACTGAGTAAGAAGAATGTCCTAGTTCATAGTGCCAAACATCAAAGTTTTGTTCATTGTTGGTGACTGAAGCAGAAACTAAAGTTGAAGATAGTGGACTCATTTTGCTCAAGGCATCTGATAAGGCTAAGGAAGAGACGTCCCCATTCCGATCGTTCTCCAAACTGAAAGGCCCTATATGTAGCAGAAATGTGGGAAGAAAATCAAACAACAGTTAAGAGTTTGAGTTAATGTTTTGGCAGAAATTATGTTGAAAGTGAAGCTAGGAACACAAAGAACATCATGAAGAGTTAGAGAATTTGTAACATTTACTAACCCTATATGAGTGACAATTGAAACGTCACCATTAGGTAAAGCATCAGAAAAAGGAGTTTGTGATTGAATTGAGGAGAATAATGAGGGAGAACAGATCATATGATCTATTGCTCCTGTATGAATGATCCAAGGCACATTCAATTTATTTGAAGACTTGGAGTTAAAAATAGATAAACATAATGATGTATCAGAAATTTGATGAACATTTCCATCAAAAGATGAAGAAGCAAAAATGCTTTGCAAATTGTTGGCTAGGGACTCAAGTGTGAGGGACTTGCTGCTGGTTTGAGCAAAACCAGAAGTTGTGAATATTGTTCTTTGCTTAAGGACACGTGAGACTTGTCATTTTCCAAATCATGTGTAGAAGTTGGAGATGTAGTGAATTGGTTTGTTGAAGGTCTATTCCTCCCATCAAACTTGTGAGTTGATGGATATCCATGTAGCTTAAAGCATCTTTCTATAGAGTGTCCTGTTATTTTGCCAAAAAAAAAATAAAAAATAATATCGATCCCTCTTTTGTGTTCGTTGTAGTTACCTTGAGTAAACAGTACTATAGAGTCATGAACAGGTCCCTCAGTAGATATTTTCCTCCTTTCTCTTCTTGTTGTATTAAGGAATAAACCTCATTAAGATTAGGGAAGAGTTTAATTAAGAGGAATTGGGTTCTGATTCCCTTATAAGACTCATTCAAACCTATTAAGAATTTCATAACCCAATCCCTTTGTTGGTTTTGTACAACAGCTTTTAGGCCTCCACAGCTGCAACTAGGAGTTGCCTCAAAGTTCAAAAGTTCATCAAGTAAGGTTTTGAATTTGGAGAAATAAACACTTATAGCATCTTGGTTTTGCATCAGCATGGTTATAGCTTGTTTGATCTCAAAGATCCGAGGTGCATTTTGTTGTGCAAAATGTTGCTCTAACTCAAGCCAAAGTTGGTGTGTTGTTTCTGCGTATACTGTGCTGCATTTGATATCAACAACCATGGTATTTTGCATCTAAGTGATTACAATATCATACACTACACAACCAATGTTTCATGAGGGGCTTATTTGGATCAGCTGGCTCACATAGACTTCCATCATTGAAGCCGAGCTTATTTTTTATTCTTAATACTCTCTTGATTGATTGAGCCCATGAGTAATAGTTTCTGGCATCCAAGCTATGAGTAGCAAGCATGGTGCCAATACCATCATTTGTGCCAATGTAGTATGGACTGCTTGGATGGGTAGGGTCTTTGGTTGGGTTTGAGTTTGAGTTTGGGTTTGAGTTTTGTTTTTGCTTTTGGCTTTCTAAGCTATGTTCTTCCATAACCTGTCTCTGATTCCATAAAATAAATGCAGATGAATCTATGGAAACCAGCAAGAACTTGGTAAAATGATGAAGAAAATTTGTAAAGAATTTCTTTCTATATTTCTCTGTGTATTTGTCTATACAAAGGCTTGCTCCTTATAGCCTTACATGTATGTCACTAGTTTACAAAGCTCTACTGTGCACACTATCTTGCCAATATGCTTTTACAGAAAATGAAAATAGATAAAAGAAAAGTACATAGTTGTATATAAAAACAAAACTTGTTGCATAGAATTCTTCTCCCATTTCTTTAAAGAATAGTGTCTTCTCTTTCCTAACCTGCCATCCAATGCTAATCGTGGTGAGGATGACTTTGCTTCTTGGGTCTCCAACTCAGCAATTCCATTGATCTTCAACACTTTATATATTTGTTCCCCTCCCTTTTAACTAGTTTGGGTTTTAATAAATTTTTCGTACATTTTCATTTCATAGTCACAATGGGAATCCTTTGGAGCATTGCAGAACATGGTGGCAACAACATTATTGGGTAGTGGCTGTTGGCGCTTTGGCTACCCTAGTTCTTGAACTAATTTCTGGGGCAAGGTTGATTTGGAGATGTAGACAAGGAAATGTATCGTATGAACTTGTTGGTGTTGTGGTTGTAACTCATATTGTAATTTTGTAATTTGTAATCTAATGTACAAATACCAAACAATGTAATATGTAGTGGATTGAATTGTGTTCACTATTGTATGCATTTTACATGATGAATATTTTATTTTATTTTTTATTTTACATCCATTTAGTTAAGAAGTTAATTAGTTGTTTCTATCTTTAGTTATTTTTTTTACATAAATTTAGTTTTTTAGTTTAATATACTTTTATTATTATGGAAAACGTTCCATGCATTAGTATTATACTTCTTGAAAATTTAAATAATATAAAGGTTTCTATATATAAAAACATTATGCTTTTCAGCATTTGTTTTCTTGAAAAAGCTCTAATAACATATAGGCTTATATATATATATAAATTATGCTTTTCAACAAATTTTTTTTCTTGAAAAACTTAAATAAAATAGACTTTTATATATAAAAATGATGAATTCCAACATTCTGTTTTTATTTTCTTGAAAACAAAATTAATAACATATAGGCTATTTTATTTATTTAAAAAAAAAAAACCAGCTACAACGCAAAACCCGGGTTGCATCCTAGTCTAACTGGACTAACCTGGGCTGGGTTCTTACCTGATTTGGAATCAGGGTACAATCCAGGTATGCCAGGGTTCCCATTTCGGAGCTGGATGAACAGTGCTACATATTCCTTGTAGTTTTTTACTTTAATTACTTGTAAACAAAATTAGAATAAAACCTCTAGGTTGCTGATTACGCCAAAAGAATAACACGATAGTTGTCGCATAGCTTTGAGGTGTCAATTCTACAAATTAAAAGAATAGCAGATGGAATAAAGAAACTAAGGAAAAATATTAAATGATTAATGGCTAACAAAGATTAATTTTAAATGTAAATTAAAGTGAAGCCATGTAATTAATGGAAAAAGTACTCAAATTTAATGAACAGTCAAGCGTCAGGAATCCTTTGCACAATTCTGGTATTTTAATTATTCTTAATTTATTGGATAACTCAATTAGGAACTCACTTCCCGAAATTTTCAATCGGAAGGTATAGATTTATAAACCAAAATTAAATCAAATGTAACCCTTTGAAAAATCAGTCGCAACTTTTAAAATATGTAAATTATTATCTCAATAGAGAAAATCCCACGACGACAATATACTCAGAGAGTGATATTGCAGCAAAAAACTATATCAATATGGATAAATAATTGATCCAAACATAATCAAAGAACTAATCCATTCAATAGAAAAAGCATGATTGAATCTATAAACAGAATAAATTCTATGATTATTCGGAAAATAAAACATCAACGATGAATTGAGAATAATAAAACAAGAAAATTTTAGCAATTGAAAATAAAATACATGAATTAAAAATAAATTAGAAATATCATTTTATGTGCAAATTCATCCCTAGCCCTACTTGAAAATTTAGTTATCTACAAATATAATGGACACAAAAATTTTCAGATAAACCTGAAGTGAATGGTGGCCATGGAAGTGATTTTCTCATCTCTTCAAATCTATCTCTTGTGCCTCTCATTCCCCTCTATTTCGTGCTAATGATATGCTTATATAGGGTAGGAAAGAAACCCTAATGTCATCATAATTTTTGCATAAAAAAATTGCCAAAATTTTAGGACTAATTTTGGCAGCCACGTACACACTTCAAGAGTTTGAATTTGGGAATCCTTATTAGAAAAAACTTTATAGACCTTTAATATAGCTTTCTAATTCATTAATAATTGCATCAATCTAGTATGTGAGTAAAAATTTACGGTCAAAATACTAAAGTACGTCCAGACTGTCAGCTAGCAAATTTCGGATTTGGATTTCTTGCAGTTTCCTTTTGTGAAATTTTTTTCTTTTTTTTCTTGATCCAAATTGCTCTCAAACCCCATGAAACTCCTCCTTTGAATTTGACTGGGTTTTGACTTACGCTTTTATAAACTCTGAAATTAAGCATAAGAAAACTGCTTATGAGTATCCCAACGTAAATAGAAACTCAATTCAAGAATACACATTAATTTCTATGATTTATATTCACATTTTAGTTTTTTAATCCAATAATAAGATATTTAGAGGGCACTTTCGTACACTCATATCACCTCCTAACTTACTCATTGCTAGTCCCTAGCAAATTTTATGTTAAAACAACGAAAGAGACCAAAGAAAATCACACACAAAGGCCACCAAATCATACTTTCCAGATTCACATGTCCAAGCAATATAAGGAATCTAGTAACCTATCAAGATCAACCCACCTATAGCAATCCATAGAGTGTATATTCTCCAAGCCATAACCATCTTACCACTAACCTTGACACATGCATCATCAAGAAGGTCTCAAGCAGAAGGTTCAACTCCATAACTCACGGGTATAATAGTGTTTCGTGTAAGAGCTCTTTGAATGAAGTTGAGAATGAGTGTACGCACACTCTCATGGGAAATTAGGCAATTATGTTCAAGCAACAAACAAACATTGATCTTATGATAGGAATACTAACAAATGAGACTTCCATCACTCTTTCCAAAAGCTTACTTAAGATCAAAATGGTCAACACAAAATGTTATAACGTGGCTTGAGTTCAGAGCTAGATGAAAAAAAATTAAAAACAATTCAAAAAATTTCAAGTACATACAAAGGGAATCTTATTAACTCAATTGAACACTTTGGAACTTGTATTATTCTCTTTTTATCTATTCTTTTTTTTATTAAATATATATAGTTGAAAATGATAAGATAAAAGAAAGACAATGCAAATTCCACACCTAGTATACACTTGGAAGTAAAAAGGGTAGAAAAATTAGTGTATAGGTTATACTCCAATGTGGAGAGACATGAATGATATCGGCATATGAAAAGAAAAAGCTACATGTATTTATTGGCTCAAAGTTGGCTACTAGGGGTCTATGATGGAAAGAGTTAGCTTGAAAGGCTCAAACTTTGATCCTAGGTTGACCTTCGTCATATCTCAAGTATATCCATCATACCACAAACCATGTAATGATATGCTCAAAAGTAGTGCCCAATTCAACAGATCAATGAATACTTATCACAATTTACTACATTTGTAGGCTCTCAATCTTCTCCAAACTGTCATGAATACTTAGTAAAAGAGTTTTCTACCTACATTTGTCAAACCACCATCTTACCACAAAACTTGGATCAGTGCATTAAGGATTATTTGAATATTTTAGCAAAAATGATTATGGTGGGTTTGGTGAATTCACGAAGATGGCTGTGAATGAGAATAAGTACACATGTGAAAAGGATGCACATGTGATGCAACTAACTGAGTGTTCAAAATTAAGAAATCAACAGGATAATAAAACTTGTCAATTTGGATCAAAACATCCTCAACTATCCTTATTGGTTTCTAAACTGAACAATCAGCCAACTGAAGCACAACAGAAGTAGGCTTAATTTCACTCAAACCAAGCTTCAAATAAATAGAATAAGGCATCAAATTAACACTAGCTCCTAAATCTAACAAGGTTTGCCCAAACTCATGATTTCCAATACTACATGCTATCGTTGGACAACCAGGATCCTTGTACTTAGGAGGAATTCCCTTCTCAATTAGAGCACTAACTTGCTCTGTCAGGAATGTTGTCTTCTTCACATGGTGCTTCCTCTTAACTGTACACAAATCTTTAATAACTTTTACATAAGTAGGAACTTGTTTAATAACATGTAAAAGAGGGAGGTTAATTTTTACCTGCTTGAGGTTCTCCAAGATTTCATTTTTAGGATCCAAAGTTCACTTGCTCAGTTTTAAAGCTTGAGGGAATGGTACCTTAACAAGATTCTTTGTCACCTTAGGTTCCTTGGGCAGCTTGGCATCACTAATATCTTGATTCTTTTCCACATCCTCTGATTTGTTCATTATTGAATGTGTAATGACTTACCACTCCGAGTCATAATGGCATTCACATCCTTTAAATTCTCTTGTGCCATGTGTTGACCATGGTGTTGAGTACTGTGGAATCTAGTCCACAACGCTCAAACGGAGGCATTGGCTGCTCCAGTAAAGTCAAGCAGATTTGAATGCTCGATATTAGCTAGATAGCGAGCTCGAGCGGATGTAGGAAGGAAGTTCGCTCGACGCACGCTCGACACACCGCTCGAGCGAACATGTGTTTTACAAGGATCTAGGGTTTTTTCCACTGTTTGACTATATATATGATTATTATATCATATGGACGTACTGTAGAAACACTATGGACATACAAGGATTGATCCATCATTGTAGTGTTATATTCCTCAATAATAAAATCCTCTACAGCTCTCATGGACGTGGGCAATTTGTCGAACCACGTAAATCTTGTGTCGTGTGTGATTGTTTTCTCATTCCATATTTATTTTCACTTCATTGTCATCATTTTTCACAACAATTGGTATCAAGAGCCAAGGTTCAGGTATGAAAAAAAGAACGATGGCTGGAGATGAATTGAAGGCATCGGGGATCAAGAAGTTTGATGACACGGATTTTGGATACTGGAGGATGCAGATAGAGGACTACCTCTATGGGAAAAAACTTCATCTTCCCCAAAGATGGATGATGGGAACCTGTCGAATCGATAGGTTCTGGGGGTTATTCGATTGACCCTATCGAGATCCATTGCACACAACATCATTAAGGAGAAAGCGACTGCAGATCTCATGACGGCTTTGTCAGGTATGTATGAAAAGTCGTCAGTGAATAACAAGGTACATTTGATGAAAAAGTTTTCAATTTGGAGATGGCAGATGGTACGTCTATTGCACAACATCTAAATGATTTTAATACTATCACCACATAAAGAAGAACCGCAAAAATCCTAAGAAGATCGAGAATAATAGTGCTAATGTGGTAACTGAAGAAGTACAGGATGCACTATTGCTTGCAGTTCATAGTCCAATTGATGATTGGATACTGGATTCAGGAGCTTCCTTCCATACATCTTCTCACCGGGAGCTAATGTGGAACTATGTTGCATGTGATTTTGGGAAGGTGTATTTGGCTGATGAAGAGGCTTTAAACGTCGTGGGGATGGGAGACATTGATATTGTACTCCTTGGCAAGAACAAATGGACCTTACAAAAGGTCAAGCACATTCTTGAGTTAAAGAAGAACCTCATTTCTATTGAGTAGTTTGATGAATGTGGTCATTTAGTGGTGTTCTCAGATAGCACCTGGAAGGTCACAAAAGGGGCATTGGTACTGGCTTGGGGTAAGAAAACCGGTACACTATATATGACTACTGGTTTGATTGACACTATTGCTACTACTGTTGCAGAGAGCACACCAGATTTGGCCATATGAGTCAGAAGGGTGTGAAAGAACTTCTGTCTAGAGGCAAGCTACTAGAACTGAAGTCAGTTGATCTTAGTATGTGTGAGAGTTGTGTTATGGGGAAGCAAAAGAAGGACAGCTTCTTGAAAAGTGGCAGAACCCCTAAGATAGGAAGACTGGATCTTGTGCACACAGATGTGTGGGGTCTTTCCCCAGTGGCATCTCTTGGAGGTTCTCGTTACTATATCGCGTTCATTGATGACCATAGTAGAAAGGTATGGATTTATTTTTTCAAACATAAATCTGAAGTATTTAATGTATTCAAAATTTGGAAAGCCATGGTTGAGACGGAGACAGGCTTGAAACTGAAATGTTTGAGGTCTGACAATGGTGGTGGGTATGTCGATGGTGGGTTCAAGGAGTATTGTGCAGCTCTGGGTATCAGAATGGAGAAGACCATTCCTGGGACACCACAGCAAAATGGAGTTGCTGAGCATATGAACAGAACCATTAATGAGCGTGCTAGAAGCATGAGGTTGCATGTTGGACTACCACCCACTTTCTGGATAGATGCAGTCAGCACTGCCGTTTACTTGATAAACAGAGGGTCATCAGTTCCACTAGATTGTGGACTGCCTGAGGAGGTTTGGAGCAGGAAAGAGGTCAAATTTTCTCACCTTAAAACCTTTGGTTGTCTTTCTTATGTGCTTATTGATTCTGATGCTCGTAATAAACTTGAGGCCAAGTCAAATAAATGTTATTTCATTAACTATGGAGACGAGGCATTTGGCTATCATTTTTGGGATGATCAAGGTCGGAAGATCATAAGAAGCAGGAATGTTATTTTCAATGAGAAAATTATGTACAAGGATAAGTCTAGTATAGCTTCTGTAGTAGCTCCTCAGGAATCCGAGTTTGTAAGTGATAAAGGGTTAGAATTGCATAATTAAGTTGTTTAAATGAGTGATTTATTTTATCAAATAAGAATTGAACACTTAATTATGCATCAAATTCTAATATTGAATGTCAAATTAATTGATGCCAATATTTTTGCACATCAAAGTCTCATATTTTCCCTTGAAATACTTAAACTATAATATCATTTCATTTATATATTGTAGGGCATTTATGGAAGGAAAGAAAGAATGGGACCTATGAGAAAATAGAGAAGTTAATTATGGTTGTATGGAATCTCATCTAATAGAGATCAAATGCAGCATCATTAGGATCACACCAACTCACACATGAAGAAAGAAAATCACATGGACAACAACCACTCACTCGGACACCACATGGACAGCACACTGCCGGACTCACACATGCAAACATGCAGACCATTCACACATGTAGCAAACATACAGACCATTCACACATGCAGTACAAATGCAGACCAGTAAACGTACAGCAGCAGAAAGACACCCACTCACTCAGATGTGCAGCAGCTACTACAGCAGGAGAAGAGAAATCACACATGCAGAAAAAGACCACTTCGGACAGCAATCATTCGAAATGCACACATGCAGAAAACGTGGACCAGCTCACACATGCAGACCAACATGCAATACACATGCAAAACCAGCAAAGCATTCGGATTCACACATGCATGCACACATGCAGACGCAAAGCAGCAGAAGAAGAAATGGACGTAGCACATGCAGCATCATTCGGACCAGTTCACACATGCAAAAAAGTGCAATACACGTGCAGACCAGTAGAGCATTCGGACTCAAACATGCAAACTATTCACACACGCTGTACAGCAGCAGAGAAGCCTTCAGACAGCAGCACACCACACGTGCTGACCATTGCAAGATAAATAGAACCAAGCACATGGCTGGAAGGGAAGCTGTTCACTTCACCTTTCTTGCTTCTGCACATGGAAGTTGAACGTGTAGCAGCAGAGCTTTTTTATTTCTTTTTCTTTTTCATTTGGACGGGAAGCAGCAACAGCAAAAGGCTTTTGGAAGCAGCAGCACCGAGAGGAGGAGGGACAATTCAATAGCTTAGCTTGAAGTTCTTTTTTTTCTTGCTTTTCGTTCAGACCTGGAGTAGAGTAGTGGAGTAGTTTGTTTACTTCTTATTTTTCGCTTAGACGCTAGGCAGCTTAGAGTTTCATTCCTTCTTCTTTTAATTTTGGAGACAAGAGGCAGCTGGTTTCATATTTATTTTTCACCTGGTTTTACGTTCTTGGAGCAGATAGTAGGCGACTGGGATTTATTTTTGGTTCAGACGAACAGAATTTTTGTGGTGGATATTGCATGTTCTTTTCGTAGCTTCTTTCTTTTTTCTTGGTTTTCCTTTTTCGTGTACTGGGAGTCTTCATCTTCAACATTTTTCTTTTCTTTCTAGGAGGTAGGCGGCTTGCTTTGGATTACTCACGCTATTTTCTTTTGGTTTTCATTTGGCTACAACAGTCTTTAGTTTTTTTCTCTTCTAACATTTTCAGACGGAAACAGCATCCTCTTCATATCTTTTTTCATTTCTTTTCAGCTTTCGTTTAAGTAATTCTTACTTAGTTTTATTTCTTTTTCCAGTATTTCCTTCGGTTTAGACTGTGGGAGTGGCTGGTTCTTACTTTCAGTTTTGTTTCTTATTTTATTTTATGTTTTAGTCCCGGGGCGAGTAGACAAAAGCTCGTTCGCACTCTCATTTTTTTATTTTTTTTCTATTTTTTTGGACGTTTACGGAAGGACGAAGCTCAGGCTCTACGTTTTCAGTTTTTATTTTACTTTAGTTGTCTTGCATGCAGCATCTCTAGGATTTATTTGGTTTGGAAATTTTCTCTTAGATTTTATCATAGTTCAACCTAGATTAATTTTTATTGCTAGAAATATCATGTGTAACTAATTTCTAAGACTTGGGTTGTGGAACGAGATTTAATTTATTTTAGGTTCTAGTTTAATGCAATATTTTGTGATTGATTGTTGATTTCACTATATTACTAGTCGGATTTAAATTGAAAATAGATTGCGGCTCTTGCTCTTGTTTTGTTGTTGACGTAAGGCACAACAAAAGATTGAAAACTATCAAGGCCTCTCTCAGTTGTTTGTTAATGTGTGTTTGACTAGTAAAGTAGAGAATCCATTAGGAAAATATTGCAAAACTTGAGCTTAAATTTGTATCTTCCAATTAGCAATGCCTTGATTGGATTGTTAATCGAGAAAATTATCTAGAATCCAAAATAAAGAGAGTCTCATACCCAACTCAAGTGTTCGTTAATTTGTTTGTTTTAGAAACTCTAATTTCAACTTCGATTATCTTCTTGCATTGCATTTGAATTTTATTTTCATCTCTCATACTTGATTCATTTGTTACTCACAAATCTCTTATACGCTTTGATAGCCCATTGTCCCTGTGGAATACGATCCTGGACTTATCCTTGATACAACTTGACACTTCTACACTTGGAAGCACATTCGACCACGAGTCAGTAAGATTAGATGACCTACCAGAGGTAGGTCACAGTGCAGTGTAGAGATGTGAGTGACAGGGAGAGTGGGTCTAGTGCACCCATTTCTATTATTCTGCAGGCAGTTTCAGAACTGTCCACTCCTACAGTTGCAGTTCGCAGGTCAGTTAGGACTATACGTCCTCCACAACGTTTCTTACCCACTTTGAATTACATTTTTTTAACAGATGGTGGAGAACTGCAGAGTTATGAAGAAACCTTGTAAGATGAAAATTCTAGTAAGTGGGAGCTGGCCATGAAAGATGATATGGATTCCTTGTTAGGGAAACAGACATGGGAGTTGACAGAACTTCCATTAGGGAAGAAGGCATTACACAACAAGTGGGTGTACTAGGTGAAAACTGAGCATGATGGTAGTAAGAGGTACAAGGCCAGACTTGTTGTAAAAGGCTTTCAACAGAAGTAAGGTATTGATTACTCTGAGATCTTTTCTCCTGTGGTGAAGATCACAACCATCAGGATGGTACTGGCTATGGTTGCTACTGAAGATTTATTTCTTGAGCAGTTAGATATGAAGATAGCTTTTCTTCATGGAGACCTTGAAGAAGACATCTACATGCACCAGCCTGAGGGGTTTGTGGTATAGGGAAAGGAAGGTTCAGTTTGCAGATTGAAGAAGAGCTTGTATGGCCTGAAGCAAGCTCCTAGTCAATGGTACAAGAAAATTGATAACTTCATGCATAGTACAGGTTACATTAGATGTTAGGCAAATCATTGTTGCTATGTCAGGTACTTTGACAATTCTTACATTATTCTGTTGTTGTATGTGGATGACATGCTTATTGCAGGGGCTAGTATTGATGGGATCAATAATCTGAAGAAGCAGATGTCAAAGCACTTTGCAATGAAGGATTTGGGAGCTGTAAAGTAAATCCTTGGCATGAGAATTGTCAGAGATAGAGTTAAAGGTACATTGAGACTCTCACAGGCTGAGTATGTGAAAAAGGTACTCAGCAGGTTCAATATGGACAAGGCCAAACCAGTTGGCACACCTTTGGGTAGTCACTTTAGACTCAGCAAGAACCAGTCACTTGAGTCAGAGGAGGAACAAGATTACATGAGTAAGGTTCCTTATACCTCAGCTATTGGGTCACTTATGTATGCTATGGTTTGCACAAGATTGAATATTACCCATGCAGTGGGAGTTGTGAGTAGATACATGAGTAACCTAGGAAAGCAACATTGGGAAGCAGTGAAATGGATTTTGAGGTACCTAAAGGTCTCCTCAGAAACCTGTTTGTGTTTTTCTGGAGAGAGCTTGGAGGTGCAGGGCTATGTTGATGCTGATCTAGCTGGAGATATTGATAGCAAAAAGAGTACCACAGGCTTTATTTATACACTTGGTGGTACTGCAGTGTTATGGGGTTCTAATCTACAGAAAATAGTTTCATTGTCTACTACAGAAGCTGAGTATATTGCAGTGTTAGAGGTTGCAAAGGAGATGATATGGCTACAGGGCTTCTTTGAGGAATTGGGTAAAAAGAATCAGAAAGGCACTCTCTACAGTGATAGTCAGAGTGTCATATTCATTGCCAAGAATCCAACATTTCATTCCAGGACCAAGCACATTTAGATCAGGTATCACTTCATACGATCATTGTTAGATGACGAACAATTAGCCGCTCAAGCGAAGTTAGGCAGATTCGAACGCTCGATGTTAGCTATACAGTGAGCTCGAGTGGATGCGGGAAGGAAGCTCGCTCGACGCACGCTCGACACGCCGCTCGAGCGAACATGTGTTTTACACATATCTAGGGTTTTTTCCCCTGTTTGACTATATATATCATTATTATATCATATGACAGTACTATAGAAATACTGTGGACATACAATGATTGATCCATCATTGTAGTGCGATATTTCTCAATAATAAAATCCTCTGCAACTCCCTTGGACGTAGGCAATTTGCCGAACCACGTGAATCTTGTGTCGTGTGTGATTGTTTTCTCATTCCATATTTATTTTCACTTCATTGTCATCATTTTTCACAACACATGGGGTGCGGACTGAGCTTGAGAATGGAACTTTCCTTGCTCATTCACACTCAAGGAGCTCATCATCTTGGATATATCACTCTTGATCTCTTTGTTTTCTTCAACAACCTACATAATCAAAGATTAAAAACATGGGTACTCTTATCCCTAAAGGAAAAGGAATAGGATTACTTACTCCTGAATAGAAATTTGAGTGAAATCCCTAAAATATCCATACCCAGCAAAATTATTTTGAAAAGAAAAACATTCTTCATTATTTTTAAACACTAAAAAAGCATGTTGGCGACCAGCTACTAAATCCAAAACTCACGGGGTGGCTGGACCACCACCGGAATGGCTGATCTTCTTGGGTGGCCAAACAACCAATATTTTTGTTGAAAAACAATTCAACAAATGTAAGGGTGTTGTGAAAATTTGCTATTCCAAAGTCATTGAAATATATAGCTACTCCCTTCCTCAGTTCATGGAATGATTATTTCACATTGCATAGCTATTCCTTCCCTTAAAAAGGAATCAACCAAACAAAAAACTTGTTATTTTATTAGAATTGCTATAACTTTTCAAGCTTTGTCGTACGTGCTACTCCAACTAATTTTATTTCAAGGGTTGCCAGACAGTCTGGACTGGATCGAATGAACTTCTATATATATTTTAAAAATATTTTTAATAATTTATTATATTATTTTCATATAATAATTATATAAGTTAATGACAGAATTTTCATCTAATTTATTATCATTGACATAATAAAATATTTTTTAATGAGTTAGTTGTATAATCTATATTAATAATTAACTTAATTTTAATCTAGTAATTTAAATAAATTGTTTGATTAATTTATTTGAATAAAAGAAGAAGAAGAAGAATGAAATAAAAATAATAATTAGGCCAAACCGAACGAATAGGATCGGATCAGACCGATTGCTACCGATCCAGCCTGTTCGGTTCCTATGGATGTTCGGTCCGGTCCGGTCTAGAAAAAATGATGGACTGAAAATTTAGATCCATCACCCCCCAGACTGGACCAGGCCGATTTACACCCCTCATTATTTGAATGTTCAATTTTTGACAATGCATGTAGCTTCGACAGATTTCTATTGACATGGGGTGCATATATATATGTGTGTGTGTGTGTGTGTGTGTGTTTTTATTTTTATTTTCTTAAGTTTGTGTTGGTATTTTTTTGAGTAGCTAGGCTAGGGATGGTTAAGCTTAACTTTTCACAATATTGTTCCAATGCATGCTTTAGATTTGGTTTATCCACCAACTTCTTGTTTTTTTTTTTAAAAAAAAAACAGAGAAGATAACTTTATTGCTTAAGCAAACATGTTACAAAGCTTCTAATAGCAACCACTTGCTTAATACAATTTGGGGTCTCCTCTAGATCATATAGATAAAATTCACTTAAATGGGCATCCTTGGCTAGCAAGTGTGCAGCCATATTAGCATCCCTTTTAGTATGACAGACATTCTCAGATACAAAGTACTTTAGAACATTGCTTGTGTCTTCAACTATTAGGCCGCCTGGACTCCAATCCTTAACTAGTTTTTGCAGCTTTTCGACAACCTGAAGAGAGTCGCCTTCAAGATTTAGTTCATCTATCCCAGCTTCTTTACTAAACAGAACAACCACCATCAAGGCATATGCTTCTGCAACATATGGTGAAAGGTACATGTTCCTTCTAGCTTTGAGTGTGCCCAGGACTCTCCCATTGTAGTCTCTAATTATGGCTCTAGTGCCTTGACACGTTAATAGTTGCATCCCAGTTGAGTTTGTAGCATCCCTCTGGTGGTTTTCTCCATTTCTCAGCAAACATATTAGGCTTGGAAATACCAGCAGGGTCAGTAGTTTGGATGGCCTTAAAGCACCTCAAGTCAATTTTAGCTTTTTGGATTATAGTATTTGGGTGCTTGAAAGCTTTCCCATGTACAAAGCCATTCCTCCTTGTCTAGATAAGTCTTACAATCATGCATGCTTCTTCCACTACATATTAAGGCAACCTTTCCAGCATTTGATTCCGAATGACCTTAAAACATGTATCATTTATGGCCAGTTGTTGTAATTGTCTACTAGCTTGTCCCCATACATCTCGGGCTGCTCCAAAACTCCACAAGACATGACATGAGGTCTCCTCCTCTAGGTGACAAACAGGGCAAATGTTGTCCTCTCTGATTTTCCTTTTGAACAGTTTACTAAAAGTAGGCAAAGCCTCAATGCAAGCCCTCCATAAGAACATCCTAACTCCATTTGGTACCTTCAATTTCCGCATTGACTTCCAAAAGCCATCTTGAGTTGGCCTCTCATGCAAGGCTCCGAATTTAGCCTGGTTCCATTCATAATGATGCAAACCCATCCAGAGTTAATGACTTCATGGCTTTTCCTTAGCAAATGTGTCAAGGAAGGTGGCACTGCTTTCAGCCAGGTCCATGGTTGTGAGATAATAGACTTTGCCCAAAAGAACCCTAAATTCAATAAAATGTTCAAGGATGCAATGGCATGCACGGCCAAGCTTGAGGCAGAGGGCATCTTATGGGGATACAGAGATGGGTTTAGTTCCATTAATGGCTCGTTGGTGGATGTGGGAGGTGGGACTGGTGAGATGGCGGCTAAGATTGTGAAAGCACACCCACACGTCAAAGCCATCAACTTCGATCTGCCTCATGTTATCACAACAGCACCAATGCACCAAGGGGTCTCCCATGTCGAGGGTAACATTTTTGGGGCCATTCCTAATGCCGATGCAATTCTATTAAAGGTATTAAATCGGCCCAATCATCAGTTTCAAATCAATTTATCAATGTTTGAGTAGATTCACAAATATATTTAGTCTCATTCGTTCATTTGCTAGCTTAACAGGTTAGGTGACAATTCAACCATTTGTTTGATTATATGTAAACCAAATATATATGCCATGTCTATATTTTTACCTCAGAAGTTCAACTCGATTCTAAAGGATGTATTCTTATTGTATTAACACTACATGATTAACTTGCCAAGTGTTTCCATGCCGATGCTTGTACCAGTAGCTTCGATATATACCATTATATGCACACCCATACAGACTACATACACGCAAAGTCGACTCATGTGAATTTTTTCATTTCTTCATGTAGAGAGTACTCCATGGTTTTAGCGATGAAGATTGCATCAAGATCTTGAAAAACTGTGCAAAGAAAATACCAAAGAAGACTGGGAAGATTATTATTGTGGAACATGTTCTAGAGCCCAACGGAAATGGACCATTTGATGAGACAGGCTTAGTAATGGATTTGTTAATGATGATTCTCACCTCGAGTGGAAAGGAGAGGACAGAGTTGGATTGGAAGAAATTGCTCAAAGAAGGAGGCTTTTCCCACCACAAGATCATCAAGATTCCTGCTTTTCTATCAATTATAGAGGCCCACCCAGCATGAAATTAATAGAGAATTAGTAAAGTCTCTTAATTTATATGATATGGCTAGCTATTGCAGCAATGAATAAAAACAAAGAAATAAAGAGTTTTGAGTTTTTACGATTACTGAGTTAACCCAACTAATTGCAGCTACTTTAAAGTCTTTTTATGACAGGGAATCTTAGTCGTACAGTTCTGCAACAGAAAAAAAAAATTAGAACGAAAATTTTCATCCCAAAAAGTAACATTTTCGTCACCAAATTGTTTTGGTAATGAAAAAAAATCAGCCTAGTATCGTTGTCCCAAAAGATTTTTTTGGCATGAAATTTAACTTTTCATTCCAAAAACTCTTTTTTTGGGGCAAAATTTAATGAAACCGTTCGATAGCATTCGAACATAAATTTGATTATGAGAGGAAACATTTTCATCCTAAATTCACATCCGAATAGTCAACTCATCACGTTCAAATGCCATAGTGTGTTTGAACACATTGCATTGAATTTTCAGTTCAATTCTAATATGTTCGACCATATTATTCGGACACACGTTTGAATGGTATATTTAATGGTCGAATGTATATGTAATGTTCAATGGTATGAGAAACCATTCAAATGGTTATCCCGTTCAAACACAATGCTAATTAGTTATAAGGTTGTATCTGTGATCGATTGGTATGGATTCGTTTGAATGCAAATTGCATACAATGTCCTTTTGAATGTAAATGTACTAGTTCGAATTCCGGATTATATTTGTTTGAACAATTTTAGGGCCTTAAAACAATTAGGAATATTTTTCTCAAATAATAAGAAAATTTTAAAAAACATGCATAATATCTTCAGCAGCACATTAGAAATTATTCAAGAAACATAAAAAACAATCTCATTCCTTTTAGAAGCTCAAACTAAATAGCAAAAAATATAGTTTGTACACAATCAATAGTAAAATTATGACATCAGTTGTTAAGAGGCAACTTGAATCTAAATCTCTGGAAGTGCTAGAGACATTATTGGATGATGAGGATGAGCTAGAAGGCTTGACGCAACGACCCAAACCCCTCAAATATTATGAACGTGGACCCAAAAGTTTTCTAAAAATGCAAATATCATTGGTTGAGAAATTTTTATCAGAGTAGATTCAATATGAGTGCAGGTCAACCATTTTTTCATTCACATAAGACAAATAATTAATATTGCAACAAATACACAAATGCCTATTATTAAAATAGCTAATAATGCTTATATATTTTTCATGTCTATAAGGATGACTCCACTCCCCATTACGATTAATATGTGATACAATATATACTTTTTCAGGTCGTAATTGTTATCTGATTATTGCTACAAGTCACTAAGAGTGCAACCGGTCTGGTTCAGTCGAGTTTGGGATATTTTTTAGAACTAACTCTACAACCAACCACTTCTTTTTCTCTCGATTGGTCACGAGTTTCACGTTGACGTTTTAAACCTTGAAACTGTGTTTCAAATTTAGCGTATGAATTTTCCATGAAGCCCAGTGTTTTAAATTTTTTGAAATATTTTAAAAGTCCAAAATTATTTTAAATGGGTATTTTTAGTGTTATTGTGTATGACCAACCGCTCTTTTCTCTCGTTTGGTCATGAGTCTCATACACGTGTTTTAAATATCGAAGTGGTATTTTTGAAGCTAGCAGGTGATTTTAAATGGAGCCCAATGTTTCAAAATCTTCAAAATATTTAAATATCCAAAATTATTTTAAAGATGGATATTTTTGGGTATTATTGAACCAAGCCTAATTTTAAATTTAGCCTCTTTATATTGTGCAACCCCAAAAATAATATAGTTAGAAAATAATTTTATTTAATTGATTTAATTTCGTTAAGAATATTATGTGATATTTAATATTTTATTTTATGTTAAAAACTCTATTGTTTAGATGTATATTTAATATTCGCAGTAACTACAAATAATTGTGATGTAATGCTTATGTTAACATACTCACACTTGGTGTAGATATCTGTGATGTGATGTGATGGGGTATTGGCAAGGGGACACTACTCAAGGGGACTTGGGTAGTATTCACAGTTCATGTTTAATTAAGCAGTTAGTATGGGAACAAGATTCCAAGTTCATTTTCAGTTTAAATTTCAATTTAGTTTCAATTCACATCATGTTTATTCAAGTTCAGTTCAAATCACATTAGTTATAGCTCATGTTCACTTGCAATCCATTGTTAGTTGAGGTCATGTCATGTGAATTACCAAGTCATGTCATGTTTACGCATGTTCAGGTTAACATTCATGTTTTTACTATCATGCATGCATTTGTACACTGCTATTTAAATTTATTTATTAACTTGCTAAGATTTGGTAGCCACAACTATCATTCCCACTGAAATGGTAGATCATGTGCCAGGATTAGGATACGTGAAAAGGGTCGACTAGAGGAAGTCAATTAGGTGGCAAACCAACGATGCGAAGCTCATTACTTCAATACTCGGTTTTATCGCTTCCTTGGCTAAGTTGTTCGAGATAAACATCCTTCATGTTAAACTCCCCCTCATTGTCACTTCGAATGATTTTTATTTTGGTCTCAAATTGAGTTTCTATCATAGCATAGAAACTTTGAAGAGTAGTGGTGGCATTAGATTTTAATTTCAGCATATAGGTCCAAGTACACCTACTTAAACCATCCACAATAGTCAAGAAGTATTTTGATCCATCACTGCCAATCACATTGCAAGGACCCCAAATGTCACAATGTAACAATTCAAAACACCTTTCTATTTTGTGCGTGCTAAAAGGGAATGGTAGTTTATGCAGTTTGGCTAGACATATGGAGCAAAAATTTTAACTAGGAGTTTTGGAAAAATGAACTTCACCATCTATATCAGAAATTGAGTAAGAAGAATGTCCTAATTTACAGTGCCAAACATCAAAGTTTTGTTCATTGTCGGTGACTGAAGTAGAAACTGAAGTTGAAGATAGTGGACTCATTTTGCTCAAGGCATCTGATAAGGCTGAGGAAGAGACCTCCCCTTATAGCATGTGGTACAGACCTTGCCTTACTTCACCCATTCCAATCGTTCTCCAAACTGAAAGGTCCTATATGTAGCAGAAATGTGGGAAGAAAATCATACAACAGTGAAGAGTTTGAGTTAATTTTCTGGTAGAAATTAAGTTGAAAGTGAAGCTAGGAACACAAAGATGTAAGGCATGTTAATTTGGTTCAAAATATGGGTACTCTTATCCCTAAAGGAATGGGAATAGGTTTACTTACTCCTGAATAGAAATTTGAGTGAAATCCCAAAAATATCCGTACCCAGCAACATTATTTCAAAACGAAAAACATTCTTCATTGTTTTTAAACACTAAAAAGGCATGTTGGCAGGCGGCTTCTAAATCCAACACTCACAGGGTGGCTGGACCACACCGGAATGGCTGATCTTCTTGGGTGGCCAGCCAACCAATAATTTTTCACATGTTGAAAACAAATTCAACAAATGTAAGGGTGTTGTGAAAATTTGCTATTCCAAAGTCATTGGAATATATAGCTGCTCCTTTCCTCAGTTCATGGAATGATTATTTCACACTGCATAGCTATTCCAGCCCTTAAAAAGGACTCAGCCAAACAAAAAACTTGTTATTTTATTAGAATTGCTATAACTTTTCAAGCTTTGTCGTACGTGCTACTCCAACTATATTTTATTTCAGGGGGTGTAAGCCATACAGTCTGTACTGGACCGGACGAACTTCTATATATATTTTAAAAATATTTTTAATAATTTAATATATTATTTTTATATAATAATTATATAAGTTAATGACAGAATTTTCATCTAATTTATTATCATTGACTTTATAAAATATTTTTTTAATGAGTTAGTTATATAATCTACATTAATAATTCACTTAATTTTAATCTAGTACTTTAAATAAATTTTTTGATTAATTTATTTGAAAAAAAGAAGAAGAAGAAGAAGGAAATAAAAATAACAATTAGGCCGAACCGAACGGATCAGATCGGATCGGACGGATAGCTACCGGTCTAGCCCATTCGGTTCCTATGGATGTTCGGTCCGGTCCAGTCTGGAAAAAATGATGGACTGAAAATTTAGATCCATCATCCCCCAGACTGGACCGGACCGGGCCAATTTACACCCCTCATTATTTGAATGTTCAATTTTTGACAATGCATGCAGCTTCGACAGATTTCTATTGACATGAGGTGCATATATATATATATGTATGTATGTTTTTATTTTTATTTTCTTAAATTTGTGTTGGTAGTTTTTTTAGTAGCTAGGCTAGGGATGGTTAAGCTTAACTTTTCACAATATTGCGCCAATGCATGCTTTAGATTTGGTTTATCCACCAACTTCTTTTTTTTAAAGAGAAGATAACTTTATTGCTTAAGCTAACATGTTACAAAGCTTCTACAGCAACTACTTGCTTAATAGAATTTGGGGTCTCCTCTAGCATCCCTTTTAGTATGACAAACATTCCAAGATACAAAGGACTTTAGAACATTCCTTGTGTCTTCAACTATTAGGCCGCCTGGACTCCAATCCTCAACTAGTTTCTACAGCTTTTTGACAACCTGAAGAGAGTCACCTACAAGATTTAGTTCATGTATCCCATCTTCTTTACTGAACAGAACAACCCATCAAGGCATATGCTTCTGCAACATATGGTGAAAGGTACATGTTCCTTCTAGCTTTGAGTGTGGCCAGGATTCTCCCATTGCAATCTCTAATTATGGCTCTAATGCCAATCAACCCCTTGACATGTTAATAGTTGCATCCCAGTTGAGTTTATAGCATCCCTCTGATAGTTTTCTCCATTTCTCTGCCAAGATACTAGGCCTGGCAATACCAGCAAGGTCAGTAGTTTGGATGGCCTTAAAGCACCTCAAGTCAATTTCAGCTTTATGGATTATGGTATTTGGGTGCTTGAAAGCTTTCCCATGCATGAAGTCATTCCTCCTTGTCCAAATAAGTCTTACAATCATGCATGATTCTTCCAATATATATTAAGGCAACCTTTCTAGCATTTGATTCCGAATGACCTTAAAACATGTATCATTTATGGCCAGTTTTTGTAATTGTCTACTCGCTTGTACCCATACATCTCGAGCTGCTCCAAAACTCCACAATACATGACATGAGGTCTCATCCTCTAGGTGACAAATAGGGCAAATGTTGTCCTCTCTAATTTTCCTTTTGAAAAGGTTGCTAAAAGTAGGCAAAGCCTCAATGCAAGCCCTCCATAAGAACATCCTAACTCCATTTAGTACCTTCAATTTCTGCATTGACTTCCAAAAGCCATCTTGAGTTGGATTATTTAAGGTACTGCCCTCTAGATTAGTTTGTAACTCTCTATGAAGGTGGTATGAACTCCTTCCTGTGAAAATGCCATTTTATGTGCCTCCCCACCCCAAACGATCCTCTTGACTACCCAAGTTGACGGGAATGGTCTTTATGATGTCCAAATTGTCATGTGAGAATAGGTTGTTTATGAAGTTGTCATCCCTTTTTCTTAAAACTAGATCAATCAATTCAACCACCTAAGTTACTGCTATAGTATCATTCCTGCTAGGATTTGGAGTTAGAAAGTGGGGTCTGGGCAGCCACCTATCCTCCCATATCTTGAGCTGAACCCCATTGCGAATTTTCCAAAGAAGGATTTCCTTCAAGAGACTTAGTCCAGCTTTTAGAATCCTCCAGACAGGAGAAGGTCTATGGTGCATTTTTGCATTCAAAATGGATTCATGGGCAAGGTACTTCTATTTTAGTATTTGTGCAAGAAGGGAGCTAGGTTTTGTGAGAACTTGCCAGCCTTTGTTTGCTAAAAGTGCCAAATTGAAGCTTTTGAAGTTTTTGAATCCCAAACCACCCTACTCCTTTGGCTTGCTAAGTTTATCCCACTTAACCCACTGGATTCTGGTTTGATCCTCACTAAAGCCCCACTAGAATTTTCGTAGGAGCTAGTCTAACTTGTTTGTTATGGACTGAGGTAGGAGAAAGATCCCCACGGTGTAGGTGTGGATAGATGTTTGTCTTCCAGCTATAGATAGATGGTTTGTCTTCCAGTTGGTAACTCGAGCCCACACCTTTACAATTAACCCATGAAAGCTGTTGTCTTTGTTCTGCCCACCATAGCAGGAAGTCCAAGATATCTCTCAAACGAGCCAGTTGCCTTAACCTTTACCATTTGCAGGATAGTTCTTTTGTTTTCAGATGAGGTGTTTCTGCTGAAGTAAATAGATGATTTTTCCTTGTTTAGCATCTAATCAGAGGCACATTCATATTGGCTCAAGATCCTCATCAACCTACTCCACTCTAGGGAGTTTGATTTGCAGAAGATCATGCTGTCATCAGCAAAGAAAAGGTGATTGACTCTAATGGGGCCTCTGATGAAGAGCTAAAATTGCATGATTAAAGTTACTTAAGCGAACAAATTGTTTAATAAAAAATGATTTAAGTACTTAATGATGCAATAGATCACATTACTTGATTCAATTGATAAATTCTAGTATTTTGGTGCTTAAAAAGATTTATAATGCAATTGTTTCACATGAAACAAGACAAGCACCTCACATGCATGCAACACAAACTCACACATGCTAAAAGCAAACAAACTCACTCGGACATCACATGCACACAGCTGGACCCATAACAGCACTCATGCAAAACACATGCACATGCAGAACAAGAAGAATCATTCGGGATGTGCACACATGCAGAACAGAAAGCAGGAGAAGAATCTACAGCAGAGCACATGGATAGCACTCAAACAAATCGGCACACATGCAGAACAAGAAAGCAGGAGAAGAATCTGCAGCACATCACACGGACAACAACTCACACTTGCAGCAGCACATGTATAGCAGCAGAAAAATCTTTCAACACAGCAGACAATCACGCTGAAGGAAAAGCACTTGGACAGCATCAGCAGAAGATCATTCGGACCACAACATCACACATGCAGAAAATTCAACCATGCAGCAGACCAACACATGCAGACATGCAGAAAAATGCAAACATACAGACCAAACTCACATGGACAGCACACCAATGCAGAAAACATGTTGCTGGAAGGCAAGTTTTTCTTGCTTTTGCACATGGAAGCCGGACAGCAAGAAATATATGGGATCACGCATGGACCGAAAGCAGCAGCAGAAGTTTTTGACCCTTTACTTTTCAAACTTGTTTTTATACGGCTGGGAGACTTTTGTTCATGGAGGAGGAGTAGTTTTCGTTTGGCAGCAGCAGGGGGGCAAGACTTGGTCAGCTGTTTTTCTTGACTTTTACTTTCATTCATTTCTTTTTCTTGCTTTCGGTTTGGCAGCAAGAGCTGGAGAGTTTCAGTTTTTCTTCTTTCTTTTCTTCTAGTTTAAGAGAAGCAGTTGTTGTTGGGACTGGGGGACTTTGGATCTTTGCATTTTCCGTGGGAGATGGGACTCTCTCTCTCGGTTTCATTGTTTTTGTTTTTTTTTTTAGTTTTATTGCTGGGTTGTTTCGTTAGGCAGTAGGAGTAGCTCTTATTTTTATTTTACTGCAGTTCAGTTCAGCATTGAATTTTATTTTACTTTTTCATTTTCATCTTTTGGGAATTTTTCTGTTTTAGTTTCTTTTATTTTTCATTTCAGAACTCTCTCGTTTTTATTATTCTACTAGTCTTTAGTTTAAGATTTCAGACGGATGGAAGGTCCTCTCTTCCTCTCGGGTTTCATTGTTCTTTTGGCTGTTTACTTTTTTTTCACATTTTCGTTCTTTTAGAGACACAGGGGAGTCGGTGGCCTTGCAGCGCTAGTTTCATTTTTTTTCTTTACGTTGTATATTTTATTATTTTTATTTCTTTTCAGTTTTTATCATGGTTCAACTTAGATTAATTTTTGTTGCTAGAAATATTATGCTTAGCTAATTTCTTAAGCTTGGGTTGCGGGATGGGGCGTGATTTGTTTTGGATTCTAGATCGATGCAATATTTTATGGTTGAATGTTGATTTCACTAAGTTACTAGTTGGATTTAAATTGAAAATAGATTGAAGCTCTTGTTCTTGTTTTGTTGTTGACGTAAGGCACAACAAAAGCTTGAAAATTATCAAGGCTTCTCTCATTTGTTTGTTAATGTGTGTTCGGCTAGTAAAATAGAAAATCCCTTAGGAAAATATTGCAAAAACTTGAGCTTAACCTTATTATCTTCCGATTATCAATGCCTTGATTGGGTTGTTAATCGAGAAAATTATCTAGAATCCAAAATAAAGAGAGTCTCAAACCCAACCCAAGTGTTCGTTAATTTGTTTTTTTTAGAAACTCTAATTTCAACTTCGATTATCTTTTTGCATTGCATTTTAATTTTATTTTCATCTCTCGTACTCGATTCATTTGTTACTCACAAATCTCTTATACGCTTTGATAACCCATTGTCCCTGTGGAATACGATCCTGGACTTATCCTTGATACAACTTGACACTTCTACACTTGGAAGCACATTCGAAACCGAGTCAGCCTCTTCCCATCGGGACACTAGTGAGACTCCCTTATCTTTCTGCCTTGTGAAGTAGGCAGGATAATGCTTCTGCACACAAAATAAAGAGGTAAGGGGAGAGGAGGTCCCCTTGCCTTAGGCTTCGAGATGGCTTGAAAGGAACTTGAGGTTCACTAGTGAGAAGGATGGAATATGAGATTGAAGAGATGCATTTCATCATGAAGGAGATCCAGCTATTTTCAAATCCCATTTTGGACATTGTTGAGGATAGGAAATGCCATTCCACCCAGTCATATGCCTTACTCATATCTAGTTTGAAAGCCATAAAACCTGATCTTCCTTGTAATCTGGTTGTCATTATGTGGAGAGCTTCATAGGCCATCGGAATGTTGTTTGTGATAGCCCTACCTGGAGAGACTAATCCATTCATCGAAAACACAACCACCTTGATCTCCTCTTCTGTGAACTCCTTTGCCAGGTATATATTCATCTCAAGAGATACTTTCTGGGGCATATCCTCTAGGCATTCTGCAATGCCATAAGGATTCGAAATGGTAAAGAGATCATTGAAGAAAGAAGAGAAAATAGGCCCTATGTGTTGCTTTTTAGTAATTAGTGAACCCATGCCATCCAAGACTTGAGTAATTCTATTGGTGTTCATTCTTTGAGTGGCATGCAGGTGATAAAATTTTGTGTTTTTATCTCCCATTTACAGCCAATGATGTTTTGCCCTTTGCTTCCACTTCAGATCTTCCTCAGCTAGAGATGTCTCAATCTCACCTCGCAACTTGAATATAGAGCTCATCTGATCCCCTCTGCCTGCTTCTTGCAATTCACTAAGCCTTGTCATTTTGTGCTTAATTTCAGTAGGTGTGCTTCTCTTCTCTGTAGTATTCCACTTCTTCAAAGCCAAGCTGCAATTACTTAATCTTCTAGTCATCATGGTGGCTTGACTCTCACTAGGAGCAGCTTTCCCCCACGCCTCCTTAATAGTTGAACCACAACCCTCCTTCAGGGTCCATGCAGCTTCAAACCTGAATATTTTAGGCTTAGGACGTCCTTGGTTTCTTTTATTATCTAAGCTAATATGGAAGGGTGAGTGATCTGACTTCAAGGAACACCACTCAAGGGCATTTCTAAATAGCTCCATTTTTTTATAGGGTCTGGGAAGACCTCCCATCTTCTCATCTTGATAGGTTATCTCATTGAAGTCACCACAGCATAGCCATGGAGTTAAAGCCATTGGTTTTAGTGATTTTAAGAAGTCCTATCTACTACACCTTTTTGAGGTCTCAAGATGATCATAAAGTCCTACAAACAACAAGGAGCGTCTATCTGTATTGCTCGAAACATGAGCACCAATATGCCAAGAGTAGTTATAAATGACCACCTTAGCATGATTTTTCCACATTAATGCAAGACCACCACTACTTCCAATGCTCTCAACAGCCAAGGATACATCAAACTTCAAAATTCTTCTAACTTCTTCCACTCTTGTTGTTGCACACTTTGTTTCGATGAGAAAAATCATGGATGGGCTCTTATCCTTTTCTACAAGGTAAAGGAAGTTAACTGTCCAAGGGTTCCCAAGACCTCGGCAGTTCCAGCTGATTAGATTCATGGGTTTCGGTAGGGCTGTCTTGCAGCCTCTGCCAGTAGTTTGTGAGCATCATTTTTGTTGACCTAGTGGGGCTCGACACACAAGGGTTGTAGCTTTGTTCTTTTGGTGTTGTGGACATTTTAGATGTCTCCCAGGATTTTTCTATAGGTTCTTTTTTTTTCTTTTTTTCTTTTTTTTCTTTTTTGTAGTTTCTATTGGGACAGTAGTGCTATTAGGATTTGAGGATAAATTTTCTTGGGCTTTCCTTTTCTAAGTGGCCTTCCTAGTTTCAAAGGAGTACTACACAACAGCTTTGTGTACAGGGATAGTTCTGTCATTCCAAGTGTCATTCCTTTACCCCAACCTAACTACTCGAGAACTTGCGGCCATCTACCAAGGGTAACATTTTAAGTTTCCGCAAGAAACACAGAAGGAAAACACTGGCCTTGTTCAAAATCTGCTATTCCAATGTGAAGAATTGGACAAGTAAGTTTTTCTACATTATAGGTAAAGGCTAGGATTTCCCAACCTCAGAGACCCCCTCTTGAGATTTCCCAATTAGGGCTAATTGGGGCATAATCCCTAAATAAAAAGGTTTGTCGGCGGGTATGAAGCCCCTAGCTGACTAGGAACTAGCCCAAATCGAGAATGTTCATGCTTAGGCTAAGGATCAGCCTGACAGTCTTTAGACTAATTTCTTGCTGACCCCTGTCCATATGGATCGCTTCCTGTTGTCCCCCAATCTCTCCCATGTTCAGGGGCATTTGTTTCTGACTTTGCTCGTGGCTCCACCCTCTTTGCCAAAGAAGTCCCTAAAGAAGGACAGCCAAAATAGGCAAGAAAAGAAAGAGAAGAAAGAGAAGACAAAGAAGAAAGAGAAGAAGGATAAGAAAGAAAAGAAGAAACGAAAGAAAAGAAAAGAAAGACAAAGGGGAGAACAAGAGATCCGACTCTGAAGATGCCCCTTCCCCTAACCCGAAGCAAAGAAAAATTCTTATGCCTCTAGTATGTGACCTTTCTCAACCATCCACCCCGCCATTTGTTACTCCGCCTTCTATCCCTGACACCTCTCCTGCATGGACATACTCCCCATGCCTAGGGGATGTTGAGGGTCTGGCTAGTCTGGCCCTCTTTGACCTAGCCGCCACCTTCCAAATTGAGATCCCCGAAAAGATGCATACATTCAAGTCCAGCCCTATCTTTGAGTTCCCTGTATTTGAGGACTTATTGGGGGAGGGTGAGTTGGATGCAGAAGTCCCTGCCTCCCTCAACTTGGGTCCTGTCGTGGGTGAGAAAGTCCGCCCAATCATCACAGAAGACCTTGCAAAGCCCTCAATCAAGTGTAGGCATAGTAGAGAGGCAAGCACTGCTAGAGATGACGGGAGAAATACCATCCCTGCATGTATGGAAGGCTCGGGCGGCGTGGACAGCAAGATCCTTCATCATGAGGGAGTGTGTGAAGAGGCTAAGGCAAGCGACCCCCTTCTCGAGACCCCACTACCTACCATTTTTGGGGGCACTACCCCTTCTTTGAATGTTAGTGGTGAGTGTCTATCCATCCCGCCCCACTTCACCCCTTCTTTCAGTGGGGAGACTGAGTCTCTTTTTCTTGAGGGCCTGGGTGGCCTGGTGGGCAAAGGTGCTCATTTGATTGATGCAGACTTGGCATACACCAGAGCCACCAATCAGTATGGAGGTCTCGGGTGTTTCCTAGAGGGAGAGGTGGCCTCAACCCGGCCTAATGGGAGTTTTTTGCTAGGGGCGTCCGTGGCCCTGAGGAAATTCACTACGGTGCTTCCTCTTCTTCCACCAACGCACAAGTTGAGGCCACTGCCAAGATGGCTATCAAGCTAAAAGACTGGCTTTCTGAGGTAATGTCGTGGCTTTTCCTCCTTTTCTTGTTTGCTTGTTTGTGATTCTGGCGTGAGTACCGTGTCTTTTGGTAGTGAATCAATGACTTGGTGACCTAAATTATGGCAGACTGAGCTCATCTAGAGGAAGAGGTTCAGGAAAGGCAAAAGTTGTGCTATGTTTTCAAGGCCGCCTTCAAGAAATGAAGGATGGAGAAGGTGGAGATGGAGGTGCTCTCCGAGAGGGTTGGAAATACTAATAGAAAAATCGGAAGGCTATTCTCACTCCCTACCTAGTGACCTAGAAATTCATGAAAATGAAGTCCTTGGGCTTCATGATGAAGTATGTCAAGACCAAGAGGCTAAGGTCAAGGATGAATTTGCATCAAGGCTTCTGAGTTGGAGAGAGATTCTATTAGGGCTCAGCTCTCCTGTGCTCAGATGGACTTTGAGTCCAAACAAAATCGCCTCAATGCTAACCTCCTTGCCCACACCGATTTAGACTCTGCTCGCTAGGAGCTAGCCTATTCTCAAGCACGCAATCTAGGGCTGGTATCGGAGTTGGTTGTAGTTGTGGAAAATGGCTGCCTTACTTCACTTGATCTTTCTGAGGTGCATGGGGCAGTGACAAAGGACCAACAAGTGACTGAGAAAAAGAATGACTTGGCTACTACTGAGCAGAAGTTGCACGACCGCATGCCCAGCTATCCTCTGTCCCTACAACCAGAGATCACACATTCACCTACCGTTATGGTGGCAATATACTGAGGCTCAAGTCTCGTTTGGTTACTGACCCTTCCACCAACCTTGTGGCTTTGGATCGGGGTGTATTTCACCCCGACACAGCTACCTGTTGCCGTGTTGACACTTTCGAGTGGGCTGAAATTTCAAAAGCCTTTAGGGACATCCCTCCCCTACTACCGCATGCTAGAAACAATACCACCTGATCTTCCATGTACTTTTATATTATAGTTTGTGTAGTTTGTCTCAGATTTTGTAATAAAAACTATAGTTTGCTTCCAACTTCTAAATGACGATTCTAGTATAATCTCTTTTGGATTATTTGCTGTCATTTTATTTTAGCCATAATCACCTTTTCTTCCTATTTTCCTTGTGCTATCAATGATTTTTGTTTAAAGGGTGGTGCCTTGTTGCCCGTTGTGTCTGCTTTGATTAACGTTGCAAGTTGGTAAGGTTTCCATAGGCGTTTAAGGGTGGCATGATCTAGTAATCTCCGTGCCCTATGTAAATGGCACAACAAGCTATTAGGGCTTGTCATAAGTGTTTAAGGGTGGTGTGGTCTGATAACCTCTGCACTCTTTTTACATGGCACCCCACTTTCTTTCAAAACCAGATCTCCTATCTTAAATGTCCTAGGCCTTACTCTCTTGTTGAAATATTGCTTAACCTTAAGTCTTTTCGTGTAACATCCTTGCTTCCACTATTTCCCTTTCCTCTTCCAATAGATTGAGGAATTCTTCCCTTGTTTTTTCGTTTCATGGCACTGAGAAGTAAAGTGTTCGGAAACTTGGCAGCCCTATTTCAACTAAGGGGACCGCTTCGTACCCATATGCTAGTATGAATGGGGATTCTCCCGAAAGGGTTTTCACCGAGGTTTTATATGCCCATAGCACTCCCAGCAGTTCATCTATCCACTCTCCCTTCTTCTTTATGAGCCTCTTCTTTAGGATTAAAAGCAATGCTTTCTTTGTTGCTTCTACTTGTCCGTTTGCTTACGAATGACCCAAAGAAGAGTACTTTACTTTTATCTTCAGCTTTGCACATCATTCCCTATAATGGTCTGAGTCAAACTAGCACCCATTGTTCGTGACTATGCTTTGCAAGATCCTATATCTGTAGACAATGTTCTTCCACAAAAATCTTGTCACGACCTTGCTTGTCACTGTTGCCAATGGCTCTTCCTCCACCCACTTTGTGAAATAATCCATAGCGACAATTATGAACTTCACGCCTTCTCTCCCAGGAGGGAAAGGTCCAACTAGATTTGCGCCCCACTGGCAAAGGGCCAGGGTGCGGTCATAGAGGTTAACTCTTCTGGGGGGACATGAGGCATCGGTGCATAAGTTTGGCATTTGGCGTACTTTTTAGTAAACTCCTAGGCATCCCTTAGTGCATTGGGCCAATAGTACCCGATCCTTACCGCCTTCCTGGCTAGGGCCATGATGCCAAAATGGTTCCCGCATATTCATTCGTATACTTCTGCTAGGACATACTGCGTCTCTTGTGGTGAGATGCATTGTAGTAGTGGGGGTTGAAAAGCCCCTTTTGTAAAGGATCTCATTGATGAGCATGAACCTCCCCGCCCTTCTCCTTATTCTCCTCACCTCTTTCTTTCCTTTGAGCAATTTACCTATGTCCAAATATTCGACCACATCACCAGCCCGTTCTAGAATTTTTGGGCCTAGGATGCCCATTTCAATCCCAATGGCTAGGATCTCAATGACTTTTCTTTTGACCCTCCATGGGAGAGGCACTTCTTCCATTCCTAATGTTTTGCATGCCAGTATATCCGCCACTTCTTTATCCCCTCGGGGTATTTGAGATATATTGAAATATGAGAAACGATCGCGTGCCTCCCAGACCTAGGCCAAGTTCTTCTTCAATCTCTCTCCGTTCGTGGCGTATAGACCTAGCACCTAGTTGACCACTACCTGCGAATCTGATTTTACCTCCACCTCGGCTGCTCCTATCACAGTGGCCTACGACATTTAATGGTTACTTTAAATGTTAATGTTGCCATGTAATGTCATTCTTGACCATTGGGAGCAAGTAAATGCACTCCTAAACCTCCTCCTAACCAACAGGAGGAGCCATCTATGATGAGCAACCATGGCTATCCTATCGGAGTTACCACATCTTCTTGGGGAAAACTCAAAAATTTTGCCACAAAGTTTGCCAATGCTTGCTCCTTTACTGCCTTCCTTGGCATATATTCTATATCAAACTCGCTTAGCTCGATTGATCACCCTACTAACCTTCCTGAATTGTCAGGTTTTCGTAGTGCCTTTGCCAATGGGCTCTCTGTGAGTACCTTTACTGGGTGAGCTTGGAAGTATAGGTGAAGCCTCCTGGCCGCCATCACCAACGCAAAGGTTAACATTTCCACTCGAGGGTACCTTACCTCCACCACCCTCAAAGCTCAACTTACATAATTGATGTGCTTAATTTCTATATAAGTTCTCTCATACTTTTATTCTTAATTTTACGCTAGTTTGTGTTTAATTTTCTTATTTATTAGAGTTTTTATTTATTTATTTTTATTCTTGTTTAGGAATAAATAAATTGAAGTAGTCATCAAGAGAATAGGAAACATTCAATTCTTGAAATTCCTGAAGTACCCTTCGGTAATTGGAGGATAACGTTTTCTAGACAACTCCAATAAGGGTAATTTCGGTATATACAGAAAGCCAAGAGAAAATTCTAGAACTTTGTGTTAAATCCTTGGCCAAAAATGAATAATTAGATGGCAGAAATGGTGCATCAATTCAAAATTCGCAAAACTACCGAATTCCTCAAATACCCTCAAGTATTGAGAGCATAACTTCTTGTAAAAAAAAATCCAATAAGGGCAATATCGGTGTCTACGGAAAGCAGAGATAAAACCCTCCAACGTTCATGTTTAAGAGAGGGTGGAAAACGAACATCTTAAGGGACAAAATGGTGCTTCAAGCAGGAGGTTGAAAATCTGCAGAATTGGAATTCATCAACGATAGAGATTCTTGATCTACATAGAGTTTCCTTCTTAACTCTTTAATCTTCTCTGTGTATAATTCTCATTATGAATTCTAGAATTATTATCATTTGTTTTGATTAGATTATGAAATACTTTCTATTGCTCAGGCTACAATGTAGCCTCTCTATGACAATCCTGAATCTTATTTCGTTGTGATCATAATTTTATCACTGATTTAAGATAGTTGAATGATTTGTTCTGCATTTGTTCATTTGAGAGATTATGCATGTAGTTTAACTTCGTATGATGTATGTCATGAATTGAACGAAAGACAGGAATGTGCCAACGTGATTTTTGATGCTTTTATGTAAAATATTATTAATCTTAATGTGCTCAAATGCTTTTAAATTTGCGTAGACATATCACAGGTTATCATAAGTTGAGTAATTCTAATTCTACTTGAGAGAGGGTCTTAAATAATTTGGAATATTTTGCCTTCAAATAGGATGATAATTGATTGATTGTATGGTTAAGATTTGGGATTGGATTTGTTAGGTGAGTCAGATGTCTTAGTGTTTTCTTCTTGGGTGAAATCTTCTTCTTTTCAAGTGTTTGGTCAATTCTTTAGTTGTTAATTTAATTTAATTTGTTGCCTTTTTTTTTAATTCAAAATCCACCACTCTTCTTGACTTTCAAATAACTTAGAATTAGAATAATTTCAATAGTTAATAGGTAAATAGTTCTCGTGGGTTCAACATCTTTCTTATCATTATATTACTTGGTATGAACTTGTGAAATTTCACAACAAGAGTATACAAGAAGTTGGGTGACTCCTTCTTTTACGAAGATCGCTGAAACTATGTGCAGGGAGACCACCAGATATGTGTAGAGTATGTCACCTTTCTCTAGTTGCTTTAGGACTGGCGGGTTGGCCAAGTGTTGCTTTAGCTTTTCAAAGGCTTCATCACATTCTTTATCCCAATGGAGCGTCTTGTGTTGCACTCGGAAGAAATGGAGGCATTTGTCTGTCGAGCTAGGTATGAATCTACTAAGGGGGGCTACCCTTCATGTCAACCACTGAGTGTTGCTCAAATTCCTCAACGGCTTCATGTTGAGGATGGCCTCTATTTTCTCAGGAGAGGAATCAATTCCCCTCTCAAAAAAAATAAATCCTAAGAATTTTCTTGACTCGACCCTAAAGGCATTTCCCTAGGTTCAGTTTCATCTTGTAATGGCATAGGATGCCGAACACCACTCATAAGTCGCTAAGGTGCTAGGCGGGTTCTTTGCTCTTCACTATCAGGTCATCAACATATACTTCCATGGACTTCCTAATCTACTCACTAAACATTCGATTAACCAACCATTGGTAAGTCGCTCCTACATTCTTCAACCCAAATGGCATAACCTGGTAGCAATATAATCTCTGATCTGTAATGAACGACATCTTTTCTTTGTCTGCCAGGTGCATTTGAATCTGATTGTATCTCGAATAGGTGCCCATAAAACTCAACATCTTATGTCTTGCTGTGGTACGATAACATCAATTTGTGGCAAAGGAAAACTGTCTTTTGGGCAAGCCTTATTTAAGTCGGGGAAATCCACACACATTCTCCACTTCCCGTTTGCCTTCTTCACTAGAACGACATTGGACAACCACTCCAAATAATGGGCTTCCTTGATGAATCCAGCGGCGAGCAAACATTTCACCTCTTCATTAATGGCTTCACAATTTTTTACATTGAAAGACCTTCTTTTCTAGCACACTCTCTTAAGTAAGGTATCTACACATAGCCGATGTTCAATAATACTATTGTCTATCCCAAGCATCTCCTCACGGCTTCAAGCAAAAACATCATTGTGCTCTATTAACAACTGCTTTAGAGCTTCTTTGTCCCATGGAGGGACTTGGGTCCCAATATGTGTGGTAGCACTAGGGCAGTCAGGGTATAGTGTTACTATTTCTAGTGGCTCGTTGGCTTCAGCCTGCTGCAGACTCTATTGATCTCTGACCTCCATGCTCTTCTCCAATGACACAGCGTGTTAGGGAGGTTGTTGGCACTAATACCCATTCTAGTGAAAGCCTCCCAGAGTACTATATTTGCCAAGCTTCCCTTGTCAATTAGTATTCACCTAGTCATATAATTGGCTACTATGAAAGTAACTACTAAGGCATCATTGTGTGAGTACAACACTCCTGCTCAATCTTTCTCCCTGAACAATATGGCTGCCTAAGTGTCAAATTTTAGTGCTTGGGAGCCCTGTCTGTCACATACATTTCCTTATACCTTGCCCTTCATGCATGCGCCTTCCAGCTAGATGTGGACATGCCACCCCCAGCGAACACCCCAGCTATCATCCAGATCTCCCATATGGGTGCCTTGTTTCCATCACCCTCTGGGGGCGCCTTATCCCTATTGTCCCTATGGGCATCAATTCAGTATTGCCCTCGTCGGTAAGGACTATTGCTCCTTCTGGAATCGCATCCAGACTCATGGCGCCTTTTTGGCTTTGAGCTTTCTAGAACCATCCACTCCAACTCTCCCCTTCCTGCCAGTTCGGTCACCCTCTTTTCATAGTCGTGCAGCCTTGAGTCCAATGTGACCTTGTTTGATAATGCTTGTGGTAACTAATGTCTTTCCTAGCTTGACGTTGTTCGTTGTTGTCCTTCTCATCTTCTCGTACGTTCAAATTGATGTGTATCAATTTGGGATTGTAGTTTGGCCGCCTTTCTTTTCTTCTATCCTGACGATTTGATCCAGGTTACCTGTCAACCTAGCCATTCCTATGTTCGGTCTTGTTTTCTTCTTTCCTTGGATCCGTCAACACTTGTAAGGTATCTTTAGCATTAACAAAATAATCTGCCCTATCCATAAATTCCCTCAAGGTGAAAGGGGTCTTCCTAGCCAGTTCAGCCATGAATAGACTGCGTGGCCAAATCCCACCCAGGAGAGCAGCGAGTGTAATCTTTTACTCCTGGTTATCTGTTGTTAGCCTTTCCTTGTTGAAACGGGTAAGGTAGGCCTTCAAGGTCTCATGTTCTTTTTGTTTGAACATTAGCAGATAGGTGACTGGGCGTCGACATCCCTTGTTGGGCATGAACTGTGTTAGGGACTACTTAGCCAACTCTTTGAAACTGTTTATTAACCTTGACCTGAGGGTTTCGAACCACCCCCTTGCTATCCCCTTTATGGTCAAGGGGAAAGCTCGGCAAGAAATTTCTCCAGGGAAACCTTGGAGCGTGATGTGGCCTTTAAGGTTTTCTAGATGGTCCACAGGATCCTTAGACCCATTGTACATATCTATTTGGGGTACCTTGAATTTTGGCAGGAGCGGCATGGCCATAATCTTTTTGTTGTATGGCATATCTGTAACAGCCCGCAAGAAATTCAATGGTGGAATTTCTATAGACTTTAGGAATCTCGTCAAAAACCCATAAATTTTTACGAATTGACCAATCGCACAGGTTTTAGTTTGTCAACATAGTCAGTGTTATCACTCACTATGATGACAGAATTGCGATTTTAATTATTTGAAATAGTTAGAAATGTTGGAATATGTTACGGTCTGCGCCACTAGACTCAGTTGATTATTTAGGATTTAATGGCACAATAACCCATTTTCATAATTTCGAATGAAACGACTGTTCGAAACTGTGAATTTATTTTTAGGTGCACTTCGGGGATGAGTTTCGGTAAAGAATTTTCACTGCAGGTTAATACGAATATTTAGGTTTTTTTAGTACTAAATTTATTACGCATATTTGTAGAGTGAATAGTAACCTCGATAAGCGTACTAAGTGCAGTATTTTCAAAATCACAGTGTGGAATGTCCAAATTAGGTTAGAGAAGTTTTATTTGGACATTTGGCAAGATTTTAGCCACACATAGTGAATAGTATTAGACAATTGGCACAAAGAGAAACCATTAGATGGAGTTGTTAGAATGTGTTTAAGAGTTTTAACTGAGGTTTTTTTGCAAGAATAAACCTTTTGATGATAGAGTTTAGTAGATCTAGAAACTTGAAAACTGGAAGTGACAAAACAGTTTTTATTTGGGAAAGTTTGAATATTCGAGGTTTGATCTTAATCTAAAGGCTTTGATATTTTTATATGATAATCCTAAGTCTCTTAATTTTATGTTAGGATGATATTTTGAACATATTTAGTATTATTTTGAAAGATATGATTTTTCTATGCAAAAGGATTTCAATTAGGCCTAAGATTTGATGTTCTTGCATTAGATCCATGTTTTATTGATTTTTAGCCTTGTGATTTAAAGTTTGATGGTTGGATATTCTTTAGGACACATTTTAAGACCATGTGATACTTTATTTCAAAGATCTCACCTTCTTAAGCGTTTGATCAAGAGATTTATCAAAGCTAGTTGAGGAAAAAGTTTATGTTTTTGGACTAAGTGTAAAACCAAAAACTCCAAGTTTTATTTTGTAACTTTAGTTTGATGGTTTAAAGCATTTTTGATCTGAGGATGAAGTTATGAATATGTTGGAAGTAATATTTGATTTTTTTGGAGTTCTTAGAGATGTTTTGATTAAGGGTCAAAGCTTGCGATTCAAGTGTTTGGATCTTTTTACAAAAAGTATGGGGTTGATTATTAGCTTTTTCTAAATGGATGTTTTAAGTATGGTTTTAAACTTAGGATAGGAAGATCCTTGTTGCAAAATTTTGGTTTAAGCAAGAGTTTTGAAGTTGGAAGGAATTGCAACTAAAATCAAGAGAAAATGCTTATGGATGTTTCGGCTATAGTATATTTTTCATAGTTGTGATTTGTTTTAAATTTTTCTGAGTTGATATTTGAGTTTGGGACAAAATTTATATGAGAATGTAAATTTTGAAAACTTTTGGAGTTAGGATGTGAAATCCTCAAGTTATGGGTAAAATTGTCATTTTTCCACATGTAGAGGGTAAAATGGTAATTTTACTCTAAGTTAGCTTTTTCTCATATTTCTAATTGTTAGTAATTAAATTTCTAATTTTTAGAATACCCTCTTACAATTTCTCATATTTCGTTCTTTATTCTCGAATAACGTGACGATCGAGGTAAATTAGCTTCTAACTTACTATCAGTTTATTGTGTATGTATGATAGGTAAGGGAACTACAATTTATGTATGTATGTTATCATATATGTCATGTCATGCCATGTCATTACATGTTTATCTGTTACGCATGATTTATTCTGTCATGAATATTTATCTATTACACAATCTATTCTGTTATGTATTGCTATAAGTATGTCAAGTTAAGTATGTCATATGTTACATGTATTTCATATCATGTAATATTTACTATTGCAAGTATGTTATGTTAAGTATGATATATGTTACATGTTTGGTCATGTTATAAAATGTTTCCATCTCAAATAAGTTATGTCTTTCGAGTTAAGTTTAAATCAGTTATGTCTAGCATACTCATGATGTAATCATTATGATTGTCCAAGCAATTCCAGCGTAATCATTTTGACGAAATCATTTTGATTGTCAGAATGCCGTTCAAGTTCAATTATGCAGATACTCCTAGCGTAATCATTTTGACTGTTAGGATATTTTATTTAAAATACTCATGATAGAATCATTTTGATTGTCAGAGTATTATTAGGTACTCTTGGTGTAATCATTCTGATTGCTAGGGTACGTGTTTTAAAATACTCATGATGGAATCATTCTGATTGTCAGAGTATTACTAGGTACTTCTGGTGTAATCATTCTGATTGCTAGGGTACGTGTTTTAAAATACTTGTGATGTAATCATTCTGATTGTCAGAGTATTACGAGGTACTCCTTGTGTAATCATTCTGATTGCTAGCGTACGTGCTTTAAAATACTCGTGATGTAATCATTTTGATTGTCAGAGTATTTCTGATGAAATATGTTGGCGTGAATCATTCTAATTGTTCAATTTTCCTGACGAAACGACTGGCAGAATTATTTTGATTGTCAGAATTCAAGTCCAAGTTCAAGTTAAGTAAAGAAGCAAGATTCTAAATTTATGTTAAGTCAAGTTTCAGATCAAGTGCATGTTAAGTCAAGTTTTAGATCAAGCTCATGTTCATGTTATGTTATATTCATGTTCATGTTAAATTTCAAGTTCATGTTCATATCATGCTATGTTCATGTTTATGTTATGTTCAAGTTCACGTTCATGTCATGTTATGTTCACGTACATATTATGTTCAAATTCAAGTTCATGTTATGTTATATTCACGTTCACATTAAATCTTAAGTTCACGTTTATGTCATGTTATGCTCAGGTTTATGTTAAGTTCATGTTCATGTTTATATTATGTATGTTCATGTTCATGCTATGTTTCAAGTCGATGCTATGTTTCAAGTTTACATTCATGTCATGTTGCTAGTCCATGTTATGTTTTAAGTTCAAGTTCATGTCATGTCAAGTAAAATTCAGTTTATATTTCAGTTTAGGTTATGTCTGCTATATGTCAAGTTACATTATGCTTATTTACAACTTTAATTATGCATTCATGCTTTTGCTGTCATGCATGCATCACTAACCAGTGTGGGAGTTTCCTGTTAACTTACTGAGATTTGTAATCAAATCTCAGTGTGGTAGTTCCAACTACCATTTCTCCTAAATGGTAGATCTTGTTACAGGACCAGAAGAAGAATCGGAATCTGACCAATTGAACACGGTCGACTAAGCTACGGTGCGACGTCAATGATGGCATAGTATTTAACTTGGGTTACTACTTATACTTATGGAGTTGTATTTTCAGTACTCTTTTGATCACAACTATTTTGGCTAGTGTTGTGATCATGGCTATTTAGTACGCCTTTCTGTATGAAGTATGTTTCAAGTATTTGGGATATTTTTAGTTTGGTGCATACTATTGCTAAAGAAAAACATTATCCGCTATGAATATTGCATAATGCTAGATGTATGTTAGAAACATTGCATCTTATATATCATGAACAGGGGTAGGTAACTTTGTATTGCATGTCCCGACGCTTCAAATGTCCTTTAGATCCCAAGCGGAATCTGGGGGCGTCAAAGGATCGGTTTGGTTTAACAAGCATTCTATCCAACAAGACTCTCCCATTTTCTTTGCCATCTCTTCATATTTTCCTGCTAGACTCTGCAGCTCGTCTTGCATCTTTTTCTTCTCTACCTCTCCTAGGCCTGGTTCCCCACTATAATGTGCTTCCCCTTCACCTTTCTCATTGTGGTTGGGTCATTAAGTTATATGTTCTTTCATCGTAAGTCATCGTTTTCTTTCTTCAAAGCCTCCATGGCATCTAATGCCTTCTTCAACTTTTCCTCTGCTCCTACTAGTTGCACTTCCATCACTATTGGTAATGTATCCATTTCACGGTTAGCTAAGAAACAGGTTACGATCGGCATGTAAGAACCACACTGATATCTAATGAATAACTGGACTCAAGAATCCCACAGATGACGCCATTGTAATGGACATGTCTCACCACCCAAACGTAATAGTCCACCTGCAAAATGTGAGAGAATGTCGACATTGTACGCCTACAACCACTCTGATGCTTAAGTCAGTAAAGAGTAACAAAAAACTAATCAAGAATTCAAATTAACTCTATATTTGGGGTTACCTAGTATATATAGGCATTAGGTTGAGTTAGATCAACACTATAGTTAGATCATGCTCACAGGTACCTATCTCACATGATATTTATCAGCTTAGAGTATTCCTAAATAACTGGGGTAATCATAAACGCTAATGGAATTCTTATCCTTCCATGAAAGGCATAACATAAAGCCCTGCTGGGCCTAGACTCTCCAGCTTGGGCCGTGTGACTGAGACCATTCCTTGTTGGGTTGAAAACACTAAATAGACCGTCCAACATCTTAATTCATTTTATCTAATAACTATAATTTTTTTAAAATTTTCACATAATAAACAATTTATTTTTTTTAAATTCTAAAACAATAATAATATTAAAAAATAATATTATAATAATATTTTATTTAATTTTTAACTTTTACCTCATTCCATCTCATCTTAAATTACTATTCAAACCTAACCTAAGTTTCGTAACAGAGCCATTAATGGTAGCGGGATTCTTAGTTAATGACGTTGGAATAAATGATTTTCTCATTCAGTTAGAGTGTTGTCATAAATAAAATAAAATTTTTACCTACCTAGGATGTCGGCGTTTATAAGCAATTTTAATATTTTACGCGGTTGTAGGATCCTTATACCGAATATTAATGGTATTGGGATTCTAAGTTAATGATGTCGGCGTTAATTTATAAGCAATTTTAATATTTTCTGTACGTGATCAGAGGCTAACGTTATCAAGTTATCTATATTTTAAAAATACTTGATAAATCTTTTGGGGTTGGTCTCTTCTTAGCATCAGGTGGTATCTATGTAAATGTAATCTACCATAGACTCAACCATTGTTTAGCTTAAAAAGTTATCGGTGTTTTGATTTCTTTCTAATGATTATAAGAGTAGTGTTAATGTATTTACATCATGACACCCGGACTTTTAAATAGCAGAACTTCTTATTTTAACTATATATGTGGTGTGTTGGTATATATAGATTATTCAATATTTCATTTAGGGTTGATCTAAAAGTTTTGAAACTATAAGATACTAATTTGATTAAATATTTAACCATCAAAATCATAACATTTCACAACGCTTTCAAATCTACCATCCAAGATTATGGTATTTTGGTTAATGATGCTCGAAGTATGTTAATGACCTGGCCTCAATGGCAAGTTGCTTTTGTTCATCGAGAGGCCAACTATGCTGCTCACCAGTTAGCAAAGTCAGCTCTGGATTAAGAAAATGAGCAAATCTGGATTGAAGATGGTCCAATGCAGGTTATGTCGACTATACAGTTAGAACAGTCTATGTAATGTTGACAGTGTTTTATCTGTCTTTGCATCTTTACATCAATATACGGTTATTTTGATTCAAAAGAAAAAAAAAAAAAAAAAAAGGTGGCGCGCGCACTCTATAGACACCAACTTAACATTATGCTCATACATATATAATCAAGGCATTTTAGTTTAGCCTACAGTTCACCCCTTCCTTGACTAAACTCTTGACATAGTTCTTGTTCTAATACTAATTGTTAAAAACCCAACTATTGATCCAAACGCTATAAGAATTTAGAATACTAATTCAGTTAAAATTTTAACCATAAGAATCATAATACTCTAATGAAGAGTCAATTTGAAGTTCTAAGATACAAGCATGCAATTATCTCAATGCGTCGTAAAAATGGATATTTATATAAACAGTTTTAATGAAAGTAGATTTTGTGAAATAACAAGAGTTTCACCGTGAAATAATCAGTAACTTTTGATAGGGAGTGTCTTCCTCAGCATCAGGTGGTAAATACGCTACAAATTCCAACGAGGTGTAATTTTTTAGCAAGCGCTAGCCAGCTTGCAGACTAATAATAATTTCTTCATGAAAAAGTAGCAACCAATTCATGTATGAAATTTGGGGTACCTATGATCCTAATCATTATTATTAAGCCATAAAATTTGACTTTTCTTAATGCTAATTAAATTATAGATAACTAACTAGTTTCTAGAAAAGCAAGTGCCATTAGGTAATAGGTACTTAATTAGGATTTGTGGACCGCTACCTTCGTCTTTAATAGTACAGTAGGAATTATTAATGATGTATTGTACGTTTATAAGGATCCTAACTAAGATATCTACGATGTAAACAACAAGGTAAGTAGGAAGTCTAAAAAGTAGGCCACCATTAGTGGATCATCTGTTGAAGTAGAGTACAAAGCCCTTGCAACTACAACTTGTGAAATACAATGGTTAATCTATGCACTACAAGACTTGCAGATTGATCACTCTCAACCAACACTCTTGTATACAGATAGCAAATCCGCTATGTCCATTGCCACAAACCCAGTACAGCATGAGAGAACCAAGCACATAAAAATTGATTACCATTTATTTCGAGAGAAGTTGCAGGAAAACCTCATCAAGTTGTTTTTTATTTCCTCTCAGCTACAGTTGGCAGATATACTCACAAAGCCACTTGGATCATTGTCTTTTCACCATACTCTTCACAGGATGAACATTCTCAACATTCATGTTCATCTTGAGGGGGGTGTTGGAGTATTGCATCACATATAGATAATATGGAATTAAAATCCAAAGTAGAAAAGGCTAAGGCTAAAATAGAGAATACAATGTAATAAGTTAATTTTGTTAGTTTACATTTTCAATATAAATATGATGTAATAGTAGACTTGGAACTTCACTTCTTTTCATTTTCTCTTCAATACAATTCAGAATTCATTTTCATTTCCTTTGTTTTCAAGCTCTCTTCTCATTTCATCGAGTTCTTGATAGTAATATATAGTTATATTTACACAATTTGTAAGATATAAATATATATATTTTTATGTTTATATATATATAATATATTCTATATTTAACTATATATTTATAATATAGTATATATAATACAGTAATTGTATATGTATATATATATTATAGTGGTCTAAGTTCAAACATAAAACTATGCATTCGAACAAAGCAACCATGTGTTGGACTGTGTCAAGGTAATGTTCAAACTTTCTTGGAAATTGGCAAGAGTTTTTTGCACTTGATTGGAATTGACTCGAATGATATTGTTTGTGAATATGTATTGAATATGTTGTGGTTTTGTGAATATTTATTGAATATGTTGGAAATATGTGAATATTTATTAAATATGTTGTGGTTTTGTGAATATATTGTGAATTTGTGTGTGACTATTTATTAGATATGTTGGAAATATGTAAATATATTGTGAATATGTCTGTGAATATTTATTGATCGAATATGTTGGAAATATGTGAATGTATTGTAAATTTATTTGTGAAGTTTTATTGAATATGTTGGAAATAGTATATAGTATATTGTGAATTTGTTTGTGACTATTTGTTGGATATGTTGTGGTTTTGTGAATATATTGTGAATTTGATTGTTAAGTTTTATTGAATATGTTGTAAATATGAGAATAAATTGTGAATTTGTTTGTGAACGTTTATTGAATATGTTGGAAATATTGAAAGTTTATGTGAAAATGTTGTGAATTTGTTGTCATTTGGTCACGATATGTTGGGAACATTTTGATTTGTGATTATTGTGCATATATGTTATTTTGTTATTTTTTATTATATTGTCATTTGTGATTATTATATATATAGGACATAGAATTAGGAGATAGAAAATATAGGAGAAGCAAAGAATCCATATATAAATTCTATATATGTACTAGATTAACAAAATACAAATATAGAATAAATTTGTATTATTATTTTTCTCGAAAGAAGAATAACCTCTTCATTGATCAATAATCCTCAAATGAGAGAAACAATACAAGAAGGACTGCTCTCTAACTCAACTGTCTCTTCAGAATTACTTAGAGCACTTTTTGATAGTGCATCTACTACAATGTTTGCCCCCTTCTTAAGACTAAAACGATGTTGTTTGGTTTAATGTGTATTTAGTGACGTTTTGGTCATTTTTTGTGATGGTTTTCTCTATCACAAAATACAAATTGTGTTGTAGTGGTGAGAATTAGTGGAGTTATATGGTTAAAGAGCAAGTTACTTTATTTCTCAAAATTTATCATGGATTGCATTAATTAGGAGGATTTATGGGGTTTAAGATAGCTCCCTAGGATCCATGGCACCGGCTTTGGGAGTTCTACCTTCCCTCCCCATAGGGAGGGGCATGTAGCTACCAAACTCTACTCTTTCTCTTTATATACCAATTGGAAGCAAACAAGTAGTACCCCATAAGAGAGTGAGCAAATGGAACTCACAACTATGGAGGCAATGATACAAGGTGAAGCAAAGCTTTGGGGAAACATATTTGCCTTTACGGACTCCATGGCACTGAGATGTGTGTTGGAACTCGGCATTGTTGACATCATACACTCCCATGGTGGCCCAATCACTCTATCCCAAATAGCTGCTGGCATAGACTCTCCCTCTCTAAACATTGACAACCTCGCACGGTTAATGAGATTGCTAGTGCGCAAAGATATCTTCACCACTCATCATCAGCCCTCAGACTGTGGGGAGATAACTCTCTATGGGTTGACACCTCACACATCAAGATGGCTCATGCGAGGCTCTGAATTTAGCCTGGTTCCATTCATACTGATGCAAAGCCATCCAGAGTTAATGACTTCATGGCTTTGCCTTAGCCAATGTGTCAAGGAAGGTGGCACTGCTTTTAGCAAGGTCCATGGTTGTGAGGTCAGAGACTTTGCCCACAAAAACCCTAAATTCAATAAAATGTTCAACGATGCAATGGCATGCACGGCCAAGCTCGTGGCAGAGCGCATCTTATGGGGATACAGAGATGGGTTTAGTTCCATTAATGGCTCGTTGGTGGATGTAGGAGGTGGGACTGGTGAGATGGTGGCTAAGATTGTGAAAGCACACCCACACATCAAAGCCATCAACTTTGATCTACCTCATGTTATCACAACGGCACCAATGCAGCTAGGGGTCTCCCATATTGAGGGTAACATGTTTGAGGCCATTCCCAATGCTGATGCAATTCTATTAAAGGTTATTAATCGACCCAATCGTCAATTTCAGATCAATTTATCAATGTTTGAGTAGATTCACAAATATTAGTCTCATTCATTCATTTGCTAGCTTAACATGTTAGATGACATTTCAACCATTTGTTTGATTAGATGTAAGCCAAATATATATGCCATGTCTATATTTTTACCTCAGAAGTTTGACTTGATTCCAAAGAATGTACTCTTATTTAAAAATAAATAAATCTCTATTCTTCCACTAGGACCCTAAAAAATGAAAATCTAGCTAGAGATTTTACTTATGTGGGAACCAAATTGTTAATTCATATACAAAACCTCTTCATGTAGTTTTAAGAAAAAATATAGAAGATTTTTTACTTTCGTTCTTAACAAAATTATCCTATATATACATATGTAGCATGAAATTAATTTTTATATCTTGCAAACAGAGTACTGCAGGGTGAAACAGTCCACAATCCTGGAAAGAATGAAAAATAATAATAATTTGAATATAAATACATTCTTGCCTTATTGTATTAACACTACATGATTAATTTGCCAAGAGTTTCCATGTCGATGCTTTTATCAGTAGCTTTCATATATACCATTATATACACACCCATATAGACTACATACACGCAACGTCGACCCATGTGACTTTTTTCATTTCTTCATGTAGCGAGTATTGCACGGTTTTAGCGATGAAGATTGTATCAAGATCTTGAAAAACTGTGCAAAGGCAATACCAAAGAAGACTGGGAAGGTTATTATTGTGGAACATGTTCTAGAGCCCAACGGAAATGGACCATTTGATGAGACAGGCTTAGTATTCGATTTGATAATGATGCTTTTCGCCCCGAGTGGAAAGGAGAGGACTGAGCTGGATTGGAAGAAATTGCTCAAAGAAGGAGGCTTTCCCCACCACAAGATCATCAAGATTCATGCTTTTCCATCAATTATAGAGGCCCACCCAGCATGAAATTAATAGAGAATTAGTAAAGTCTCTGAATTTATATGATATGGCTAGCTATTGCAGCAATGAATAAAAACAAAGAAATAAAGAGTTTTGAGTTTTTAAGATTTCATAGTTAACCCAACTAATTGCAGCTCCTTTAAATTCTTTTTGCTGCTTTCAAGTTTTTATAATAGTCAATTTTTGTCGTACAGTACTACAGCAAAAAATATTTTTTAGAACAAAAATTTTCATCCCAAAAAGTAACATTTTCGTTGTGACGTCCCCAAATCTCCAAGCACGGACACGGGAAAATCGAGACATCTGGATGATGACATCACAGATCATCACCATATTGACGAGTGCCAAGTGTGTATATAAGCAACAAATGTGCACGAGAAACATGTAGCAGAAAGCAAAGTCATAAACTAAGTACCAGAATTTTTCTTGTTTGAATACAAAGCTGTTCAAAACATACATAAATAAATATTACAAAACACAAATATTGTTCAAAACCAAGAACAAGATATTAACTTCAAACTCAGAACTCCGGCAGAGCCGCATCCTCGGGCTCAGCCTCCTCCTCCTCCTCGAACTTTGCACCAAAATCTACGGTACCAAAAATGGTGCCGCAGGTAAGTAAAATCCAAACACCACAAGATAAAAATATATTAACTCAAACAACATGCATGAAAGAATGCAATGCACATATCCCATAAAACCATCATTTTTCTACGCATGCCAAAAAAATCTCATTTGGCCCAAAAACATAACCTTTCCAAATATCACACCAAAAGTCACATTTGGCCCATATCCAACTCAAACCATTAACCAATTAATCCGTATGCACCATGACCTCCCCTAGGGGTCATCCGCACACCCTAGCTCCTGTGCCACACCGCAGATAACGGCCACGCGTGTGACACCTAAACAAGCGATGCCCAGTCCCGTGCCCGGCGTGTTCGTAGCCAAGCATCCCCTAGCCCCCACTCCCGTCGTCGCCCAGCGACAACTCAAGGTTGACTCACTAAAAAATGAGTAGCACTAATGCTATCCCAAGTGCAGGAGGATGTCATGTAATAATTAGGAATAAATTCCTAGATCATCTCCTCAGGGAAAGTTACTTAAAATTAAATTCGTTGAAAAATGTGAAAAACTTCACAAAGAGAAAACAAGAGGATGATATGTGCAATGGATGGAAGAGATTACTAGTCATAGACTAGATTCATTTTTTTAGATTTTTTGATTGTCGGATTGGAATGTAAAGGACTAATAGATTAAACTCAGAAATTAATAAAACTAAATTAAGAATTAAACTAAATTAGAAAGTAATTGACAAAACATGCACTGAAAATTGAAAATGCATAAAACCAAGATTCTAGAATTCGTCTTTGTATTTAAATCACAAATTCTCAAAATAACACATAACAATTGTAATCACTATTAAATGAAAGCTTAAAGAAACAATAAAAATAAATAACATGAAATAAGTAAACAACAAATAAATTACCCAACTAAAACAAAAACAAAAGCTCTCTCCTTCACTTTCTAAAAAAATATAATTCAAACCAACTAAATCTCCTCTAGAAAAATAAATCTAAACCGACTTACTTCACTTTACGAATGAAAAGCTCAATTCCCTCTACTCCCATGTATTATGTTTCAGAAAAATCAAAAACAAAAACAAAAGCTTACAACCAAACCTTTCTTGCAATAAATTAAGGTAACAAACTTAATGAGAACTCCTAGAACAATTCTTTTGTTGTATGGAACCAACTAGCATATTTAATTAAAACTTCTAAAATAATTCTCATAAAACCAACTAGCATATTTAATTAAAACTTCTAAAACAATTCTTTTGTTGCATGAAACAAACTAGTAATGAAACAAACTAGCACACTTAATAGAAATTAAGGTATTACACTTAATGAAATAAAATTCTAGAACAATTCTTATACAAAAAATTCTAAAACAACAAAGCATTGAAGCCAAAAGGAAAAACAAAACTGCCGAACACAAGAAAGACTCAATTATTTAAAGAACATAACAAAGCACAAAATTGTTCTTGTAAGTTGTTTTTTTTTTCTCCTTCGGATTGCACCCCTTTTATAGCTGAACAACTCCACTAGTTGCCTCTCACATTTACACTTCACTTGCATTCACACTCAATCTTGCATTCACATTCAATCTTGCATTCACACCTCACTTGAAGAATAATTCCAGCCGACTCTTACATTCACATTCAATCTTGCATTCACACTCTTTATTCAATCGGTTTCTCAATTCAAACCAAGCAACCAAGTCCAACACGGTATGTATACCTCCAGAAAATTCCCTCTAATCCCACGTCTCTCTCACCATCCATTGCTTTATACAAGTCAAGCACGGCTCTCTTTCCTCTAATCATGCATCGACTTTGCTCTTCACTCCTTTTTCTCAATTAATTCCAGCACAACACTCACATGCACCGAATTTGCTTTCTTTCCTTTTTTATTTTTCAGTTTCAGCACAACACATTAAGTACCCACCGACTTCTCTCAATTAATTCTAGCACATCACTCACATGCACCGAATTTGCTTTCTTTCCTTTTTTATTTTTCAGTTTCAGCACAACACATTAAGCACCCACCGACTTCTCTCAATTAATTCCAGCACATCACACTTCAGCTCAAGCAAATCATGCACCAAACACCAATCACGACATCTCTCCTTTCACACCTTTATTCTACCGTCCAGCCACACACACACACACACACATATATATATATATAGATGGTTGAATTCGGTGCTTCTCCATTCCATCCAGCAATATATATATATCAAGTCGGTGCCAAACTCCCCCAACTACAATTCACTCTAGCCGACTTCTCTTATTTCTTCTCACACCTTTTCAATTTCTGCCGTCCAGCCACACACACACTTTAATTCCAGCACAACATTCACATGCCTCTCTCTATTCTCTTCTCATTGCCGTAAACATTGACCCAACTTGCATGTATTGTCTTGCTTTCCATTTTCCCTTTTCGGTGGTGTTAATTTTTTACTACATCACATGCAGCTCTCTATCTTCCTTCTCCAACAGTTCTTGTCCAATTCAGTGGAAAGGCAGCAGCCTTTGATGTGCTTCTTCAATGTATAATTTCGGTGGACAGCAGCCTTCTTCTTTAATGTATAATTTCAGTGGACAGCAGCCTTCTTCTTTAATGTATAATTTCGGTGGACAGCAGCCTTCAATCACATTTCAGCTCCTTCTTCCAACCTGCCAAGTTGTTGCCATGTGAGGTTATTGTCATGTGAATGGATTAAATTCATGTGATATGCAACCAATTGGAAGACAAAAGAGGTATTTTTCCGTGGGTTGGAAAGGAGTTGGTGGATTTATTTGAGTGTGAATGGAAGAGGTGGTGGATGATTGATGAGAGTGACTTGTGTTGAGTTGGTGGGATGAAGTGCATACGGCACTCTTCAATCTAGAGGTGGTCAACAATTCAATATATCTTTCCATGTCATGTGTATAAGACCTACAAGCCAAAATTCATTGTTTTGAGTCATGCATGCGTTAATGACTTCCAATCTATTCAAAAAGTTTAACATATGGATCACACACAAAATTTATCTCATACCAAGCTTTCTAAATAAGATAAAATATGCATATGAATAAACATTATCCAATTAAATCTCAAGTTAAGCATAAACTCATGCTATTAATCAATTTAAATCACAACTTGCATTTATTCTTATTAACCATTTTTCCATTTAAAACCAATAATAATGTCATGATGAATTTAAAATACATTGGTTTTAAATAGCTAAAATATGCAATATTTCAGTTCAATCAACGTCACTAAGTATATTATGCTCCCAAGTGACCAGAGGAGCTCCACCGAAATAATAACCCCTCCCGGCTTGGACCCGTGAGACACACGCATCCGAAAATTCATTTACACGAATAAAACAGGATTTTCCCATTTTAAATAAAATGCACATGCATGCACCATGTAAATGAAATCTCAAGGCATAAAACAACCAACCAACCATAAACAGCCAAACCAAACAGCTCCATCCTCAATCCATCTGACCCCCGAACTCTTCGGACTCAGTCCGGAATCAGCAAACCAACAACAAATAATTTATTGTATGAGCAAAAATATTTAAATCTAAAAGTAGGGTTTGGAAAATACTTACAGCGCTATACGGTATTTTTCAAAAGCTCAAGGCGTTGCAAACGATAGAGGAAAAACAACGTAACAGTGTAATTTACATTGTTGTCGTGTGTAATAAATTACCCACTTTTGAACGGGGACAAACTAAGACAAGAAATTGATAGAGAAAGGTCTTGAGATATTTATGAAGCTAAGGGAAACGAGTTTTGGCCGTGGGTGATGGTGGAAATGGTAGTGGAAAGCTAAAAAGGGGCTGAACGGAGTTGAGCTTGTGGGAGCTGCTCCGGCAACAGATCGGGGCCAAAATTAGGTGGGTTAGGTTGGCAAGAGGTAGAGGAACAAGCTGTGAAGAGATGGTGGCCAGAGGTGGTGCGACAAAGCCGAAATCGGTGAAAATCCGTGTGGCTTGGAGGAGCTCGTGGTGGCTAACGGTGGCACAGATGGAGGTGAAACTTGGTGGGGATGTTCACCGGCGAGAGAGGAAGAAAACTGGATGGGTAGTGTAGGCCACGCCATCGGTGAGCTGCAGTTCTGGGCTGCGAAAGCAACTGACAACAGGGGAGAAAAATAGGGTAGGTGTCGTGACTTCCAGGGGATCGTGGTGGCTAATGGCTAGTCCGATGGCTCTGAAAATTGGTGGGGATGATCTCTAGTGGGAGGGGAAGAGAATGGTGGGGGTGGTGTACTACACGGCAGCCGAACGGCGGCGCACCGGGCGGTCGAAGGGGCGGCTACAGTAAGGAGAAAAGAGAAGAGCCAGCTCGCGGGAGAGAGAAAACGGGGAGGAAAGAAGAAGAAAAAGAAAGAAAAGAAGGAAAAGAAGAAGAAGAAAAGGAAAAAGGGAAAAAGAGAAAAGAGAAAAGAAAAGAAATGAGGTCCAATCTTCACTCCGGAAAGTAAAAACAGATCCGCCGAAAACAATTTTAAAAACCGTAAAACGACTAAATAAATTAAACACAACATGAAATAAATAAAAAAACTAATTTACATACATTACTTTAAAATAAATAAACCAATATATTAATTAAATTAAAAACAACCCTTCAGTGAAAATACACTTAAAAGCAGGTCATCACATCCTCCCTCCCTTAAAAATAAATTTCGTCCTCGAAATTTGCAAGATCAAACACCAACTTGAAACAAGCCACATAATTCCACATAAAACCACCCATGACCAAGATTAAGAACATACCGTCATTACTCAAACAAGTAGGGGTACTGCTCCCTCATGTCAACTACTCTCTCCCAAGAGAAGTCTTGAGCTAACGGATCTCCCCATGCCACCTTAACCAAAGGTATCATCTTGGACCTCAACTGTTGCTCTTTCCAATCCATGATCCACGATAGAACAACCTCCTAAGTAAGGTCTGGCTGCAACTGTATACTCTCTGGGTCGACAAAGCGCGGCTCTTGTTGTCCAAAGATCTTCTTTAAGGATGATACGTGGAAGACATCATGAATATCTCCAAAATATTTTGGCAAAGCAACTCTATAGGCAACGGACCCTACCTTCTCCAGAATCTGAAAAGAGCCGACATACCTCGGATCGAGCTTCCTCTTTTTACCAAAACGCTTAACTCCTCTCATGGGAGAGACTTTGAGATAAACCCAATCACCTTCTTCAAAAGATAACTCTCTCTTCCTAGTATCAGCGTATCTTTTCTAGCGACTCTGAGCTTCCGCCATTTTATCCCTGATGATCCAAACTTGGCTTTGCATCTCTTGAATTATTTCAGGTCCAACTATCTTACTCTCCCCGACTTCATCTCAACACAAAGGCGATCTGCACTTCCTCCCATGGAGAGCTTCATAAGGAGCCATCTGAATGGTCGCATGAAAGCTGTTATTATATGCAAACTCTATGAGTGGCAAGTGATTTTTCCAACTCCCTTGAAATTCCATGACACATGCCCGCAACATGTCTTCAAGGGTCTGAATGGTGCGTTCCGATTGGCCGTCCGTCTGCGGGTGATATGCAGTACTAAACTTCAACTTAGTATCCAATGCTGCCTGCAAACTCTTCCAAAACTGAGACATGAACCTTGGGTCTCGATCCGACACTATACTCTCCCTAAACCATATAACTCATATAAGTGCAAGCATAAAACTCATATAAATGGACTCTCCCTAAACCAAACACATAAACCCATGAAATCCAAATACACAAGGAAATCAAAGCACACCAAAAATCAAATCCAACATAAAATTAAATTAAATCCATACCTGTAATTACTCCAGCATCATAGGTCGCTGGTGCCTCATCATCAACATCTCCGGATGTGACAGCATAAACCCGGGCTTGCACTGTTTGCCTTGGATTTGTTCTTTCACCGGGTTTACCTCCACGACTTCTTTGAACTCTGACAGGGCAGTCACGAGCAATATGTCCCACTTGGCCGCATCAGTAACACTGGGGTCCACCACTCAGCCGACACTCACCCTCATGAGCTCTATTACAAATTCCACAAATTGGCACCCGTCCTCCCATATGAACACCCGAGGCAGCTTGCGGTCGAGTCTCGATCTGTTGAAAAAATTTCTGAGGTGAACCAGAGCTACTTCATTCACCAGAAAAACTTCGCCTCTTATGTCCGGGAGGGGAGCCCATACTCAAGTTATTCTCTCGCTCCACAAGAGTGGCCACATCCACTAAATCCTGAAAAGTGGATATTCGGTGGCTGACCACCATACGGCGTATATCAGGACGTAGACCCTCCTGGAAATGCTCGGCTCGCATTTCCTCTGTGGCGATGAGGTGGGGACCAAATCTCCCAAGTTCTATAAATCTCCGGGCGTACTGTTCCAAGGTCATGCTCCCTTGGACCAAGCTTGAGAACTCTCTTGCCTTTTGCCGCCTTACAGAACCGGGAAAGAAGCGATCATTAAACTCTTTCTTGAAGCGCTGCCAGGTCACAGTGGCGAAAGACCCCAGTTCTGATTCCAGCATTACTCTTTTGGTATCCCACCACTCAGAAGCGGTGCCTTGCAACAGATAGTTGGCATAGAGTACTTGTTGCGCCTCACGAGTTTCACGTTGGTATTTTAAACCTTGAAACTATGTTTTAAGTTTAGCATATGACTTTTCAATGAAGCCCAGTGTTTTAAATTTTTTGAAATATTTTAAAAGTCCAAAATTATTTAAAATGGGGTACTTTTACTGTTTTTGTGTGTGGCCAACCGCTCTTTTCTCTCGATTGGTCACAAGTCTTATACACGTGTTTCAAATATTGAAGTGGTCTTTATGAAGCTAGCGAGTGATTTTAAATGGAGCCCGGTGTTTCAAAATCTTCAAAATAATTAAATGTCCAAACTTATTTTAAAGATGGATATTTTTAGTTTATTGAACCAAGCCTAATTTTAAAGTTAGCCTCTTTATATTGTGCAGCCCCAAAAATAATATAGTTAGAAAATAATTTTATTTAAATGATTTTATTTCATTAAGAATATTATGTGATATTTAATATTTTATTTTATGTTAAAAACTCTATTGTTGAGATGTATATTTAATATTCGTAGCACCTACAAATAACTGTGGTGTAATGTGTAAGTTAAGGTACTCACACCTAGTGTAGATATCTGTGATGTAATGGGGTATTGGCTAGGGCACACTACTCAAGGGGACTTGTGTAGTATTAACAGTTCATGTTTAATTAAGCAGTTGGTATGGGAATAAGATTCCAAGTTCATTTTCAGTTTTAAGTTATATTCAGTTTCAATTCATGTCATGTTTATTCAAGTTCAGTTCAAATCACATCAGTTACAGTTCATGTTCAATTGCAATCCATTGTTAGTTGAGGTCAGGTCATGTGAATTGCCAAGTCATGTCATGTTTACGCATGTTCAAGTTAACATTCAGGTTTTTACTATCATGCATGCATCTATACACTGCTATTTCAATTTAATTATTAACTTGCTAAGATTTGGTAGCCACAACTACCATTCCCCCTGAAATGATAGATCATGAAGCAACAATGCTAAGCTCATTACTTCAATACTCTGTTTTACCAAAAGTATTTTGGCTTCCTTGGCTTAGTTCTTATAGATAAAAAGCCTTCATGTTAAACTCCCACTCATTGTCACTTCGAAAGATTTTTATTTTGGTCTCAAATTGAGTTTCTATCATAGCATAGAAACTCTGAAGATTAGTAATGGCATCATATTTTAATTTCAGCATATAGGTCCAAGTACACCTACTAAAATCATCCACAATAGTCAAGAAGTATTTTGATCCGTCACCGCCAATCACATTGCAAGGACCCCAAATGTCACAATGTAACAATTCAAAACACTTTTCTATTTTGTGCATGCTTATGGGGAATGGTACTTTATGCAGTTCGGAAAGAGAACATATGGAGCAAACATTTTCACTAGGATTTTTGGAAAAATGAACTACACGATCTATATTAGAAACTGAGTAAGAAGAATGTCCTAGTTCATAGTGCCAAACATCAAAGTTTTGTTCATTGTTGGTGACTGAAGCAGAAACTAAAGTTCAAGAAAGTGGACTCATTTTGCTCAAGGCATCTGATAAGGCTAAGGAAGAGACCTCCCCTTGCAACATGTGGTACAGCCCTTGCCTCACTTCACCCATTCCGATCGTTCTCCAAACTGAAAGGCCCTATATGTAGCATAAATGTGGGAAGAAAATCAAACAACAGTTAAGAGTTTGAGTTAATGTTTTGGCAGAAATTATGTTGAAAGTGAAGCTAGGAACACAAAGAACATCATGAAGAGTTAGAGAATTTGTAACATTTACTAACCCTATATGAGTGACAATTGAAACGTCACCATTAGGTAAAGCATCAAAAAAAGGAGTTTGTGATTGAATTGAGGAGAACAATGAGGGAGAACAGATCATATGATCTATTGCTCCTCTATGAATGATCCAAGGCACATTCAATTTATTTGAAGACTTGGAGTTAAAAACAGATAAACATAACGATGTACCAGAAATTTGATGAACATTTCCATCAAAAGATGAAGAAGCAAAAATGCTTTGCACATTGTTGGCGAGGGACTCAAGTGTGAGGGACTTGCTGCTGGTTTGAGCAAAACCAGAAGTTGTGAATATTGTTCTTTGCTTAAGGACACGTGAGACTTGTCATTTTCCAAATCATTTGTAGTAGTTGGAGATGTAGTGAATTGTTTTGTTGAAGGTCTATTCCTCCCATCAAACTTGTGAGTTGATGGATATCCATGTAGCTTAAAGCATCTTTCTATAGAGTGTCCTGTTATTTTGCCAAAAAAAAAAAAAAATAGTATCGATCCCTCTTTTGTGTTCGTTGTAGTTACCTTGAGTAAACAGTACTATAGAGTCATGAACAGGTCCCTCAGTAGATATTTTCCTCCTTTCTCTTCTTGTTGTATTAAGGAATAAACCTCATTAAGATTAGGGAAGAGTTTAATTAAGAGGAATTGAGTTTTGATTCCTTCATAAGACTCATTCAAACCTATTAAGAATTTCATCACCCAATCCCTTTGTTGGTTTTGTACAACAACTTTTAGGCCTCCACAGCTGCAACTAGGAGTTGCCTCATAGTTCAAAAGTTCATCAAGTAAGGTTTTGAATTTGGAGAAATAAACACTTACAGCATCTTGGTTTTGCATCAGCATGGTTATAGCTTGTTTGATCTCAAAGATCCGAGGTGCATTTTGTTGTGCAAAATGTTGCTCTAACGGAAGCCAAAGTTGGTGTGTTGTTTCTGCGTATACTGTGCTGCATTTGATATCAACAACCATGGTATTTTGCATCTAAGTGATTACAATATCATACACTACATAACCAATGTTTCATGAGGGGCTCATTTGGATCAGCTGGCTGACATACACTTCCATCATTGAAGCCGAGCTTATTTTTTATTCTTAATACTCTCTTCATTGATCGAGCCCGTGAGTAATAGTTTCTGGCATCCAAGCTATGAGTAGCAAGCATGGTGCCAATACCATCATTTGTGCCAATGTAGTATGGACTGGTTGGATGGGTAGGGTCTTTGGCTGGGTTTGAGTTTGAGTTTGGGTTTGAGTTTTGTTTTGGCTTTTGGCTTTCTAAGCTATGTTCTTCCATAACCTGTCTCTGATTCCATAAAATAAATGCAGATGAATATATGGAAACCAGCAAGAACTTGGTAAAACGATGAAGAAAATTTGTAAAGAATTTCTTTCTATATTTCTCTGTGTATTTGTCTATACAAAGGCTTGCTCCTTATAGCCTTACATGTATGTCACTAGTTTACAAAGCTCTACTGTGCACACTACCTTGCCAATATGCTTTTACAGAAAATGAAAATAGATAAAAGAAAAGTACATAGCTGTATATAAAAACAAAACTTGTTGCATAGAATTCTTCTCCCATTTCTTTAAAAAATAGTGTCTTCTCTTTCCTAACCTGCCATCCAATGCTAATCGTGGTGAGGATGACTTTGCTTCTTGGGTCTCCAACTCAGCAATTCCATTGATCTTCAACACTTCATATATTTGTTCCCCTCCCTTTTAACTAGTTTGGGTTTTAATAAATTTTTCCTACATTTTCATTTCATAGTCACAATGGGAATCCTTTGGAGCATTGTAGAACATGGTGGCAACAACATTATTGGGTAGTGGCTGTTGGCGCTTTGGCTACCCTAGTTCTTGAACTAATTTCTAGGGCAAGGTTGATTTGGAGATGTAGACAAGGAAATGTATCGTATGAACTTGTTGGTGTTGTGGTTGTAACTCATATTGTAATTTTGTAATTTGTAATCTAATGTACAAATACCAAACAATGTAATATGTTGTGGATTGAATTGTGTTCACTGTTGTATGCATTTTACATGATGAATATTTTATTTTATTTTTTATTTTACATCCATTTAGTTAAGAAGTTAATTAGTTGTTTCTATCTTTAGTTATTTTTTTTACATAAATTTAGTTTTTTAGTTTAATATATTTTTATTATTATGGACAATGTTCCATGCATTAGTATTATACTTCTTGAAAATTTAAATAACATAAAGGTTTCTATATATAAAAACATTATGCTTTTCAGCATTTGTTTTCTTGAAAAAGCTTTAATAACATATAGGCTTATATATATATATATATATAAATTATGCTTTTCAACAAACTTTTTTTCTTGAAAAGCTTAAATAAAATAGACTTTTATATATAAAAATGATGAATTCCAACATTCTGTTTCTATTTTCTTGAAAACAAAATTAATAACATATAGGCTATTTTATTTATTTACAAAAAAAAAACCAGCTACAACCTAAAACCCGGGTTGCATTGTCTAACTGGATTAACCTGGGCTGGGTTCTTACCTGATTTGGAATCTGGGTACCATCCAGGTATGCCAGGGTTCCCATTCCGGAGCCGGATGAACAGTGCTACATATTCCTTGTAGTTTTTTACTTTAATTACTTGTAAACAAAATTAGAATAAAACCTCTAGGTTGCTGATTACGCCAAAAGAATAACACGATAGTTGTCGCATAGCTTTGAGGTGTCAATTCTACAAATTAAAAGAATAGCAGATGGAATAAAGAAACTAAGGAAAAATATTAAATGATTAATGGCCAACAAAGATTAATTTTAAATGTAAATTAAAGTGAAGCCATGTAATTAATGGAAAAAGTACTTAAATTTGATGAACAGTAAAGCGTCAGGAATCCTTTGCACAATTCTGGTATTTTAATTATTCTTAATTCATTAGATAACTCAATTAGGAACTCACTTCCCGATCGGAAGGTATAGATTTATAAACCAAAATTAAATCAAATGTAACCCTTTGAAAAATCAGTCACAACTTTTAAAATATGTAAATTATTATCTCAATAGAGAAAATCCAACGACGACAATATACTCAGGGAGTGATATTGCAGCAAAGAACTATATCAATATGGATAAATAATTGATCCAAACATAATCAAAGAACTAATCCATTCAATAGAAAAAGCATGACTAAATCTATAAACATAATAAATTCTATAATTATTTGGAGAATAAAACATCAACGATGAATTGAGAATAATAAAACAAGAAAATTTTAGCAATTGAAAATAAAATACATGAATTAAAAATAAATTAGAAATACCATTTTATGTGCAAATTCATCCCTAGCCCTACTCGAAAATTTAGTTATCTATAAATATAATGGACACAAAAATTTTCAGAGAAAACTGAAGTGAATGGTGGCCATGGAAGTGATTTTCTCATCTCTTCAAATCTATCTCTTGTGCCTCTCATTCCCCTCTATTTCATGCTAATGATATACTTATATAGGGTAGGAAAGAAACCCTAATGTCATCATAATTTTTGCATAAAAGGGTAGTAAAAAGGGTAGAAAAATTAGTGTATAGGTTATACTTCAATGTGGAGAGACATGAATGATATCGGCATATGAAAAGAAAAGCTACATGTATTTATTGGCTCAAAGTTGGCTACTAGGGGTCTATGATGGAAATGGTTAGCTTGAAAGGCTCAAACTTTGGTCCTAGGTTGACCTTCGTCATATCTCAAGTATATCCATCATACCACAGACCATGTAATGATATGCTCAAAAGTAGTGCCCAATTCAACAGATCAATGAACACTTATCACAATTTACTGCATTTGTAGGCTCTCAATCTTCTCCAAACTCTCATGAATACTTAAGTAAAAGAGTTTTCTGCCTACATTTGTCAAACCACCACCTTACCACAAAACTTGGATCAGTGCATTAAGGATTATGTGAATATTTTAGCAAAAATGATTATGGTGGGTTTAGTGAACTCGCGAAGATGACTGTGAATGAGAATAAGTACACATGTGAAAAGGATGCACATGTGATGCAACTAACTGAGTGTTCAAAATTAAGAAATCAACAGGATAATAAAACTTGTCAATTTGGATCAAAACATCCTCAACTATCCCTATCGGTTTCTAAACTGAACAATCAGCCAACTAAAGCACAACAGAAGTAGGCTTAATTTCACTCAAACCAAGCTGGAAATAAATAGAATAAGGCATCAAATTAACACTAGCTCCTAAATCTAGCAAGGTTTACCCAAACTCATGATTTCCAACACTACATGCTATCGTTGGACAACCAGGATCCTTGTACTTAGGAGGAATTCGCTGCTCAATTAGAGCACTAACTTGCTCTGTCAGGAATGTTGTCTTCTTCACATGGTGCTTTCTCTTAACTGTACACAAATCTTTAATAACTTTTACATAAGTAGGAACTTGTTTAATAACATGCAAAAGAGGGAGGTTAATTTTTACCTGCTTGAGGTTCTCCAAGATTTCATTTTTAGGATCCAAAGTTCACTTGCTCAGTTTTAAAGCTTGAGGGAATGGTACCTTAACAAGATTCTTTGTCACCTCAGGTTCCTTGGGCAGCTTGGCATCACTAATATCTTGATTCTTTTCCACATCCTCTGATTTGTTCATTATTGAATGTGTAATGACTTACCACTCCGAGTCATAATGGCATTCACATCCTTTAAATTCTCTTGTGCCATGTGTTGACCATGGTGTTGAGTACTGTGGAATCTAGTCCACAACGCTCAAATGGAGGCATTGGCCGCTCCAGCGAAGTCAGGCAGATTTGAATGCTCGATGTTAGCTAGACAGCGAGCTCGAGCGGATGTAGGAAGGAAGTTCGCTCGACGCACGCTTGACACGCCACTCGAGCGAACATGTGTTTTACAAGAATCTAGGGTTTTTTCCACTGTTTGACTATATATATGATTATTATATCATATGGACGTACTGTAATTGATTCATCATTGTAGTGTTATATTCCTCAATAATAAAATCCTCTGCAGCTCTCGTGGACGTAGGCAATTTGTTGAACCACGTAAATCTTGTGTCGTGTGTGATTGTTTTCTCGTTCCATATTTATTTTCACTTCATTGTCATCATTTTTCACAACAATTTGTATCAAGAGCCAAGGTTCGGGTATGAAAAAAAAACGATGGCTGGAGATGAATTGAAGGCATCGGGGATCAAGAAGTTTGATGACACGGATTTTGGATACTGGAGGATGCAGATAGAGGACTACCTCTATGGGAAAAAACTTCGTCTTTCACAAAGATGGATGATGGGAACCTGTCGGATCGACAGGTTCTAGGGGTTATTAGATTAACCCTATCGAGATCCGTTGCACACAACGTCATTAAGGAGAAGGCGACTGCAGATCTCATGACGGCTTTGTCAGGTAAGTCTATTGCTACCGGTCCAGCCTGTTCGGTTCCTATGGATGTTCGGTCCGGTCCGGTCTAGAAAAAATGATGGACTGAAAATTTAGATCCATCACCCCCCAGACTGGACCAGGCCAATTTACACCCCTCATTATTTGAATGTTCAATTTTTGACAATGCATGTAGCTTCGACAGATTTCTATTGACATGGGGTGCATATATATATATGTGTGTGTGTGTGTGTGTGTGTGTGTGTGTGTGTTTTTTTATTTTTATTTTCTTAAGTTTGTGTTGGTATTTTTTTGAGTAGCTAGGCTAGGGATGGTTAAGCTTAACTTTTCACAATATTGTTCCAATGCATGCTTTAGATTTGGTTTATCCACCAACTTCTTTTTTTTTTTAAAAAAAAATAAAAGAGAAGATAACTTTATTGCTTAAGCAAACATGTTACAAAGCTTCAAATAGCAACCACTTGCTTAATACAATTTGGGGTCTCCTCTAGATCATATAGATAAAATTCACTTAAATGGGCATCATTGGCTAGCAAGTGTGCAGCCATATTAGCATCCCTTTTAGTATGACAGACATTCTCAGATACAAAGTACTTTAGAACATTGCTTGTGTCTTCAACTATTAGGCCGCCTGGACTCCAATCCTTAACTAGTTTTTGCAGCTTTTTGACAACCTGAAGAGAGTCGCCTTCAAGATTTAGTTCATCTATCCCAGCTTCTTTACTAAACAGAACAACCACCATCAAGGCATATGCTTCTGCAACATATGGTGAAAGGTACATGTTCCTTCTAGCTTTGAGTGTGCCCAGGACTCTCCCATTGTAGTCTCTAATTATGGCTCTAGTGCCTTGACACGTTAATAGTTGCATCCCAGTTGAGTTTGTAGCATCCCTCTGGTGGTTTTCTCCATTTCTCAGCAAAGATATTAGGCTTGGAAATACCAGCAGGGTCAGTAGTTTGGATGGCCTTAAAGCACCTCAAGTTAATTTTAGCTTTTTGGATTATAGTATTTGGGTGCTTGAAAGCTTTCCCATGTACAAAGCCATTCCTCCTTGTCTAAATAAGTCTTACAATCATGCATGCTTCTTCCACTACATATTAAGGCAGCCTTTCCAGCATTTGATTCCGAATGACCTTAAAACATGTATCATTTATGGCCAGTTGTTGTAATTGTCTACTAGCTTGTCCCCATACATCTCGGGCTGCTCCAAAACTCCACAAGACATGACATGAGGTCTCCTCCTCTAGGTGACAAACAGGGCAAATGTTGTCCTCTCTGATTTTCCTTTTGAACAGTTTACTAAAAGTAGGCAAAGCCTCAATGCAAGCCCTCCATAAGAACATCCTAACTCCATTTGGTACCTTCAATTTCCGCATTGACTTCCAAAAGCCATCTTGAGTTGGATTGTTTAAGGTACCACCCTCTAGATTGGTTTGCAACTCTCTATGAAGGTGGTATGCACTCCTTACTGTGAAGATGCCATTTTATGTGCCTCCCCACCCAAACGATCCTCTCTACTACCCAAGTTGATAGGAATGGTCTTTATGATGTCCACATTGTCATGTGAGAATAGGTTGTTTATCAAGTTGTCATCCCATTTTCTTAAAACTAGATCAATCAATTCAACCACCTGAGTTACTGCTATAGTATCATTCCTGCTAGGATTTGGAGTTAGAAAGTGGGGTCTGGGCAACCACCTATCTGCCTATATCTTCACCTGAACCCCATTGCCAATTTTCCAAAGAAGGATTTCCTTCAAGAGACTTCGTCCAACTTTTAGGATCGTCCAGACTAGAGAAGGTCTATGGTGCATTTTTGCATTCAAAATGGATTCATGGGCAAAGTACTTCTGTTTTAGTATTTGTGCAGGAAGGGAGCTAGGTCTTGTGAGAACTTGCCAGCCTTTTTTTGCTAAAAGTGCCAAATTGAAGCTTTTGAAGTTTTTGAATCCCAAACCACCCTACTCCTTTGGCTTGCTGAGTTTATCCCACTGGACCCACTAGATTCTAGTTTGGTCCTCACTCAAGCCCCACCAGAATTTTCGTATAAGCTAATCTAACTTGTTTGATATGGACTGAGGTAAGAGAAAGATCCCCATGGTGTAGGTGGGGATAGCTGTTTGTCTTCCATGAAAGGTGTTGTCTTTGTTCTGCCCACCATAGCAGGAAGTCCAAGATATCTCTCAAAGGAGCCAGTTGCCTTAACCTTTACCATTTGTAGGATATATCTTTTGTTTTCAGATGAGGTGTTCCTGCTGAAGTAAATAGATGATTTTTCCTTATTTAGCATCTAATCAGAGGCACATTCATATTGGCTCAAGATCCTCATCAACCTACTCCACTCTAGGGAGTTTGATTTCAGAAGATCATGTTGTCATTAACAAAGAAGAGGTGATTGACTCTAATGGGGCCTCTTCCCATTAGGACACTAGTGAGACTCCCTTCTCTTTCTGCCTTGTGAAGTAGGCAGGATAATGCTTCTGCACACAAAATAAAGAGGTAAGGGGAGAGGGGGTCCCCTTGCCTTAGGCTTCAAGATGGCTTGAAAGGAACTTGAGGTTCACTAGTGAGAATGATGGAATATAAGATTGAAGAGATGCATTTCATCATGAAGGAGATCCAGCTATTTTCAAATTCCATTCCACCCAGTCATATCCCTTACTCATATATAGTTTGAAACCATAAAATTTGATCTTTCTTGTAATCTGGTTGTCATTGTGTGGAGAGCTTCATAGGCCACCAGAATGTTGTCTATGATAGCCCTACCTGGAATAAAAGCACTCTGATTTGGAGAAATGATGTTAGGCAGTACAAATTGGAGTTTATTTGAAATCACCTTAGCTACAATTTTGTATAAAACATTGCATAAGCTAATAGGCCTAAAATCAGAAACTCTCTTGGCCTCTTTAACCTTTGGGATGAGAGTAATGAATGTGCCATTGGCTCCCTCCAATGGCCCCCCTTTATTCAGGATATTAAGGGAAATATTACTAACTTCTCCCCCAAGCAAGTCCCAGTTTGATTGATAGAATAATGCAGGAAATCCATCTGGCCCTGGAGAGCCTAATCCATTCATCTAAAACACAACCACCTTGATTTGTGAACTCCTTTGCCAGGTATATATTCATCTCAAGAGATACTTTCTGGGGCATATCCTCTAGGCATTCTGCAATGCCAGAAGGATTCGAAATGGTAAAGAGATCATTGAAGAAAGAAGAGAAAATAGGCCCTATGTGTTGCTTTTTAGTAATTAGTGAACCCATGCCATCCAAGACTTGAGTAATTCTATTGGTGTTCATTCTTTGAGTGGCACGCAGGTGATAAAATTTTGTGTTTTTATCTCCCATTTACAGCCAATGTTTATTTTCCCTTTGCTTCCACTTCAGATCTTCCTTAGCTAGGGATGTCTCAATCTCACCTTGCAACTTGAATATAGAGCTCATCTGATCCCCTATGCCTACTTCTTGTAATTCACTAAGCCTTGTCATTTTGTGCTTAATTTCAGTAGGTGTGCTTCTCTTCACTGTATTATTCCACTTCTTCAGAGCCAATCTGCAATTACTTAATCTTCTGGTCATCATGGTGGCTTGACTCTCACTAGGAGTAGCTTTCCCCCACGCCTCCTTAATAGTTGAACCACAACCCTCCTTCAGGGTCCATGCAGCTTCAAACCTGAATATTTTAGGCTTAGGCCTTCCTTCGTTTCTTTTATTATCTAAGATAATATGGAGGTGAGTGGTCTGACTTCACAGGAGGGTTGATAGTGCATGAGGCTTCCTTGAATAGTTGTAGCCATGTTGAACTGGCTAATGCTCGATCCAGTAGTTCTTTGGTCCACTCCTGTTATTTGCCCAAGTATAGTTTGGTCCTACTGTCAAAACCATATTCAAGGAACACCACTCAAGGGCATTTCTAAACTGCTCCATTTGTTTATAGGGTCTGGGAGGACCTCCCATCTTCTCATCTTGACAGGTTATCTCATTGAAGTCACCACAGCATAGCCATAGAGTTAAAGCCATTGGTTTTAGTATTTTAAGAAGTCCCAGCTACTACTCCTTTTTGAGGTCTCAAGATGACCATAAAATCCTATGAACAACGAGGAGTGTCTATTTGTATTGCTCAAAACATGAGCACCAATATGCCAAGAGTAGTTATAAATGACCACCTTAGCATGATTTTTCCACATTAATGCAAGACCACCACTACTTCCAGTTCTCTCAACAACCAAGCATACATCAAACTTCAAAATTCTTCTAACTTCTTCCACTCTTTTTGTTACACACTTTGTTTCCATGAGAAAAATCATGGATGGGCTCTTATCCTTAACTACAAGGTAAAGGAAGTTAGTTGTCCAAAGGTTCCCAAGCCCTCGGCAGTTACAGCTAATTAGATTCATGGGTTTCAGCAGGGCTGTCTTGCAGCCTCTGCCAGTAGATTATGAGCATCATTTTTGTTGACCTAGTGGAGCTCGACACACAAGGGTTGTAGCTTTGTTCTTTTGGTGTCATGGACACTTGAGATGTCTCCTAGGATTTTACTACAGGTTCTTTTTTTTTTTTTTTTCTTATGGTTTCTATTGGGATAGCAGGGCTATTAGGTTTTGAGGAGAAATTTTCTTGGGCTTTCATTTTCCAGGTGGCCTTCCTAGTTTTAATGGAGTACTACATAGCAACTTTGTGTACAGGGATGGTTATGTCATGCCTTTTTGAGCTTTTGGTTAAGGAGTTGGGATGGGCAACCTCAGTTTCAACATCTAAGGTTATGGGGTCCTAGTCCATGTCAACATCTAGACTTTTTCCAACAGGTGAAAATGTTTGTTTTGGCAAGGTGGTATAGACTGTATTATAGGTTTCTCCTATAGGTAAAGACTGGCTATTGTCCACTTTGGAAGAGAGTGGGACATCACCTATCAAGGAGCAGCTTTGAATCCTTTCTTAGGATTGCGGCCATGCAGAGGCCTCCTTCATGGAGACTTGCACCAATGTACTTCTCTCCCTCCACCACTCCTGACATTGTGTATCTATCCTTCCCCCAGGTACAACTCTACATGTCCTAGCCTCGCAGCCCTTCCCCACCATGCCTGGTTGCTACCCCTTTGGTTTAGGGTTGCTTGACGGTGAGCAATCTCCATAGGACCTGGAAGCCACTGTTGAACTGGATGGAATGGCTCAAATTAAAGGGCCATATTGGGATGGTTGGTTCCCTATAACTCTTTGGTAAGGGAAAACCCTTCGTTGGTGCATAATGATCCCATATATGAAGCAGAAGTTCTGTAGTTGTTCAAACTTGAATGCTGCTTAGATTTTCCTCTCTCCTACCTGCATCCATCTCCCTCTGACCAGAGGTTTAGTAATATCTACAACTACTTGCACTCTCAAGCATCTACCCCAACCTTGACCCTCTTTGTTCACCTCTACTTTAATGACTCTTCGGATTGTTGAGGCAATTTGCTTACCATATTCTTCCATCATTCTAGTAAAAGGGATATTATGGAGTTGAACCCAAAATGGTTCATGGGAGAAACTTATTGCACTGGGGCAGAATCTACTTGCAAAAAAAAAGCCCAAAGTTTAAAGCCCAGTTTGGATTAAAAACATCCCCGTAACACATCTGTAATGGATGTGTCTCACCACCCAAGTGTAACAGTCTACCAGCAAAATGTGAGAGAATGTTGGAATCATACGCCTACCACCACTCTAATGCTTAAGTCAGTAAAGAGTAACACACAACTAATCAAGAATTCAAATTGACTCTATCTTTGGAGTTACCTAGTATATATAGGCATTAGGTTGAGTTAGATCAATACTACAATTAGATCAGGCTCACACGATAATTATCTCCTGTGATGTTTGTCAGCTTAGATAATCCCTGAATAACTGGAGTAATCATAAACGCTCACGAAATTCTTATCCTTCCATGCAAGGAGGAACATAAAGCCTTGCTGGGCCTGGAACCTCTAGCTTGGGCCTTGTGACTAAGACCATTCCTTGTTGGGATGAAAACCCTAAATGGACCCTCTAGTTACCCAGCCAATTCCCTTCGCCCCAAGGCATGGGGAATTTCTTTCTACTCTTTATTCTGAATTTTCCCTTACGAATTTTTGTAGACCACTTTTTAGAATATAAACTCTGTCGTTGTTGCAAGATAAATTGAGTTGGACATTTCAAGCCTTTTAAGAACCCACTAGCTCATTTTACGTTGAACTCAAAGGGCTACCCTTCCTGTCAAACCTTCAGACTGCCCTGCTGTTCCATCATGCTTCTCATCTTGCCACTTCCAGTTTTTAAGAAATAACAGTACTGATGACTTACTATTGATGTGGCAGCAATTACGGGATTACATGCAACAGTTACCATTTCATTTCTCTATCAGGTCATGATGCCCACGGTGGCTAGCCCTTCATAGTCAATATTCAAATATATTACTCTTGACCCTTTTACTCTTCCCACTTTCTGCAAGATCTCTTCTTGCCCGTGTCCTTTTGCTTGTGCTTTCTTTCTAACTCTCTATCTCACTTGTACCTCCTTCGTTAACTATTTACCACTTTTTGCCCTCCCTTCCCATGGCTGAATACAGTGGCATTTCTGCTCGTCTGAATGATGTGCAGTCGTCCCATATTTTAGATGTCCCAAACTATGAAGGGTTTGAGTGGTGCTCAACCCTCAAGCGACTGGGCTTGGCAGTAATTTAGGAGGAGTATCGTATTCCTAACACAGCATTGTTGGAAGTTCCCCTCGAGGATGTGTTGACGACGAGGGTTTCGCAGGTAAGGTCGTGGCTCTCCTAGTTCACGGTTTTGGATCTTTTTTGTATAGCCTGGGCTCAACTCCATCCCTTCGCATTGTGGGCCTTTCTCTACGCCTGTGTCATATTCCATATGGCTTTGGAGCCCCTCGGGGAGTTTTACCCCAACCTAACTACTCGAGAACTTCTATCTTTTTACAACTTGCAACCATATACCAAGGGTAACATTTTAAGTTTCTGCAAGAAACACAGAAGGAAAACACTGGCCCTGTTCGAAATCCATTATTCCAATGCGAAAAATTGGACAAGTTTTTCTACGTTATAGGTAAAGGCTAGGATTTCCAAACCTTATAGACCCCCCTGTGAGATTTCCCAATTAGGGCTAATTGGGACATAATCCCTGAATAAAAAGGTTTGTCGGCGAGTATGAAGCCCCTATTTGACTGGGAACTAGCCCAAATCGAGAATGTTCATGGTTAGGCTAAGGATCACCCTGAAAATCTTTGGACTAATTTCTTGCTGACCCCTATCCATATTGATCACTTCCTGTTGTCCTCCAATCGCTCCCATGTTCAGGGGCATTTGTTTCTAATTTTGCTCGTGGCTCCACCCTCTTTGGCAAAGAAGTCCCTAAAGAAGGACAAGAAGGACAAGAAAAGAAAAAGAAGAAAGAGAAGAAGGATAAGAAAGAAAAGAAAAGAAAGAGAAAGGGGAGAAGAAGAGGGCCCACTCTGAAGATGCCCTTCCCCTAACTTGAAGCAAAGAAAAATTCTGACGCCTCTAGTATGCAACCTTTCTCAAGCATCCACCCCGCCATTTGTTACTCTGGCTTTTGTCCCTAACACCTCTCCTACATGGACATACTCCCCAGGCCTAGGGTATGCTGAGGGTCTAGCTAGTCTGGCCCTCTTTGATCTAGCAACCACCTTCCAACTTGAGATGCCCCAAAAGATGCATACATTAGAGTCTAGCCCTATCTTTGAGTCCCCTGTATTTGAGGACTTAGTGGGGGAGGGTGAGTTGGATGCAGAAGTTGCTACCTCCCTCAACTTGGGTCCTGTTGTGGGTGAGGAAGTCTGCCCAATCATCATAAAAGACCTTGCAAACCCCTCATTCGAGGGTAGGCATAGTGCAGAGGCAAGCACTACCGCAAATGAAGGGACAATATCATCCCTGCTAGTATGGAAGGCTCGGGCAACGTGGGTGACAACAGGATCCTTCATCATGAGGGAGTGCTTGAAGAGGCTGAGGCAAGCGACCCCCATCTCGAGACCCCACTACCTAATGGGAGTTTTTTGCTGGGGGCATCCGTGGCCCTAAGGAAATTCATTGTGGTGCTTCCTCTTCTTCCACCAACGCACAAGCTGAGGCCACCGCCAAGATGGCTAGCCAGCTAAAAGATTGGCTTTTTGAGGTAATGTCGTGGTTTTTCCTCCTCTTCTTCCTTGTTTGTTTGTTTGTGATTCTGACCTGAGTACCGTGTCTTTTGGTAGTGAATCAATGACTTGGTGACCTGAATTATGGCAGACTGAGCTCATCTAGGGAAAGAGGTTCAGAAAAGGCAAAAGTTGTGCTATGTTTTCAAGGTCGCCTTCAAGAAATACTAATAGAACAATCAGAAGGCTATTCTCACTCCTTGCCTAGTGACCTAGAAATTCATGAAAATGAAGTCCTTGGGCTTCGTGATGAAGTACGTCGGGATCAAGAGGCTAAGGTCAGGGATGAATTTACATCAAGACTTCTGAGTTGGAGAGAGATTATACTAGGGCTTAGCTCTCCTGTGCTCAGACAGACTTTGAGTCCAAACAAAATTGCCTCAATGCTAACCTCCTTGCACACACTACGGAGTTAGACTCTGCTCAATAGGAGCTAGCCTATTCTTAGGCACGCAATCATGGGCTGGCACCGGAGTTGGTTGTAGCTGTGGAAAACGGTTGCCTTACTTCACTTGATCTTTCTGAGGTGCATGGGGCATTGACAAAGCTTAGGTGATAACATGAGCAGTACAAGGAGAGCCGGAAGGACTCTAGCGACAAGCATCGGAAGCTGCAGCTGGCCTTTCTTGCAAAGGACCAACAACTGATTGAGAAAAAGAATGAGTTAGCTCCCACTGAGCAAAAGTTGCACGACTGCATGCCTAGCTATCCTCTATCCCTACAACCAGAGATCGCGCATTCATTTACCGTTATGTTGGCGATATATTGATGCTCAAGTCTCATTTGGTTATTGACCCTTCCACCAACCTTGTGGCTTTGGATCGGGGTCTATTTCACCCCGACACAGCTACCTGTCGCCGTGTTGACACATTCAGGTGGGCTAAAATGCCAAAAGCCTTTAGGGACGTACCTCCCCTACCCCCGCATGCTAGAAACAATACCACCTGATCTTCCATGTACTTTTATATTATAGTTTGTGTAGTTTGTCTCAGATTTTGTAATAACAACTATAGTTTGCTTCCAACTTTTAAATGAAGATTCTAGTATAATCTCATTTTGATTATTTGCTGTCATTCTATTTTAGCCATAATTACCTTTTCTTCCTATTTTCTTTGTGCTATCAATGCTTTTTGTTTAAAGGGTGGTGCCTTGTTGGCCATCGTGTCTGCTTTGATTAACGCTGCAAGTTGGTAAGGTTTGCCATAGGCGTTTAAGGGTGGCATGGTTTAATGATCTCCGCGCCCTATGTAAATGGCACAACAAGCTATTAGGGCTTGTCATAAGTGTTTGAGGGTGGCGTGGTCTGGTGACCTTTGTGCCCTTTTTACATGGCACCACAACCTGTTAAGGCTTGTCATAGGTATTTAATAGTAGCATGGTCTGATAACCTCCACACCCTTTTTACATGGCACCACAAGCTGCTAAGGCTTGTTGTAAGTGTTTAAGGGTGGCATGGTCTGAGAACCTCCCCACCCTTTTTACATGGCACAACAAGCTGTTAAGGCTTGTCATAGGTGTTTAAGAGTGGCATGGTCTGATGACCTCCGCGCCCTTTTTATACGGCACGACAAGCTGCTAAGGCTTGTCATATGTGTTTAAGCCTGGCGTCGTTTGATGACCTCCGTGCCCTTTTTACATGGCACCACAAGTTGCTAAGACTTCTCATAGGTGTTTAAGGGTGGTGTGGTCTAGTGACCTTCGTGCCCTTTCTTAGCTGTGCCTTAGATTTAGTAAAAAATGCTTGTACTGAGATACAAACAAAATGTGAAAAGATAACAACATCGAAAGGTGATGATAATTGGAATTATAACAAGTAAATGTAATGAATGTAAAATGAAACAAATGACACCTTTACGGACAGAATTTCTTTAAATGTTTCGTGTTCCATAGGTGTGGTAACTCCTTGCCCTGGCTGTCCTTTAGGCGATAGGACCTTGGTCTGTTGTTTGCTACTACCACATATGGTCCTTCCCATCGGGGTCCCAATTTTTCATCTTCTTTTGTGCTCACCCCACTATCTTTCAAAACCAGATCCCCTATCTTAAATGTCCTAGGCCCTACTCTCTTGTTGAAATATTGTGTAGCCTTAGTCTTTTCGTGTAACATCCTTGCTTCCACTATTTCCCTTTCCTCTTCCAATAGGTTGAGGAATTCTTCCCTTGTTTTGTCATTTCGTGGCACTGAGAAGTAAAGTGTTTGGAAACTTGGCAGCCCTATTTCGACTAAGGGGACTGCTTCGCACCCATATGCTAGTATGGATGGCGATTCTCCCGTAAGGGTTTTCACCGAGGTTTTATATGACCATAGCACCCCTGGTAGTTCATCTGTCCACTCTCCCTTCTTCTCTATGAGCCTCTTCTTTAGGATTGAAAGCAACGCTTTCTTTGTTGCTTCTACTAGTCTGTTTGCTTACAAATGACCCAAAGAAGAGTACTTTACTTTTATCTTCAGCTTTGCACATCATTTCCTATAATGGTCTAAGTCAAACTAGCACCCATTGTCCGTGACTATGCTTTGTCGGATCCTATATCTGCAGACAATGTTCTTCCACAAAAATCTTGTCACGACCATGCTTGTCACTGTTGCCACAGAGAAATCATGAACTTCACGCCTTCTCTCCCAGGAGGGAAAGGTCCAACCAAATTTAGGCCCCACTAGGCAAAGGGCCAGGGTGCGATCATGGAGGTTAACTCTTCTAGGGGGACATGAGGCACCAGTGCATAAGTTTGGCATTTGGCGTACTTTTTAGTAAACTCCCAGGCATCCCTTAGTGCATTGGGCCAATAGTACCTGGACCTTACCACCTTCCTGGCTAGGGCCTTTTTGCCAAAATGGTTCCCGCATATTCATTCGTATACTTCTGCTAGGACATATTGTGCCTCTTGTGGTGAGATGCATTGTAGTAGTGGGGGTTGAAAAGCCCCTTTTGTAAAGGATCTCATCGATGAGCATGAACCTCGCCACCCTTCTCCTTATTCTCCTCACCTCTTTCTTTCCTTTGAGCAATTTACCTATGTCCAAATATTCGACCACATCACCAGGCCGTTCAAGAAAATTTGGGCCTACGATGCCCACTTCAATCCCAATGGCTAGGATCTCGATGACTTTTCTTTTGACTCTCCATGGGAGAGGCACTTCTTCCATTCCCAATGTTGTGCATGCCAGTCTATCCATCACTTCTTTATCCCCTCGGGGTATTTGAGATATATTGAAATATGAAAAATGATCGCGTGCCTCCCAGACCCAAGCCAAGTACTTCTTCAACCTCTCTCCCTTCGTGGCGTACAGACCTAGCACCTAGTTGACCACTACCTACGAATCCGATTTTACCTCCACCTCGGCTGCTCCTATCACAGCGGCCTAAGACATTTAATGGTTACTTTAAATGTTAATGTTGCCATGTAATGTCATTCTTGACCGTTGGGACTAAGTAAATGCACTCCTAAACCTCCTCCCACCCAACAGGAGAAGCCATCTATGATGAGCAACCATAGCTATCCTATCGGAGTTACCACATCTTCTTGGGGAAAACTCAAAAATTCTGCCACAAAGTTCGCCAATGCTTGCCCCGTTACCGCCTTCCTCGGTATATATTCTATACCAAACTTGCTTAGCTCGATTGATCACCCTACTAACCTTCTTGAACTGTCAGGTTTTCGTAGTGCCCTTGCCAATGGGGTCTCTGTGCGTACCTTTACTGGGTGAGCTTGGAAGTATAGGTGAAGCCTCCTGGCTGCCGTCACCAATGCAAAGGCTAACATTTCCACTCGAGGGTACCTTACCTCCGCCACCCTCAAAGCTCGACTTACATAGTTGATGTGCTTAATTTCTATTTAAGTTTTGTCATACTTTTATTCTTAATTTTAGGCTAGTTTGTATTTAATTTTCTTATTTATTATAGTTTTTATTTATTTATTTCTTTTATTCTTGTTTAGGAATAAAGAAATTGAAGGAGTCATCAAGAGAATAGGAAACATTCAATTCCTGAAATTCCTGAAGTAGCCTTGGGTAATTGAAGGATAACTTTTTCTACACAACTCCAATAAGAGTAATTTCGGTATATATAGAAATCCAAGAGCAAATTCTAGAACTTTGTGTTAAATCCTTGGCCAAAAATGAATAATTAGATGGTAGAAATGGTGCATCAATTCAAAATTCGTAAAACTGCCGAATTCCTGAAATACCCTTAAGTATTTAGAGCATAACTTCTTGTAGAAAACTCCAATAAGGGAAATATCGGTGTCTACGGAAAGCTAAGATAAAAACCTACCACTTTCATGTTTAAGAGAGGGTATAAAACGAACATCTTAAGGGACAAAATGGTGCTTCAAGCAGGACATTGAAAATCTGCAGAATTGGAGTTCATCAATGATAGAGATTCTGGATCTACATAGAGTTTCCTTCTTAACTCTTTAATCTTCACTTTGAATAATTCTCATTATGAATTCCAGAATTATTATCGTCTGTTTCGATTAGATTATGAAATAAATTCTATTGCTAAGGCTACGATGTAGCCTCTCCTTGACAATCCCAAATCTTATTTCGTTGTGATCTTAATTTTATCACCCATTTTGATTATACATAATTCGATTTAATGCCTTCAATTATTTGACCAATAGTTGAATGATTTTTCATGCATGTTAATTCGAGAGATTATGCATGTAGTTTAGCTTCATATGATGTATGCCATGAATTGAATGAAAGACAGGAATGTGCCAACGTGATTTTTGCAGCTTTTATGTGAAATATTATTAATCTTAATGTGCTTAAATGCTTTTAAATTTGCATATACATATCACGGGTTATCGTAGGTTGAGTAATTCTAATTCTACTCGAGAGAGGGTCTTAAATAAGTTAGAATATTTCACCGTCAAATAGGATGATAATTGATTGATTGTATGGTTAGGATTTGGGATTGGATTGGTTAGGTGAGTCAGATGCCTTAGTGTTTTTTTCTTGGGTGCAATCTTCTTCTTTTCAAGTGTTTGGTCAATTCTTTAGTTGTTAATTTAATTTCATTTGTTGCTTTTTTTTAATTCAAAATCCACCACTTTTCTTGATTTTCAAATAACTTAGAATTAGAATAATTTTAATAGTTAATAGGTAAATAGTCCTCGTGGGTTCAACATCTTTCTTATCATTATATTACTTGGTATGAACTTGCAAAATTTCACAACAAGAGTATACAAGAAGCTGGGCGACTCCTTCTTCTTTTACTAAGATTATTGAAACTATGTGCGGGGAGACCACCAGATATGTGTAGAGTATGTCACATTTCTCTGGTTGCTTTAGGACAGCGGGTTGGCCAAGTGTTGCTTTAGCTTTTCAAAGGCTTCATCGCATTCTTTATCCCAAGGGTGCATCTTGTGTTGCACTTGAAAGAAATGAAGGCATTTGTCCGTCAACCTAGCTATGAATCTACTCAAGGGGGCTACCCTTCCCATAGCCACTGAGTTTCATTCAAATTTCTCGACGGCTTCATGTTGAGTATGGCCTCTATTTTCTCGGGAGAGGCATCAATTCCCCTCTCAGACAAAATAAATCTGAAGAATTTTTCTAACTCGACCCCAAAGGCACATTTCATTGAGTTCAATTTCATCTTGTAATGGCATAGGATTCTGAAGACCACTCATAAGTCGCTAAGGTGCTAGGCGGGTTTTTTGCTCTTCACTAGCAGGTTGTCAACATATACTTCCATGGACTTCCCAATCTACTCACTAAACATTCGATTAACCAACCATTGGTAAGTCTTCTACATTCTTCAACCCAAATGGCATAACCTGGTTGCAATATAATCTTTGATCTGTAATGAACAACATCTTTTCTTTGTCTGTCGTGTGCATTCGAATCTGATTGTATCTCGAATAGGTGTCCATAAAACTCAACATCTTATGTCCTACTGTGGTATGATAACATCAATTAATGGCAAAGGAAAACTATCTTTTGGGAATGCCTTATTTAAGTCGGTGAAATCGACACACATTCTCCACTTCCCGTTTGCCTTCTTCACTAGAACGACATTGGACAACCACTCCATATAATGGGCTTCCTTGACGAATCTAGTGGCGAGCAGACATTTCACCTCTTCATTAATGGCTTCATACTTTTTTACATTGAACGATCTTCTTTTCTGGCACACTCTCTTAAGTAAGGGATCTACACATAGCCGATGTTTGATAATACTATTGTCTATCCCAAGCATCTCCTCACGGCTTCAAGCCAAAACATCATTGTGCTCTATTAGCAACTGCTTTAGAGCTTCTCTGTCCCATGGAGGGACTTGGGTCCCAATATGTGTGGCAGCACTGGGGCAGTCGGGGTACAGCTTTACTATTTCTAGTGGCTATTTGGCTTAAGCCTGTTGTAGACTCTGTTCATCTCTGAACTCCATGCCCTTCTCCAAAGACACAGCGTGTTGGGGAGGGTGTTGGCGCTAATATCCATTCTAGTTAAAGCCTCCCAGAATAGTATATCTGTCAAGCTTCCCTTGTCAATTAGTATTCACCTGGTCATATAATTGGCTACTATGAAAGTAACTACCAAGGCATCATTGTGCGGTACAACACTCCTTCTCAATCTTTCTCCCTGAACGATATGGCTGCCTGAGTGTCAAATTTTTTAATGCTTGGGAGCCCTGTCTGTCACATATATTTCCTTATACCTTGACCTTCGTGCATGCACCTTCTAGCTAGATGTGGACACGCCACCCCAGCGAACACCCCAGCTATCATTCATATCTCCCATATCGGTGCCTTGTTCCTATCACCCTTTGGGGGCGCCTTATCCCTATTGTCCCTATGGGAATCAATTCAGTATTGCCATCGCCGGTCAGGACTATTGCTCCTTCTGGAATCGCATCCAGACTCATGGTGCCTTTTTGGCTTTGAGCTTTCTAAAACCATACACTCCAACTCTCCCCTTCCTGCCAACTCAGTCACCCTCTTTTCATAGTCGTGCAGCCTTGAGTCCAATGTAACCTTGTTTGATAATGCTTGTGGTAACTAATGTCTGCCCTAGCTTGACGTCATTCCTTGTTGACCTTTTCATCTTCTCGTACATTCAAATTGATCTATATCAATCTGGGAATGTAGATTGATGTGGCAAGTTTTATGGATGGTCCACGGGATCCTTAGACCCATCGTACATATCTATTTGGGGTACCTTGAATTTTGGCGGGAGCGGCATGGCCATAATCTTTACATTGTATGGCAGATTTGTAACAACCCACAAGAAATTCAATGGTGGAATTTCATAGACTTTATGAATCTCGTGAGAACCCCATAAGATTTTACGAATCAATCAATCGTAGAGGTTTTAGTCTGTCAACATAGTCAGTGTTATCACTCACTATGATGACAGAATTGCGATTTTAATTATTTGAGGTAGTTAGAAATGTTGGAATATGTTACGGTCAGCGCCACTAGACTCAGTTGATTATTTAGGATTTAATGGCACAATAACCCATTTTCATAATTTCGGATGAAACGACTGTTCGAAACTATGAATTTATTTTTAGGGGCACTTCGGGGTTGAGGTTTGGTAAACAATTTTCACTGTAGGTTAATATGAATATTTAGGATTTTTCAGTACTAAACTTATTATGCATTTTTGTGGAGTGAACAGTAACCTCAATAAGCGTACTAAGTGCCGTATTTTCAAAATCACAGTGTGGAATGTCCAAATTAGGTTACATAAGTTTTATTTGGACACTTGGCAAGATCTTAGCCACACATAATGAAAATTATTAGACAATTGGCACAAAAAGGAACCACTAGATGGATTTGTGAAGGAAATCAAAGTGTAAGATCATGCCACCTAAGTAAAACATTTTTCATCTGATCAACCAAATTGAGCCAGATCAAAGAGCATTTCAACCTTAGTGAAATTCTAAATGGATTGAATCCAATTGAAATCCCAAAAACTTGCTTGAAACTGAAACCCTAAACGGTTTCCCCAAACCCTAATTTGGCCTTCAAACCCTTTTTAGTCCAATTTCTAGTATTGTGTTTAATCACTTGATTAAGTCCTTGTTGTGCTATTAATTTCTCAAATCCTTGTTATGACATCATTATCCAACCTTTTAAACCTTGGAAATTTGATTGGGCCAAGAAAAATTAGACTTGGGCTTGATAGCATCTCAAACCCTAACCAAACCCCATTTAAACTCCAAATTGAAGTCTACTGGTTGAGGCCCACCAAGGCCCACGAATTTGGCCACCTTGGCAAGGCTTCTTGAAGAAGTTTCCTCCCCCACATGGCAGAACATTCACTACCCTTGGCTGCACCCAATAGTGCCTTGATGAGATGGAGAAACCCACCCCAACAACCTCCATACCTCAAGCTTCTGTAGGCTGTCCTTTGGCCCTCACTATTCTCCACTTTATGTCACATAGCCACCTCCAATCAAGGTCATTCAGGTCTATATCTTCCCACTATAAAATCCTTGAGTTGTGGAAGACACACTTCGTTCCATTTCATCACTTCTTCACCCTTGGGTAGTGGACCCTCCTGGGTACATCCAAGGCCCTCCCTGATATGGCCAAGGACCTCCTGGTTGTGGCCAAAACCCTCCTTGCTGTGGACAAGGCCCTCCTTATTGTTGCCAGGGACCCCCTTGTGGTGGCCAAGGTCCTCCTTGTTGTGGCCAAGGCCCTGTCTGTTGTGGCCTAATATTCTGCTGCATAAACTCCGTCATCTGCCGTATTGCTTCAGCTATGGAGTCATCTCTTGAGGTATTGTCCCGTGGCTCCTGAGTAGATTTCCTTGGTCTCCCCATTTTTTTTTCCTGCCACCACAACGTTTGACCCCTTTCAGAAAACAAAAACAAATAAAACCAACAACAAACAAAAACATAACCAAAGACCAACACCACATCACAGAAAACAAAAGAAACCAACTTGCAAAAACATAACTAAATAAATAAAAACAAACAAACAAGCTCAAACAAATAAAGCAAATAAAACAAATTAAATAACTGTACTTAACATAATTTTAAAAGACAACCTTAAAAGTATCTGGTACTACCTACGGGACATGTAGTTTTACCCAGAGCCAAACCGCTCTGATACCACCTGTGACGCCCCCAAATCCCCACACATGGACACGGGAAAATCGAGACATCCGGATGGTGACAACCCGGGTCACCACCCTATCGACGAGTGCCAAGTGTGTGCAAAAGCAACATATGTTCACGAAGAAACACGCAGCAGATAACGAGAGTCATATAACTAAGTACCAGAATTTTCTTAATATAATACAAGCTGTTAAAAATATACATAATTAAAATATTACAAAAACACAAATATAGTTTTAAATTAAATACAAAGCATAACTTCAGCACCCCGGCGGAGCCGCATCCTCGGGCTCAGCCTCCCCCTCCTCCTCGAATCCTGCACCAAAATCTACGGAACCAAAAATGGTACCGCAGGTAAGTAAAATCCAAACACCACCAGATAAAAGCATATCGAACTCAAACAATATGCATGAAGTGATGCCAATGCATAAAATCCATAAAAACATATTTTTCCACGAACGCCAAAAATCCCATTTGGCCCAAAAACACATCCTTTCCAAATATCACGCCAAAAGTCACATTTGGCCCATATCCATCTCAAACCATAATCCATTTTATCCGTATGCACCATGACCTCCCCTAGGGGTCATCCGCACACCCTGGCTCCAGTGCCACACCGCAGAGTACCACCACGCATGTGACACCTAACGAGCGATGCCCAGTTCCGCGCCCCGCGCATTCGTAGCCAAGCATCCTCTAGCCCTCACCAGCGAAGGGCCACGGAGTCGGTGCGTAGGGCGATGCCCGGTTCCGCGCCCGGCGCGTTCGTAGCCAAGCATCCCCTAGCCCCCGCTCCCGTCGTTGCCCAGCGACAACCCAGGGGACATCACTCAGTTTATTCCGCTCCCGAGTGACCAGAGGAGCTCCACCGAGATAATACCCCATCCCGGCTTGGGGTCGTGATACACACGCATCCGTAAGTCCACTTACGCCAATAAACAGGCTTTTCTCAATTAAACAAAAACACACGTGCATGCACCATGCAAATGCCATATCAATGCACAAAAATAACCAACCAACATAAATCAATAAAACAAGCAACTCCGTCCTCCATCCATCCGACCCCCGAACTCCTCGGACTCAGTTCGAAATCAGCCAACCAATAGATAAAATTATTGAATGAGCAATATATATTTAAATCTGAAAATAGGGTTTGGAAAATACTTACAGCGCTATATGGTATTTTTAGAAAGCTTGCGGTGTTGCAAACGGCGGACGGAAAGCAATGTAACAGTGAAAATTCACTGTGGCCGTGGGTTGTAAAATACCCACTTTTGAACGGGGACAAACCAGGGCTTGGGATTGATAGGGAATGGTCTATGGATGATTATGAAGCTATTGGAAGTGGTGGTTGGCCGTGGGTGACGGCGAAAACGGTGGAGGGAGGCCGGATTTCCCAAAAAGGAAATCCGGTGACTATTAGGGGCCAAAAATGGGTGGGTTAGGACGACAAGGGACCGGTGATGAAGTGGTGGCCGGAGGTGGAGCGATGGCGTCGAATCGGGGCAAAAACCGTGGGAGCTTCAAGGGCATTTTCCGGCCAAACGGCTGGTCGGATGGGGCTGAGGTTCGGTGGGGGGTGCGCCGGAGGGAGAGGTTTTGACCGGTGGGGCCGGTGTGCTGCACGGCAGCCGGACGGTGGCGGGTCAAGGGCAGAAGGCAGCTCCGGCGTGGGAGAGGAGAGAGAGAGAGAGAGAGAGAGAGAGAGAGAGAGAGAGAGAGAGAGAGAGAGAGAGAGAGAGAGAGAGAGCAGATCGGGAGAGGAAGGAAGAAGAAAAAGAAAAGAAAGAAAAAAGAGAAAAGGAAACAAAGAAAGAAGAAAAAGAAAAGAGAAAAAAGAAAAAGGAAAAAAAGGGAAAAAGAGATGTAGGAAAGAGATGAGATCCAATCCTCACTCCGGGAAAACAAAACAAAACCGCCGAGAAAGAGATTAAAAACTGCAAAATGACTAAAATAAATAAAACACAACATCAAATAAATTAAAAACCAATTTTAAAATGCAATAAATTAAAATAATTAAACAAATATATTAATTAAAATAAAAACAACCCTTCAGTGAAAATACACGCGAAAGCGGGTCATCACATCCTCCCCCCCTTAAAAACAAATTTCGTCCTCGAAATTTGCAAGATCAACCACCAACTTAAAACAAGCCACATAAAAACACATAAACCAGCTGTGACCAAGATTAAGATACATACCTTCATTATTCAAACAAGTACGGGTACTGCTCCCTCATGTCCGCTACTCGCTCCCAAGAGAAGTCTTGAGCTAACGGATCTCCCCAAGCCACCTTAACCAGAGGTATCGTCTTGGACCTCAACTGTTGCTCCTTCCAATCCATGATCTGCGACGGAACAACCTCATAAGTGAGATCCGGCTGCAACTGAATACCCTCTAGGTCGACGAAGCGTGGCTCTTGCTGTCCAAAGCTCTTCTTCAGGGATGATACGTGGAAGACATCTTGAATATCCCCAAAATACTCTGGCAAAGCAACTCTATAGGCGACGGACCCTACCTTCTCCAGAATCTGAAAAGGGCAGACATACCTCGGATCCAACTTCCTTTTCTTACCAAAACGCTTAACACCTCTCATGGGAGAGACTTTAAGGTAAACCCAATCACCAACTTCAAAAGATAACTCTCTCCTCCTGGTATCAGCGTAGCTTTTCTGGCGACTCTGAGCTGCCGTCATTTTATCTCTGATGATCCAGACTTGGCTTTGCATCTCTTGAATTATTTCGGGTCCAATTATCCTACTCTCCCCGACTTGATCCCAACACAAGGGCGACCTGCACTTTCTCTCATAAAGAGCTTCATAGGGAGCCATCTGAATGGTCGCCATCTGAATGGTCGCATGGAAGCTATTATTATATGCAAACTCGATGAGCGGCAAATGGTTTTCCCAACTCCCTTGAAATTCCATGACACATGCTCGCAACATGTCTTCAAGGGTATGAATGGTGCGCTCTGATTGGCCGTCTGTCTACGGGTGATATGCAGTACTGAACTTCAACTTAGTACCCAAAGCTGCCTGCAAACTCTTCCAGAACTGCGACGTGAACCTCGGGTCTCGATCTGACACTATACTCTTTGGTATGCCGTGCAGCCGCACTAACTCCTTGACATACAAGCGGGTCAACTTACCCAAGGAATCGGTGTTATTAACAGGCAGGAAATGAGCACTTTTCGTTAACCGGTCAACAATCACCCAAACAGAATTTTTCCCACTAGGCGTTCCCGGCAAACCCACTACAAAGTCCATCGTGATGTCATCCCATTTTCACTTAGGAATAGGGAGGGGTTGGAGCATACCTGCAGGTCTTTGATGCTTGGCCTTCACTTGACGGCATGTGTGGCATTTCTCAGCATATAAGGCAATATCCTTCTTCATTCCATCCCACCAGTAATTTTTCTTCAAGTCCCGATATATCTTTGTACTGCCGGGATGAACTGAATAAGGGGCCGCATGAGCTTCTGCCATGATCCACTCTTTGAATTCTGAATCTTTAGGGACCACTCTGCGATCTCGGAACTGAAGTATCCCATCTTTATCCATGTTATAATGCAACGGCCCTCGAGATTTTCTGACTCTTTTTCTGATATTCAGCAGCTTTGGATCCTTCCTTTGAAGAGTCTTCAATTATTCAAAATCGGTTACCCGAATATCAAGAACTGAAGATAAAATCTCTTCTTGCTGTGAACTCTCAATAAGGAGCCTCCTCATCCCACAAAGCAACGAATCCAATTCTGACGGCTTGGCTTCATCTTCCAAGTGCGACTTTCGGCTCAAAGCATCAGCAACTATATTAGCCTTCCCCGGATGGTACTTGATCTCACACTGATAGTCACTGATTAGCTCTAGCCATCGCCTCTACCTCATATTCGGATTTTTCTGGGAAAACAAATGCTTCAAGCTCTTGTGATCAGTAAATACCTCGCAAGCTTCCCCAAACAAGAAGTGCCGCCAGATCTTGAGAGCAAAAACAATCGCAGCCAATTCTAAATCGTGCGTCGGATAATTCTTCTCATGGTCCTTTAGCTGACGAGATGCATAGGCAACAACCCGTCCTTCCTGCATAAGGACACAACCCAAACCAAACTTAGACGCATCACTGAAGACTACGAATGGCTTATGCGGTTCTGGGAGCGCTAAACTGGTGCCGTCGTCAACCTGTTCTTTAATTCTTGGAAGCTTCTCTCACACTTATCTGACCAAACAAATTCTGTATTCTTCCGAGTCAAATCTGTGAGAGGTCTGGATAGGCGAGCAAATCCCTCCACAAATCTTCGGTAGTATCCGGCGAGCCCCAAGAAACTCCGGATCTCGCGCACTGTAGTCGGGCGCTGCCATGACAAAATGGCTTCTACCTTACTAGGATCAACAGCCACTCCGTCTCGGGAAATTACATGCCGAAGAAATTTAACTTCTTCCAACCATAATTCACACTTGCTGAGCTTGGCGTACAATTGGTGTTCTCTCAATTTCCCAAGTACCAGACGAAGATGATACACGTGGTCTTCAACATCTCGGGAATAAATCAGAATATCATCGATGAATACTATCACAAAGGATCCAGATAAGGTCGAATTACTCGATTCATTAAATCCATGAAGGCAGCAGGGGCATTAGCTAGCCCAAACGACATCACCTTAGATTCATAATGCCCATACCTCGATCTAAAGGCAATTTTAGGCACATCCTTGTCTCTGATCCTCAGCTGGTAGTATCCCGACCTCAGATGAATCTTCGAGAACACGGCTGCTCCTTAAAGCTAATCAAATAAATCATCTATCCGTGGGAGAGGGTATTTATTTTTTATGGTCACCTTATTCAATTCCCGATAATCTATGCACATACGGAGGGTTCCATCTTTCTTTTTAACAAACAAAACTGGTGCACCCCATGGTGAAGTACTAGGCTGAATAAATCCCTTCTCTACCATCTCTTGCAACTGAGTCTTCAACTCTTTTAATTCAGCCGGTGCCATGCAATAAGGAGCTTTATGCATAGGAGCCGCTCCAGGTTCCAAGTCTATAACAAATTCCATTTCCCGCACAGGGGGTAGTCCGAGCAAGTCGTCCACAAACACATTGGGGAATTCTTCCACAACTGGAGTGTCTGCGAAAGACTTCTTCTCAGACGGCGTGGACACCATCTGAAGCAAGAATGCATCCACTCCCCATGCAATCTCCCTTCTTGCTTGAATTGCCGATATAATTATTGGCTTTTCTTTTCACTTACACCCTGCAAATTTCAGACAATCACCATCTGGAAGCTGAAAGCTAATTATCCGACTTCTGCAATTAATACTCGCAGAATATTGGTATAGCCAATCCATCCCGAGGATGATGTCAAAACCCAACAGCTTATATACCACCAAATCAGCATCCAAGAACCTTCCCTCAAAATTTAACGGGCATCCCAAAGAAACCTTGGAACACCACACCATTTCACCATCGGGTAGAGCCACTACCATAGACTTTGGCAACGGTTCCGTGACTAAATTACACACTCGAGCAAAAGCAGAAGATACAAACAACTGTGACGCACCGGAATCAAACAAAGTGCAAGCATAAAACTCATTCAAACGGACTCTTCCTAAACCAAACACATTAACCCATGAAATCCAAAAAAGCAAAGGAGAAACCAAAAATACCAAAAATTAAATCCAACTTAAAATTAAATTAATCCATACTGTAATTACTCCAGCATCATGGGTCGCTGGTGCCTCATCATCCACCTCTCCGGGTGTGACAGCATAAACCCGGGCTTGCACTGCTTGTCTTGGGTTGGTTCTTCCACCGTGTCTACCTCCACGACTTCCTTGAACTCTAACGGGGCACTCCCGAGCAATATGCCCCACTTGGCCACACCGGTAACACTGGGGTCCACTACTCAGCCGACACTCGCCCTCATGAGCTCTATTACATGCTCCACAAATTGGCACCCGTCCTCCCATACGAACACCTGAGGACGTTTGAGGTCGAGTTCCGGTCCGCTGAACAAATTTCTGAGGCGAACCCGAGCTGCTTCCTTCACCAGAAAAACTTCGCCTCTTATGTCCTGGAGGGGAGCCCATACTCTGATTATTTTCTCGCTCCACAAGGGTGGCCACATCCACTAATTCCTGAAAAGTGGATAACCGATGGCTGACCACCATACGGCGTATATCAGGGCGTAGTTCCTCCTGAAAATGATCAGCTCGCATCTCCTCTGTGGCGATAAGGTGGGGAGCAAATCGCCCAAGTTGTATGAATCTCCAGGCGTACTGTTCCACTGTCGCGCCCCCTTGGACTAAATTTGAGAACTCTCTTGCCTTTTGCTTCCTTACCGATGTGGGAAAGAAGCGGTCGTTAAATTACTTCTTGAAGTGCTGCCAAGTCACAGCAGCGAAAGATCCCAATTCTGATTCCAGCATCACCCTCTTGGTATCCCAGCAATCAGACGCGGTACCTTGCAACAGATAGCTGGCGTAGAGTACCTGTTGCGCCTCGGTGCAACCACACACCTCCAATGTTCTTTCCAGGTCTTTGATCCATTTTCCAGCTTGAAGTGGATCATCTTCTCCAGTGAAGTGTGGAGTTCTATGCGCCAGGAAGCACTCATAGGTGCATCCGGCTTGCACCATGCTACTGGACCCTCCTGGGTACATCCAAGGCCCTCCCTGATGTGGCCAAGGACCTCCTGGTTATGGCCAAAACCCTGCTTGCTGTGGGCAAGGCCCTCCTTGTTGTGGCCAGGGACCCCCTTGTGGTGGCCATGGTCCTCCTTGTTGTGGCCCATATCAATCTCAAACCATAATCCATTTTATCCGTATGCACCATGACCTCCCCTAGGGGTCATCCGCACACCCTGGCTCCAGTGCCACACCGTAGAGTACCACCACGCATGTGATACCTAACGAGCGATGCCCAGTTTCGCACCCCGCGTGTTCGTAGTCAAGCATCCTCTAGCCCTCACCAGCGAAGGGCCACGGAGTCGGCGCGTAGGGCGATGCCCGGTTCCGCGCCCGGCGCGTTCGTAGCCAAGCATCCCCTAGCCCTCGCTCCTGTCATCGCCCAGCGACAACCCAGGGGACATCACTCAGTTTACTTCGCTCCCGAGTGACCAGAGGAGCTCCACCGAGATAATACCCCATCCCGGCTTGGGGTCGTGATACACACGCACACGTAAGTCCACTTACGCCAATAAACAGGCTTTTCTCAATTAAACAAAAACACACGTGCATGCACCATGCAAATGCCATATCAATGCACAAAAATAGCCAACCAATATAAATCAATAAAACAAGCAACTCCGTCCTCCATCCATCCGACCCCCGAACTCCTCGGACTCAGTTCGGAATTAGCCAACCAATAGATAAAATTATTGAATGAGCAATATATATTTAAATCTGAAAATAGGGTTTGGAAAATACTTACAGCGCTATATGGTATTTTTAGAAAGCTTGCGGCGTTGCAAACGGCGGAAGGAAAGCAACGTAACAGTGAAAATTCACTGTGGCCATGGGTTGTAAAATACCCACTTTTGAACGGGGACAAACCAGGGCTTGAGATTGATAGGGAATGGTCTAGGGATAATTATGAAGCTATTGGAAGTGGTGGTTGGCCGTGGGTGGCGGCGAAAACGGCGGAGGGAGGCCAGATTTCCCAAAAAGGAAAGCTAGCTCGTGGGAGCTGTTCCGGTGACTATTAGGGGCCAAAAATGGGTGGGTTAGGATGGCAAGGGACTGGTGATGAAGTGGTGGCCGGAGGTGGAGTGACGGCGGCGGATCGGGGCAAAACCCGTGGGAGCTTCAAGGGCGTTTTCCGGCCAAACGGCTGGCCGGATGGGGCTGAGGTTCGGTGGGGGGGTGCGCCGGAGGGAGAGGCTTCGACCGGTGGGGCCGGTGTGCCACATGGCAGCCGGACGGCGGTGGGTCGAGGGCAGAAGGTAGCTCCGGCGTGGGAGAGGAGAGAGAGAGAGAGAGAGAGAGAGAGAGAGAGAGAGCCGATCGGGAAAGGAAGGAAGAAGAAAAAGAAAAGAAAGAAAAAAGAGAAAAAGAAAAAAAGAAAGAAGAAAAAGAAAAGAGAAAAAAGAAAAGGGGAAAAAAGGGAAAAAGAGATGTAGGAAAGGGATGAGGTCCAATCCTCACTCCGGGAAAACAAAACAAAACCGCCGAGAAAGAGATTAAAAACCGCAAAACGACTAAAATAAATAAAACACAACATCAAATAAATTAAAAACCAATTTTAAAATGCAATAAATTAAAATAATTAAACTAATATATTAATTAAAGTAAAAACAACCCTTCAATGAAAATACAAGCGAAAGCGGGTCATCACAAACTTGAAAACTGGAAGTGACAAAACAGTTTTTATTTGGAGAAAGTTTGAATATTTCAAGGTTTGATCTTACTCTAAAAGCTTTGATATTTTTATATGATAATCCTAAGTCTCTTACTTTTATGTTAGGATATTATTTTGAAGATATTTAGTATTATTTTCAAAGATATGATTTTTCTATGCAAGAGGATTTCGGTTAGGCCTAAGATTTGATATTCTTGCATTAGATCCATGTTTTATTGATTTTTAGCCATGTGATTTTAAGTTTGATGGTTGGATATTCTTTAGGACACATTTTAAAACCATGTGATTCTTTATTTCAAGAATCTCACCTTCTTAAGCCTTTGATCAAGAGATTTATCAAAGCTAGTTGAGAAAAAAGTTTCTGTTTTTGGAGTAAGTGTAAAACCAAAACTGCAAGTTTTTTTTTTGTGACTTTAGTTTGATGGTTTAAAGCATTGTTGATCTGAGGATGATGTTATGAATATGTTGGAAGTAAGATTTGATTTTTTTGGAATTCTTAGAGATGTTTTGATTAAGGGTCAAAACTTGTGATTCAAGTGTTTGGATCTTTTTACAAAACGTTTGGTGTTGATTATTAGATTTTTCTAAATGGATGTTTTAAGTATGGTTTTAAACTTATGATAGGAAGATCCTTGTTGCAAAATTTTGGTTTAAGCAAGAGTTTTTAAGTTGGAAGGACTTGCAACAAAAATCAAGAGAAATGGCTTAAAAAGTTATCGGTGTTTTGATTTCTTTTGAATAATTATAAGAGTAGTGTTAATGTATTTACATCAGGACACACGGACTTTTAAATAGCAAAACTTCTTATTTTAACTATATATGTGGTGTGTTGGTATATATAGATTATTCAATATTTCATTTAGGGTTTCCAATCTGTTTACCCAAGAGCACACTCATGCTAGCCAGCTTGCAGACTAATAATAATTTCTTCATGAAAAAGTAGCAACCAATTCATGTATGAAATTTGGAGTACCTATGATCTTAATCATTATCATTAACACATAAAATTTGACTTTTCTTAATGCTAATTAATTTATAGATAACTAACTAGTTTCTCGAAAAGCAAGTGCCATTAGGTACTAGGTACTTAATTAGGATTTGTGGACTGCTACCTTCATCTATAATAGTATAGCAGGAATTATTAATGTCGTATTGTACATTTATAAGGATCCTAACTGAGATCTCTATGATGTAAACAACAAGGTAAGTAGGAAGTCTAAAAAGTAGGCCACCATTAGTCAATCATCTATTGAAGTAGAGTACAAAGTCCTTGCAACTACAACTTGTGAAATACAATGGTTAATCTATGCACTATAAGACTTGCATATTGATCACTCTCAACCAACACTCTTGTATACAGATAGCACATCCACTATGTCTATTGCCACAAATGTAGTACAGCATGAGAGAACCAAGCACATACAAATTAATTGCCATTTAGTTCAAGAGAAGCTGCAGGAAAAGCTCATCAAGTTGTTTTATATTCCCTCTCGGCTACAGTTGGCAGATATACTCACAAAGCCACTTGGATCATTGCCTTTTCACCATACTCTTCACAAGATGAACATTCTCAACATTCATGTTCATCTTAAGGGGGGTGTTGGAGTATTGCATCACATATAGATAATATGGAATTAAAATCCAAAGTAGAAAAGGCTAAGGCTAAAATAGAGAATACAATGTAATAAGTTAATTTTGTTAGTTTACATTTTTAATAGAAATATGATGTAATAGCAGACTTGGAACTTCACTTCTTTTCATTTTCTCTTCAATGCAATTTAGAATTCGTTTTCATTTCCTCTATTTTCAAGCTCTCTTTTCATTTCATTGAGTTCTTGACAGTAATATATAGTTATATTTACACAATTTGGAAGATATAAATATATATATTTTTATGTTTATATATATATAATATATATTCTATATTTAACTATATACTTATAATATAGTATATATAATACAGTAATTGTATATGTATAAATATATATACATATATTATAGTGGTCTAAGTTCAAACATAAAACTTTGCATTCGAACAAAGCAACCATGCATTGGACTGTGTCAAGGTAATGTTCAAATGTTTCTTGGAAATTGGCGAGAGTTTTTTGCATTTGATTGGAATTGACTCGTAGGAAAATTACGTTTGAACGTGACCACTCTAACGTTCAAATGTTAAACACATAAGTTCGAACGTTTCTTGGAAATTGGCGGGAGTTTTTCCCACTTGATTGGAATTGAGTCGTAGAAAAATTACGTTCAAACGTGGCCACTCTAACATTCGAATGTTAAACACATACGTTTGAATGTTATAAAATGTGAAAAACTATGCAGCTCAAAAAGCTGGATCCCAAAATTTCATGTAATGTTCAAACCTAGAGTTTTAACATTCAAACATTTCACAGTTTGAGGCAACAACTTTTGATTTAAAATGTCACTGCAATAAGTCCAAGGTATGTCCAGAACAACGTTGTTCTCTATAAATGGACCTATTGCATCGATAAAAGTCGTTGCAATAAGTCCAAAAAATTAAAAAAAAAAAAACACTCCAAACAAGTCTGGAGTGTGCTTATATCGCACGGGTTGAAGGCAAATTCATCCCATTTGCCTTCACGTGTATAACAAAGAGAGAAAGTGAGAGAGAGCTAGAGTGAGATAGAGTTAGCGTGAGAGAGATCTTGCGTGAGATAGAGCTTGAGTGAGAGAGATTTTCTCCTTCCTATTGAGTGTATTTTTCTTTGCCCTTGAAGAGGGGTAAGGAAAAAGTTATTTTTCTTTGTGTTTTTTTGGTGTTTTTTGTAAATTATTTTTTTGTAAGGATGTGTGGTTTAGTGTTTCTAACTATTATTGTGTTGTTTTTAAGGATTATTTGTTGGGGCTTGTTGAAGCATTTGATTTGTAAAGTCATTTGTTGGGCTAGGTATATTTCTAAAACATTTTGTGAATATCTTGTATTTTTTGTGAATTGATTGTGAATATGTTTTGCTTTTGTGAATATAGTGTGATATTGTTTGTGAATATGTATTGAATATGTTGTGGTTTTGTGAATATTTATTGAATATGTTGGAAATATGTGAATATTTATTAAATATGTTGTGGTTTTGTGAATATATTGTGAATTTGTGTGTGACTATTTATTAGATATGTTGGAAATATGTGAATATATTGTGAATATGTTTGTGAATATTTATTGAATACTTTGGAAATATGCGAATGTATTGTAAATTTATTTGTGAAGTTTTATTGAATATGTTGGAAATAGTATATAGTATATTGTGAATTTGTTTGTGACTATTTATTGAATATGTTGTGGTTTTGTGAATATATTGTGAATTTGATTGTGAAGTTTTATTGAATATGTTGGAAATATAAGAATAAATTGTGAATTTGTTTGTGAACGTTTATTGGATATGTTGGAAATATTGGAAGTTTATGTGAAAATGTTGTGAATTTGTTGTCATTTGGTCACAATATGTTGGGAACATTTTGATTTGTGATTATTGTGAATATATGTTCTTTTGTTATTTTTTATTATATTGTCATTTGTGATTATTATATATATAGGACATAGAATTAGGAGATAGAAAATATAGAAAAAGTAAAGAATCCATATACAAATTATATATATGTACTAGATTAACAATATACAAATATAGAATAAATTTGTATTATTATTTTTCTTGAAAGAAGAATAACCTCTTCATTGATCAATAATCCTCAAATGAGAGAAACAATACAAGAAGGACAGCTCTCTAACTCAACTGTCTCTTCAGAATTACTTAGAGCACTTTTTGATAGTGCATCTACTACAATGTGTGCCCCCTTCTTAAGACTAAAACGATGTTGTTTGGTTTAATACGTGTATTTAGTGACGTTTTGGTCATTTTTTATGACGGTTTTCTCTATCACAAAATACAAATTGTGTTGTAGTGGTGAGAATTAGTGGAGTTATATGGTTAAAGAGCAAGTTACTTTATTTCTCAAAATTTATCATGGATTGCATTAATTAGGAGGATTTATGGGGTTTAAGATAGCTCCCTAGGATCCATGGCACCGGCTTTGGGAGTTCTACCTTCCCTCCCCATAGGGAGGGGCATGTAGCTACCAAACTCTACTCTTTCTCTTTATATACCAATTGGAAGCACACAAGTAGTACCCCATAAGAGAGTGAGAAAATGGAACTCACAACTATGAAGGCAATGATACAAGGCGAAGCAAAGCTTTGGGGAAACATATTTGCCTTTACGGACTCCATGGCACTGAGATGTGTGTTGGAACTCGGCATTGTTGACATCATACACTCCCATGGAGGCCCAATCACTCTATCCCAAATAGCTGTTGGCATAGACTCTCCCTCTCTAAACATCGACAACCTCGCACGGTTAATGAGATTGCTAGTGCGCAAAGATATTGTGATGACCCGCTTTTACGTGTATTTTCACTGAAGGGTTGTTTTTAATTTAATTAATATATTGCTTTATTTATTTTAAATTATTACGTTTTAAAATTGGTTTTTATTTGTTGGATGTTGTTTTTTATTTATTTGTTTTACAGTTTTTAATCTCGTTCTCGGCGAATTTGTTTTATTTTCTGGAGTGAGGATTGGACCTCATTTCTTCCTACATCTTTTCTTTTCCCTTTTTCCTTTTTATTTTTTTCTCTTTTCTTTCTTTCTTCTTTTTTCTTTTTTTTTTCTTTTTCTTCTTCCTTTTTTTTTTCCTTCCCGCGCGTCCCGTTCGTCTCTCTCTCTCTCTCTCTCCTCTCCCACGCCAGTTTCAGCTCAGCCCCGACCCACCGCCGTTCGGCCACCATGGTCGACACCGCCCCCGCCGGTCAAACCCCCTCCTGCCGGCACATTACCCCACCGAACCCCAGCCCCATCTGGCCAGCCGTTTGGCCGGAAAATGCCCTACAAACCCCACGATTTTTGCCCCGATCCGCCGCTGTCGCTCCACCTCCGACCACCACCTCCTCATCACTTCATCACCGGTTCCTTGCTGTCCTAACCCACCCATTTTCGGCCCCTAATAGCCACCGGAACAGCTCCCACAAGCTAGCTTTCCATTTTGGGAAATCCGGCCATCAACCACCGTTTTTGCCACCACCCACGGCCAAACTTCACTTCCACTAGCTTCATAATCATCCTTAGGCCATTCCCTATCAATCCCGAGCCTTGGTTTGTCCCCGTTCAAAAGTGGGTATTTTACAACCCACGGCCACAGTGAATTTTCACTGTTACGTTGCTTTCCTTCCGCCGTTTGCAACGCCGCGTGTTTTCTAAAAATACCGTATAGCACTGTAAGTATTTTTCAAACCCTGCTTTTAGATTTAAATATATTTTTCTCTCTCAATAATTAATTGTTGTTGGTTGGCTGATTCCGGACTGAGTCCGAGGAGTTCGGGGGTCGGATGGATTGAGGACGGAGTGCTTGGTTTTGCTTGATTATTTGTGCTATGCGGCATGAGTTGCATATTGTGTTTATGTGCATATTGTTTTAATCGGGAAAATCCCGTTTTATTGGCATAAATGGTTTTTGGGTGCGTTTGTCTCACGAGCCCAAGCCGAGATGGGTTATTATCTCGGTGGAGCTCCTCTGGTCACTCGGGAGTGGATAAAACTGAGTGACATCCCCTGGGTAGTTGCAGGACGACGACCAGATCGCACAATATGGTAACGCTGTCGTGTCGACTCCATGGTCCCTAGAGTGGGGGGACTAGAGCATGACCCGGCCAAGTACGCGCGAGGCGCGAGTCTGGGCATCGCTCGTTTAGGTGTCACATGCGTAGTCGTTACCTGCGGTGTGGCACAGAGCCAGGGTATGCGGGTGATCCCTATGGGAGATCGTGGTGCATGCATAACCGGTTTGTTTTTATGGTTTTTGGATGTGGGCCATTTTCTGGGAAAATGACGATGTTTGGTTTCCGAGGTTTTTGATCCATTTTCTGGGAAAATGGTGGTTTGGGCCATTATCTGGGATAATGGCGAGGCTTGGTTTTAAGGATATGTTTTTGTGGGCCAAATGGGTTTTTGGCGTGCGTGTAAAAATCATGTTTTATGGCGCATGTGCATTGGTTTTTTGTTCATGCATATTGTTTGAGTTTTATATGTTTTTATCTAGTGGTGTTTGGAGTTTACTTACCTGCGGCACCATTTTTGGTACCATAGATTTTGGTACAGAGATCGAGGATGAGGAGGAGGAGGCTAAGCCCGAGGATGCGGCTCTGCCGGGGTGCTGATGTTATGCCTTGTATTTAGTTTAAAATTATATTTGTGCCTTGTAATATTTATTTATGTATGTTTTGAATAGTTTTGTATTAAACAAGAAAAATTCTAGTACTTAGTTATTGACTGGCTTTTCGTTGCGTATTTTCTCGTGCACATTCGTCACTTTTTCACACACTTGGCACTCGTCTTAGGGTGGTGACCCGGGTTGTCATCATCCGGACGTCTCGATTTCCCCGTGTCCGTGCGTGGGGATTTGGGGGCGTCACAGGTGGTATCAAAGCGGTTTGGCTCTGGGTAAAAACCACATGTCCCGTAGGTAGTACCAGAATGTTTTAAGGTTGTGTTTTAAAAAAAAATTATGTTAAGTAAAGTTATTTAAATTGTTTTATTTATTTTATCTGTTTGAACTTGTTTGTTTGTTTTTATTTATTTAGTTATGTTTTTGCAAGTTGGTTTCTTTTGTTTTGTGTGATGTGGTGTTGGTCTTTGGTTCTATTTTTGTTTGTTGTTGGTTTTATTTGTTTTTGTTTTCTGAAAGGGGGTCAAAGGTTGTGGTGGCAGGAAAATGGGGAGGCCAAAGAAATCTACTCAGGAGCCATGGGACGATACGTCAAGAGATGACTCCATAGCCCAAGCCATACGGCAGATGACAGAGTTTATGTAGCAAAATTTTAGGCCATAGCAGACAGGGCCTTGGCCACAACCAGGGGGACCTTGGCCACAACAAGGGGGTCCCTAGCCGCCACAAGGAGGGCCTTGTCCACAACAAGAAGGACTTTGGCCGCAACCTGGAGGTCCTTGGCCATATCAGGGAGGGCCTTGGCTTTACCCGGGAGGATCTAGCAGCATGGTGCAAGCCGGATGCACCTATGAGCGCTTTCTGGCGCATAGAACCCCACACTTCACTAGAGAAGAGGATCTGCTTCAAGCTGGAAAGTGGATCAAAGACCTGGAAAGAACTTTTGAGGTGTGTGGTTGCACTGAGGCGCAACAGGTACTCTACGCCAGCTATCTGTTGTAAGGCACCGCTTTTGATTGGTGGGATACTAAGAGGGTGATGCTAGAAGCAGAGTTGGGTTCATTCACCGCTGTAACCTGGCAGCGCTTCAAGAAAGAATTTAACGACCGCTTCTTTCCCGCATCGGTAAGGAAGCAAAAGGCAAGAGAGTTCTCAAATTTGGTCCAAGGAGGCATGACAGTGGAACAGTACGCCCGAAGGTTTATAGAACTTGGGCGATTTGCTCCCCACCTTATCGCCATAGAGGAGATGCGAGCTGAGCGTTTTCAGGAGGGACTACGCCCTGATATATGCCGTATGGTGGTCAGCCAACGGATATCCACTTTTCAGGAATTAGTGGATGTGGCCACCCTTGTGGAGCGAGAGAATAATATGAGTATGGGCTCCCCTCCGGGTCATAAGAGGCGGAGTTTTTCTAATGAAGGAAGCAGCTCGGGTTCGCCTCAGAAATTTGTTCAGCAGACCGGAATTCTACTGCAAGCATCCTCAGGTGTTCGCATGGAAGGACGTGTGCCTGTTTGCGGAGTTTGTAATAGAGCCCATGTGGGTGAGTGCCCTTCTAGTGGGGCTCGATGTTATAATTGTGGCCAGCAGGGTCACTTTGCCCGAGAATGTCCAAGAACAGCTCAAGGAAGCCGTGGAGGTAGACGCGGTAGAAGAACAAATCCAAGGCAAGTAGTGCAAGCCCGGGTTTATGCTGTCACACCCGGAGATGTGGATGATGAGGCGCCAGCGACCCATGATGCTGGAGTAATTACAGGTATGGGTTAATTTAATTTTATGTTGGATTTAATTTTGGTGTATTTGGTTTCTCCTTTGTTATTTTGGATTTCATGGGTTAATGTGTTTGGTTCAGGAAGAGTCCGTTTATATGAGTTTTATGCTTGCACTTTGTTTGATTCCGGTGTGTCCCAGTCGTTTGTATCTTCCACTTTTGCTCGGGTGTGTAATTTGGTCACGAAACCGTTGCCGAAGTCATTGGTAGTGGCTTTACCCGATGGTGAAATGGTATGGTGCTCCAAGGTTGCTTTGGGATGTCCATTAAATTTTGATGGAAGGTTCTTGGATGCTGATTTGGTGGTGTTTAAGCTGTTGGGTTTTGATATCATCCTTGGGATGGATTGGCTATACCGATATTCTGCGAGTATTAATTGCAAAAGTCGGATAATTAGCTTTCAGCTTTTAGATGGTGATTGTCTGGACTTTGCGGGGAGTAAGTTAAAAGAAAAGCCAGTAATTATATCGGCAATTCAAGCAAGAAGAGAGATTGCATGGGGAGCGGATGCATTCTTAGTTCAGATGGTGTCTACGCCGTCCGAGAAGAAGTCTTTGGTAGACATTTCAGTTGTGGAAGAATTCCCCGATGTGTTTGTGGATGACTTGCCCGGACTACCCCCTATTCGGGAAATGGAGTTTGTTATAGACTTGGAACCTGGAGCAGCTCCTGTACATAAAGCTCCTTATCGCATGGCACCGGCTAAATTAAAAGAGTTGAAGACTCAGTTGCAAGAGCTGGTAGATAAGGGATTTATTCAGCCTAGTACTTCGCCATGGGGTGCGCCAATTTTGTTTGTTAAAAAGAAAGATGGAACCCTCCATATGTGCAAAAACATATGGCTTCAAGCAAAAACATCATTGTGCTCTATTAACAACTGCTTTAGAGCTTCTTTGTCCCACGGAGGAACTTGGGTCCCAATATGTGTGGTAGCACTAGGGCAGTCAAGGTACAGTGTTACTATTTCTAGTGGCTCGTTGGCTTCAGCCTGCTACAGACTCTACTCATCTCTGACCTCCATGCTCTTCTCCAATGACAAAACGTGTTAGGGAGGGTGTTGGCACTAATACCCATCCTACTGAAAGCCTGCCAGAATAATATATCAGCCGAGCCTCCCATGTCAACTAGTATTCAGCTGGTCATATAATTGGCTACTATGAAAGTAACTACCAAGGCATCATTGTGCGGGTACAACACTCCTCAATCTTTCTCCCTGAACGATATCGCTGCCTAAGTGTCAAATTTTAGTGCTTGGGAGCCCTGTCTGTCGCATATATTTCCTTATACCTTGCCCTTCGTGAATGCGCCTTCCAGCTATATGTGGACATGCCACCCCCAGTGAACACCCCAGCTATCATCCAGATCTCCCATATGGGTGCCTTGTTCCCATCACCCTTTGGGGACACCTTATCCCTATTGTCCCTATGGGCATCAATTCAGTATTGCCCTCGTTGGTAGGGACTATTGCTCCTTCTGGAATCGCATCCAGACTCATGGCCCCTTTTTGGCTTTGAGCTTTCTAAAACCATCCACTCCAACTCTCCCCTTCCTGCCAGCTCAGTCACCCTCTTTTCATAGTCGTGCAGCCTTGAGTCCAATGTGACCTTGTTTGATAATGCTTGTGGTAACTAATGTCTTTCCTAGCTTGACGTCGTTCCTTGCTGTCCTTCTCATCTTCTCGTACGTTCAAATTGATGTGTATCAATCTGGGATTGTAGTCTGGCCGCCTTTCTTTTCTTCTATCCTGATGATTTGATCCAGGTTTCCTGTCAACCTACCCATTCCTATGATCCATCAACACTTGTAAGGTATCTTTAGCATTAACAAAATAATCTGCCCTATCCATAAATTCCCTCAAGGTGGAAGTGGTCTTCCTAGCCAGTTCAGCCATGAATAGACTGCATAGCCAAATCCCACCCAAGAGAGCGGCGAGCGTAATCTTTTACTCCTGGTTATCCGTTGTTAGCCTTTCCTTGTTGAAATGGGTAAGGTAGGCCTTCAAGGTCTCATGTTCTTTTTGTTTAAACGTTAGCATATAGGCGGCTGGGCGTCGACGTCTCTTGTTGGGCATGAATTGTGTTAGGGACTGCTTAGCCAACTCTTTGAAACTGTTTATTGACCTTGACCTGATGGTTTCAAACCACCCTCTTGCTATCCCCTTTATGGTTAAGGGGAAAGCTCAGCAAGAAATTTCCCCAAGAAAACCTTGGAGCGTGATTTGGCCTTTAAAGTTTTCTAGATGGTCTACGAGATCCTTAGACCCATTGTACATATCTATTTAGGGTACCTTGAATTTTGGCAGGAACGGCATGGCCATAATCTTTTCATTGTATGGCAGATCTGTAATAGCCCGCAAGAAATTTAATGGTGGAATTTCTATAGACTTTAGGAATCTCATGAAAAACCCATAAGTTTTTACGAATCGACCAATCGCACAGGTTTTAGTCTGCCAATATAGTCAGTGTTATCATTCACTATGTTGACAGAATTGCGATTTTAATTATTTGACATAGTTAGAAATGTTGGAATATGTGACGGTCTGCGCCACTAGACTCAATTGATTATTTAGGATTTAATGGCACAATAACCCATTTTCATAATTTCGAACGAAACGATTGTTCAAAACTGTGAATTTATTTTTAGGGACACTTCGGGGTTGAGTTTCAGTAAACAATTTTTACTATAGGTTAATATGAATATTTAGGATTTTTCAGTACTAAATTTATTACGCATTTTTGTGGAGTGAATAGTAACCTCGATATGCATACTAAGTGCAGTCTTCTCAAAATCACAGTGTGGAATGTTCAAATTAGGTTACAGAAGTTTTATTTGGACACTTGGCAAGATCTTAGCCATACATAGTGAATAGTATTAGACAATTGGCACAAAGATGAATCATTAGATGGATTTGTGAAGGAAATCAAGGTATAAGATCATGCCACCTAAGCAAAACCTTTTTCATCTGATCAACCAAATTGAGCCAGATCAAAGAGGATTCCAGCCCTAGTGAAATCCTAAATGGTTGGAATCCAATTTAAATTCCAAAAACTTGGTTGAAACTAAAACCCTAAACGGTTTTTCCAAACCCTAATTTGGCCTTCAAACCCTTTTTGGTCCAATTTCTAGCATTGTGTTTAATCACTTGATTAAGTCACTTCCACATGCTATTAATTTCTCAAATCCTTGTTATGATACCATTATCCAACCTTTTAAACCTTGGAAATTTGATTGGGCCAAGAAAAATTAGATTTGGGCTTGACAACATCTCAAACCCTAACCAAACCCCATTTAAACCCCAAATTGAAGCCTACTTTGTTGAGGCCCACCAAGGCCCACGAATTTGGCCACCTTGGCAAAGATTCTAGAAGAAGTTTCCTCCCCCACATGGCAGACGATTCACTGCCCTTGGCTGCACCCAATAGTGCCTTGATTAGATGGAGAAACCCACCCCATCAACCTCCATACCTCAAGCTTCTGCAGGATGTCCTTTGGCCCTCACCATTCTCCACTTTAAGTCACATAGCCACCTCCAATCAAGGTCATTCAGGTCTATATCTTCCTCCTACAGAATCCTTGAGTTGTGCAAGACACACTTCATTCCCTTTCATCACTTCTTCACCCCGTTCTTAGAGAGAAACCCAAAAGAGCTCTCTCGGGCAGATTTCGGGATCTTTTTGCGTTGAGCTTTGTGACCCCTTGTAAGTATTTTCACATGATCAATCCTTCATAAAAGTTGGTCTTCTTTGAGTCTACTTTCCATAGATATAATATTTATATCATTACATGGTAATTTGGTTGGTCAAAAGTATTTTTAACCATGGAAAGGTCATTCTGGTAATGAAACTGAAGAGTATGTTATGTTTTGGAGTTTTTGACCAAGCTAATGGACATATCTTGGTCCAAAAATTTTATGGAGTTGTGAGAATGTGTTTAAGAGTTTTAATTGAGGTTTTTTTGCAAGAATAAAGCTTTTGATGATAGAGTTTAGTAGATCTAGAAACTTGAAAACTAGAAGTGACAAAACAGTTTTTATTTGGGAAAGTTTAAACATTTCGAGGTTTGATCTTACTCCAAAGGCTTTGATATTTTTATATGATAATCCTAAGTCTCTTAGTTTTATGTTAGAATGTTATTTTGAAGATATTTAGTATTATTTTCAAAGATATGATTTTTCTATGCAAGAGGATTTCGGTTAGGCCTAAGATTTGATGTTCTTGCATTAGATCCATGTTTTATTGATTTTTAGCCTTGTGATTTTAAGTTTGATGGTTGGATATTCTTTAGGACACATTTTAAGACCATGTGATACTTTCTTTCGAAGATCTCACCTTCTTAATCCTTTGATCAAGAGATTTATCAAAGCTAGTTGAGGAAAAGTTTCTATTTTTGGACTAAGTGTAAAACCAAAAACTCCAAGTTTTATTTTGTGACTTTAGTTTGATGGTTTAAAGCATTTTTTATCTGAGGATGATGTTATGAATATGTTGGAGGTAATATTTGATTTTTTTGGAATTCTTAGAGATGTTTTGATTAAGCGTCAAAGCTTGTGATTCAAGTGTTTGGATCTTTTTATAAAAAGTATGATGTTGATTATTAGCTTTTTCTAAATGAATTTTTTAAGTATGGTTTTAAACTTAGGATAGGAAGATCCTTGTTGCAAAATTTTGGTTAAAGCAAGAGTTTTGAAGTTGGAAGGAATTCCAGCAACAATCAAGAGAAATTGTCTATAGATGTTTCGGTCATAGTGTGTTTTCCATAGTTGTGATTTGTTTTAAATTTTTCTGAATTGATATGTGGGTTTGGAAAAAAATTTACATGAGAAATGTAAATTTTGAAAACTTTTAGAGTTAGGATGTGAAATCCTTAAGTTAGAGGTAAAATACTCATTTTTCTACATGTAGAGGGTAAAATGATAATTTTACTCTAAGTTAGCTTTTTCTCATGTTTCTAATTGTTAGTAATTAAATTTCTAACTCTTGGAATACCCTCTTACAATTTCTCGTGTTTCGCACTTTATTCTCGTAAAACGTGACGATCGAGGTAAGTTAGCTTCTAACTTACTATCAGTTTATTGTGTATGTATCATGGGTAAGGGAACTAAAATTTATGTATGTATGTTATCATATATGTCATGCAATGCCATGTCACGTTGATATCTAATGAATAACTGGACTCAAGAATCCCACAAACGGTGCCATTGTAATGGACGTGTCTCACCACCCAAACATAACAGTCCACCTGCAAAATGTGAGAGAATGTCGGCATTGTATGCCTACAACCACTCTGATGCTTAACTCAGTAAAAAGTAGCACAAAACTAATCAAGAATTCAAATTAACTCTATATTTGGGGTTACTGGTATATATAAGCATTAGGTTGAGTTAGATCAACACTATAGTTAGATTATGCTCACGAATACCTATCTCACATGATATTTATCAGCTTAGAGTATTCCTGAATAACTGGGGTAATCATAAATGCTAATGGAATTCTTATCCTTCCATGCAAGGCATAACATAAAGCCCTGCTGGGCCTAGACTCTCCACCGTGTGACTGAGACCATTCCTTGTTGGGCTGAAAACACTAAATAGACCCTCCAACATCTTAACTCATTTTATCTAATAACTATAATTTTTTTAAAATTTTCACATAATAAACAATTTAATTTTTTTAAATTTTAAAATAATATTTTATTTAATTTTTAACTTTTATCTCAATTCATCCCATCTTAAGTTACGATTCAAACCTAACTTAAGCTTCGTAACAGAGCCATTAATGGTAGTGGGATTCTAAGTTAATGACGTTGGAATACATGATTTTCTCATTCAGTTAGAGTGTTGTCATAAAAAAAAAAAAAAAAAAAAAAAAAAAAAAAAAATTTACCTACCTATGATGTCGGCGTTTATAAGCAATTTTAATATTTTACGCGGTTGTAGGATCCTTATACCGAATATTAATGGTATTGGGATTCTAAGTTAATGATGTCGGCGTTAATTTATAAGCAATTTTAATATTTTCTGTACGTGATCAGAGGCTAACGTTATCAAGTTATCTATATTTTAAAAATACTTAATAAATCTTCATTGGGAGTTGGTCTCTTCTTAGCATCAGGTGGTATCTATGTAAATGTAATCTACCCAAGAGCACACTATAATCATACATGTTGGAATTTTTTAATAGATTGTATTTGAGTAAAATATTTTATAGTTGACCTTGAATTATTCAAATCTGCTGAGGAGGATTGCACGAAATCATTATTTTCAAGTGAACAACCGACTAACAAAAATGAATCTTATAATATTTAATTTTAATGGCTTGAGAAAACAAGACTATGGGAGAAGCCGTCCTTCTCTTCTCTCTAAAATTCTCTTTTTGAATTTCTTTTCTGTTTTTCTAAAATCTAGAAGTAGACTTCTCTCAACAATATATTGATCTAAAAGGCTTTGAGAAAACAAGACTATGGGAGAAGCCGTCCTTCTCTTCTCTCTAAAATTCCCTTTTTTAATTTCTTTTCTGTTTTTCTAAAATCTAGAAGTAGACTTCTCTCAACTATATATTGATCTAAAAGTTTTGAAACTATAAGATACTAATTTGATTAAATATTTAACTATCAGAATCATAAAATTTCACAACGCTTTCAAATCTAACGTCCAAGATGGCGCACACACTCTATAGACACCAACTTAACATTATGCTCATACATATATAATCAAGGCATTTTAGTTTAGCCTATAGTTCACCCCTTCCATGAATAAACTCTTGACATAGTTCTTGTTCTAATATTAATTGTTAAAGACCCAACTATTGATTCAAATGCCATAAGACTTTAGAATACTAATTTAGTTAAAATTTTAACCATAAGTGTAACAGTCTGCTAGAAATTTAATTGTGAAATTTCTATTAGCTTTAGAAATCTCGTGAAGACCCCATAAGTTTTCATGAATCCATTAATCATATAGGTTTTAGTCTAACCACATAGTTAGTGTTATTACTCACTATGGTATCAAAAGTGTGGAATGTCTAAATTAAGTTACAAAAGTTTAATTAGATACCTTAGCATTGATTTTGGCTAAGTAATTTCATCCCCCTACATGGCTAATCAAATGTCTTCAAGAGGATCTAGAAGGTTCTAGAAGGAAAAAAATCAAAGAGCTACCTCACTCTTCCAAATCTATACTCTACCATTAGAAAATATCTTGGGATGATATTTGTAGATATTTTTAGGTAAAAATATCATGAGTTGATTTTTTGTGGATATTATTGGGTAAAAATATCTTGAACTGATATTTGTAGATATTTTTGAGTAAAAATATCTTGAGCTGATTTTTGTGGATATTATTGGGTAAAAATATCTTGAGCTGATTTTTGTGGATATTATTGGGTAAAAATATCTTGAGCTGATTTTTGTAGATATTATTGGGTAAGAGAGACCAACACTCAACTCTCACTTCAGTCTCATCCTCTTCCATATTGTATGCATAAATACCTTCAGCCACTCCCCACGAAATCATCTTTCTTTATACCTTTAATTCAAAGAACACCAAACACTCTCTCGGACAGCTTCTAAGTGTTCTTTCGCACGCCCATTTCAAAGCTTTTTTAAATGTTTTATCATAAAGTCTCCTTCATAAAAGTTGTTCCTTTTTTAGTCTAGTTTACGTTGATATCTTATTTGTTTCATTTAAAGATTATTCGGTTAGTAAAATATTATTTAAACTCTAAAAAGGTCATTCTGGGAGATAAACTGAAGAATATGTTGTATTTTGGAGTTTTTGACAAGCTAATGATAGATCTTGGTCCAAAATTTTTATGGAGTATTTTTAACATGTGTATATGATTATTGGTTTAGGATTTAACATGTGTATATGATGTGTTTTTTTGGTGTTTTTTGTAAATTAATTTTTTGTAAGGATGTGTTGTTTAGTATTTCTAACTAGTATTGTTTTTTTTTTAAGGATTATTTGTTGGGGCTTGTTGAAGCATTTGATTTCTAAAGTCATTTGTTGGGCTAGGTATATTTCTAAAAACTTTTGTGAATATGTTGTATTTTTTGTCAATTGATTGTGAATATGTTTTGCTTTTGTGAATATAGTGTGATATTGTTTGTGAATATATATTGAATATGTTGTGGTTTTCTGAATATTTATGAATATGTTGTAAGTATGTGAATATTTATTAAATATGTTGTGGTTTTGTGAATATATTGTGAATATGTTTGTGAATATTTATTGAATATGTTGGAAATATGTGAATGTATTGTGAATTTATTTGTGAAGTTTTATTGAATATGTTGCAAATAGTATATAGTATATTGTCAATTTGTTTGTGACTATTTATTGAATATGTTGTGGTTTTGTGAATATATTGTGAATTTGATTGTGAAGTTTTATTGAATGTGTTGGGAATATGAGAATAAATTGTGAATTTGTTTGTGAACGTTTATTGAATATGTTGGAAATATTGGAAATTTATGTGAAAATATTGTGAATTTGTTGTCATTTGGTCACAATATGTTGGGAACATTTTGATTTGTGATTATTGTGAATATATGTTATTTTGTTTTTTTTGTTTTTTTTTTTATTGTGAGAATTAGTGGGGTTATACGGTTAAAGAGAAAGTTACTTTATTTCTCAAAATTTATCATGGATTGCATTAATTAGGAGGATTTATGGGGTTTAAGATAGTTCCCAAGGATCCATGGCACCGGCTTTGGGAGTTCTACCTTCCCTCCCCATAGGCAGGGGCATGTAGCTACCAAACTCTACTCTCTCTCTCTCTTTATATACCAATTGAAAGCGCACAAGTAGTACCCCATAAGAGAGTGAGAAAATGGAGCTCACAACTATGGAGGCAATGATACAAGGCGAAGCAAAGCTTTGGGAAAACATATTTGCCTTTACGAACTCCATGGCACTGAGATATGCCTTGGAGCTCGGCATTGTTGACATCATACACTCCCATGGTGGCCCAATCACTCTATCCCAAATAGCTGCTGGTATAGACTCTCCCTCTCTAAACATCGAGAACCTAGCACGCTTAATGAGATTGCTAGTGCGCAAAGATATCTTCACCACTCATCATCAGCAATCAGACTCTGGGGAGATCACTGTCTATGGTTTGACACCTCACACATCAAGATGGCTCATGCAAGGCTCCGAATTTAGCCTGGTTCCATTCATAATGATGCAAACCCATCCAGAGTTAATGACTTCATGGCTTTTCCTTAGCAAATGTGTCAAGGAAGGTGGCACTGCTTTTAGCCAGGTCCATGGTTGTGAGATAATAGACTTTGCCCAAAAGAACCCTAAATTCAATAAAATGTTCAACGATGCAATGGCATGCACGGCCAAGCTTGAGGCAGAGGGCATCTTATGGGGATACAGAGATGGGTTTAGTTCCATTAATGGCTCGTTGGTGGATGTGGGAGGTGGGACTGGTGAGATGGCGGCTAAGATTATGAAAGCACACCCACACGTCAAAGCCATCAACTTCGATCTGCCTCATGTTATCACAACAGCACCAATGCACCAAGGGGTCTCCCATGTCGAGGGTAACATTTTTGGGGCCATTCCTAATGCCGATGCAATTCTATTAAAGGTATTAAATCGGCCCAATCATCAGTTTCAAATCAATTTATCAATGTTTGAGTAGATTCACAAATATATTTAGTCTCATTCGTTCATTTGCTAGCTTAACAGGTTAGGTGACAATTCAACCATTTGTTTGATTATATGTAAGCCAAATATATATGCCATGTCTATATTTTTACCTCAGAAGTTCAACTCGATTCTAAAGGATGTATTCTTATTGTATTAACACTACATGATTAACTTGCCAAGTGTTTCCATGCCGATGCTTGTACCAGTAGCTTCGATATATACCATTATATGCACACCCATACAGACTACATACACGCAAAGTCGACTCATGTGAATTTTTTCATTTCTTCATGTAGAGAGTACTCCATGGTTTTAGCGATGAAGATTGCATCAAGATCTTGAAAAACTGTGCAAAGAAAATACCAAAGAAGACTGGGAAGATTATTATTGTGGAACATGTTCTAGAGCCCAACGGAAATGGACCATTTGATGAGACAGGCTTAGTAATGGATTTGTTAATGATGATTCTCACCTCGAGTGGAAAGGAGAGGACAGAGTTGGATTGGAAGAAACTGCTCAAAGAAGGAGGCTTTTCCCACCACAAGATCATCAAGATTCCTGCTTTTCTATCAATTATAGAGGCCCACCCAGCATGAAATTAATAGAGAATTAGTAAAGTCTCTTAATTTATATGATATGGCTAGCTATTGCAGCAATGAATAAAAACAAAGAAATAAAGAGTTTTGAGTTTTTAAGATTACTGAGTTAACCCAACTAATTGCAGCTACTTTAAAGTCTTTTTATGACAGGGAATCTTAGTCGTACAGTTCTGCAACAGAAAAAAAAAATTAGAACGAAAATTTTCATCCCAAAAAGTAACATTTTCGTCACCAAATTGTTTTGGTAATGAAAAAAAATCAGCCTAGTATCGTTGTCCCAAAAGATTTTTTTGGCATGAAATTTAACTTTTCATTCCAAAAACTCTTTTTTTGGGGCAAAATTTAATGAAACCGTTCGATAGCATTCAAACATAAATTTGATTATGAGAGGAAACATTTTCATCCTAAATTCACATCCGAATAGTCAACTCATCACGTTCAAATGCCATAGTATGTTTGAACACATTGCATTGAATTTTCAGTTCAATTCTAATATGTTCGACCATATTATTCGGACACACGTTTGAATGGTATATTTAATGGTCGAATGTATATGTAATGTTCAATGGTATGAGAAACCATTCAAATAGTTATCCCGTTCAAACACAATGCTAATTAGTTATAAGGTTGTATCTGTGATCGATTGGTATGGATTCGTTTGAATGCAAATTGCATACAATGTCCTTTTGAATGTAAATGTACTAGTTCGAATTCCGGATTATATTTGTTTGAACAATTTTAGGGCCTTAAAACAATTAGGAATATTTTTCTCAAATAATAAGAAAATTTTAAAAAACATGCATAATATCTTCAGCAGCACATTAGAAATTATTCAAGAAACATAAAAAACAATCTCATTCCTTTTAGAAGCTCAAACTAAATAGCAAAAAATATAGTTTGTACACAATCAATAGTAAAATTATGAAATCAGTTGTTAAGAGGCAACTTGAATCTAAATCTCTGGAAGTGCTAGAGACATTATTAGATGATGAGGATGAGCTAGAAGGCTTGACGCAACGACCCAAACCCCTCAAATATTATGAACGTGGACCCAAAAGTTTTCTAAAAATGCAAATATCATTGGATGAGAAATTTTTATCAGAGTAGATTCAATATGAGTGCAGGTCAACCATTTTTTCATTCACATAAGACAAATAATTAATATTGCAACAAATACACAAATGCCTATTATTAAAATAGCTAATAATGCTTATATATTTTTCATGTCTATAAGAATGACTCCACTCCCCATTACGATTAATATGTGATACAATATATACTTTTTCAGGTCGTAATTGTTATCTGATTATTGCTACAAGTCACTAAGAGTGCAACCGGTCTGGTTCAGTCGAGTTTGGGATATTTTTTAGAACTAACTCTACAACCAACCACTTCTTTTTCTCTCGATTGGTCACGAGTTTCACGTTGACGTTTTAAACCTTGAAACTGTGTTTCAAATTTAGCATATGACTTTTCCATGAAGCCCAGTGTTTTAAATTTTTTGAAATATTTTAAAAGTCCAAAATTATTTTAAATGGGTATTTTTAGTGTTATTGTGTATGACCAACCGCTCTTTTCTCTCGTTTGGTCATGAGTCTCATACACGTGTTTTAAATATTGAAGTGGTATTTTTGAAGCTAGCGGGTGATTTTAAATGGAGCCCAATGTTTCAAAATCTTCAAAATATTTAAATATCCAAAATTATTTTAAAGATGGATATTTTTGGGTATTATTGAACCAAGCCTAATTTTAAATTTAGCCACTTTATATTGTGCAACCCCAAAAATAATATAGTTAGAAAATAATTTTATTTAATTGATTTTATTTCATTAAGAATATTATGTGATATTTAATATTTTATTTTATGTTAAAAACTCTATTGTTTAGATGTATATTTAATATTCGCAGTAACTACAAATAATTGTGATGTAATGCTTATGTTAACATATTCACACCTGGTGTAGATATCTGTGATGTGATGTGATGGGGTATTGGCAAGGGGACACTACTCAAGGGGACTTGGGTAGTATTCACAGTTCATGTTTAATTAAGCAGTTAGTATGGGAACAAGATTCCAAGTTCATTTTCAGTTTAAATTTCAATTCAGTTTCAATTCACATCATGTTTATTCAAGTTCAGTTCAAATCACATTAGTTATAGCTCATGTTCACTTGCAATCCATTGTTAGTTGAGGTCATGTCATGTGAATTACCAAGTCATGTCATGTTTACGCATGTTCAGGTTAACATTCATGTTTTTACTATCATGCATGCATTTGTACACTGCTATTTAAATTTATTTATTAACTTGCTAAGATTTGGTAGCCACAACTATCATTCCCACTGAAATGGTAGATCATGTGCCAGGATTAGGATACGTGAAAAGGGTCGACTAGAGGAAGTCAATTAGGTGGCAAACCAACGATGCGAAGCTCATTACTTCAATACTCGGTTTTATCGCTTCCTTGGCTAAGTTGTTCGAGATAAACATCCTTCATGTTAAACTCCCCCTCATTGTCACTTCGAATGATTTTTATTTTGGTCTCAAATTGAGTTTCTATCATAGCATAGAAACTTTGAAGAGTAGTGGTGGCATTAGATTTTAATTTCAGCATATAGGTCCAAGTACACCTACTAAAACCATCCACAATAGTCAAGAAGTATTTTGATCCATCACTGCCAATCACATTGCAAGGACCCCAAATGTCACAATGTAACAATTCAAAACACATTTCTATTTTGTGCGTGCTAAAAGGGAATGGTAGTTTATGCAGTTTGGCTAGACATATGGAGCAAAAATTTTAACTAGGAGTTTTGGAAAAATGAACTTCACCATCTATATCAGAAATTGAGTAAGAAGAATGTCCTAATTTACAGTGCCAAACATCAAAGTTTTGTTCATTGTCGGTGACTGAAGTAGAAACTGAAGTTGAAGATAGTGGACTCATTTTGCTCAAGGCATCTGATAAGGCTGAGGAAGAGACCTCCCCTTATAGCATGTGGTACAGACCTTGCCTTACTTCACCCATTCCAATCGTTCTCCAAACTGAAAGGTCCTATCCATACCCAAAAATAGGAATGGGAATAGGTTTACTTACTCCTGAATAGAAATTTGAGTGAAATCCCAAAAATATCCGTACCCAGCAACATTATTTCAAAACGAAGAACATTCTTCATTGTTTTTAAACACTAAAAGGGCATGTTGGCAGCCGGCTACTAAATCCAACACTCACAGGGTGGCTGGACCACACCGGAATGGCTGATCTTCTTGGGTGGCCAGCCAACCAATAATTTTTCACATGTTGAAAACAAATTCAACAAATGTAAGGGTGTTGTGAAAATTTGCTATTCCAAAGTCATTGGAATATATAGCTGCTCCTTTCCTCAGTTCATGGAATGATTATTTCACACTGCATAGCTATTCCAGCCCTTAAAAAGGACTCAGCCAAACAAAAAACTTGTTATTTTATTAGAATTGCTATAACTTTTCAAGCTTTGTCGTACGTGCTACTCCAACTATATTTTATTTCAGGGGGTGTAAGCCATACAGTTTGTACTGGACCGGACGAACTTCTATATATATTTTAAAAATATTTTTAATAATTTAATATATTATTTTTATATAATAATTATATAAGTTAATGACAGAATTTTCATCTAATTTATTATCATTGACTTTATAAAATATTTTTTTAATGAGTTAGTTATATAATCTACATTAATAATTCACTTAATTTTAATCTAGTACTTTAAATAAATTTTTTGATTAATTTATTTGAAAAAAAGAAGAAGAAGAAGAAGGAAATAAAAATAACAATTAGGCCGAACCGAACGGATCGGATCGGATCGGACGGATAGCTACCGGTCCTGCCCATTCGGTTCCTATGGATGTTCGGTCCGGTCCAGTCTGGAAAAAATGATGGACTGAAAATTTAGATCCATCATCCCCCAGACTGGACCGGACCGGGCCAATTTACACCCCTCATTATTTGAATGTTCAATTTTTGACAATGCATGCAGCTTCGACAGATTTCTATTGACATGAGGTGCATATATATATATATATGTATGTATGTTTTTATTTTTATTTTCTTAAATTTGTGTTGGTAGTTTTTTTAGTAGCTAGGCTAGGGATGGTTAAGCTTAACTTTTCACAATATTGCGCCAATGCATGCTTTAGATTTGGTTTATCCACCAACTTCTTTTTTTTAAAGAGAAGATAACTTTATTGCTTAAGCTAACATGTTACAAAGCTTCTGCAGCAACTACTTGCTTAATAGAATTTGGGGTCTCCTCTAGCATCCCTTTTAGTATGACAAACATTCCAAGATACAAAGGACTTTAGAACATTCCTTGTGTCTTCAACTATTAGGCCGCCTGGACTCCAATCCTCAACTAGTTTCTACAGCTTTTTGACAACCTGAAGAGAGTCACCTACAAGATTTAGTTCATGTATCCCATCTTCTTTACTGAACAGAACAACCCATCAAGGCATATGCTTCTGCAACATATGGTGAAGGGTACATGTTCCTTCTAGCTTTGAGTGTGGCCAGGATTCTCCCATTGCAATCTCTAATTATGGCTCTAATGCCAATCAACCCCTTGACATGTTAATAGTTGCATCCCAGTTGAGTTTATAGCATCCCTCTGATAGTTTTCTCCATTTCTCCGACAAGATACTAGGCCTGGCAATACCAGCAAGGTCAGTAGTTTGGATGGCCTTAAAGTACCTCAAGTCAATTTTAGCTTTCTGGATTATGGTATTTGGGTGCTTGAAAGCTTTCCCATGCATGAAGTCATTCCTCCTTGTCCAAATAAGTCTTACAATCATGCATGATTCTTCCAATATATATTAAGGCAACCTTTCTAGCATTTGATTCCAAATGACCTTAAAACATGTATCATTTATGGCCAGTTTTTGTAATTGTCTACTCGCTTGTATCCATACATCTCGAGCTGCTCCAAAACTCCACAAGACATGACATGAGGTCTCATCCTCTAGGTGAAAAATAGGGCAAATGTTGTCCTCTCTAATTTTCCTTTTGAAAAGGTTGCTAAAAGTAGGCAAAGCCTCAATGCAAGCCCTCCATAAGAACATCCTAACTCCATTTAGTACCTTCAATTTCTGCATTGACTTCCAAAAGCCATCTTGAGTTGGATTATTTAAGGTACTGCCCTTTAGATTAGTTTGTAACTCTCTATGAAGGTGGTATGAACTCCTTACTGTGAAAATGCCATTTTATGTGCCACCCCACCCCAAACGATCCTCTCGACTACCCAAGTTGATGGGAATGGTCTTTATGATGTCCACATTGTCATGTGAGAATAGGTTGTTTATGAAGTTGTCATCCCTTTTTCTTAAAACTAGATCAATCAATTCAACCACCTAAGTTACTGCTATAGTATCATTCCTGCTAGGATTTGGAGTTAGAAAGTGGGGTCTGGGCAGCCACCTATCCTCCCATATCTTGAGCTGAACCCCATTGCGAATTTTCCAAAGAAGGATTTCCTTCAAGAGACTTAGTCCAGCTTTTAGGATCCTCCAGACAGGAGAAGGTCTATGGTGCATTTTTGCATTCAAAATGGATTCATGGGCAAGGTACTTCTATTTTAGTATTTGTGCAAGAAGGGAGCTAGGTTTTGTGAGAACTTGCCAGCCTTTGTTTGCTAAAAGTGCCAAATTGAAGCTTTTGAAGTTTTTGAATCCCAAACCACCCTACTCCTTTGGCTTGCTAAGTTTATCCCACTTAACCCACTGGATTCTGGTTTGATCCTCACTAAAGCCCCACTAGAATTTTCATAGGAGCTAGTCTAACTTGTTTGTTATGGACTGAGGTAGGAGAAAGATCCCCACGGTGTAGGTGTGGATAGATGTTTGTCTTCCAGCTATAGATAGATTGTTTGTCTTCCAGTTGGTAACTCGAGCCCACACCTTTACAATTAACCCATGAAAGCTGTTGTCTTTGTTCTGCCCACCATAGCAGGAAGTCCAAGATATCTCTCAAACGAGCCAGTTGCCTTAACCTTTACCATTTGCAGGATAGTTCTTTTGTTTTCAGATGAGGTGTTTCTGCTGAAGTAAATAGATGATTTTTCCTTGTTTAGCATCTAATCAGAGGCACATTCATATTGGCTCAAGATCCTCATCAACCTACTCCACTCTAGGGAGTTTGATTTGCAGAAGATCATGCTGTCATCAGCAAAGAAAAGGTGATTGACTCTAATGGGGCCTCTGATGAAGAGCTAAAATTGCATGATTAAAGTTACTTAAGCGAACAAATTGTTTAATAAAAAATGATTTAAGTACTTAATGATGCAATAGATCACATTACTTGATTCAATTGATAAATTCTAGTATTTTGGTGCTTAAAAAGATTTATAATGCAATTGTTTCACATGAAACAAGACAAGCACCTCACATGCATGCAACACAAACTCACACATGCTAAAAGCAAACAAACTCACTCGGACATCACATGCACACAGCTGGACCCACAACAGCACTCATGCAAAACACATGCACATGCAGAACAAGAAGAATCATTCGGGATGTGCACACATGCAGAACAGAAAGTAGGAGAAGAATCTGCAGCAGAGCACATGGACAGCACTCAAACAAATCGGCACACATGCAGAACAAGAAAGCAGGAGAAGAATCTGCAGCACATCACATGGACAGCAACTCACACTTGCAGCAGCACATGTATAGCAGCAGAAAAATCTTTCAACACAGCAGACAATCACGCTGAAGGAAAAGCACTTGGACAGCATCAGCAGAAGATCATTCGGACCACAACATCACACATGCAGAAAATTCAACCATGCAGTAGACCAACACATGCAGACATGCAGAAAAATGCAAACATACAGACCAAACTCACATGGACAGCACACCAATGCAGAAAACATGTTGCTGGAAGGCAAGTTTTTCTTGCTTTTGCACATGGAAGCCGGACAGCAAGAAATATATGGGATCACGCATGGACCGAAAGCAGCAGTAGAAGTTTTTGACCCTTTACTTTTCAAACTTGTTTTTATACGGCTGGGAGACTTTTGTTCATGGAGGAGGAGTAGTTTTCGTTTGGCAGCAGCAGGGGGGCAAGACTTGGTCAGCTGTTTTTCTTGACTTTTACTTTCATTCATTTCTTTTTCTTGCTTTCGGTTTGGCAGCAAGAGCTGTAGAGTTTCAGTTTCTCTTCTTTCTTTTCTTCTAGTTTAAGAGAAGCAGTTGTTGTTGGGACTGGGGGACTTTGGATCTTTGCATTTTTCGTGGGAGATGGGACTCTCTCTCTCGGTTTCATTGTTTTTGTTTTTTTTTTTAGTTTTATTGCTAGGTTGTTTCGTTAGGCAGTAGGAGTAGCTCTTATTTTTATTTTACTGCAGTTCAGTTCAGCATTGAATTTTATTTTACTTTTTCATTTTCATCTTTTGGGAATTTTTCTGTTTTAGTTTCTTTTATTTTTCATTTCAGAACTCTCTCGTTTTTATTATTCTACTAGTCTTTAGTTTAAGATTTCAGACGGACGGAAGGTCCTCTCTTCCTCTCGGGTTTCATTGTTCTTTTGGCTGTTTACTTTTTTTTCACATTTTCGTTCTTTTAGAGACGCAGGGGAGTCAGTGGCCTTGCGGCGTTGGTTTCATTTTTTTGCTTTACGTTGTATGTTTTATTATTTTTATTTCTTTTCAGTTTTTATCATGGTTCAACTTAGATTAATTTTTGTTGCTAGAAATATTATGCTTAGCTAATTTCTTAAGCTTGGGTTGCGGGATGGGGCGTGATTTGTTTTGGATTCTAGATTGATGCAATATTTTATGGTTGAATGTTGATTTCACTAAGTTACTAGTTGGATTTAAATTGAAAATAGATTGAAGCTCTTGTTCTTGTTTTGTTGTTGACGTAAGGCACAACAAAAGCTTGAAAATTATCAAGGCTTCTCTCATTTGTTTGTTAATGTGTGTTCGGCTAGTAAAATAGAAAATCCCTTAGGAAAATATTGCAAAAACTTGAGCTTAACCTTATTATCTTCCGATTATCAATGCCTTGATTGGGTTGTTAATCGAGAAAATTATCTAGAATCCAAAATAAAGAGAGTCTCAAACCCAACCCAAGTGTTCGTTAATTTGTTTTTTCTAGAAACTCTAATTTCAACTTCGATTATCTTTTTGCATTGCATTTTAATTTTATTTTCATCTCTCGTACTCGATTCATTTGTTACTCACAAATCTCTTATACGCTTTGATAACCCATTGTCCCTGTGGAATACGATCCTGGACTTATCCTTGATACAACTTGACACTTCTACACTTGGAAGCACATTTGAAACCGAGTCAGCCTCTTCCCATCGGGACACTAGTGAGACTCCCTTATCTTTCTACCTTGTGAAGTAGGCAGGATAATGCTTCTGCACACAAAATAAAGAGGTAAGGGGAGAGGAGGTCCCCTTGCCTTAGGCTTCGAGATGGCTTGAAAGGAACTTGAGGTTCACTAGTGAGAAGGATGGAATATGAGATTGAAGAGATGCATTTCATCATGAAGGAGATCCAGCTATTTTCAAATCCCATTTTGGACATTATTGAGGATAGGAAATGCCATTCCACCCAGTCATATGCCTTACTCATATCTAGTTTGAAAGCCATAAAACCTGATCTTCCTTGTAATCTGGTTATCATTGTGTGGAGAGCTTCATAGGCCATCGGAATGTTGTTTGTGATAGCCCTACCTGGAGAGACTAATCCATTCATCAAAAACACAACCACCTTGATCTCCTCTTCTGTGAACTCCTTTGCCAGGTATATATTCATCTCAAGAGATACTTTCTGGGGCATATCCTCTAGGCATTCTACAATGCCATAAGGATTCGAAATGGTAAAGAGATCATTGAAGAAAGAAGAGAAAATAGGCCCTATGTGTTGCTTTTTAGTAATTAGTGAACCCATGCCATCCAAGACTTGAGTAATTCTATTGGTGTTCATTATTTTAGTGGCATGCAGGTGATAAAATTTTGTGTTTTTATCTCCCATTTACAGCCAATGATGTTTTGCCCTTTGCTTCCACTTCAGATCTTCCTCAGCTAGAGATGTCTCAATCTCACCTCGCAACTTGAATATAGAGCTCATCTGATCCCCTCTGCCTGCTTCTTGCAATTCACTAAGCCTTGTCATTTTGTCCTTAATTTCAGTAGGTGTGCTTCTCTTCTCTGTAGTATTCCACTTCTTCAAAGCCAAGCTGCAATTACTTAATCTTCTAGTCATCATGGTGGCTTGACTCTCACTAGGAGCAGCTTTCCCCCACGCCTCCTTAATAGTTGAACCACAACCCTCCTTCAGGGTCCATGCAGCTTCAAACCTGAATATTTTAGGCTTAGGACGTCCTTGGTTTCTTTTATTATCTAAGCTAATATGGAAGGGTGAGTGATCTGACTTCAAGGAACACCACTCAAGGGCATTTCTAAATAGCTCCATTTTTTTATAGGGTCTGGGAAGACCTCCCATCTTCTCATCTTGATAGGTTATCTCATTGAAGTCACCACAGCATAGCCATGGAGTTAAAGCCATTGGTTTTAGTGATTTTAAGAAGTCCTATCTACTACACCTTTTTGAGGTCTCAAGATGATCATAAAGTCCTACAAACAACAAGGAGCGTCTATCTGTATTGCTCGAAACATGAGCACCAATATGCCAAAAGTAGTTATAAATGACCACCTTAGCATGATTTTTCCACATTAATGCAAGACCACCACTACTTCCAGTGCTCTCAACAACCAAGGATACATCAAACTTCAAAATTCTTCTAACTTCTTCCACTCTTGTTGTTGCACACTTTGTTTCGATGAGAAAAATCATGGATGGGCTCTTATCCTTTTCTACAAGGTAAAGGAAGTTAACTGTCCAAGGGTTCCCAAGACCTCGGCAGTTCCAGCTGATTAGATTCATGGGTTTCGGTAGGGCTGTCTTGCAGCCTTTGCCAGTAGTTTGTGAGCATCATTTTTGTTGACCTAGTGGGGCTCGACACACAAGGGTTGTAGCTTTGTTCTTTTGGTGTTGTGGACATTTTAGATGTCTCCCAGGATTTTACTATAGGTTCTTTTTTTTCTTTTTTCCTTTTTTTTTTTTTTTTTTGTAGTTTCTATTGGGACAGCAGTGCTATTAGGATTTGAGGATAAATTTTCTTGGGCTTTCCTTTTCCAAGTGGCCTTCCTAGTTTCGAAGGAGTACTACACAACAGCTTTGTGTACAGGGATAGTTCTGTCATTCCAAGTGTCATTCCTTTACCCCAACCTAACTACTCGAGAACTTCTATCTTTTTACAACTTGCGGCCATCTACCAAGGGTAACATTTTAAGTTTCCGCAAGAAACACAGAAGGAAAACACTGGCCTTGTTCAAAATCTGTTATTCCAATGTGAAGAATTGGACAAGTAAGTTTTTCTACATTATAGGTAAAGGCTAGGATTTCCCAACCTCAGAGACCCCCTCTTGAGATTTCCCAATTAGGGCTAATTGGGGCATAATCCCTAAATAAAAAGGTTTGTCGGCGGGTATGAAGCCCCTAGCTGACTAGGAACTAGCCCAAATCGAGAATGTTCATGCTTAGGCTAAGGATCAGCCTGACAGTCTTTAGACTAATTTCTTGCTGACCCCTGTCCATATGGATCGCTTCTTGTTGTCCCCCAATCGCTCCCATGTTCAGGGGCATTTGTTTCTGACTTTGCTCGTGGCTCCACCCTCTTTGCCAAAGAAGTCCCTAAAGAAGGACAGCCAAAATAGGCAAGAAAAGAAAGAGAAGAAAGAGAAGACAAAGAAGAAAGAGAAGAAGGATAAGAAAGAAAAGAAGAAACGAAAGAAAAGAAAAGAAAGACAAAGGGGAGAACAAGAGATCCGACTCTGAAGATGCCCCTTCCCCTAACCCGAAGCAAAGAAAAATTCTTATGCCTCTAGTATGCGACCTTTCTCAACCATCCACCCCGCCATTTGTTACTCCGCCTTCTATCCCTGACACCTCTCCTGCATGGACATACTCCCCATGCCTAGGGGATGTTGAGGGTCTGGCTAGTCTGGCCCTCTTTGACCTAGCCGCCACCTTCCAAATTGAGATCCCCGAAAAGATGCATACATTCAAGTCCAGCCCTATCTTTGAGTTCCCTATATTTGAGGACTTATTGGGGGAGGGTGAGTTGGATGCAGAAGTCCCTGCCTCCCTCAACTTGGGTCCTGTCGTGGGTGAGAAAGTCCGCCCAATCATCACAGAAGACCTTGCAAAGCCATCAATCAAGTGTAGGCATAGTAGAGAGGCAAGCACTGCTAGAGATGACGGGAGAAATACCATCCCTGCATGTATGGAAGGCTTGGGCGGCGTGGACAGCAGGATCCTTCATCATGAGGGAGTGTGTGAAGAGGCTAAGGCAAGCGACCCCCTTCTCGAGACCCCACTACCTACCATTTTTGGGGGCACTACCCCTTCTTTGAATGTTAGTGGCGAGTGTCTATCCATCCCGCCCCACTTCACCCCTTCTTTCAGTGGGGAGACTGAGTCTCTTTTTCTTGAGGGCCTGGGTGGCCTGGTGGGCAAAGGTGCTCGTTTGATTGATGCAGACTTGGCATACACCAGAGCCACCAATCAGTATGGAGGTCTCGGGTGTTTCCTAGAGGGAGAGGTGGCCTCAACCCCAAGGCCTAATGGGAGTTTTTTGCTAGGGGCGTCCGTGGCCCTGAGGAAATTCACTGCGGTGCTTCCTCTTCTTCCACCAACGCACAAGTTGAGGCCACTGCCAAGATGGCTATCAAGCTAAAAGACTGGCTTTCTGAGGTAATGTCGTGGCTTTTCCTCCTCTTCTTGTTTGCTTGTTTGTGATTCTGGCGTGAGTACCGTGTCTTTTGGTAGTGAATCAATGACTTGGTGACCTAAATTATGGCAGACTAAGCTCATCTAGAGGAAGAGGTTCAGGAAAGGCAAAAGTTGTGCTATGTTTTCAAGGCCGCCTTCAAGAAATGAAGGATGGAGAAGGTGGAGATGGAGGTGCTCTCCGAGAGGGTTGGAAATACTAATAGAAAAATCGGAAGGCTATTCTCACTCCCTGCCTAGTGACCTAGAAATTCATGAAAATGAAGTCCTTGGGCTTCGTGATGAAGTATGTCAAGACCAAGAGGCTAAGGTCAGGGATGAATTTGCATCAAGGCTTCTGAGTTGGAGAGAGATTCTATTAGGGCTCAGCTCTCCTGTGCTCAGACGGACTTTGAGTCCAAACAAAATCGCCTCAATGCTAACCTCCTTACCCACACCGATTTAGACTCTGCTCGCTAGGAGCTAGCCTATTCTCAGGCACGCAATCTAGGGCTGGTATCGGAGTTGGTTGTAGTTGTGAAAAATGGCTGCCTTACTTCACTTGATCTTTCTGAGGTGCATGGGGCAGTGACAAAGGACCAACAAGTGACTGAGAAAAAGAATGACTTGGCTACTGCTGAGCAGAAGTTGCACGACCGCATGCCCAGCTATCCTCTGTCCCTACAACCAGAGATCACACATTCACCTACCGTTATGGTGGCAATATACTGAGGCTCAAGTCTCATTTGGTTACTGACCCTTCCACCAACCTTGTGGCTTTGGATCGGGGTCTATTTCACCCCGACACAGCTACCTGTCGCCGTGTTGACACTTTCAAGTGGGCTGAAATGCCAAAAGCCTTTAGGGACATCCCTCCCCTACTACCGCATGCTAGAAACAATACCACCTAATCTTCCATGTACTTTTATATTATAGTTTGTGTAGTTTGTCTCAGATTTTGTAATAAAAACTATAGTTTGCTTCCAACTTCTAAATGACAATTCTAGTATAATCTCTTTTGGATTATTTGCTGTCATTTTATTTTAGCCATAATCACCTTTTCTTCCTATTTTCCTTGTGCTATCAATGATTTTTGTTTAAAGGGTGGTGCCTTGTTGCCCGTTGTGTCTGCTTTGATTAACGTTGCAAGTTGGTAAGGTTTCCATAGGCGTTTAAGGGTGGCATGATCTAGTAATCTCCGTGCCCTATGTAAATGGCACAACAAGCTATTAGGGCTTGTCATAAGTGTTTAAGGGTGGTGTGGTCTGATAACCTCTGCACTCTTTTTACATGGCACCCCACTTTCTTTCGAAACCAGATCTCCTATCTTAAATGTCCTAGGCCTTACTCTCTTGTTGAAATATTGCTTAACCTTAAGTCTTTTCGTGTAACATCCTTGCTTCCACTATTTCCCTTTCCTCTTCCAATAGGTTGAGGAATTCTTCCCTTGTTTTTTCATTTCATGGCACTGAGAAGTAAAGTGTTCGGAAACTTGGCAGCCCTATTTCAACTAAGGGGACCGCTTCGTACCCATATGCTAGTATGAATGGGGATTCTCCCGTAAGGGTTTTCACCGAGGTTTTATATGCCCATAGCACTCCCAGCAGTTCATCTATCCACTCTCCCTTCTTCTTTATGAGCCTCTTCTTTAGGATTAAAAGCAATGCTTTCTTTGTTGCTTCTACTTGTCCGTTTGCTTACGAATGACCCAGAGAAGAGTACTTTACTTTTATCTTCAGCTTTGCACATCATTCCCTATAATGGTCTAAGTCAAACTAGCACCCATTGTTCGTGACTATGCTTTGCAAGATCCTATATCTGTAGACAATGTTCTTCCACAAAAATCTTGTCACGACCTTGCTTGTCACTGTTGCCAATGGCTCTTCCTCCACCCACTTTGTGAAATAATCCATAGCGACAATTATGAACTTCACGCCTTCTCTCCCAGGAGGGAAAGGTCCAACTAGATTTGGCCCCACTGGGCAAAGGGCCAGGGTGTGGTCATAGAGGTTAACTCTTCTGGGGGGACATGAGGCATTGGTGCATAAGTTTGGGATTTGGCGTACTTTTTAGTAAACTCCTAGGCATCCCTTAGTGCATTGGGCCAATAGTACCCGATCCTTACCGCCTTCCTGGCTAGGGCCAATGATACCAAAATGGTTCCCGCATATTCATTCGTATACTTCTGCTAGGACATACTGCGTCTCTTGTGGTGAGATGCATTGTAGTAGTGGGGGTTGAAAAGCCCCTTTTGTAAAGGATCTCATTGATGAGCATGAACCTCCCCGCCCTTCTCCTTATTCTCCTCACCTCTTTCTTTCCTTTGAGCAATTTACCTATGTCCAAATATTCGACCACATCACCAGCCCGTTCTAGAATTTTTGGGCCTAGGATGCCCATTTCAATCCCAATGGCTAGGATCTCAATGACTTTTCTTTTGACCCTCCATGGGAGAGGCACTTCTTCCATTCCTAATGTTTTACATGCCAGTATATCTGCCACTTCTTTATCCCCTCGAGGTATTTGAGATATATTGAAATATGAAAAACGATCGCGTGCCTCCCAGACCTGGGCCAAGTTCTTCTTCAATCTCTCTCCGTTCGTGGCGGATAGACCTAGCACCTAGTTGACCACTACCTGCAAATCTGATTTTACCTCCACCTCGGCTGCTCCTATCACAGTGGCCTACGACATTTAATGGTTACTTTAAATGTTAATGTTGCCATGTAATGTCATTCTTGACCATTGGGAGCAAGTAAATGCACTCCTAAACCTCCTCCTAACCAACAGGAGGAGCCATCTATGATGAGCAACCATGGCTATCCTATCAGAGTTACCACATCTTCTTGGGGAAAACTCAAAAATTTTGCCACAAAGTTTGCCAATGCTTGCCCCTTTACTGCCTTCCTTGGCATATATTCTATATCAAACTCGCTTAGCTCGATTGATCACCCTACTAACCTTCCTGAATTGTCAGGTTTTCGTAGTGCCTTTGCCAATGGGCTCTCTGTGAGTACCTTTACTGGGTGAGCTTGGAAGTATAGGTGAAGCCTCCTGGCCGCTGTCACCAACGCAAAGGTTAACATTTCCACTCGAGGGTACCTTACCTCCACCACCCTCAAAGCTCAACTTACATAATTGATGTGCTTAATTTCTATATAAGTTCTCTCATACTTTTATTCTTAATTTTACACTAGTTTGTGTTTAATTTTCTTATTTATTAGAGTTTTTATTTATTTATTTTTATTCTTGTTTAGGAATAAATAAATTGAAGTAGTCATCAAGAGAATAGGAAACATTCAATTCCTGAAATTCCTGAAGTACCCTTCGGTAATTGGAGGATAACTTTTTCTAGACAACTCCAATAAGGGTAATTTCGGTATATACAGAAAGCCAAGAGAAAATTCTAGAACTTTGTGTTAAATCCTTGGCCAAAAATGAATAATTAGATGGCAGAAATGGTGCATCAATTCAAAATTCGCAAAACTGCCGAATTCCTCAAATACCCTCAAGTATTGAGAGCATAACTTCTTGTAAAAAAAAATCCAATAAGGGCAATATCGGTGTCTACGGAAAGCAGAGATAAAACCCTCCAACTTTCATGTTTAACAGAGGGTGGAAAACGAACATCTTAAGGGAAAAAACAGTGCTTCAAGCAGGAGGTTGAAAATCTGCAGAATTGGAATTCATCAACGATAGAGATTCTTGATCTACATAGAGTTTCCTTCTTAACTCTTTAATCTTCTCTGTGTATAATTCTCATTATGAATTCTAGAATTATTATCATTTGTTTTGATTAGATTATGAAATACTTTCTATTGCTCAGGCTACAATGTAGCCTCTCCATGACAATCCTGAATCTTATTTCGTTGTGATCATAATTTTATCACTCATTTAAGATAGTTGAATGATTTGTTCTGCATTTGTTCATTTGAGAGATTATGCATGTAGTTTAACTTCGTATGATGTATGTCATGAATTGAACGAAAGACAGGAATGTGCCAACGTGATTTTTGATGCTTTTATGTAAAATATTATTAATCTTAATGTGCTCAAATGCTTTTAAATTTGCGTAGACATATCACAGGTTATCATAAGTTGAGTAATTCTAATTCTACTTGAGAGAGGGTCTTAAATAATTTAGAATATTTTGCCTTCAAATAGGATGATAATTGATTGATTGTATGGTTAAGATTTGGGATTGGATTTGTTAGGTGAGTCAGATGTCTTAGTGTTTTCTTCTTGGGTGAAATCTTCTTCTTTTCAAGTGTTTGGTCAATTCTTTAGTTGTTAATTTAATTTAATTTGTTGCCTTTTTTTTTAATTCAAAATCCACCACTCTTCTTGATTTTCAAATAACTTAGAATTAGAATAATTTCAATAGTTAATAGGTAAATAGTTCTCGTGGGTTCAACATCTTTCTTATCATTATATTACTTGGTATGAACTTGTAAAATTTCACAACAAGAGTATACAAGAAGTTGGGCGACTCCTTCTTTTACGAAGATCGCTGAAACTATGTGCAGGGAGACCACCAGATATGTGTAGAGTATGTCACCTTTCTGTAGTTGCTTTAGGACTGGCGGGTTGGCCAAGTGTTGCTTTAGCTTTTCAAAGGCTTCATCACATTCTTTATCCCAAGGGAGCGTCTTGTGTTGCACTCGGAAGAAATGGAGGCATTTGTCTGTCGAGCTAGGTATGAATCTACTAAGGGGGGCTACCCTTCACGTCAACCACTGAGTGTTGCTCAAATTCCTCAACGGCTTCATGTTGAGGATGGCCTCTATTTTCTCAGGAGAGGAATCAATTCCCCTCTCAAAAAAAATAAATCCTAAGAATTTTCCTGACTCGACCCTAAAGGCATTTCCCTAGGTTCAGTTTCATCTTGTAATGGCATAGGATGCCGAACACCACTCATAAGTCGCTAAGGTGCTAGGCGGGTTCTTTGCTCTTCACTATCAAGTCATCAACATATACTTCCATGGACTTCCTAATCTACTCACTAAACATTTGATTAACCAACCATTGGTAAGTCGCTCCTACATTCTTCAACCCAAATGGCATAACCTGGTAGCAATCTAATCTCTGATCTGTAATGAACGACATCTTTTCTTTGTCTGCCAGGTGCATTTGAATCTGATTGTATCTCGAATAGGTGTCCATAAAACTCAACATCTTATGTCTTGCTGTGGTACGATAACATCAATTTGTGGCAAAGGAAAACTGTCTTTTGGGCAAGCCTTATTTAAGTCGGGGAAATCCACACACATTCTCCACTTCCCGTTTGCCTTCTTCACTAGAACGACATTGGACAACCACTCCAAATAATGGGCTTCCTTGATGAATCCAGCGGCGAGCAAACATTTCACCTCTTCATTAATGGCTTCACACTTTTTTACATTGAAAGACCTTCTTTTCTAGCACACTCTCTTAAGTAAGGGATCTACACATAGCCGATGTTCAATAATACTATTGTCTATCCCAAGCATCTCCTCACGGCTTCAAGCAAAAACATCATTGTGCTCTATTAACAACTGCTTTAGAGCTTCTTTGTCCCATGGAGGGACTTGGGTCCCAATATGTGTGGTAGCACTAGGGCGGTCAGGGTATAGTGTTACTATTTCTAGTGGCTCGTTGGCTTCAGCCTGCTGCAGACTCTGTTGATCTCTGACCTCCATGCTCTTCTCCAATGACACAGCATGTTAGGGAGGTTGTTGGCACTAATACCCATTCTAGTGAAAGCCTCCCAGAGTACTATATTTGCCAAGCTTCCCTTGTCAATTAGTATTCACCTAGTCATATAATTGGCTACTATGAAAGTAACTACTAAGGCATCATTGTGTGAGTACAACACTCCTGCTCAATCTTTCTCCCTGAACAATATGGCTGCCTAAGTGTCAAATTTTAGTGCTTGGGAGCCCTGTCTGTCACATACATTTCCTTATACCTTGCCCTTCATGCATGCGCCTTCCAGCTAGATGTGGACATGCCACCCCCAGCGAACACCCCAGCTATCATCTAGATCTCCCATATGGGTGCCTTGTTTCCATCACCCTTTGGGGGCGCCTTATCCCTATTGTCCCTATGGGCATCAATTCAGTATTGCCCTCGTCGGTAAGGACTATTGCTCCTTCTGGAATCGCATCCAGACTCATGGCGCCTTTTTGGCTTTGAGCTTTCTAGAACCATCCACTCCAACTCTCCCCTTCCTGCCAGTTCAGTCACCCTCTTTTCATAGTCGTGCAGCCTTGAGTCCAATGTGACCTTGTTTGATAATGCTTGTGGTAACTAATGTCTTTCCTAGCTTGACGTTGTTCGTTGTTGTCCTTCTCATCTTCTCGTATGTTCAAATTGATGTGTATCAATTTGGGATTGTAGTTTGGCCGCCTTTCTTTTCTTCTATCCTGACGATTTGATCCAGGTTACCTGTCAACCTACCCATTCCTATGTTCGGTCTTGTTTTCTTCTTTCCTTGGATCCGTCAACACTTGTAAGGTATCTTTAGCATTAACAAAATAATCTGCCCTATCCATAAATTCCCTCAAGGTGAAAGGGGTCTTCCTAGCCAGCTCAGCCATGAATAGACTGCGTGGCCAAATCCCACCCAGGAGAGCAGCGAGAGTAATCTTTTACTCCTGGTTATCTGTTGTTAGCCTTTCCTTGTTGAAACGGGTAAGGTAGGCCTTCAAGGTCTCATGTTCTTTTTGTTTGAACATTAGCAGATAGGCGACTGGGCGTCGACATCCCTTGTTGGGCATGAACTATGTTAGGGACTACTTAGCCAACTCTTTGAAACTGTTTATTAACCTTGACCTGAGGGTTTCGAACCACCCCCTTGCTATCCCCTTTATTGTCAAGGGGAAAGCTCGGCAAGAAATTTCTCCAGGGAAACCTTGGAGCGTGATGTGGCCTTTAAAGTTTTCTAGATGGTCCACAGGATCCTTAGACCCATTGTACATATCTATTTGGGGTACCTTGAATTTTGGCAGGAGCGGCATGGCCATAATCTTTTCGTTGTATGGCATATCTGTAACAGCCCGCAAGAAATTCAATGGTGGAATTTCTATAGACTTTAGGAATCTCGACAAAAACCCATAAATTTTTACGAATTGACCAATCGCACAGGTTTTAGTTTGTCAACATAGTCAGTGTTATCACTCACTATGATGACAGAATTGCGATTTTAATTATTTGAAGTAGTTAGAAATGTTGGAATATGTTACGGTCTGCGCCACTAGACTCAGTTGATTATTTAGGATTTAATGGCACAATAACCCATTTTCATAATTTCGAATGAAACGACTGTTCGAAACTGTGAATTTATTTTTAGGTGCACTTCGGGGATGAGTTTCGGTAAAGAATTTTCACTGCAGGTTAATATGAATATTTAGGTTTTTTTAGTACTAAATTTATTACACATTTTTGTAGAGTGAATAGTAACCTCGATAAGCGTACTAAGTGCAGTATTTTCAAAATCACAGTGTGGAATGTCCAAATTGGGTTAGAGAAGTTTTATTTGGACATTTGGCAAGATTTTAGCCACATATAGTGAATAGTATTAGACAATTGGCACAAAGAGAAACCATTAGATGGAGTTGTTAGAATGTGTTTAAGAGTTTTAACTGAGGTTTTTTTGCAAGAATAAACCTTTTGATGATAGAGTTTAGTAGATCTAGAAACTTGAAAACTGGAAGTGACAAAACAGTTTTTATTTGGGAAAGTTTGAATATTCGAGGTTTGATCATAATCTAAAGGCTTTGATATTTTTATATGATAATCCTAAGTCTCTTAATTTTATGTTAGGATGATATTTTGAACATATTTAGTATTATTTTCAAAGATATGATTTTTCTATGCAAAAGGATTTCAATTAGGCCTAAGATTTGATGTTCTTGCATTAGATCCATGTTTTATTGATTTTTAGCCTTGTGATTTAAAGTTTGATGGTTGGATATTCTTTAGGACACATTTTAAGACCATGTGATACTTTATTTCAAAGATCTCACCTTCTTAAGCGTTTGATCAAGAGATTTATCAAAGCTAGTTGAGGAAAAAGTTTATGTTTTTGGACTAAGTGTAAAACCAAAAACTCCAAGTTTTATTTTCTAACTTTAGTTTGATGGTTTAAAGCATTTTTGATCTGAGGATGAAGTTATGAATATGTTGGAAGTAATATTTGATTTTTTTGGAGTTCTTAGAGATGTTTTGATTAAGGGTCAAAGCTTGCGATTCAAGTGTTTGGATCTTTTTACAAAAAGTATGGTGTTGATTATTAGCTTTTTCTAAATGGATGTTTTAAGTATGGTTTTAAACTTAGGATAGGAAGATCCTTGTTGCAAAATTTTGGTTTAAGCAAGAGTTTTGAAGTTGGAAGGAATTGCAACTAAAATCAAGAGAAAATGCTTATGGATGTTTCGGCTATAGTGTATTTTTCATAGTTGTGATTTGTTTTAAATTTTTCTGAGTTGATATTTGAGTTTGGGACAAAATTTATATGAGAATGTAAATTTTGAAAACTTTTGGAGTTAGGATGTGAAATCCTTAAGTTATGGGTAAAATGGTCATTTTTCCACATGTAGAGGGTAAAATGGTAATTTTACTCTAAGTTAGCTTTTTCTCATATTTCTAATTGTTAGTAATTAAATTTATAATTTTTAGAATACCCTCTTACAATTTCTCGTATTTCGTTCTTTATTCTCGAATAACGTGACGATCGAGGTAAATTAGCTTCTAACTTACTATCAGTTTACTGTGTATGTATGATAGGTAAGGGAACTACAATTTATGTATGTATGTTATCATATATGTCATATCATGCCATGTCATTACATGTTTATCTGCTACGCATGATTTATTCTGTCATGAATATTTATCTGTTACACAATCTATTCTGTTATGTATTGCTATAAGTATGTCAAGTTAAGTATGTCATATGTTACATGTATTTCATATCATGTAATATTTACTATTGCAAGTATGTTATGTTAAGTATGATATATGTTACATGTTTGGTCATGTTATAAAATGTTTCCATCTCAAATAAGTTATGTCTTTCGAGTTAAGTTTAAATCAGTTATGTCTAGCATACTCATGATGTAATCATTATGATTGTCCAAGCAATTCCAACGTAATCATTTTGACGAAATCATTTTGATTGTCAGAATGCCGTTCAAGTTCAATTATGCAGATACTCCTAGCGTAATCATTTTGACTGTTAGGATATTTTACTTAAAATACTCATGATAGAATCATTTTGATTGTCAGAGTATTATTAGGTACTCCTGGTGTAATCATTCTGATTGCTAGGATACGTGTTTTAAAATACTCATGATGGAATCATTCTGATTGTCAGAGTATTACTAGGTACTCCTGGTGTAGTCATTCTGATTGCTAGGGTACGTGTTTTAAAATACTTGTGATGTAATCATTCTGATTGTCAGAGTATTACGAGGTACTCCTTGTGTAATCATTCTGATTGCTAGCATACGTGCTTTAAAATACTCGTGATGTAATCATTTTGATTGTCAGAGTATTTCTGATGAAATATGTTGGCGTGAATCATTCTGATTGTTCAATATTCCTGACGAAACGACTGGCAAAATTATTTTGATTGTCAGAATTCAAGTCCAAGTTCAAGTTAAGTAAAGAAGCAAGATTCTAAATTTATGTTAAGTCAAGTTTCAGATCAAGTGCATGTTAAGTCAAGTTTTAGATCAAGTTCATGTTCATGTTATGTTATATTCATGTTCACGTTAAATTTCAAGTTCATGTTCATATCATGCTATGTTCATGTTTATGTTATGTTCAAGTTCACATTCATGTCATGTTATGTTCACGTACATATTATGTTCAAATTCAAGTTCATGTTATGTTATATTCACGTTCACATTAAATCTTAAGTTCACGTTTATGTCATGTTATGCTTAGGTTTAGGTTAAGTTCATGTTCATGTTTATATTATGTATGTTCATGTTCATGCTATGTTTCAAGTCGATGCTATGTTTCAAGTTTACATTCATGTCATGTTGCTAGTCCATGTTATGTTTTAAGTTCAAGTTCATGTCATGTCAAGTAAAATTCAGTTTATATTTCAGTTTAGGTTATGTCTGCTATATGTCAAGTTACGTTATGCTTATTTACAACTTTAATTATGCATTCATGATTTTACTGTCATGCATGCATCACTAACCAGTGTGGGAGTTTCCTGTTAACTTACTGAGATTTGTAATCAAATCTCAGTGTGGTAGTTCCAACTACCATTTCTCCTAAATGGTAGATCTTGTTACAGGACCCGAAGAAGAATCGGAATCTGACCAATTGAACACGGTCGACTAAGCTACGGTGCGACGTCAATGATGGCATAGTATTTAACTTAGGTTACTACTTATACTTATGGAGTTGTATTTTCAGTACTCTTTTGATCACAACTATTTTGGCTAGTGTTGTGATCATGGCTATTTAGTACGCCTTTCTGTATGAAGTATGTTTCAAGTATTTGGAATATTTTTAGTTTGGTGCATACTATTGCTAAAGAAAAAAATTATCCGCTATGAATATTGCATAATGCTAGATGTATGTTAGAAACATTGCATCTTATATATCATGAACAGGGGCAGGTAACCTTGTATTGCATGTCCCGACGCTTCAAATGTCCTTTTGATCCCAAGCGGAATCTGGGGGCGTCAAAGGATCGGTTTGGTTTAACAAGCATTCTATCCAACAAGACTCTCCCATTTTCTTTGCCATCTCTTCATATTTTCCTGCTAGACTTTGCAGCTCGTCTTGCATCTTTTTCTTCTCTACCTCTCCTAGGCTTGGTTCCCCACTATAATGTGCTTCCCCTTCACCTTTCTCATTGTGGCTGGGTCATTAAGTTATATGTTCTTTCATCGTAAGTCATCGTTTTCTTTCTTCAAAGCCTCCATGGCATCTAATGCCTTCTTCAACTTTTCCTCTGCTCCTACTAGTTGCACTTCCATCACTATTGGTAATGTATCCATTTCACGGTTAGCTAAGAAACAGGTTACGATCGGCATGTAAGAACCACACTGATATCTAATGAATAACTAGACTCAAGAATCCCACAGATGACGCCATTGTAATGGACATGTCTCACCACCCAAACGTAATAGTCCACCTGCAAAATGTGAGAGAATGTCAACATTGTACGCCTACAACCACTCTGATGCTTAAGTCAGTAAAGAGTAACAAAAAACTAATCAAGAATTCAAATTAACTCTATATTTGGGGTTACCTAGTATATATAGGCATTAGGTTGAGTTAGATCAACACTATAGTTAGATCATGCTCACAAGTACCTATCTCACATGATATTTATCAGCTTAGAGTATTCCTAAATAACTGGGGTAATCATAAACGCTAATGGAATTCTTATCCTTCCATGAAAGGCATAACATAAAGCCCTGCTGGGCCTAGACTCTCCAGCTTGGGCCGTGTGACTGAGACCATTCCTTGTTGGGTTGAAAACACTAAATAGACCCTCCAACATCTTAATTCATTTTATCTAATAACTATAATTTTTTTAAAATTTTCACATAATAAACAATTTAATTTTTTTAAATTCTAAAACAATAATAATATTAAAAAATAATATTATAATAATATTTTATTTAATTTTTAACTTTTACCTCATTCCATCCCATCTTAAATTACTATTCAAACCTAACCTAAGTTTCGTAACAGAGCCATTAATGGTAGCGGGATTCTTAGCTAATGACGTTGGAATAAATGATTTTCTCATTCAGTTAGAGTGTTGTGTCATAAATAAAATAAAATTTTTACCTACCTAGGATGTCGGCGTTTATAAGCAATTTTAATATTTTACGCGGTTGTAGGATCCTTATACCGAATATTAATGGTATTGGGATTCTAAGTTAATGATGTCGGCGTTAATTTATAAGCAATTTTAATATTTTCTGTACGTGATCAGAGGCTAACGTTATCAAGTTATCTATATTTTAAAAATACTTGATAAATCTTTTGGGGTTGGTCTCTTCTTAGCATCAGGTGGTATCCATCCAAGATTATGGTATTTTGGTTAATGATGCTCGAAGTATGTTAATGACCTGGCCTCAATGGCAAGTTGCTTTTGTTCATCGAGAGGCCAACTATGCTGCTCACCAGTTAGCAAAGTCAGCTCTGGATTAAGAAAATGAGCAAATCTGGATTGAAGATGGTCCAATGCAGGTTATGTCGACTGTACAGTTAGAACAGTCTATGTAATGTTGACAGTGTTTTATCTGTCTTTGCATCTTTACATCAATATACGGTTATTTTGATTCAAAAGAAAAAAAAAAAAAAAAAAAAGTGGCGCGCGCACTCTATAGACACCAACTTAACATTATGCTCATACATATATAATCAAGGCATTTTAGTTTAGCCTACAGTTCACCCCTTCCTTGACTAAACTCTTGACATAGTTCTTGTTCTAATACTAATTGTTAAAAACCCAACTATTGATCCAAACGCTATAAGACTTTAGAATACTAATTCAGTTAAAATTTTAACCATAAGAATCATAATACTCTAATGAAGAGTCAATTTGAAGTTCTAAGATACAAGCATGCAATTATCTCAATGCGTCGTAAAAATGGATATTTATATAAACAGTTTTAATGAAAGTAGATTTTGTGAAATAACGAGAGTTTCACCGTGAAATAATCAGTAACTTTTGATAGGGAGTGTCTTCCTCAGCATCAGGTGGTAAATACGCTACAAATTCCAACGAGGTGTAATTTTTTAGCAAGCGCTAGCCAGCTTGCAGACTAATAATAATTTCTTCATGAAAAAGTAGCAACCAATTCATGTATGAAATTTGGGGTACCTATGATCCTAATCATTATTATTAAGCCATAAAATTTGACTTTTCTTAATGCTAATTAAATTATAGATAACTAACTAGTTTCTAGAAAAGCAAGTGCCATTAGGTAATAGGTACTTAATTAGGATTTGTGGACCGCTACCTTCGTCTTTAATAGTACAGTAGGAATTATTAATGATGTATTGTACGTTTATAAGGATCCTAACTAAGATCTCTACGATGTAAACAACAAGGTAAGTAGGAAGTCTAAAAAGTAGGCCACCATTAGTGGATCATCTGTTGAAGTAGAGTACAAAGCCCTTGCAACTACAACTTGTGAATATGTATTGAATATGTTAATCTATGCACTACAAGACTTGCAGATTGATCACTCTCAACCAACACTCTTGTATACAGATAGCAAATCCGCTATGTCCATTGCCACAAACCCAGTACAGCATGAGAGAACCAAGCACATAAAAATTGATTACCATTTATTTCGAGAGAAGTTGCAGGAAAAGCTCATCAAGTTGTTTTTTATTTCCTCTCAGCTACAGTTGGCAGATATACTCACAAAGCCACTTGGATCATTGTCTTTTCGCCATACTCTTCACACGATGAACATTCTCAACATTCATGTTCATCTTGAGGGGGGTGTTGGAGTATTGCATCACATATAGATAATATGGAATTAAAATCCAAAGTAGAAAAGGCTAAGGCTAAAATAGAGAATACAATGTAATAAGTTAATTTTGTTAGTTTACATTTTCAATATAAATATGATGTAATAGTAGACTTGGAACTTCACTTCTTTTCATTTTCTCTTCAATACAATTCAGAATTCATTTTCATTTCCTTTGTTTTCAAGCTCTCTTCTCATTTCATCGAGTTCTTGATAGTAATATATAGTTATATTTACACAATTTGTAAGATATAAATATATATTTTTATGTTTATATATATATAATATATTCTATATTTAACTATATATTTATAATATAGTATATATAATACAGTAATTGTATATGTATATATATATTATAGTGGTCTAAGTTCAAACATAAAACTATGCATTCGAACAAAGCAACCATGTGTTGGACTGTGTCAAGGTAATGTTCAAACTTTCTTGGAAATTGGCGAGAGTTTTTTGCACTTGATTGGAATTGACTCGTATGATATTGTTTGTGAATATGTATTGAATATGTTGTGGTTTTGTGAATATTTATTGAATATGTTGGAAATATGTGAATATTTATTAAATATGTTGTGGTTTTGTGAATATATTGTGAATTTGCGTCTGACTATTTATTAGATACGTTGGAAATATGTAAATATATTGTGAATATGTCTGTGAATATTTATTGATCGAATATGTTGGAAATATGTGAATGTATTGTAAATTTATTTGTGAAGTTTTATTGAATATGTTGGAAATAGTATATAGTATATTGTGAATTTGTTTGTGACTATTTGTTGAATATGTTGTGGTTTTGTGAATATATTGTGAATTTGATTGTTAAGTTTTATTGAATATGTTGTAAATATGAGAATAAATTGTGAATTTGTTTGTGAACATTTATTGAATATGTTGGAAATATTGAAAGTTTATGTGAAAATGTTGTGAATTTGTTGTCATTTGGTCACAATATGTTGGGAACATTTTGATTTGTGATTATTGTGAATATATGTTATTTTGTTATTTTTTATTATATTGTCATTTGTGATTATTATATATATAGGACATAGAATTAGGAGATAGAAAATATAGGAGAAGCAAAGAATCCATATATAAATTCTATATATGTACTAGATTAACAAAATACAAATATAGAATAAATTTGTATTATTATTTTTCTCGAAAGAAGAATAACCTCTTCATTGATCAATAATCCTCAAATGAGAGAAACAATACAAGAAGGACTGCTTTCTAACTCAACTGTCTCTTCAGAATTACTTAGAGCACTTTTTGATAGTGCATCTACTACAATGTTTGCCCCCTTCTTAAGACTAAAACGATGTTGTTTGGTTTAATATGTATATTTAGTGACGTTTTGGTCATTTTTTGTGACGGTTTTCTCTATCACAAAATACAAATTGTGTTGTAGTGGTGAGAATTAGTAGAGTTATATGGTTAAAGAGCAAGTTACTTTATTTCTCAAAATTTATCATCGATTGCTTTAATTAGGAGGATTTATGGGGTTTAAGATAGCTCCCTAGGATCCATGGCACCGGCTTTGGGAGTTCTACCATCCCTCCCCATAGGGAGGGGCATGTAGCTACCAAACTCTACTCTTTCTCTTTATATACCAATTGGAAGCACACAAGTAGTACCCCATAAGAGAGTGAGCAAATGGAACTCACAACTATGGAGGCAATGATACAAGGGGAAGCAAAGCTTTGGGGAAACATATTTGCCTTTACGGACTCCATGGCACTGAGATGTGTGTTGGAACTCGGCATTGTTGACATCATACACTCCCATGGTGGCCCAATCACTCTATCCCAAATAGCTGCTGGCATAGACTCTCCCTCTCTAAACATTGACAACCTCGCACGGTTAATGAGATTGCTAGTGCGCAAAGATATCTTCACCACTCATCATCAGCCCTCAGACTGTGGGGAGATAACTCTCTATGGGTTGACACCTCACACATCAAGATGGCTCATGCGAGGCTCTGAATTTAGTTCCATTCATACTGATGCAAAGCCATCCAGAGTTAATGACTTCATGGCTTTGCCTTAGCCAATGTGTCAAGGAAGGTGGCACTGCTTTTAGCAAGGTCCATGGTTGTGAGGTCAGAGACTTTGCCCACAAAAGCCCTAAATTCAATAAAATGTTCAACGACGCAATGGCATGCACGGCCAAGCTCGTGGCAGAGCGCATCTTATGGGGATACAGAGATTGGTTTAGTTCCATTAATGGCTCGTTGGTGGATGTGGGAGGTGGGACTGGTGAGATGGTGGCTAAGATTGTGAAAACACACCCACACATCAAAGCCATCAACTTTGATCTACCTCATGTTATCACAACGGCACCAATGCAGCTAGGGGTCTCCCATATTGAGGGTAACATGTTTGAGGCCATTCCCAATGCTGATGCAATTCTATTAAAGGTTATTAATCGACCCAATCGTCAATTTCAGATCAATTTGTCAATGTTTGAGTAGATTCACAAATATTAGTCTCGTTCATTCATTTGCTAGCTTAACATGTTAGATGACATTCCAACCATTTGTTTGATTAGATGTAAGCCAAATATATATGCCATGTCTATCTTTTTACCTCAGAAGTTTGACTCGATTCTAAAGGATGTACTCTTATTTAAAAATAAATAAATCTCTATTCTTCCACTAGGACCCTGAAAAATGAAAATCTAGCTAGAGATTTTACTTATGTGGGAACCAAATTGTTAATTCATATACAAAACCTCTTCATGTAGTTTTAAGAAAAAATATAGAAGATTTTTTACTTTCGTTCTTAACAAAATTATCCTATATATACATATGTAGCATGAAATTAATTTTTATATCTTGCAAACAGAGTACTGCAGGGTGAAACAGTCCACAATCCTGGAAAGAATGAAAAATAATAATAATTTGAATATAAATACATTCTTGCCTTATTGTATTAACACTACATGATTAATTTGCCAAGAGTTTCCATGTCGATGCTTTTATCAGTAGCTTTCATATATACCATTATATACACACCCATATAGACTACATACACGCAACGTCGACCCATGTGACTTTTTTCATTTCTTCATGTAGCGAGTATTGCACGGTTTTAGCGATGAAGATTGTATCAAGATCTTGAAAAACTGTGCAAAGGCAATACCAAAGAAGACTGGGAAGATTATTATTGTGGAACATGTTCTAGAGCCCAACGGAAATGGACCATTTGATGAGACAGGCTTAGTATTCGATTTGATAATGATGCTTTTAGCCCCGAGTGGAAAGGAGAGGACTGAGCTGGATTGGAAGAAATTGCTCAAAGAAGGAGGCTTTCCCCACCACAAGATCATCAAGATTCCTGCTTTTCCATCAATTATAGAGGCCCACCCAGCATGAAATTAATAGAGAATTAGTAAAGTCTCTGAATTTATATGATATGGCTAGCTATTGCAGCAATGAATAAAAACAAAGAAATAAAGAGTTTTGAGTTTTTAAGATTTCATAGTTAACCCAACTAATTGCAGCTCCTTTAAAGTCTTTTTGCTGCTTTCAAGTTTTTATAATAGTCAATTTTTGTCGTACAGTACTACAACAAAAAAAATTTTTTAGAACAAAAATTTTCATCCCAAAAAGTAACATTTTCGTTGTGACGTCCCCAAATCTCCAAGCACGGACACGGAAAAATCGAGACATCTGGATGATGACATCACAGATCATCACCATATCGACGAGTGCCAAGTGTGTATATAAGCAACAAATGTGCAAGAGAAACATGTAGCAGATAGCAAAGTCATAAACTAAGTACCAGAATTTTTCTTGTTTGAATACAAAACTATTCAAAACATACATAAATAAATATTACAAAACACAAATATTGTTCAAAACCAAGAACAAGATATTAACTTCAAACTCAGAACTCCGGCAGAGCCGCATCCTCGGGCTCAGCCTCCTCCTCCTCCTCGAACTTTGCACCAAAATCTACGGTACCAAAAATGGTGCCGCAGGTAAGTAAAATCCAAACACCACAAGATAAAAACATATTAACTCAAACAACATGCATGAAAGAATGCAATGCACATATCCCATAAAACCATCATTTTTCTACGCACGCCAAAAAAATCTCATTTGGCCCAAAAACATAACCTTTCCAAATATCACACCAAAAGTCACATTTGGCCCATATCTAACTCAAACCATTAACCAATTAATCCGTATGCACCATGACCTCCCCTAGGGGTCATCCGCACACCCTAGCTCATGTGCCACACCACAGATAACGGCCACGCGTGTGACACCTAAACAAGCGATGCCCAGTTCCGTGCCCGGCATGTTCGTAGCCAAGCATCCCCTAGCCCCCGCTCCCGTCGTCGCCCAGCGACAACTCAAGGTTGACTCACTCAAAAATGAGTAGCACTAATGCTATCCCAACTGCAGGAGGATGTCATGTAATAATTAGGAATAAATTCCTAGATCGTCTCCTCAGGGAAAGTTACTTAAAATTAAACTCGTTGAAAAATGTGAAAAACTTTACAAAGAGAAAACAAGAGGATGATATGTGCAATGGATGGAAGAGATTACTAGTCATGGACTAGATTCATGTTTTTAGATTTTTTTGATTGTCGGATTGGAATGTAAAGGACTAATAGATTAACCTCAGAAATTAATAAAACTAAATTAAGAATTAAACTAAATTAGAAAGTAATTGACAAAACATGCACTGAAAATTGAAAATGCATAAAACCAAGATTCTAGAATTCGTCTTTGTATTTAAATCACAAATTCTCAAAATAACATATAACAATTGTAATCACTATTAAATGAAAGCTTAAAGAAACAATAAAAATAAATAACATGAAATAAGTAAACAACAAATAAATTACCCAACTAAAACAAAAACAAAAGCTCTCTCCTTCACTTTCTAAAAAAATATAATTCAAACCAACTAAATCTCCTCTAGAAAAATAAATCTAAACCGACTTACTTCACTTTACAAATGAAAAGCTCAATTCCCTAGAACAATTCTTTTGTTGTATGGAACCAACTAGCATATTTAATTAAAACTTCTAAAATAATTCTCATAAAACCAACTAGCATATTTAATTAAAACTTCTAAAACAATTCTTTTGTTGCATGAAACAAACTAGTAATGAAACAAACTAGCACACTTAATAGAAATTAAGGTATTACACTTAATGAAATAAAATTCTAGAACAATTCTTATACAAAAAATTCTAAAACAACAAAGCATTGAAGCCAAAAGGAAAAACAAAACTGCCGAACACAAGAAAGACTCAATTATTTAAAGAACATAACAAAGCACAAAATTGTTCTTGTAAGTTGTTTTTTTTTTCTCCTTCGGATTGCACCCCTTTTATAGCTGAACAACTCCACTAGTTGCCTCTCACATTTACACTTCACTTGCATTCACACTCAATCTTGCATTCACATTCAATCTTGCATTCACACCTCACTTGAAGAATAATTCCAGCCGACTCTTACATTCACATTCAATCTTGCATTCACACTCTTTATTCAATCGGTTTCTCAATTCAAACCAAGCAATCAAGTCCAACACGGTATGTATACCTCCAGAAAATTCCCTCTAATCCCACGTCTCTCTCACCATCCATTGCTTTATACAAGTCAAGCACGGCTCTCTTTCCTCTAATCATGCATCGACTTTGCTCTTCACTCCTTTTTCTCAATTAATTGCAGCACAACACTCACATGCACCGAATTTGCTTTCTTTCCTTTTTTATTTTTCAGTTTCAGCACAACACATTAAGTACCCACCGACTTCTCTCAATTAATTCTAGCACATCACTCACATGCACCGAATTTGCTTTCTTTCCTTTTTTATTTTTCAGTTTCAGCACAACACATTAAGCACCCACCGACTTCTCTCAATTAATTCCAGCACATCACACTTCAGCTCAAGCAAATCATGCACCAAACACCAATCACGGCATCTCTCCTTTCACACCTTTATTCTACCGTCCAGCCACACACACACACACACATATATATATATATATAGATGGTTGAATTCGGTGCTTCTCCATTCCATCCAGCAATATATATATCAAGTCGGTGCCAAACTCCCCCAACTACAATTCACTCCAGCCGACTTCTCTTATTTCTTCTCACACCTTTTCAATTTCTGCCGTCCAGCCACACACACACTTTAATTCCAGCACAACATTCACATGCCTCTCTCTATTCTCTTCTCATTGCTGTAAACATTGACCCAACTTGCATGTATTGTCTTGCTTTCCATTTTCCCTTTTCGGTGGTGTTAATTTTTGACTACATCACATGCAGCTCTCTATCTTCCTTCTCCAACAGTTCTTGTCCAATTCAGTGGAAAGGCAGCAGCCTTTGATGTGCTTCTTCAATGTATAATTTCGGTGGACAGCAGCCTTCTTCTTTAATGTATAATTTCGGTGGACAGCAGCCTTCAATCACATTTCAGCTCCTTCTTCCAACCTGCCAAGTTGTTGCCATGTGAGGTTGTTGCCATGTGAATGGATTAAATTCATGTGATATGCAACCAATTGGAAGAAAAAAGAGGTATTTTTCCGTGGGTTGGAAAGGAGTTGGTGGATTTATTTGAGTGTGAATGGAAGAGGTGGTGGATGATTGATGAGAGTGACTTGTGTTGAGTTGGTGGGATGAAGTGCATACGGCACTCTTCAATCTAGAGGTGGTCAACAATTCAATATATCTTTCCATGTCATGTGTATAAGACCTACAAGCCAAAATTCATTGTTTTGAGTCATGCATGCGTTAATGACTTCCAATCTATTCAAAAAGTTTAACATATGGATCACACACAAAATTTATCTCATACCAAGCTTTCTAAATAAGATAAAATATGCATATGAATAAACATTATCCAATTAAATCTCAAGTTAAGCATAAACTCATGCTATTAATCAATTTAAATCACAACTTGCATTTATTCTTATTAACCATTTTTCCATTTAAAACCAATAATAATGTCATGATGAATTTAAAATACATTGGTTTTAAATAGCTAAAATATGCAATATTTCAGTTCAATCAACGTCACTGAGTATATTACGCTCCCAAGTGACCAGAGGAGCTCCACCGAAATAATAACCCCTCCCGGCTTGGGCCCGTGAGACACACGCATCCGAAAATTCATTTACACGAATAAAACAGGATTTTCCCATTTTAAATAAAATGCACATGCATGCACCATGTAAATGAAATCTCAAGGCATAAAACAACCAACCAACCATAAACAGCCAAACCAAACAGCTCCATCCTCAATCCATCCGACCCCCGAACTCCTCGGACTCAGTCCAGAATCAGCCAACCAATAACAAATAATTTATTGTATGAGCAAAAATATTTAAATCTAAAAGTAGGGTTTGGAAAATACTTACAGCGCTATACGGTATTTTTCAAAAGCTCGAGGCGTTGCAAACGACGGAGGAAAAGCAACGTAACAGTGTAATTTACATTGTTGTCGTGTGTAATAAATTACCCACTTTCGAACGGGGACAAACTAAGACACGAAATTCATAGAGAAAGGTCTTGAGATATTTATGAAGCTAAGAGAAACGAGTTTTGGCCGTGGGTGGTGGTGGAAATGGTAGTGGAAAGCTAAAAAGGGGCTGAACGGAGTTGAGCTCGTGGGAGCTGCTCCGGCAACAGATCGGGGCCAAAATTAGGTGGGTTAGGTTGGCAAGAGGTAGAGGAACAAGCTGTGAAGAGATGGTGGCCAGAGGTGGTGCAACAAAGGCGGAATCGGTGAAAATCCGTGTGGCTTGGAGGAGCTCGTGGTGGCTAACGGTGGCACGGATGGAGGTGAAACTTGGTGGGGATGTTCACTGGCGAGAGAGGAAGAAAACTGGGTGGGTAGTGTAGGCCACGCCATCGGCGACCCACAGTTCTGGGCTGTGAAAGCAACTGACAACAGGGGAGAAAAACAGGGTAGGTGTCGTGACTTCGAGGGGATCGCCGATGGCGTGGCTAGTCCGATGGCTCTAAAAATTGGTGGGGATGATCTCTGGTGGGAGGGGAAGAGAATGGTGGGGGTGGTGTACTACACGGCAGCTGAACGGCGGCGCACCGGGCAGTCGAAGGGGCGGCTACAGTAAGGAGAAAAGAGAAGAGCCAGCTCGCGGGAGAGAGAAAACGGGGAGGAAAGAAGAAGAAAAAGAAAGAAAAGAAGGAAAAGAAGAAGAAGAAAAGGAAAAAGGGAAAAAGAGAAAAGAGAAAAGAGAAAAGAAAAGAAATGAGGTCCAATCTTCACTCCGGAAAGTAAAAACAGATCCGCCGAAAACAATTTTAAAAACCATAAAACGACTAAATAAATTAAACACAACATGAAATAAATAAAAAAACTAATTTAAATACATTACTTTAAAATAAATAAACCAATATATTAATTAAATTAAAAACAACCCTTCAGTGAAAATACACTTAAAAGCAGGTCATCACATCCTCCCCTCCTTAAAAATAAATTTCGTCCTCGAAATTTGCAAGATCAAACACCAACTTGAAACAAGCCACATAATTCCACATAAAACCACCCATGACCAAGATTAAGAACATACCGTCATTACTCAAACAAGTAGGGGTACTGCTCCCTAATGTCAACTACTCTCTCCCAAGAGAAGTCTTGAGCTAACGGATCTCCCCATGCCACCTTAACCAAAGGTATCATCTTGGACCTCAACTGTTGCTCTTTCCAATCCATGATCCGTGATAGAACAACCTCATAAGTAAGGTCTGGTTGCAACTGTATACTCTCTGGGTCGACAAAGCGCGGCTCTTGTTGTCCAAAGATCTTTTTCAAGGATGATACGTGGAAGACATCATGAATATCCCCAAAATATTCTAGCAAAGCAACTCTATAGGCAGCGGACCCTACCTTCTCCAGAATCTGAAAAGAGCCGACATACCTCGAATCCAGCTTCCTCTTTTTACCAAAACGCTTAACTCCTCTCATGGGAGAGACTTTGAGATAAACCCAATCACCTTCTTCAAAAGATAACTCTCTCTTCCTAGTATCAGCGTATCTTTTCTGGCGACTCTGAGCTTCCGCCATTTTATCCCTGATGATCCAAACTTGGCTTTGCATCTCTTGAATTATTTCAGGTCCAACTATCTTACTCTCCCCGACTTCATCTCAACACAAAGGCGATCTGCACTTCCTCCCATGGAGAGCTTCATCAGGAGCCATCTGAATGGTCGCATGAAAGCTGTTATTATATGCAAACTCTATGAGTGGGAAGTGATTTTTCCAACTCCCTTGAAATTCTATGACACATGCCCGCAACATGTCTTCAAGGGTCTGAATGGTGCGTTCCGATTGGCCGTCCGTCTGCGGGTGATATGCAGTACTGAACTTCAACTTAGTACCCAATGCTGCCTGCAAGCTCTTCCAAAACTGAGACGTGAACCTTGGGTCTCGATCCGACACTATACTCTTCGGTATGCCGTGCAACCGTACTATCTCCTTGATGTACAAGCGGGTCAACTTACCCAAGGAATCGGTGTTATTAATAGGCAAGAAATGAGCACTCTTCGTTAACCAGTCAACAATCACCCAAATAGAATTTTTCCCACTAGGCATCCTCAGCAAGCCCACTACAAAGTCCATCGTGATGTCATCCTCCTTCCACTCAGGAATAGGGAGGGGTTGGAGCATACCAACAGGTCTTTGATGCTCGGCCTTGACTTGACAGCATGTGTGGCATTTCTCAACATACAAGGCAATATCCCTCTTCATTCCATCCCACCAATAATTTTTCTTCAAGTCCCGGTATATCCTCGTACTGCCAGGATGAACTGAATAAAGGGCCGCATGAGCTCCTGCCATGATCCGCTCCTTGAATTCTAAATCTTTGGGGACCACTCTACGATCTTGGAAACGAAGTATTCTGTCTTTATCCATGCTATAATGCAACGGCCCTCGAGATTTTCTGACTCTTTTTCTAATATCCAACAGCTTTGGATCCTTCATTTGAAGAGTCTTTAATTCTTCAAAATTAGTTACCCGAATATCAAGAACTGAAGATAATACCTCCACTTGCTATGAACTCTCAATAAGGAGCCTTCTCATCCCACAAAGCAAAGAATCCAATTCTGACCGCTCGGCTTCATCTTCCACGTGCGATTTTCGGCTCAATGCATCAGCAACTATATTTGCCTTTCCCGGATGATACTTGATCTCACACTGGTAGTCACTGATTAACTCCAGCCATCGCCTCTGTCTCATGTTCAGATTCCTCTGAGAAAAAAAGTGCTTCAAGCTCTTGTGATCGATGTTTACTTCACAAGCTTCCCCATACAAAAAGTGCCGCCAGATCTTAAGAGCAAAAACAATCGCAGACAATTCCAAATCGTGCGTCGGATAATTCTTCTCATGGTCCTTTAGCTGACGGGATGCATAAGCAACAACCCATCCTTCCTGCATAAGGACACAACCCAATCCAAATTTAGACGCATCGCTAAAGACTACGAATGGCTTATGCGGTTCTGGGAGCGCTAACACTGGTGCAGTCGTCAACCTGTTTTTCAATTCTTGGAAGCTTCTCTCACACTTATTTGACCAAACAAATTTTGCATTCTTTCTAGTCAACACTGTGTGAGGTCTGGATAGGCGAGCAAATCCCTCCACAAATCTTCGGTAATATCCTACAAGTCCCAAGAAACTCCGGATCTCGCGCACTGTAGTCGGACGCTGCCATGACAAAATGGCTTCCACCTTACTAGGATCAATAGCCACTCTGTCTCGAAAAATCACATGCCCAAGAAATCTGACTTCCTCCAACCAAAATTCACACTTGCTGAGCTTGGCATACAACTGGTGTTCTCTCAATTTCCCAAGAACTAGACGAAGATGATACACATGCTCTTCAACATCTCAGGAATAAATTAGAATATCATCAATGAATACTACCACAAAAGAATCCAAGTAAGGCCTAAATACCCGATTCATTAAATCCATGAAAGTAGCAGGGGCATTGGCTAACCCAAACGGCATCACCTTAAATTCATAATGCCCATATCTCGACCTGAAAGCAGTTTTGGGCACATCCCTGTCTCTTATTCTCAACTAGTAGTATCCTGACCTCAAATCAATCTTCAAGAACACAGCTGTTCCTTGAAGCTGATCAACTAATTCATCGATCCGTGGGAGAGGATATTTATTCTTGACGGTCACCTTATTTAATTCCCGATAATCAATGCACATATGGAGGGTTCCATCTTTCTTTTTAACAAACAGAATTGGCACACCCCACGGCGAAGTACTTGGTTGAATGAATCCCTTATCTACCAGCTCTTGCAACTGAGTCTTCAACTCTTTTAATTCAACCGGTGCCATGCGGTAAGGAGCTTTATGTACAGGAGCCGCTCCAGGTTTCAAGTCTATAACAAACTCCATTTCACGAACAGGGGGTAGCCCAGGCAAGTCATCCACAAACACATCCAAAAATTCTTCCACAACTGGAATGTCTACCAAAGACTTCTTCTCATACGGCGTAGACACCATCTGAACTAAGAAGGCATCCGCTCCCCATGAAATCTCTCTTCTTGCTTGAATTACCAATATAATTACAGGTTTTTCTTTTAGCTTACTCCTCGCAAATTCCAGATAATCACCATCTGGAAGCTGAAAGCTAATTACCCGACTTCTGCAATTAATACTCGCAGAATATCGGTATAGCCAATCCATCCCGAGGATGATATCAAAACCCAACAGCTTAAATACCACCAAATCAGCATCCAAGAATCTTCCACCAAAATTTAATGGGCAACCCAAAGCAACCTTGGAACACCATACCATTTCACCATTAGGTAGAGCCACTACCAATGAATTCGGCAAAGGTTTCGTGACCAAATTACACATCCGAGCAAAAGTGGAAGATACAAATGACTGTGATGCACCCGAATCAAACAAAGTGCAAGCATAAAACTCATATAAATGGACTCTACCTGAACCAAACACATAAACCCATGAAATCCAAATACACAAGGAAATCAAAGCACACCAAAAATCAAATCCAACATAAAATTAAATTAAATCCATACCTGTAATTACTCCAGCATCATGGGTCGCTGGTGCCTCATCATCAACATCTCCAGATGTGACAGCATAAACCCGAGCTTGCACTGTTTGCCTTGGATTTGTTCTTCCACCGGGTTTACCTCCACGACTTCTTTGAACTCTGACAGGGCAGTCACGAGCAATATATCCCACTTGGCCGCATCAGTAACACTGGGGTCCACCACTCAACCGACACTCACCCTCATGAGCTCTATTGCAAATTCCACAAATTGGCACCCGTCCTCCCATATGAACACCCGAGGCCGCTTGCGGTCGAGTCTCGGTCTGCTGAAAAAATTTCTGAGGCGAACCAGAGCTACTTCATTCACCAGAAAAACTTCGCCTCTTATGTCCGGGAGGGGAGCCCATACTCAAATTATTCTCTCGCTCCACAAGAGTGGCCACATCCACTAAATCTTGAAAAGTGGATATTCGGTGGCTAACCACCATACGACGTATATCAGGACGTAGAGCCTCCTGGAAATGCTCGGTTCGCATTTCCTCTGTGGCGATGAGGTGGGGAGCAAATCTCCCAAGTTCTATAAATCTCCGGGCGTACTGTTCCATGGTCATGCTCCCTTGGACCAAGCTTGAGAACTCTCTTGCCTTTTGCCGCCTTACAGAACCGGGAAAGAAGCGATCATTAAACTCTTTCTTGAAGCGCTGCCAGGTCACAGTGGCGAAAGACCCCAGTTCTGATTCCAGCATTACTCTCTTGGTATCCCACCACTCAGAAGCGGTGCCTTGCAACAGATAGTTGGCATAGAGTACTTGTTGCGCCTCACGAGTTTCACGTTGGCATTTTAAACCTTGAAACTGTGTTTTAAGTTTAGCATATTACTTTTCAATGAAGCCCAGTGTTTTAAATTTTTTGAAATATTTTAAAAGTCCAAAATTATTTAAAATGGGGTACTTTTACTGTTTTTGTGTATGGCCAACCGCTCTTTTCTCTCGATTGGTCACAAGTCTTATACACGTGTTTCAAATATTGAAGTGGTCGTTATGAAGCTAGCGAGTGATTTTAAATGGAGCCCGGTGTTTCAAAATCTTCAAAATAATTAAATGTCCAAACTTATTTTAAAGATGGATATTTTTAGTTTATTGAACCAAGCCTAATTTTAAAGTTAGCCTCTTTATATTGTGCAGCCCCAAAAATAATATAGTTAGAAAATAATTTTATTTAAATGATTTTATTTCATTAAGAATATTATGTGATATTTAATATTTTATTTTATGTTAAAAACTCTATTGTTGAGATGTATATTTAATATTCGTAGCACCTACAAATAACTGTGGTGTAATGTGTAAGTTAAGGTACTCACACCTAGTGTAGATATCTGTGATGTGATGGGGTATTGGCTAGGGCACACTACTCAAGGGGACTTGTGTAGTGTTAACAGTTCATGTTTAATTAAGCAGTTGGTATGGGAATAAGATTCCAAGTTCATTTTCAGTTTTAAGTTATATTCAGTTTCAATTCATGTCATGTTTATTCAAGTTCAGTTCAAATCACATCAGTTACAGTTCATGTTCAATTGCAATCCATTGTTAGTTGAGGTCAGGTCATGTGAATTGCCAAGTCATGTCATGTTTACGCATGTTCAAGTTAACATTCAGGTTTTTACTATCATGCATGCATCTATACACTGCTATTTCAATTTAATTATTAACTTGCTAAGATTTGGTAGCCACAACTACCATTCCCCCTGAAATGATAGATCATGAAGCAACAATGCTAAGCTCATTACTTCAATACTCTGTTTTACCAAAAGTATTTTAATTTCAGCATATAGGTCCAAATTGAGTTTCTATCATAGCATAGAAACTCTGAAGATTAGTAATGGCATCATATTTTAATTTCAGCATATAGGTCCAAGTACACCTACTAAAATCATCCACAATAGTCAAGAAGTATTTTGATCCATCACCGCCAATCACATTGCAAGGACCCCAAATGTCACAATGTAACAATTCAAAACACTTTTCTATTTTGTGCATGCTTATGGGGAATGGTACTTTATGCAGTTCGGAAAGAGAACATATGGAGCAAACATTTTCACTAGGATTTTTGGAAAAATGAACTACACGATCTATATTAGAAACTGAGTAAGAAGAATGTCCTAGTTCATAGTGCCAAACATCAAAGTTTTGTTCATTGTTGGTGACTGAAGCAGAAACTAAAGTTGAAGATAGTGGACTCATTTTGCTCAAGGCATCTGATAAGGCTAAGGAAGAGACCTCCCCTTGCAACATGTGGTACAGCCCTTGCCTCACTTCACCCATTCCGATCGTTCTCCAAACTGAAAGGCCCTATATGTAGCATAAATGTGGGAAGAAAATCAAACAACAGTTAAGAGTTTGAGTTAATGTTTTGGCAGAAATTATGTTGAAAGTGAAGCTAGGAACACAAAGAACATCATGAAGAGTTAGAGAATTTGTAACATTTACTAACCCTATATGAGTGACAATTGAAACGTCACCATTAGGTAAAGCATCAAAAAAAGGAGTTTGTGATTGAATTGAGGAGAACAATGAGGGAGAACAGATCATATGATCTATTGCTCCTATATGAATGATCCAAGGCACATTCAATTTATTTGAAGACTTGGAGTTAAAAACAGATAAACATAACGATGTACCAGAAATTTGATGAACATTTCCATCAAAAGATGAAGAAGCAAAAATGCTTTGCACATTGTTGGCTAGGGACTCAAGTGTGAGGGACTTGCTGCTGGTTTGAGCAAAACCAGAAGTTGTGAATATTGTTCTTTGCTTAAGGACACGTGAGACTTGTCATTTTCCAAATCATTTGTAGTAGTTGGAGATGTAGTGAATTGTTTTGTTGAAGGTCTATTCCTCCCATCAAACTTGTGAGTTGATGGATATCCATGTAGCTTAAAGCATCTTTCTATAGAGTGTCCTGTTATTTTGCCAAAAAAAAAAAAAAAATAGTATCGATCCCTCTTTTGTGTTCGTTGTAGTTACCTTGAGTAAACAGTACTATAGAGTCATGAATAGGTCCCTCAGTAGATATTTTCCTCCTTTCTCTTCTTGTTGTATTATGGAATAAACCTCATTAAGATTAGGGAAGAGTTTAATTAAGAGGAATTGAGTTTTGATTCCTTCATAAGACTCATTCAAACCTATTAAGAATTTCATAACCCAATCCCTTTGTTGGTTTTGTACAATAGCTTTTAGGCCTCCACAGCTGCAACTAGGAGTTGCCTCATAGTTCAAAAGTTCATCAAGTAAGGTTTTGAATTTGGAGAAATAAACACTTACAGCATCTTGGTTTTGCATCAGCATGGTTATAGCTTGTTTGATCTCAAAGATCCGAGGTGCATTTTGTTGTGCAAAATGTTGCTCTAACGCAAGCCAAAGTTGGTGTGTTGTTTCTGCGTATACTGTGCTGCATTTGATATCAACAACCATGGTATTTTGCATCTAAGTGATTACAATATCATACACTACACAGCCAATGTTTCATGAGGGGCTCATTTGGATCAGCTGGCTGACATACACTTCCATCATTGAAGCCGAGCTTATTTTTTATTCTTAATACTCTCTTCATTGATCGAGCCCGTGAGTAATAGTTTCTGGCATCCAAGCTATGAGTAGCAAGCATGGTGCCAATACCATCATTTGTGCCAATGTAGTATGGACTGGTTGGATGGGTAGGGTCTTTGGTTGGGTTTGAGTTTGAGTTTGGGTTTGAGTTTTGTTTTGGCTTTTGGCTTTCTAAGCTATGTTCTTCCATAACCTGTCTCTGATTCCATAAAATAAATGCAGATGAATATATGGAAACCAGCAAGAACTTGGTAAAACGATGAAGAAAATTTGTAAAGAATTTCTTTCTATATTTCTCTGTGTATTTGTCTATACAAAGGCTTGCTCCTTATAGCCTTACATGTATGTCACTAGTTTACAAAGCTCTACTGTGCACACTACCTTGCCAATATGCTTTTACAGAAAATGAAAATAGATAAAAGAAAAGTACATAGCTGTATATAAAAACAAAACTTGTTGCATAGAATTCTTCTCCCATTTCTTTAAAAAATAGTGTCTTCTCTTTCCTAACCTGCCATCCAATGCTAATCGTGGTGAGGATGACTTTGCTTCTTGGGTCTCCAACTCAGCAATTCCATTGATCTTCAACACTTCATATATTTGTTCCCCTCCCTTTTAACTAGTTTGGGTTTTAATAAATTTTTCCTACATTTTCATTTCATAGTCACAATGGGAATCCTTTGGAGCATTGTAGAACATGGTGGCAACAACATTATTGGGTAGTGGCTGTTGGCGCTTTGGCTACCCTAGTTCTTGAACTAATTTCTGGGGCAAGGTTGATTTGGAGATGTAGACAAGGAAATGTATCGTATGAACTTGTTGGTGTTGTGGTTGTAACTCATATTGTAATTTTGTAATTTGTAATCTAATGTACAAATACCAAACAATGTAATATGTTGTGGATTGAATTGTGTTCACTGTTGTTTGCATTTTACATGATGAATATTTTATTTTATTTTTTATTTTACATCCATTTAGTTAAGAAGTTAATTAGTTGTTTCTATCTTTAGTTATTTTTTTTACATAAATTTAGTTTTTTAGTTTAATATATTTTTATTATTATGGACAATGTTCCATGCATTAGTATTATACTTCTTGAAAATTTAAATAACATAAAGGTTTCTATATATAAAAACATTATGCTTTTCAGCATTTGTTTTCTTGAAAAAGCTTTAATAACATATAGGCTTATATATATATATATATAAATTATGCTTTTCAACAAACTTTTTTTCTTGAAAAGCTTAAATAAAATAGACTTTTATATATAAAAATGATGAATTCCAACATTCTGTTTCTATTTTCTTGAAAACAAAATTAATAACATATAGGCTATTTTATTTATTTACAAAAAAAAACCAGCTACAACCTAAAACCCGGGTTGCATTGTCTAACTGGATTAACCTGGGCTGGGTTCTTACCTGATTTGGAATCTGGGTACCATCCAGGTATGCCAGGGTTCCCATTCCGGAGCCGGATGAACAGTGCTACATATTCCTTGTAGTTTTTTACTTTAATTACTTGTAAACAAAATTAGAATAAAACCTCTAGGTTGCTGATTACGCCAAAAGAATAACACGATAGTTGTCGCATAGCTTTGAGGTGTCGATTCTACAAATTAAAAGAATAGCAGATGGAATAAAGAAACTAAGGAAAAATATTAAATGATTAATGGCTAACAAAGATTAATTTTAAATGTAAATTAAAGTGAAGCCATGTAATTAATGGAAAAAGTACTCAAATTTAATGAACAGTCAAGCGTCAGGAATCCTTTGCACAATTCTGGTATTTTAATTATTCTTAATTTATTGGATAACTCAATTAGGAACTCACTTCCCGAAATTTCAATCGGAAGGTATAGATTTATAAACCAAAATTAAATCAAATGTAACCCTTTGAAAAATCAGTCGCAACTTTTAAAATATGTAAATTATTATCTCAATAGAGAAAATCCAACGACGACAATATACTCAGGGAGTGATATTGCAGCAAAGAACTATATCAATATGGATAAATAATTGATCCAAACATAATCAAAGAACTAATCCATTCAATAGAAAAAGCATGACTAAATCTATAAACATAATAAATTCTATGATTATTTGGAGAATAAAACATCAACGATGAATTGAGAATAATAAAACAAGAAAATTTTAGCAATTGAAAATAAAATACATGAATTAAAAATAAATTAGAAATACCATTTTATGTGCAAATTCATCCCTAGCCCTACTCGAAAATTTAGTTATCTATAAATATAATGGACACAAAAATTTTCAGAGAAAACTGAAGTGAATGGTGGCCATGGAAGTGATTTTCTCATCTCTTCAAATCTATCTCTTGTGCCTCTCATTCCCCTCTATTTCATGCTAATGATATACTTATATAGGGTAGGAAAGAAACCCTAATGTCATCATAATTTTTGCATAAAAAAATTGTCAAAATTTTAGGACTCATTTTGGCAACCACGTACACACTTCAAGAGTTTGAATTTGGAAATCCTTATTAGAAAAAACTTTATAGACCTTTAATATAGCTTTCTAATTCATTGAGAATTACATCAATCTAGTATGTGAGTAAAAAGTTACGGTCAAAATACTAAAGTATGTGCAGATTGTCAGCTAGCAAATTTCGGATTTGGATTTCTTGCAGTTTCCTTTTGTGATTTTTTTTTCTTTTTTTTCTTGATCCAAATTGCTCTCAAACCCCATGAAACTCCTCATTTGAATTTGACTGGGTTTCACTTATGCTTTTATAAACTCTGAAATTAAGCATAAGAAAACTGCTTATGAGTATCCCAATGTAAATAGAAACTCAATTCAAGAATACACATTAATTTCTATGATTTATATTTACATTTTAGTTTTTTAATCCAATAATAAGATATTTAGAGGGCACTTTCGTGCACTCATATCACCTCCCAACTTACTCATTGCTAGTCCCTAGCAAATTTCATGTTAAAACAACGAAAGAGACCAAAGAAAATCACACACAAAGGCCACCAAATCATACTTTCCAGATTCACATGTCCAAGCAATCTAAGGAATCTAGTAAACCATCAAGATCAACCCATCTATAGCAATCCATAGAGTGTGTATATTCTCCAAGCCATAACCATCTTACCACTAACCTTGACACATGCATCATCAAGAAGGTCTCAAGCAGAAGGTTCAACTCCATAACTCACGGGTATAATAGTGTTTCGTGTAAGAGCTCTTTGAATGAAGTTGACAATGAGTGTACGCACACTCTCATGGAAAATTAGGCAATTATGTTCAAGCAACAAACAAACATTGATCTTATGATAGAAACACTAACAAATGAGACTTCCATCACTCTTTCCAAAAGCTTACTTAAGATCAAAATGGTCAACACAAAAGGTTATAACGTGGCTTGAGTTCAGAGCTATATGAAAAAATAAAATAAAAACAATTCAAAAAATTTCAAGTACATACAAAGGGAATCTTATTAACTCAATTGAACACTTTGCAACCTGTATTATTCTCTTTTTATCATTTTTTTTTAATAGTTGAAAATGATAAGATAAAAGAAAGACAATGCAAATTCCACACCTAGTATACACTTGGAAGTAAAAAGGGTAGAAAAATTAGTGTATAGGTTATACTCCAATGTGGAGAGACATGAATCATATCGGCATATGAAAAGAAAAAGCTACATGTATTTATTGGCTCAAAGTTGGCTACTAGGGGTCTATGATGGAAATGGTTAGCTTGAAAGGCTCAAACTTTGATCTTAGGTTGACCTTCGTCATATCTCAAGTATATCCATCATACCACAGACCATGTAATGATATGCTCAAAAGTAGTGCCCAATTCAACAGATCAATGAACACTTATCACAATTTACTGCATTTATAGGCTATCAATCTTCTCCAAACTCTCATGAATACTTAAGTAAAAGAGTTTTCTGCCTACATTTGTCAAACCACCACCTTACCACAGAACTTGGATCAGTGCATTAAGGATTATGTGAATATTTTAGCAAAAATGATTATGGTGGGTTTAGTGAATTCGTGAAGATGACTGTGAATGAGAATAAGTACACATGTGAAAAGGATGCACATGTGATGCAACTAACTGAGTGTTCAAAATTAAGAAATCAACAGGATAATAAAACTTGTCAATTTGGATCAAAACATCCTCAACTATCCCTATCGGTTTCTAAACTGAACAATCAGCCAACTAAAGCACAACAGAAGTAGGCTTAATTTCACTCAAACCAAGCTGGAAATAAATAGAATAAGGCATCAAATTAACACTAGCTCCTAAATCTAGCAAGGTTTGCCCAAACTCATGATTTCCAACACTACATGCTATCGTTGGACAACTAGGATCCTTGTACTTAGGAAGAATTCGCTGCTCAATTAGAGCACTAACTTGCTCTGTCAGGAATGTTGTCTTCTTCACATGGTGCTTCCTCTTAACTGTACACAAATCTTTAATAACTTTTACATAAGTAGGAACTTGTTTAATAACATGCAAAAGAGGGAGGTTAATTTTTACCTGCTTGAGGTTCTCCAAGATTTCATTTTTAGGATCCAAAGTTCACTTGCTCAGTTTTAAAGCTTGAGGGAATGGTACCTTAACAAGATTCTTTGTCACCTCAGGTTCCTTGGGCAGCTTGGCATCACTAATATCTTGATTCTTTTCCACATCCTCTGATTTGTTAATTATTGAATGTGTAATGACTTACCACTCCGAGTCATAATGGCATTCACATCCTTTAAATTCTCTTGTGCCATGTGTTGACCATATCGAGATCCGTTGCACACAACGTCATTAAGGAGAAGGCGACTGCAGATCTCATGACAGCTTTGTCAGGTAAGTCTATTGCACAACATCTGAATGATTTTAATACTATCACCACATAAAGAAGAACTACAAAAATCCTAAGAAGATCGAGAATGATAGTACTAATGTGGTAACTGAAGACGTACAGGATGCACTATTGCTTGCAGTTCATAGTCCAGTTGATGACTGGATACTGGATTCAGGAGCTTCGTTCCATACATCTTCTCACCAGGAGCTAATGTGGAACTATGTTGCAGGTGATTTTGGGAAGGTGTATTTGGCTGATGAAGAGGCTTTGAACGTAGTGGGGATGGGAGACATTGATATTGCACTCCCTGGCAAGAACAAATGGACCTTGCAAAAGGTCAGGCACATTCCTGAGTTAAAGAAGAACCTTATTTCTATTGAGTAGCTTGATGAATGTGGTCATTTAGTGGTGTTCTCAGATAGCACCTGGAAGGTCACAAAAGGGTCATTGGTACTGGCTCGGAGTAAGAAAACCGGTACACTATATATGACTATTGGTTTTATTGACACTATTGCTACTACCGTTGCAGAGAGCACAGCAGATTTGTGGCATTCCAGGTTTGGCCATATGAGTCAGAAGGGTGTGAAAGAACTTCTGTCTAGAGGCAAGCTGCTAGAACTAAAGTCAGTTGATCTCAGTATGTGTGAGAGTTGTGTTATGGGGAAGCAAAAGAAGGTCAGCTTCTTGAAAAGTGGCAGAACGCCTAAGATAGGAAGACTGGATCTTGTGCACACAGATGTGTGGGGTCCTTCCCCAGTGGCATCTCTTGGAGGTTCTCGTTACTATATCGCGTTCATTGATGACCATAGTAGGAAGGTATGGATTTATTTTTTGAAGCATAAATCTGATGTATTTAATGTATTCAAAATTTGGAAAGCCATGGTTGAGACAGAGACAGGCTTGAAACTGAAATGTTTGAGGTCTGACAATGGTGGTGAGTATGTCGATGGTGGGTTCAAGGAGTATTGTGCAGCTCTGGGTATCAGAATGGAGAAGACCATTCCTGGGACACCACAGCAAACTGGAGTTGCTGAGCATATGAATAGAACCATTAATGAGCGTGCTAGAAGCATGAGGTTGCATGTTGGACTACCACTCACTTTCTGGACAGATGCAGTCAGCACTGCCGTTTACTTGATAAACAGAGGGTCATCAGTTCCACTAGATTGTGGACTGCCTGAGGAGGTTTGGAGTGGGAAAGAGGTCAAATTTTCTCACCTTAAAACCTTTGGTTGTCTTTCTTATGTGCTTATTGATTCTGATGCTCGTAGTAAACTTGAGGCTAAGTCAAAGAAATGTTATTTCATTAGCTATGGAGACGAGGCATTTGGCTATCGTTTTTGGGATGATCAAGGTTGGAAGATCATAAGAAGCAGGAATGTTATTTTCAATGAGAATATTATGTACGAGGATAAGTCTAGTATAGCTTCTGTAGTAGCTCCTCAGGAATCCGAGTTTGTAAGATTAGATGACCTACCAGAGGTAGGTCACACTGCAGTGTAGAGATGTGAGTGACAGGGAGAGTGGGTCTAGTGCGCCCATTTCTATTATTCAGCTGGCAGTTTCAGAACTGTCCACTCCTACAGTTGCAGTTCGCAGGTCAGTTAGGACTATACGTCCTCCACAACGTTTCTTACCTACTTTGAATTACATTTTGTTAACAGATGGTGGAGAACCGCAGAGTTATGAAGAAACATTGCAAGATGAAAATTCTAGTAAGTGGGAGCTGGCCATGAAAGATGAGATGATTCCTTGTTAGGGAATCAGACATGGGAGTTGACAGAACTTCCATCAGGGAAGAAGGCATTACACAACAAGTGGGTGTACCAGGTGAAAACTGAGCATGATGGTAGTAAGAGGTACAAGGCCAGACTTGTTGTAAAAGGTTTTCAACAGAAGTAAGGTATTGATTACTTTGAGATCTTTTCTCCTGTGGTGAAGATCACAACCATCAGGATGGTACTGGCTATGGTTGCCACTAAATATTTATTTCTTGAGCAGTTAGATATGAAGATAGCTTTTCTTCATGGAGACCTTGAAGAAGACATCTACATGCACCAGCCTGAGGCGTTTGTGGTACAGGGAAAGGAAGGTTCAGTTTGCAGATTGAAGAAGAGCTTGTATGGCCTGAAGCAAGCTCCTAGACAATGGTACAAGAAAATTGATAACTTCATACATAGTGCAGGTTACATTAGATGTTAGGCAAATCATTGTTGCTATGTCAGGCACTTTGACAATTCTTACATTATTCTGTTGTTGTATGTGGATGACATGCTTATTGCAGGGGCTAGTATTGATGGGATCAATAATCTGAAGAAGCAGATGTCAAAGCACTTTGCAATGAAGGATTTGGGAGCTGTAAAGTAAATCCTTGGCATGAGAATTGTCAGAGATAGTGTCAGAGGTACGTTGAGACTCTCACAGGCTGAGTATGTGAAAAAGGTACTCAGCAGGTTCAATATGGACAAGGCCAAACCAGTTGGCACACCCTTGGGTAGTCACTTCAAACTCAGCAAGAACTAGTCACCTGAGTCAGAGGAGGAACAAGATTACATGAGTAAGGTTCCTTATACCTCAGCTATTGGGTCACTTATGTATGCTATGGTTTGCACAAGATTGAATATTGCCCATGCAGTGAGAGTTGTGACTAGATACATGAGTAACCCAGGAAAGCAACATTGGGAAGTAGTGAAATGGATTTTGAGGTACCTAAAGGGCTCCTCAGAAGCCTGTTTGTGTTTCTCTGGAGAGAGCTTGGAGGTGTAGGGCTATGTTGATGCTAATCTAGTTGGAGATATTGATAGCAAAAAGAGTACCACGGGCTTTATTTATACACTTGGTGGTACTGCAGTGTCATGGGGTTCTAATCTACAGAAGATAGTTTCATTGTCTACTATAGAAGCTGAGTATATTGTAGTGTCAGAGGTTGCAAAGGAGATGGTATGGCTACAGGGCTTCTTTGAGGAATTGGGTAAAAAGAATCAGAAAGGCACTCTCTACAGTGATAGTCAGAGTGCCATATTCGTTGCCAAGAATCCAACATTTCATTCCAGGACCAAGCACATTTAGACCAGGTATCACTTCATACGATCATTGTTAGATGACGAACAATTGTTACTTGAGAAGATTTGTGGAAGCAAAAACCCTACTAATATGTTGACAAAGGTTGTTATACTTGAGAAACTGAAGTTGTGCGCAACTTCAGTTGGTCTTCTAGCATGAAGACAGGGGCAGTGAGTTGTAGAGGTGGAGGATATCATATTTAAGGAAGACAGAGATACAGCGAGTGTACCAGTCTCCAAGTGGGAGAATTGTTGAGTACTGTGGAGTCTGGTCCACACAGCTCAAGCGGAGGCATTGGCCACTCGAGCGAAGTCAGGAAGATTCGAACGCTCGATGTTAGCAATACAGTGAGCTCGAGCGGATGCGGGAAGGAAGCTCGCTCGACACGCCGCTTAAGCGAACATGTGTTTTACACAGATCTAGGGTTTTTTCCACTGTTTGACTATATATATCATTATTATATCATATGGCAGTACTATAGAAATACTGTGGACGTACAATGATTGGTCCATCATTGTAGTGTGATATTTCTCAATAATAAAATCCTCTGCAACTCCCGTGGACGTAGACAATTTGCCGAACCACGTGAATCTTGTGTCGTGTGTGATTGCTTTCTCATTCCATATTTATATTCACTTCATTGTCATCATTTTTACAACACATGGGGTGCGGACTGAGCTTGAGAAGGGAACTTTCCTTGCTCATTCACACTCAAGGAGCTCATCATCTTGGATATATGACTCTTGATCTCTTTGTTTTCTTCAACAACCTACATAATCAAAAATTAAAAGCATGGGTACTCTTATCCCTAAAGGAAAAGGAATAGGATTACTTACTCCTGAATAGAAATTTGAGTGAAATCCGTAAAATATCCATACCCAGCAAAATTATTTCAAAAAGAAAAACATTCTTCATTATTTTTAAACACTAAAAAAGCATGTTGGCGACCAGCTACTAAATCCAAAACTCACGGGGTGGCTGGACCACCACCGGAATGGCTGATCTTCTTGGGTGGCCAAACAACCAATATTTTTCACATGTTGAAAAACAATTCAACAAATGTAAGGGTGTTGTGAAAATTTGCTATTCCAAAGTCATTGAAATATATAGCTACTCCCTTCCTCAGTTCATGGAATGATTATTTCACATTGCATAGCTATTCCTTCCCTTAAAAAGGAATCAACCAAACAAAAAACTTGTTATTTTATTAGAATTGCTATAACTTTTCAAGCTTTGTTGTACGTGCTACTCCAACTAATTTTATTTCAAGGGCTGTAAGCCGGACAGTCTGGACTGGATCAGATGAACTTCTATATATATTTTAAAAATATTTTTAATAATTTATTATATTATTTTCATATAATAATTATATAAGTTAATGACAGAATTTTCATCTAATTTATTATCATTGACATAATAAAATATTTTTTTAATGAGTTAGTTGTATAATCTATATTAATAATTAACTTAATTTTAATCTAGTAATTTAAATAAATTGTTTGATTAATTTATTTGAAAAAAAGAAGAAGAAGAAGAATGAAATAAAAATAATAATTAGGCCGAACCGAACGAATAAGATCGGATCAGACCGATTGCTACCGATCCAGCCTGTTCGGTTCCTATGGATGTTCGGTCCGGTCCGGTCTAGAAAAAATGATGGACTGAAAATTTAGATCCATCACCCCCCAGACTGGACCAGGCCAATTTACACCCCTCATTATTTGAATGTTCAATTTTTGAAAATGCATGTAGCTTCGACAGATTTCTATTGACATGGGGTGCATATATATATATGTGTGTGTGTGTGTGTGTGTGTGTGTTTTTTTTTTTTTTTTTTCTTAAGTTTGTGTTGGTATTTTTTTGAGTAGCTAGGCTAGGGATGGTTAAGCTTAACTTTTCACAATATTGTTCCAATGCATGCTTTAGATTTGGTTTATCCACCAACTTCTTTTTTTTTTTTTTTTTTTAAAAAAAAGAGAAGATAACTTTATTGCTTAAGCATACATGTTACAAAGCTTCTACAGCAACCACTTGCTTAATACAATTTGGGGTCTCCTCTAGATCATATAGATAAAATTCACTTAAATGGGCATCCTTGGCTAGCAAGTGTGCAGCCATATTAGCATCCCTTTTAGTATGACAGACATTCTCAGATACAAAGTACTTTAGAACATTGCTTGTGTCTTCAACTATTAGGCCGCCTGGACTCCAATCCTTAACTAGTTTTTGCAGCTTTTCGACAACCTGAAGAGAGTCTCCTTCAAGATTTAGTTCATCTATCCCAGCTTCTTTACTAAACAGAACAACCACCATCAAGGCATATGCTTCTGCAACATATGGTGAAAGGTACATGTTCCTTCTAGCTTTGAGTGTGCCCAGGACTCTCCCATTGTAGTCTCTAATTATGGCTCTAATGCCTTGACACGTTAATAGTTGCATCCCAGTTGAGTTTGTAGCATCCCTCTGGTGGTTTGCTCCATTTCTCAGCAAAGATATTAGGCTTTGAAATACCAGCATGGTCAGTAGTTTGGATGGCCTTAAAGCACCTCAAGTCAATTTTAGCTTTTTGGATTATAGTATTTGGGTGCTTAAAAGCTTTCCCATGTACAAAGCCATTCCTCCTTGTCTAGATAAGTCTTACAATCATGCATGCTTCTTCCAATACATATTAAGGCAGCCTTTCCAGCATTTGATTCCAAATGACCTTAAAACATGTATCATTTATGGCCAGTTGTTGTAATTGTCTACTAGCTTGTCCCCATACATCTCGGGCTGCTCCAAAACTCCACAAGACATGACATGAGGTCTCCTCCTCTAGGTGACAAACAGGGCAAATGTTGTCCTCTCTGATTTTCCTTTTGAACAGTTTGCTAAAAGTAGGCAAAGCCTCAATGCAAGCCCTCCATAAGAACATCCTAACTCCATTTGGTACCTTCAATTTCTGCATTGACTTCCAAAAGCCATCTTGAGTTGGATTGTTTAAGGTACCACCCTCTAGATTGGTTTGCAACTCTCTATGAAGGTGGTATGCACTCCTTACTGTGAAGATGCCATTTTATGTGCCTCCCCACCCCAAACGATCCTCTCTACTACCCAAGTTGATGGGAATGGTCTTTATGATGTCCACATTGTCATGTGAGAATAGGTTGTTTATCAAGTTGTCATCCCATTTTCTTAAAACTAGATCAATCAATTCAACCACCTGAGTTACTGCTATAGTATCATTCTTGCTAGGATTTGGAGTTAGAAAGTGGGGTCTGGGCAACCACCTATCCGCCCATATCTTGACCTGAACCCCATTGCCAATTTTCCAAAGAAGGCTTTCCTTCAAGAGACTTAGTCCAGCTTTTAGGATCCTCCAGACTAGAGAAGGTCTATGGTGCATTTTTGCATTCAAAATGGATTCATGGGCAAAGTACTTCTGTTTTAGTATTTGTGCAGGAAGGGAGCTAGGTCTTGTGAGAACTTGCCAGCCTTTTTTTGCTAAAAGTGCCAAATTGAAGCTTTTGAAGTTTTTGAATCCCAAACCACCCTACTCCTTTGGCCAGCTGAGTTTATCCCACTGGACCCACTAGATTCTAGTTTGGTCCTCACTCAAGCCCCACCAGAATTTTCGTATAAGCTAATCTAACTTGTTTGATATGGACTGAGGTAGGAGAAAGATCCCCATGGTGTAGGTGGGGATAGCTGTTTGTCTTCCATGAAAGGTGCTGTCTTTGTTCTGCCTACCATAGCAGGAAGTCCAAGATATCTCTCAAAGGAGCTAGTTGCCTTAACCTTTACGATTTGTAGGATATATCTTTTGTTTTCAGATGAGGTGTTCCTACTGAAGTAAATAGATGATTTTTCCTTGTTTAGCATCTAATCAGAGGCACATTCATATTGGCTCAAGATCCTCATCAACCTACTCCACTCTAGGGAGTTTGATTTGCAGAAGATCATGCTGTCATTAACAAAGAAGAGGTGATGGACTCTAATGGGGCCTCTTCCCATTAGGACACTAGTGAGACTCCCTTCTCTTTCTGCCTTGTGAAGTAGGCAGGATAATGCTTCTGCACACAAAATAAAGAGGTAAGGGGAGAGGGCGTCCCCTTGCCTTAGGCTTCAAGATGGCTTGAAAGGAACTTGAGGTTCACTAGTGAGAATGATGGAATATGAGATTGAAGAGATGCATTTCATCATGAAGGAGATCCAGCTATTTTCAAATCCCATGTTGGACATTACTAAGGATAGGAAATTCCATTCCACCCAGTCATATCCCTTACTCATATCTAGTTTGAAACCATAAAATTTGATCTTTCTTGTAATCTGGTTGTCATTGTGTGGAGAGCTTCATAGGCCACCAGAATGTTGTCTATGATAGCCCTACCTGGAACAAAAGCACTCTGATTTGGGGAAATGATGTTAGGCAGTACAAATTTGAGTTTATTTGAAATCACCTTAGCTACAATTTTGTATAAAACATTGCATAAGCTAATAGGCCTAAAATCAGAAACTCTCTTGTCCTCTTTAACCTTTGGGATGAGAGTAATGAATGTGCCATTGGCTCCCTCCAATGGCCCCCCTTTATTCAAGATATTAAGGGAAATATTACTAACTTCTCCCCCAAGCAAGTCCCAGTTTGATTGATAGAATAATGCAGGAAATCCATCTGGCCCTGGAGAGCCTAATCCATTCATCTAAAACACAACCACCTTGATTTGTGAACTCCTTTGCCAGGTATATATTCATCTCAAGAGATACGTTCTGGGGCATATCCTCTAGGCATTCTGCAATGCCAGAAGATTCAAAATGGTAAAGAGATCATTGAAGAAAGAAGAGAAAATAGGCCCTATGTGTTGCTTTTTAGTAATTAGTGAACCCATGCCATCCAAGACTTGAGTAATTCTATTGGTGTTCATTCTTTGAGTGGCACGCAGGTGATAAAATTTTGTGTTTTTATCTCCCATTTACAGCCAATGTTGTTTTACCCTTTGCTTCCACTTCAGATCTTCCTCAGCTAGGGGTGTCTCAATCTCACCTTGCAACTTGAATATAGAGCTCATCTGATCCCCTATGCCTACTTCTTGTAATTCACTAAGCCTTGTCATTTTGTGCTTAATTTCAGTAGGTGTGCTTCTCTTCTCTGTATTATTCCACTTCTTCAAAGCCAAGCTGCAATTACTTAATCTTCTGGTCATCATGGTGGCTTGACTCTCACTAGGAGCAGCTTTCCCCCACGCCTCCTTAATAGTTGAACCACAACCCTCCTTCAGGGTCCATGCAGCTTCAAACCTGAATATTTTAGGCTTAGGCCTTCCTTGGTTTCTTTTATTATCTAAGATAATATGGAAGGGTGAGTGGTCTGACTTCACAGGAGGGTTCATAGCGCATGAGGCTTCCTTGAATAGTTGTAGCCATGTTGAATTGGCTAATGCTCGATCCAGTAGTTCTTTGGTCCACTCCTGTTATTTGCCCAAGTATATTTTGGTCCTACTGTCAAAACCATATTCAAGGAACACCACTCAAGGGCATTTCTAAACTGCTCCATTTGTTATAGGGTCTGAGAGGACCTCCCATCTTCTCATCTTGACAGGTTATCTCATTGAAGTCACCACAGCATAGCCATTGGTTTTAGTATTTTAAGAAGTCCCAGCTACTACTCCTTTTTGAGGTCTCAAGATGACCATAAAATCCTATGAACAACGAGGAGTGTCTATCTATATTGCTCGAAACATGAGCACCAATATGCCAAGAGTAGTTATAAATGACCACCTTAGCATGATTTTTCCACATTAATGCAAGACCACCACTACTTCCAGTTCTCTCAATAACCAAGCATACATCAAACTTCAAAATTCTTCTAACTTCTTCCACTCTTTTTGTTGCACACTTTGTTTCCATGAGAAAAATCATGGATGGGCTCTTATCCTTAACTACGAGGTAAAGGAAGTTAACTGTCCAAGGGTTCCCAAGCCCTCGGCAGTTACAACTGATTAGATTCATGGGTTTCAGCAGGGCTGTCTTCCAGCCTCTGCCAGTAGATTATGAGCATCATTTTTGTTGACCTAGTGGAGCTCGACACACAAGGGTTGTAGCTTTGTTCTTTTGGTGTCATGGACACTTGAGATGTCTCCTAAGATTTTACTACAGGTTCTTTTTTTTTTTTTTTTCTTTATGGTTTCTATTGGGACAGCAGGGCTATTAGGTTTTGAGGAGGAATTTTCTTGGGCTTTCATTTTCTAGGTGGCCTTCCTAGTTTTAATGGAGTACTACATAGCAGCTTTGTGTACAGGGATGGTTATGTCATGCCCTTTTGAGCTTTTGGTTAAGGAGTTGGGATGGGCAACCTTAGTTTCAACATCTAAGGTTATGGGGTCCTGGTCCATGTCAACATCTAGACTTTTTCCAACAGGTGAAAAGGTTTGTTTTGGCAAGGTGGTATAGACTGTATTATAGGTTTCTCCTATAGGTAAAGACTGGCTATTGTCCACTTTGGAAGAGAGTGGGACATCACCTATCAGGGAGCAGCTTTGAATCCTTTCTTAGGATTGCAGCCATGCAGAGGCCTCCTTCATGGAGACTTGCACCAATGTACTTCTCTCCCTCCACCACTCCTGACATTGCGTATCTATCCTTCCACTAGGTACAACTCTACATGTCCTAGCCTCGCAGCCCTTCCCCACCACGCCTAGTTGCTACCCCTTTGGTTTGGGGTTCCTTGACGGTGAGCAATCTCCATAGGACCTGGAAGCCACTGTTGAACTTATGGATGGAATGGCTCAAATTAAAGGGCCATATTGGGATGGTTGGTTCCCTAGAACTCTTTGGTAAGGGAAAACCCTTCCTTGGTGCATAATGATCCCATATATGAAGCAGAAGTTCTGTAGTTGTTCAAACTTGAATGCTGCTTAGATTTTCCTATCCCCTACCTGCATCCATCTCCCTCTGACCAGAGGTTTAGTAATATCTACAACTACTTGCACTCTCAAGCATCTACCCCAACCTTGACCCTCTTTGTCCACCTCTACTTTAATGACTCTTCAGATTGTTGAGGCAATTTGCTTACCATATTCTTCCATCATTCCAGTAAAAGGGATATTGTGGAGTTGAACCCAAAATGGTTCATGGGAGAAACTTATTGCACTGGGGCAGAATCTACCTGTAAAAAAAAAGCCCAAAGTTTAAAGCCCAGTTTGGATTAAAAATATCCCCGTAACACATTTGTAATGGATGTGTCTCACCACCCAAATGTAACAGTCTACCTGCAAAATGTGAGAGAATGTTGGAATCATACGCCTACCACCACTCTAATGCTTAAGTCAGTAAAGAGTAACACATAACTAATCAAGAATTCAAATTGACTCTATCTTTGGAGTTACCTAGTATATATAGGCATTAGGTTGAGTTAGATCAATACTACAATTAGATAAGGCTCACATGATAATTATCTCCTGTGATGTTTGTCAGCTTAGATTATCCCTAAATAACTGAAGTAATCATAAACGCTCACGAAATTCTTATCCTTCCATGCAAGGAGGAACATAAAGCCTTGCTGGGCCTGGAACCTCTAGCTTGGGCCTTGTGACTGAGACCATTCCCTGTTGGGATGAAAACACTAAATGGACCCTCTAGTTACCCAGCCTATTCCCTTCACCCCAAGGCATGGGGAATTTCTTTCTACTCTTTATTCTGAATTTTCCCTTACGATTTTGGGTAGACCACTTTTTAGAATATAAACTATGTCGTTGTTGCAAGATAAATTGAGTTGGACATTTCAAGCCTTTTAAGAACCCACTAGCCCATTTTACGTTGAACTCAAAGGCCTACCCTTCCTGTCAAACCCTCAGACTGCCCTGCTGTTCCATCATGCTTCTCATCTTGCCACTTCCAATTTTTAAGAAAAAAGAGTACTAATGACTTACTATTGATGTGGCAGCGATTACGGGATTACATGCAACAGTTACCATTTCATTTCTCTATCAGGTCATGATGCCCACGGTGGCAAGCCCTTCATAGTCAATATTCAAATATATTACTCTTGACCCTTTTAGTCTTCCCACTTTCTGTAAGATCTCTTCTTGCCCGTGTCCTTTTGCTTGTGCTTTCTTTCTAACTCTCTATCTCACTTGTACCTCCTTCGTTAACTATTTACCACTTTTTGCCCTCCCTTCCCATGGCTGAATACAGTGGCATTTCTGCTCGTCTGAATGATGTGCAGTCGTCCCATATTTTAGATGTCCCAACCTATGAAGGGTTTGAGTGGTGCTCAACCCTCAAGCGACTGGGCTTGGCAGTAATTCAGGAGGAGTATCGTATTCCTAACACAGCATTGTTGGAAGTTCCCCCTCGAGGATGTGTTGACGACAAGGGTTTCGCAGGTAAGGTCGTGGTTCTCCTAGTTCACGGTTTTGGATCTTCTTCGTATAGCCTGGGCTCAACTCAATCCCTTTGCATTGTGGGCCTGTCTCTACGCCTGTGTCGTATTCCATATGGCTTTGGAGCCCCTCGAGGAGTTTTACCCCAACCTAACAACTCGAGAACTTCTATCTTTTTACAACTTGCAACCATATACCAAGGGTAACATTTTAAGTTTCTGCAAGAAACACAGAAGGAAAACACTGGCCCTGTTCGAAATCCATTATTCCAATGCAAAAAATTGGACAAGTTTTTCTACGTTATAGGTAAAGGCTAGGATTTCCCAACCTTAGAGACCCCCCTGTGAGATTTCCCAATTAGGGCTAATTGGGACTTAATCCCTGAATAAAAAGGTTTGTCGGCAAGTATGAAGCCCCTATCTGACTGGGAACTAGCCCAAATCGAGAATGTTCATGCCTAGGCTAAGGATCACCCTGAAAGTCTTTGGACTAATTTCTTGCTGACCCCTATCCATATTGATCACTTCCTGTTGTCCTCCAATCGCTCCCATGTTCAGGGGCATTTGTTTCTAACTTTGCTCGTGGCTCCACCCTCTTTGCCAAAGAAGTCCCTAAAGAAGGACAAGAAGGACAGCCAAAATAGGTGATGAAGCGCTAAAACTGCATGATTAAGTTACTTAAGTGAATAAATTGTTTAATAAAAAAATGATTTAAGTACTTAATTATGCAATAGATCACAATACTTGAGTCAATTGATAATTCTGATATTCTTAGTGCTTTTGAAGATTTATAATGCAATTATTTCACATGAAAATAACTATTTCAATTTTATTCCTCTTATAACAGGAAAGAAGGGAAATGGAAGAATCGAGAAAAGCCCAAAGAGCGAGGTGTGGAAGAATTTTAATCTAAGTGGTAGTCGGCTCGAGATATTCTATCATCCAATGGAGAGGATGGTGCCTTGAACTACTTTCCTAAAAAAAAAAACCACAATGTTTCTTCCAAGTATTTTGTTACAACATCATGTACCAGTCTACAAGGTTGTGCAGGTGCTAGGGGAATTTGTCATTACCTTTCCTAGAGCATATCATGCAGGATTTAGCCATGGTTTTAATTGTGGAGAGGCAGTAAACAACGCAGCTGGCAGATGGCCTCATTCGGACAACACACAGCCAGACAGCACACAACCTGCACGTTGCAGAAAACTCACACATGCAGCATCACATGGACAGCACTCACACCAGCTCACACATGCAGAAAAGTGACACCCACTCACACACGCTGTACAACAGCAGAAAGACACTCATTCAGACTCACACATGCACACATGCAGGAGCACATCACACATGCAGAAAACGTGACAGCAACTCACACATGCAGACCAGCAAAGCACTCATTCGGACAACACCAACCTAGATGTTGCAGACGCAGAGCAGCAGGAGAAGAAATGGACGTAGCACGTTGCAGTACACTCACACACGCTGGATGTTGTTGGAAAGCAAGAGGATTTCAGACCTGAGACAGGAAGACAGCAGGTCTTATTCCCTTTGTCGGTTCTACAACAGAACATGGATGTATACACTCGGACGTGCAACAGCAGCAAAAAATCAGTATTTATTTAGCTGGGGGACAGTTGAGTAGCTTAGTTTGGAATTTCTTTTTTTTACCTTTCGTTTAGACGTTGCAGTAGCTGGTTTTGGATTTTCTTCTTCGTTTCATTTTCATTCGATAGAGCAGCAGCAGAGTGAGCTTTGAGTTTCATTTCCTTTCTCATCCGATTAGTAGCAGGCGGCTAGTTTTTTTTGTTTCTTTCGTTTAAGCTGGATGCATTTTTTTTTCCTTTTTTTACGTTGCAAAATGGAGGTTTATGCATATTTTTTCTTCTTTTTCATCCTTCGGACAGTTCAGTAGCTGAGGGGGAGTTTTGGAGTATTCTTGCTTTGTTTTCATACAGTTTAGTAGCTTAGTTTTTGAGTTGTTAGTTTGTTCTTTCATTTTTACTTTACTTTTTCGTTTAGATGCAAAACAGGCTGGTTTCAGACGCTGGGCGGCTAGTTTTTATTTTTCTTTCAGCTTTCTTTTGCTTTTCGTTCGGCGTAGCTTTGGAGCATGTCATTTCCTTAGTTTTTATTTTCTTTCTTTATGTTGCAGAGTAGAAAGCGGCTTATTTATTTTATTTTCTTCTTCTTATCGTTTTGGGTTCAGCTGTAGCAGAGTTATTATTATTATTATTATTATTATTTATACATTTCGTTTGGACTGTGAGACGGCGGGAGGCTGAGGCTCTCTCTCTCTCGCTCTCTCGTTCGTTTCTTTTACTTTTTTTCCTTCGACTTTTATTTCTTTGGTTTTATTTTTCCTGTGCTGAGATTTCTTCTTCGTTTAGGCTCATTTTTATTTTGGGTTTATTTTTGCTCTCAGATTTTGTTATGGCTTTGTTTAGATTAATTTTTGTTGTTAGAAATATCATGTGTAGCTAATTTTTGAAGCTTGGGCTATGGAATGGGACGTGATTGGTTTTGGATTCTAGATCAATGCAATATTTTGTTGATAATTGTTGATTTCACTATGTTACTAGTCGGATTTAAATTGAAAATAGATTGCGGCTCTTGCTCTTGTTTTGTTGTTGACGTGAGGCACAACAAAAGCTTGAAAATTATAAAGGCTTCTCTCGATTGTTTGTTAATGGGTGTTTGGCTAGTAAAGTAGAGAATCCCTTAGAAAAAATATTGCAAAATTTGAGCATAACTTTTTATCTTCCGTTTATCAATGCCTTGACTGGATTGTTAATCGAGAAAATTATCTAGAATCCAAAATAAAGAGAGTCTCATACCCAACCTAAGTGTTCGTTAATTTGTTTTTTTTTTAGAAACTCTAATTTCAACTTCAATTATCTTTTTGCATTGCATTTGAATTTTTTTTTCATCTCTCATACTTGATTCATTTGTTACTCACAAATCTCTTATTCACTTTGATAACCCTTTGTCCATGTGGAATACGATCCTGAACTTATCCTTGATACAACTTGACACTTCTACACTTGGAAGCACATTCGACCACGAGTCAAGTTTTTGGCGCCGTTGCCGGGGACAATTGGTGCTTATTAGAGCATTCCTCTACTGCTGAGAGGACGTTTATGGAGCTGTGAACCTCTTCACAGCCTGGGTGACATCTAATCTTTTTTTTCCTTCTCTCTGTTTATTTTTCATGGTCTTTGATTATCTGCTCTTGTTTGTATGACTGGTTGGACTAGAGACCATACATCTCGACTATTTAGGACAGAATCATTGACATCGTTTAGCTCTGCATCATCTTCAGTTGAATCATCATCAGACACTGATAGCATCATGGCTGAAAATAAGCATCATGATAGGAAAGTGGAGAATCCAAACAGGACTCTTAGAGAATATCTTCAGCCTGTTAGGACTAGCACACCTTCTTGCATCATTTTACCTATTAATACAAATGCTTTTAATTTCAAACCCGGGATGATTCCATTGTTACCACACTTTCATGGTATGGAATCTGAAAACCCCTATTTGCATATCAAAGAGTTTGAAGAAGTGTGTTCCACATTCATGGATAGAACATGCACTGATGAGGTCATAAGATTGAAACTGTTTCCATTTTCCTTAAAAGACAAGGCTAAGACATGGTTGAATTCTTTAAGACTAAGATCCATTGGGACTTGGCAAGAAATGCAAACTGAGTTTTTAAAGAAATTTTTTCCCATGCATAGAACCAATGCTTTGAAAAGACAAATCATGAATTTTTGCCAAAAAGATGTGGAAACATTTTATCATTGTTGGAAACGATTCAAAGACCTCTTAAATGCATGTCCTCATCATGGATATGAGAATTGGAGGTTCATTAGTTTTTTTTATGAGGGGTTGCAACAAAAAATGAGACAATTTATGGAGACCATGTGTAATGGAGCGTTTTTTAACAAAGAACCTGAGAAAGCTTTTGAATATTTTGATTATCTAGCTGAAAATGCACAATCATGTGATACATCTGATGTTCATGATAGGTCGGAAAGTTCAAGGACAATTTCAGGGGGTGGGAAATATAATCTGAGAGAAGTAGATGATTTGAATGCTAGGTTGTCTATGATTTCTAGGAAATTAGAAACCATAGAACTGAAGAAAGTGAATGAAGTACAAGCTGTACCTCAGATTACCTTGAGCTGTAATATTTGTGAGGGCCAAGGGCATTCAACTAATGATTGCCCAACCATTCCAGCTTTTAAAGAAGTCCTTTTGGATCAATCTAATGCTGTTAATATGGTTGCTAAATCTTTTTCAAGTCCTTATTCCAACACCTACAATTCGAGATGGAGAAATCACCCTAATTTCAGTTGGAGAGGTGATCAAGCTGCTTTACCTGCACCCAACATAGCTGGTCCTTCACAAATTGTACCCTACACTACTCCAGGAGGTCCAGGACCATCTCAATATGCCAACCACATGGTCCTAGCTCAGAAAAAGAACCTTGAAGACAATTTCCAACAATTATCCACCAACTTCCAGCAGCTGTCCACCAATTTTCAGCAATTTATGCTAAGCCAAGCTGCTATCAACAGTCAAAATTCACAAGCCATTGCTGAGATTTGTGGGTCAATCACAAGGTTGACTACAACCATGAGTGCTCAAGAGAAAGGGAAGTTCCTTGCACAATCACAGCCTAATCCCCAAGGCCAAAACCAGCAATTTCAAAGTATGGTAGGAGATTCAAATGTCAAGCAAGTCAAGGCTATTACAACCTTGAGAAGTGGTAAGGTGATTGGCATTCCAGCTCAAGAGGTAGAAAAGAATGGTAACACTTCTAAACCTCCTTCTGAAAATGAGGCACATGATCCTTTGGAATCTGAAAGTGTCCCAAGCACTATACTTGCACCTTTTCCTCAAAGGTTAGCCCCTTTGCACAAAGATAAGCATCATGCTGAAATTCTTGAAATTTTTAAGCAAGTTAGGATTAATATACCATTGTTAGATGCTATTCAACAGATTCCTACCTATGCTAAATTTTTAAAGGATTTATGTACCATAAAAAGAAAATTGAATGTGCAAAAGAAAGCTTTTCTTACTGAGCAGGTTAGTGCTATTATCCAAACTAACACTCCTCCCAAATACAAGGACCCAGGATCCCCTACCATAGCTTGCATGATAGGGAGCTCAAAAATAGGCCAAGCATTATTAGACTTAGGCTCAAGTGTGAACTTATTGCCTTATAATATTTATGTTCAGCTTGGATTGGGTGAGTTGAAATCTACTTCTATCACATTGCAGTTGGCTGATAGGTCTATAAAGATTCCTAGAGGTGTTGTGGAAGATGTTTTGGTTCAAGTAGACAAATTCTACTATCCAGTAGACTTTGTCGTACTCGACTTTCAATTGACTAATCATTCTACTTTCCAAGCACCTATTATCTTAGGAAGACCCTTCTTGGCTACTTCTAATGCACTCATAAATTGTAGAAGTGGAGTTTTAAAGTTGAGTTTTGGAAATATGACCTTGGAGCTAAATATTTTTAATCTTTGCAGGCAACCACAAGAAGTTGAAGAACTTCATGAAGTAAATTTGCTGGAAAATTTCATTGATGAAAATTCTGCACATTACTTTCAACTTATTGATTCTTTAGAGGAATTTGACGAAGATTTGAAAATATTTGATAATGTTAATAACTCATCTCTTGTTTCCTCAATAGGTCATTAAGTTACACCACCATGGAGGCCAAAATTTGAGCAACTTCCACCATTGACATCAACCCTCAAGCCTTCGGAGGAGCAATCCCCAACTTTGGACTTCAAACCTCTTCCATTGGAGTTGAAGTATGCTTTCTTAGGACCACAAAGCACCTTCCCTGTGGTAATTTCTTCTCACTTAACTAGTGAACAAGAAAATAAATTGCTAGAGGTCCTTAAGAAGCATAAAAAGTCTATTGGGTGGACAATGGCTGATATAAAAGGTATAAGTTTCTTGGAGTGTACCCATAGGATTTATTTAGAAGATGATGCAAAGCCTTCTAGGGAAATGCAAAGAAGGTTGAATCCCACAATGAAGGAAGTGGTTAAAGATGAGGTGTTGAAATTGTTTGATGTGGGTATCATTTACCCCATCTCGGATAGCAAGTGGGTAAGTCCTATTCAAATGGCTGTTAAGGCTTGTCATAGGTATTTAATAGTAGCATGGTCTGATAACCTCCACACCCTTTTTACATAGCACCACAAGCTACTAAGGCTTGTCCTAAGTGTTTAAGGGTGGCATGGTCTGAGGACCTCCCCACCCTTTTTACATGGCACAACAAGCTGTTAAGGCTTGTCATAGGTGTTTAAGAGTGGCATGGTCTGATGACTTCCGTGCCCTTTTTATACAGCACGGCAAGCTACTAAGGCTTGTCATATGTGTTTAAGTCTGGCGTCGTTTGATGACCTCCACGCCCTTTTTACATGGCACCACAAGTTGCTAAGACTTCTCATAGGTGTTTAAGGGTGGTGTAGTCTAATGACCTTCGTGCCCTTTCTTAGCTGTGCCTTAGATTTTGTAAAAAATGCTTGTACTGAGATACAAACAAAATGTGAAAAGATAACAACATCGAAAGGTGATGATAATTGGAATTATAACAAGTAAATGTAATGAATGTAAAATGAAACAAATGACACCTCTACGGATAGAATTTCTTTAAATGTTTCGTGTTCCATAGGTGCGGTAACTCCTTGCCCTGGCTGTCCTTTAGGCGATAGGACCTTGGTCTGTTGTTTGCTACTACCACATATGGTCCTTCCCATCGGGGTCCCAATTTTTCATCTTCTTTTGTGGTCACCCCACTATCTTTCAAAACCAGATCCCCTATCTTTAATGTCCTAGGCCTTACTCACTTGTTGAAATATTGTGTAGCCTTAGTCTTTTCGTGTAACATCCTTGCTTCCACAATTTCCCTTTCCTCTTCCAATAGGTTGAGGAATTCTTCCCTTGTTTTGTCGTTTCGTGGCACTGAGAAGTAAAGTGTTCAGAAACTTGGCAGCCCTATTTCGCCTAAGGGGACTGCTTCGCACCCATATGCTAGTATGAATGGGGATTCTCCCGTAAGGGTTTTCACCGAGGTTTTATATGACCGTAGCAAGCCTGGTAGTTCATCTGTCCACTCTCCCTTCTTCTCTATGAGCCTCTTCTTTAGGATTGAAAGCAATGCTTTCTTTGTTGCTTCTGCTAGTCCGTTTGCTTACGAATGACCCAAAGAAGAGTACTTTACTTTTATCTTCAGCTTTGCACATCATTCCCTATAATGGTCTAAGTCAAACTAGCACCCATTGTCCGTGACTATGCTTTGCGGGATCCTATATCTGCAGACAATGTTCTTCCACAAACATCTTGTCACGACCATGCTTGTCATTGTTGCCACAAAGAAATCATGAACTTCATGCCTTCTCTCCCAAGAGGGAAAGGTCCAACCAGATTTGGGCCCCACTAGGCAAAGGGCCAGGGTGCGGTCATGGAGGTTAACTCTTCTGGGGGGACATGAGGCACCGATGCATAAGTTTGGCATTTGCCGTACTTTTTAGTAAACTCCCAGGCATCCCTTAGTGCATTGGGCCAATAGTACCTGGACCTTACCACCTTCCTGGCTAGGGCCTTTTTGCCAAAATGGTTCCCGCATATTCATTTGTATACTTCTGCTAAGACATATTGCGCCTCTTGTGGTGAGATGCATTTTAGTAGTGGGGGTTGAAAAGCCCCTTTTGTAAAGGATCTCATTGATGAGCATGAACCTCACCACCCTTCTCCTTATTCTCCTCACCTCTTTCTTTCCTTTGAGCAATTTACCTATGTCCAAAGATTCAACCACATCACCAACCCATTCAAGAATTTTTGGGCCTACGATGCCCACTTCAATCCGAATGGCTAGGATCTCGATGACTTTTCTTTTGACTCTCCATGGGAGAGGCACTTCTTCCATTCCCAATGTTGTGCATGCCAGTCTATCCATCACTTCTTTATCCCCTTGGGGTATTTCAGATATATTGAAATATGAAAAATGATCGCGTGCCTCCCAGACCCAAGCCAAGTACTTCTTCAACCTCTCTCCCTTCGTGGCGTATAGACCTAGCACCTGGTTGACCACTACCTGCGAATCCGATTTTACCTCCACCTCGGCTGCTCCTATCACAGTGGCCTAAGACATTTAATGGTTACTTTAAATGTTAATGTTTCCATGTAATGTCATTCTTGACCGTTGGGACTAAGTAAATGCACTCCTAAACCTCCTCCCACCCAACAGGAGGAGCCATCTATGATGAGCAACCATAGCTATCCTATCGGAGTTACCACATCTTCTTGGGGAAAACTCAAAAATTCTGCCACAAAGTTCGCCAATGCTTGCCCCGTTACCGCCTTCCTTGGCATATATTCTATACCAAACTTGCTTAGTCTGATTGATCACCCTACTAACCTTCCTGAACTGTCAGGTTTTCGTAGTGCCCTTGCCAATGGGGTCTCTGTGAGTACCTTTACTGGGTGAGCTTGGAAGTATAGGTGAAGCCTCCTGGCTGCCGTCACCAATGCAAAGGCTAACATTTCCACTCGAGGGTACCTTACCTCCGCCCCCCTCAAAGCTCGACTTACATAGTTGATGTGCTTAATTTCTATATAAGTTTTGTCATACTTTTATTCTTAATTTTACGCTAGTTTGTATTTAATTTTCTTATTTATTATAGTTTTTATTTATTTATTTATTTTATTCTTGTTTAGGAATAAATAAATTGAAGGAGTCATCAAAAGAATAGGAAACATTCAATTCCCGAAATTCCTAAAGTAGCCTTCGGTAATTGGAGGTTAACTTTTTCTACACAACTCCAATAAGGGTAATTTCGGTATATATATAAATCCAAGAGCAAATTCTAGAACTTTGTGTTAAATCCTTGGCCAAAAATGAATAATTAGATGGCAGAAATGGTGCATCAATTCAAAATTTGTAAACTCCCGAATTCTTGAAATACCCTTAAGTATTTAGAGCATAACTTCTTGTAGAAAACTCCAATAAGGGAAATATCGGTGTCTACGGAAAGCTAAGATAAAAACCTACCACTTTCAGGCTTAAGAGAGGGTAGAAAACGAGAATCTTAAGGGACAAAATGGTGCTTCAAGCAGGACGTTGAAAATCTACAGAATTGGAGTTCATCAACGATAGAGATTCTGGATCTACATAGAGTTTCCTTCGTAACTCTTTAATCTTCACTTTGTATAATTCTCATTATGAATTCCAGAATTATTATCGTCTGTTTCAATTAGATTATGAAATAAATTCTATTGCTAAGGCTACAATGTAGCCTCTCCTTGACAATCCCGAATCTTATTTCGTTGTGATCATGATTTTATCACCCATTTTGATTATACATAATTCGATTTAATGCCTTCAATTATTTGGCCAATAGTTGAATGATTTTTCATGCATGTTAATTCGAGAGATTATGCATGTAGTTTAGCTTCATATGATGTATGCCATGAATTAAATGAAAGACAGGAATGTGGCAACGTGATTTTTGCAGCTTTTATGTGAAATATTATTAATCTTAATGTGCTCAAATGCTTTTAAATTTGCATATACATATCACGGGTTATCGTAGGTTGAGTAATTCTAATTCTACTCGAGAGAGGGTCTTAAATAAGTTAGAATATTTCACCGTCAAATAGGATGATAATTGATTGATTGTATGGTTAGGATTTGGAATTGGATTGGTTAGGTGAGTCAGATGCCTTAGTGTTTTTTTCTTGGGTGCAATCTTCTTCTTTTCAAGTGTTTGGTCAATTCTTTAGTTGTTAATTTAATTTCATTTGTTGCTTTTTTTTAATTCAAAATCCACTACTTTTCTTGATTTTCAAATAACTTAGAATTAGAATAATTTCAATAGTTAATAGGTAAATAGTCCTCGCAGGTTCAACATCTTTTTTATCATTATATTACTTGGTATGAACTTGCAAAATTTCACAACAAGAGTATACAAGAAGCTGGGCAACTCCTTCTTCTTTTACTAAGATTATTGAAACTATGTGCGGGGAGACCACCAGATATGTGTAGAGTATGTCACATTTCTCTGGTTGCTTTAGGACAGCGGGTTGGCCAAGTGTTGCTTTAGCTTTTCAAAGGCTTCATCGCATTCTTTATCCCAAGGGTGCATCTTGTGTTGCACTCGAAAGAAATGGAGGCATTTGTCCGTCAACCTAGCTATGAATCTACTCAAGGGGGCTACCCTTCCCATAGCCACTGAATGTCGTTCAAATTTCTCGACGGCTTCATATTGAGTATCGCCTCTATTTTCCCGAGAGAGGCAACAATTCCCCTCTCAAACAAAATAAATCCAAAGAATTTTCCAAACTCGACCCCAAAGGCACATTTCACTGGGTTCAATTTCATCTTGTAATGGCATAGGATTCTGAACACCACTCATAAGTCGCTAAGGTGCTAGGCAGGTTCTTTGCTCTTCACTAGCAGGTTGTCAACATATACTTCCATGGACTTCCCAATCTACTCACTAAACATTCGATTAACCAACCATTGGTAGGTCTTCTACATTCTTCAACCCAAATGGCATAACCTGGTTGCAATATAATCTTTGATCTGTAATGAACGACATCTTTTCTTTGTCTGTCGGTTGCGTTCGAATCTAATTGTATCCCGAATAGGTGTCCATAAAACTCAACATCTTATGTCCTACTATGGTATGATAACATCAATTTGTGGCAAAGGAAAACTATCTTTTGGGAAGCCTTATTTAAGTCGGTGAAATCGACACACATTCTCCACTTCCCGTTTGCCTTCTTCACTAGAACGACATTGGACAACCACTCCATATAATGGGCTTCCTTGATGAATCCAGTGGCGAGCAGACATTTCACCTCTTCATTAATGGCTTCATACTTTTTTACATTGAACGATCTTCTTTTCTGGCACACTCTCTTAAGTAAGGGATCTACACATAGCCGATGTTTGATAATACTATTGTCTATCCAAGCATCTCCTCACAGCTTCAAGCCAAAACATCATTGTGCTCTATTAACAACTGCTTTAGAGCTTCTCTGTCCCATGGAGGGACTTGGGTCCCAATATGTGTGGCAGCACTGGGGCAGTCGGGGTACAGCGTTACTATTTCTAGTGGCTCTTTGGCTTAAGCCTGCTGTAGACTCTGTGCATCTCTGACCTCTATGCTCTTCTCCAAAGACACAGCGTGTTGGGGAGGGTGTTGGCACTAATATCCATTCTAGTTAAAGCCTCCCAGAATAGTATATCTGTCAAGCTTCCCTTGTCAATTAGTATTCACCTGGTCATATAATTGGCTACTATGAAAGTAACTACCACGGCATCATTGTGCTGTACAACACTCCTTCTCAATTTTTCTCCCTGAACGATATGGCTGCCTGAGTGTCAAATTTTTTAATGCTTGGGAGCCCTGTCTGTCACATATATTTCCTTATACCTTGACCTTCGTGCATGCACCTTCTAGCTAGATGTGGACACGACACCCCAGCGAACACCCCAGCTATCATCCATATCTCCCATATCGGTGCCTTGTTCCTATCACCCTTTGGGGGCGCCTTATCCCTATTGTCCCTATGGGAATCAATTCAGTATTGCCGTCGCCGGTCAGGACTATTGCTCCTTCTGGAATCGCATCCAAACTCATGGTGCCTTTTTGGCTTTGAGCTTTCTAAAACCATCCACTCCAACTCTACCCTTCCTGCCGACTCAGTCACCCTCTTTTCATAGTCGTGCAGCCTTGAGTCCAATGTAACCTTGTTTGATAATGCTTGTGGTAACTAATGTCTGCCCTAGCTTGACGTCATTCCTTGTTGAACTTCTCGTCTTCTCGTATGTTCAAATTGATCTGTATCAATCTGGGATTGTAGATTGATGTGGCAAGTTTTCTGGATGGTCCACGGGATCCTTAGACCTATCGTACATATCTATTTGGGGTACCTTGAATTTTGGCGGGAGCGGCATGGCCATAATCTTTTCATTGTATGGCAGATTTGTAACAACCCACAAGAAATTCAATGGTGGAATTTCTATAGACTTTATGAATCTCGTGAGAACCCCATAAGTTTTTACGAATCAATCAATCATAGAGGTTTTAGTCTGTCAACATAGTCAGTGTTATCACTCACTATGATGACAGAATTGCAATTTTAATTATTTGAGGTAGTTAGAAATGTTAGAATATGTTACGGTCAGCGCCACTAGACTCAGTTGATTATTTAGGATTTAATGGCACAATAACCCATTTTCATAATTTCGGACGAAATGACTGTTCGAAACTATGAATTTATTTTTAGGGGCACTTCGGGGTTGAGTTTTGGTAAAAAAATTTCACTGTAGGTTAATATGAATATTTAGGATTTTTCAGTACTAAACTTATTACGCATTTTTGTGGAGTGAATAGTAACCTTGATAAGCATACTAAATGCCGTGTTTTCAAAATCACAGTGTGGAATGTCCAAATTAGGTTACAGAAGTTTTATTTGAACACTTGGCAAGATCTTAGCCACACATAATGAATAGTATTAGACAATTGGCACAAAGAGGAACCATTAGATGGATTTGTGAAGGAAATCAAAGTGTAAGATCATGCCACCTAAGTAAAACGTTTTTCATCTGATCAACCAAATTGAGCCAGATCAAAGAGCATTTCAACCCTAGTGAAATTCTAAATGGTTAGAATCCAATTGAAATCCCAAAAACTTGCTTGAAACTGAAACCCTAAATGGTTTCCCCAAACCCTAATTTGGCCTTCAAACCCTTTTTAGTCCAATTTCTAGTATTGTGTTTAATCACTTGATTAAGTCACTTCCACATGCTATTAATTTCTCAAATCCTTGTTATGACATCATTATCAAACCTTTTAAACCTTGGAAATTTGATTGGGCCAAGAAAAATTAGACTTGGGCTTGATAGCATCTCAAACCCTAACCAAACCCCATTTAAACTCCAAATTGAAGCCTACTGGTTGAGGCCCACCAAGGCCCACAAATTTGGCCACCTTGGCAAGGCTTCTTGAAGAAGTTTTCTCCCCCACATGGCAGAACATTCACTACCCTTGGCTGCACCCAATATTTCCTTGATGAGATGGAGAAACCCACCCCATCAACCTCCATACCTCAAGCTTCTGCAGGCTGTCCTTTGGCCCTCACTATCTTCCCACTGTAGAATCCTTGAGTTGTGGAAGACACACTTCGTTCCATTTCACCACTTCTCCACCCCTTTCTTAGAGAGAAACCCAGAAGAGCTCTCTCAGGAAGATTTTTGGATCTTTTTGCGTGAAGCTTTGCAACCCATTGTAGGTATTTTCAAATGATCAATCCTTCATAAAAGTTGTTCCTCTTTGCGTCTAGTTTCCATATATATATTATTTGTATCATTACATGGTCATTTGGTTGGTCAAAAGTATTTTTAACCATGGAAAGGTCATTCTAGGCATGAAACTAGAGAGTATGTTCTGTTTTGGAGTTTTTGACCAATCTAATGGACATATATTGGTCCAAAACTTTTATGGAATTGTTAGCATTTGTTTAACAGTTTTAATTGAGATTTTTTTGCATGAATAAAGCTTTTGATGATAGAGTTTAGTAGATCTAGAAACTTGAAAACTGGAAGTGACAAAACAGTTTTTATTTGGAGAAAGTTTGAATATTTCAAGGTTTGATCTTACTCTAAAAGCTTTGATATTTTTATATGATAATCCTAAGTCTCTTACTTTTATGTTAGGATATTATTTTGAAGATATTTAGCATTATTTTCAAAGATATGTTTTTTCTATGCAAGAGGATTTCGGTTAGGCCTAAGATTTGATATTCTTGCATTAGATCCATGTTTTATTGATTTTTAGCCATGTGATTTTAAGTTTGATGGTTGGATATTATTTAGGACACATTTTAAAACCATTTGATTCTTTATTTCGAGGATCTCACCTTCTTAAGCCTTTGATCAAGAGATTTATCAAAGCTAGTTGAGAAAAACCAAAACTGCAAGTTTTATTTTGTGACTTTAGTTTGATGGTTTAAAGCATTATTGATCTAAGGATGATGTGATGAATATGTTGGAAGTAAGATTTGATTTTTTTGGAATTCTTAGAGATGTTTTGATTAAGGGTCAAAACTTGTGATTCAAATGTTTGGATCTTTTTACAAAACGTTTGGTGTTGATTATTAGATTTTTCTAAATGGATGTTTTAAGTATGGTTTTAAACTTATGATAGGAAGATCCTTGTTGCAAAATTTTGGTTTAAGCAAGAGTTTTTAAGTTGGAAGGACTTGCAACAAAAATCAAGAGAAATGGCTTAAAAAGTTATCGGTGTTTTGATTTCTTTCTAATAATTATAAGAGTAGTGTTAATGTATTTACATCATGACACGCGGACTTTTAAATAGTAGAACTTCTTATTTTAACTATATATGTGGTGTGTTGGTATATATAGATTATTCAATATTTCATTTAGGGTTTCCAATCCATTTACCCAAGAGCACACTATACATGTTGGCCAGCTTGCAGACTAATAATAATTTCTTCATGAAAAAGTAGCAACCAATTCATGTATGAAATTTGGAGTACCTATGATCTTAATCATTATCATTAACCCATAAAATTTTACTTTTCTTAATGCTAATTAATTTATAGATAACTAACTAGTTTCTAGAAAAGCAAGTGCCATTAGGTAATAGGTACTTAATTAGGATTTGTGGACTGCTACCTTCATCTTTAATAGTACAGCAGGAATTATTAATGACGTATTGTACGCTTATAAGGATCCTAACTGAGATCTCTACGATGTAAACAACAAGGTAAGTAGGAAGTCTAAAAAGTAGTCCACCATTAGTCAATCATCTGTTGAAGTAGAGTACAAAGTCCTTGCAACTACAACTTGTGAAATACAATGGTTAATCTATGCACTATAAGACTTGCAGATTGATCACTCTCAACCAACACTCTTGTATACAGATAGCACATCCACTATGTCTATTGCCACAAACCTAGTACAGCATGAGAGAACCAAGCACATACAAATTAATTGCCATTTAGTTCAAGAGAAGTTGCAGGAAAAGCTCATCAAGTTGTTTTATATTCCCTTTCGGCTACAGTTGGCAGATATACTCACAAAGCCACTTGGATCATTGCCTTTTCACCATACTCTTCACAAGATGAACATTCTCAACATTCATGTTCATCTTGAGGGGGGTGTTGGAGTATTGCATCACATATAGATAATATGGAATTAAAATCCAAAGTAGAAAAGGCTAAGGCTAAAATAGAGAATACAATGTAATAAGTTAATTTTGTTAGTTTACATTTTTAATAGAAATTTGATGTAACAGTAGACTTGGAACTTCACTTCTTTTCATTTTCTCTTCAATGCAATTCAGAATTCATTTTCATTTCCTCTATTTTCAAGCTCTCTTTTCATTTCATTGAGTTCTTGACAGTAATATATAGTTATATTTACACAATTTGGAAGATATAAATATATATATTTTTATGTTTATATATATATATAATATATATTCTATATTTAACTATATCCTTATAATATAGTATATATAATACAGTAATTGTATATGTATAAATATATATACATATATTATAGTGGTCTAAGTTCAAACATAAAACTTTGCATTCGAACACAGCAACCATGCATTGGACTGTGTCAAGGTAATGTTCAAATGTTTCTTGGAAATTGGCGAGAGTTTTTTGCCTTTGATTGGAATTGACTCGTAGGAAAATGACGTTTGAACGTGACCACTCTAATGTTCGAATGTTAAACACATAAGTTCGAACGTTTCTTGGAAATTGGCGGGAGTTTTTCCCACTTGATTGGAATTGAGTCGTAGAAAAATTACGTTCAAACGTGGCCACTCTAACGTTCGAATGTTAAACACATACGTTTGAATGTTATAAAATGTGAAAAACTATGCGGCTCAAAAAGCTGGATCCCAAAATTTCATGTAATGTTCAAACCTAGAGTTTTAACATTCGAACATTTCACAGTTTGAGGCAACGACTTTTGCTTTAAAATGTCACTGCAATAAGTCCAAGGTATGTCCAGAACAACGCCGTTCTCTTTAAATGGACCTATTGCGTCGATAAAAGTCGTTGCAATAAGTCCAAAAAATTTAAAAAAAAAAAAAACACTCCAAACAAGTCTGGAGTGTGCTTATATCGCACGGGTTGAAGGCAAATTCATCCCATTTGCCTTCACGTGTATAACAAAGAGAGAAAGTGAGAGAGAGCTAGAGTGAGAGAAAGCTAGAGTGAGATAGAGTTAGCATGAGAGAGATCTTGCGTGAGATAGAGCTTGAGTGAGAGAGATTTTCTCCTTCCTATTGAGTGTATTTTGCTTTGCCCTTGAAGAGGGGTAAGGAAAAAGTTATTTTTCTTTGTGTTTTTTTGGTGTTTTTTGTAAATTATTTTTTTGTAAGGATGTGTGGTTTAGTGTTTCTAACTATTATTGTGTTTTTTTTTTTAAGGATTATTTGTTGGGGCTTGTTCAAGCATTTGATTTGTAAAGTCATTTGTTGGGCTAGGTATATTTCTAAAACATTTTGTGAATATCTTGTATTTTTTGTGAATTGATTGTGAATATGTTTTGCTTTTGTGAATATAGTGTGATATTGTTTGTGAATATGTATTGAATATGTTGTGGTTTTGTGAATATTTATCGAATATGTTGGAAATATGTGAATATTTATTAAATATGTTGTGGTTTTGTGAATATATTATGAATTTGTGTGTGACTATTTATTAGATATGTTGGAAATATGTGAATATATTGTGAATATGTTTGTGAATATTTATTGAATATGTTGGAAATATGCGAATGTATTGTAAATTTATTTGTGAAGTTTTATTGAATATGTTGGAAATAGTATATAGTATATTGTGAATTGGTTTGTGACTATTTATTGAATATGTTGTGGTTTTGTGAATATATTGTGAATTTGATTGTGAAGTTTTATTGAATATGTTGGAAATATTGGAGGTTTATGTGAAAATGTTGTGAATTTGTTGTCATTTGGTCACAATATGTTGGGAACATTTTGATTTGTGATTATTGTGAATATATGTTATTTTGTTATTTTTTATTATATTGTCATTTGTGATTATTATATATATAGGACATAGAATTAGGAGACAAAAAATATAGAAAAAGTAAAGAATCCATATACAAATTATATATATGTACTAGATTAACAATATACAAATATAGAATAAATTTGTATTATTGTTTTTCTTGAAAGAAGAATAACCTCTTCATTGATCAATAATCCTCAAATGAGAAAAATAATACAAGAAGGACAGCTCTCTAACTCAACTGTCTCTTCAGAATTACTTAGAGCACTTTTTGATAGTGCATCTACTACAATGTGTGCCCCCTTCTTAAGACTAAAATGATGTTGTTTGGTTTAATACGTGTATTTAGTGACGTTTGGTCATTTTTTGTGACGGTTTTCTCTATCACAAAATACAAATTGTGTTGGAGTGGTGAGAATTAGTGGAGTTATATGGTTAAAGAGCAAGTTACTTTATTTCTCAAAATTTATCATGGATTGCATTAATTAGGAGGATTTATGGGGTTTAAGATAGCTCCCTAGGATCCATGGCACCGGCTTTGGGAGTTCTACCTTCCCTCCCCATAGGGAGGGGCATGTAGCTACCAAACTCTACTCTTTCTCTTTATATACCAATTGGAAGCACACAAGTAGTACCCCATAAGAGAGTGAGAAAATGGAACTCACAACTATGGAGGCAATGATACAAGGCGAAGCAAAGCTTTGGGGAAACATATTTGCCTTTACGGACTCCATGGCACTGAGATGTGTGTTGGAACTCGGCATTGTTGACATCATCCCTCAGACTGTGGGGAGATAACTCTCTATCGGTTGACACCTCACACATCAAGATGGCTCATGCAAGGCTCTGAATTTAGCCTAGTTCCATTCATACTAATGCAAAGCCATCCAGAGTTAATGACTTCATCGCTTTGCCTTAGTCAATGTGTCAAGGAAGGTGGCACTGCTTTCAGCAAGGTCCATGGTTGTGAGGTTAGAGACTTTGCCCACAAAAACCCTAAATTTAATAAAATGTTCAACTATGCAATGGCATGCACGACCAAGCTCGTGGCAGAGCACATCTTATGGGGATACAGAGATGGGTTCGGTTCCATTAATGGCTCATTGGTGGATGTGGGAGGTGGGACTGGTGAGATGGTGGCTCAGATTGTGAAAGCACACCCACACATCAAAGCCATCAACTTCGATCTACCTCATGTTATCACAACGGCACCAATGCACCAAGGGGTCTCCCATATTGAGGGTAACATGTTTGAGGCCATTCCCAATGCTAATGCAATTCTATTAAAGGTTATTAATCGACCCAATCGTCAGTGTCAGATCAATTTATCAATGTTTGAGTAGATTCACAAATCTTAGTCTCGTTCATTCATTTGCTAGCTTAACATGTTAGATGACATTTCAACCATTTGTTTGATTAGATGTAAGCCAAATATATATGCCATGTCTATATTTTTACCTCAGAAGTTCGGCTCGATTCTAAAGGATGTACTCTTATTTAAAAATAAATAAATCTCTATTCTTCCACTAGGACCCTGAAAAATGAAAATCTAGCTAGTGATTTTACTTTCTTGGGAACCAAATTGTTAATTCATATACAAAACCTCTTCATGTAGTTTTAAGAAAAAATATAGAAGATTTTTAATTTTCGTTCTTAACAAAATTATCCGATATATACATATGTAGCATGAAATTAATTTTTTTATCTTGCAAACAGAATACTGCAGGGTGAAATAGTCCACAATCCTGGAAAGAATGAAAAATAATAATTTGAATATAAATATATGCATGCTTGCCTTATTGTATTAACACTACATGATTAATTTTCCAAGAGTTTCCATGTCGATGCTTTTATCAGTAGCTTTGATATATACCATTATATACACACCCAAATAGACTACATGCATGCAATGTCGACCCATGTGACTTTTTTCATTTCTTCATGTAGCGAGTACTGCATGGTTTTAGCGATGAAGATTGTATCAAGATCTTGAAAAACTGTGCAAAGGCAATACCAAAGAAGACTGGGAAGATTATTATTGTGGAAAATGTTCTAGAGCCCAACGGAAATGGACCATTTGATGAGACAGGCTTAGTATTCGATTTGATAATGATGATTTTCGCCCCGAGTGGAAAGGAGAGGACAGAGCTGGATTGGAAGAAATTGCTCGAAGAAGGAGGCTTTCCCCACCACAAGATCATCAAGATTCCTTCTTTTCCATCAATTATAGAGGCCCACCCGCATGAAATTAATAGAGAATTAGTAAAGTCTCTTAATTTATATGATATGATTAGCTATTGTAGCAATGAATAAAAACAAAGAAATAAAGAGTTTTGAGTTTTTAAGATTTCAGAGTTAACCCAACTAATTGCAGCTCCTTTAAAGTCTTTTTGCTACTTTCAAGTTTTTATGACAGGCAATTTTAGTCGTATAGTACTACAAAGAAAAGATTTTTTAGAACAAAAATTTTCATCCCAAAAAGTAACATTTTCGTTCCCAGATTGTTTTGGTAATGAAAAATATTTATCCTAGCATCATTGTCCCAAAAGATTTTTTGGGATGAAATTAACTTTTCATTCCAAAAACTCTTTTTTTGGTACAAAATTTAATGAAACCGTTCGATAGGATTCAAACATAAAGCTGATTCCGAGAGGAAAAACTTTCATCTTAAATTCACTTCCAAACAGTCAACTCATCGTGTTCAATGGCCATAGTATGTTTGAACACATTGCATTGAAATTTCGGTTGAATTCTAATACGTTCTACCACATTATTCGGAGACACATTTGAATGGTATATTTAATGGTCGAATGCATATGTAATGTTCAATGGTGTAAGAAACCATTCAAATAGTTATCACGTTCAAACACAATGTTAATTACGTTATAAGGTTGTATCTCTGATTGATTGGTATGCATTTGTTTGAATGCAAATTGCATACAATTTCCTTTCGAATGTAAATGTGCTAGTTCGAATTCCAAATAATATTTGTTCAAACAATTTTAGGGCCTTAAAACAGTTAGGAATAATTTTCTCAAATAATAAGAAAATTTTAATAAACATGCATAATATCTTCAAAAACACATTAAAATTTTTTCAAGAAACATAAAAAAACAATCTCATTCTTTTTAGAAGTTCAAACTAAATAGAAAAAAATATAGTTCGTACACAATCAATAGTAAAATTATAAAATCAGTTGTTAAGAGGCAGCTTGAATCTAAATCTCTAGAGCTGCTAGAGACATTATTGGATGATGAGGATGAGCTAAAAAGTTTCACGCAACGACCCAAACCCCTCAAATATTATGAACGTGGACCCAAAGTTTTGTGAAAACTCAAATATCGTTGGTTGAGAAATTTTGATCAAAGTAGATTCAATATGCATGCAGGTCAACCATTTTTTCATGCACATAAGACAAATAATTAATATTGCAACAAATACACTAATACCTATTATTAAAATCGCTAATAATACTTATATATTTTTCACGCGTATAAGGATGACTCTAGTCCCCATTAGGATTAATATGTGAGACAATATATACTTTGTCAGATCGTAATTGTTATTTGATTATTGCTACAAGTCACTAGGGGTGCAACCGGTCCGGTTCAGTCGAGTTTGGGATATTTTTTAGAACTAAATCTGTGACCAACCACTCTTTTTTCTCTCAATTGGTCACAAGTTTCACGTTGGCATTTTAAACCTTGAAACTGTGTTTTAAATTTAACATATAACTTTTCAATGAAACCCAGTGTTTTAAATTTTTTGAAATATTTTAAAAGTCCAAAATTATTTTAAATGGGTATTTTTAGTGTTATTGTGTATGACCAACCACTCTTTTCTCTCGATTGGTCACAAGTCATATACACGTGTTTCAAATATTGAAGTGGTATTTATGAAGCTAGCGGGTGATTTTAAATGGAGCCTAGTGTTTCAAAATCTTCAAAATATTTAAATGTCCAAAATTATTTTTGAGGATATGTCTAAGTGAAGTCAATGGTAGTTTATAGTGAGTTAGTTATTGCAAGATTAGATGTTATTCATAATATACGTTATGAGTTTGAAGTATGGGATATCAGATAGAAGTTATAAGTGCTCTCGTTGGTTGGCCAGGAAGAACTTGGGCCTTTTGGAGATGTTCCTTATCTTTAGAAGAGACAGGTGTATTTTGGGATGATGTTATGTGTTTTCAAATTAGGGCCTGGAGGTTGATTAGTATTGGTTTCTGTCATCAATCAATGTATGTATTTTTGCGAAATGTTGGTTTTGTTTAAGGCAGCGATGGCCAACTGAGGAATGAATGGAGATTTGTGGGTTTTGGAGGTATATGATTTTCTATGAAAATGTGGTAAAGGTTTTCTTGTGATCAGGTGTGGATTGAGCTTGTACTTCATGATATTAATTTTTGAGGATATAGCCTTTATGTATTTTAGTGAGTTATTAGAGTGCGCGCGAAAGCATTATTTTTTTGGAGATTCTTAGGAGTTCAAATTTTGTGTTGATTTTGAGGAATTAGTAGTGATTCGAAGTTTTAATGGGAGATTTATCTTTTGGTCGTGCAATTTGGTTTATGGATGGTTAACTTTGGAAGTGGCTATTAGGTTAACAAAGCTGGAATGGGATGAAAGTTTGGAAGGTAAAGCAGAGACGTCGTTGATATTAGTAATTTATGGTGTGAAGATAATAACCTTTGGATTTGTTGGGAGTTGTCGATGATAGGTATCTCTCAATTATGTTCAGAGTTGTATCCCATATCTTTTTGGCGCTGGTGTTTGATCTTGCAAATTTTGAGAATGAAATTTGTTTTTAAGGGGGAGGATGTGATGACCCACTTTTATGTGTATTTTCACTGAAGGCTTGTTTTTAATTTAATTAATATATTGGTTTATTTATTTTAAATTAATGTATTTTAAATAGGTTTTAATTTATTTGATGTTGTGTTTAATTTATTTAGTCGTTTTACGGTTTTAAAATCGTTTTTGGCCAATCTGTTTTTTATTTCTGGAGTGAGGATTGGACCTCATTTCTTTTCTTTTCTTTTTTTCTTTTTCCCTTTTTCCTTTTCTTTTTTTCTTTTCCTTCTTTTCTTTCTTTTTCTTCTTCTTTTCTTCTCGTTTTCTCTCTCCCAGCGAGCTGCTCTCTTCTCCCTCTCCTTTCCGTCGCCGCCCCTTTAACCGCCCGGTTCTCCACCGTCCGGCCGCCGTGTAGTGCACCACCCCCACCATTCTCTTCCCCCCACCAGACATCATTCCCACCAATTTTCAAAGCCATCGAACCAGCCGTTAGCCGCAATGCACGACTGGAAGTCATGGCACCAGCCCTGTTTTTCCTCTTTGTCGCCGGTTGCTTTCATAGCCCAGAACTGCCGCTCACTAGTGGCGTGGCCTACACACTCACCTAGTTTTCTTCCCCTCTCACCGCCTAACATCCTCACCAAGTTTCACCTCCATCCGAGCCACCGTTAGCCACCACGAGCTCCTCCAAGCCACATGATTTTTCACCAATTTCAGCGCCGTTGCACTACCTCCAGCCACCACCTCTTCACAGCTTCTTTCCCTACCTCTTGCAGACCTAACCCACCCAATTCCGGCCTCGATCCGTTGCCGGAGCAGCTCCCAGGAGTTCAACTCTGATTTGGGCTTTTTCCGCTTCCACCGCCGTTTCCACCTCCACCCAGGGCCAAAACTCGTTTCCTTTAGCTTCATAAAAATCTCAAGACCATTTCCTAACAATTTTGTGCCTTGGTTTGTCCCCGTTTGAAAGTGGGTAATTTATTACCCACGGCTACAGTGTAAATTACATTGTTACGTTGCTTTTCCTCCGCCGTTTGCAACGCCGCAAACTTTCAAAAAATACCATATAGCGCTGTAAGTATTTTCCAAACTCTACTTTTAGATTTAAATATATATTGCTCTTACAATAATTATTGGATTGGTTGGTTGATTCCAGACTGAGTCCAAGGAGTTCGGGGGTCGGATGGATTGAGGACGGAGTTGTTGGGTTGATGTTGATGTTTGTTTGAGATATTTGTGCCTTGATATTTGCTTTGTATAGTGCACGCATGTTCATATTTAAAAAGGGAAAAAAACTGGGTTTTTAGTGTAGTTGCATGCATGTACATGTGTTTGAAAAATGAAAGCTGGGCTTGTAAGCGAGAAATGACTTATGGTATATGTGAACGGTTGGATTGACTGGTTTGAGTCAGAGGCACGTGTAGGGATGGTGGTAAGCAGGGATGATAAAGGGTTAGAATTACATAATTAAGTTGTTTAAATGAGTGATTTATTTTATCAAATAAGAATTGAACACTTAATTATGCATCAAATTCCAATATTGAATGTCAAATTAATTGATGCCAATATTTTTGCACATTAAAGTCTCATATTTGCCCTTGAAATACTTAAACTATAATATTGTAGGGCATTTATAGAAGAAAAGAAAGAATGGGACCTATGAGAAAAAAAAAAAGGAGAAGTTAACTATGGTTTTATGGAATCTCATCTAATAGAGATCAAAAGCATCATTCGGACACACATATGCAGAGGACTCACAATGCACATGCACACATTCGAACCATGCAGTGGACTCACACAGCACACATGCAGAAAATGCAAACATGCAGACCAACACATGCACACATGCAGAAAATGCAAACATGTAGACCAACACATGCAACCATGTAACAAACCAACACATGCAGACATGCAGCGAACAGCACTCATACAAACACAGCACTTGCAGAAAACTCACATGTGCAGCAGCTACTACAGCAAAAGAAAGAAGACCCTTCGGACAACACTCATTCAAAATGCACACATGCAGAAAACGTGGACCAGCTCACACATGCATGCACACATGTACACATGCAGATCAGTAAGCATATAGCAGCAGAAAGACACCCAGATCACTCGGTTGTGCAGCAGGTACTACAGCAGGAGAAGAGAACTTACATGTGCAGCAAGAAGACCACTCGGGTAGCACGTTACAGCAGACATCAAAACATTCGGATCACATGCACACATGCAGAAAAGTGCAAACACATCTGGACTCACACATGTAATACACGTGCAGCAGCTACTACAGCAAGAGAAGAAAACTCACACATGTAGAAAAGTGCAAAGAAAGCATTCGGACAGCACCTGTTATCTTAGGAAGACCCTTCTTGGCTACTTCTAATGCACTCATAAATTGTAGAAGTGGAGTTTTATAGTTGAGTTTTGGAAATATGACCTTGGAGCTAAATATTTTTAATCTTTGCAGGCAACCGCAACAAGTTGAAGAAGTTCATGAAGTGAATTTTCTGAAAAATTTCATTGATGAAAATTCTGCACATTACTTTCAACTTATTGACTCTTTAGAGGAATTTGAAGAAGATTTGAAAATATTTGATAATGTTACTAACTCATCTCTTGTTTCCTCAATAGGTCAGCAAGTTACTCCATCATGGAGGCCAAAATTTGAGCAACTTCCACCATTGACATCAACCCTCAAGCCTTCGGAGGAGCAATCCCCAACTTTAGACTTCAAACCTCTTCCATTGGAGTTGAAGTATGCTTTCTTAGGACCACAAAGCACCTTCCCTGTGGTAATTTCTTCTCACTTAACTAGTGAACAAGAAGACAAATTGCTAAAGGTCCTTAAGAAGCATAAAAAGTCTATTGGATGGACAATGGCTGATATAAAAGGTATAAGTCCCTTGGAGTGTACCCACAAGATTTATTTAGAAGATGATGCAAAGCCTTCTAGGGAAATGCAAAGAAGGTTGAATCCCACAATAAAGGAAGTGATTAAAGGTGAGGTGTTGAAATTGCTTGATGTACGTATCATTTACCCCATCTCGGATAGCAAATGGGTAAGTCCAATTCATGTAGTCGATTCCTACAAGGATTCCTACTGGTTGGCGCACGTGTATAGATTATAGGAAGTTGAATGCCGCCACTAGGAAAGATCATTTTCCTTTGCCTTTTCTTGATCAAGTGTTAGAAAAAGTTGCTGGACATGCCTTTTATTGTTTCTTAGATGGATTCTCCGGTTACTATCAATTAGAAATAGCACCAGAGGATCAAGAAAAGACCACCTTTACTTGTCCTTTTGGTACTTTTGCTTTTAGAAGAATGCCTTTTGGTTTATGCAATGCACCAGCAACTTTTCAAAGATGCATGCTTAGCATCTTTAGTGACATGATTGAAAACCCTCTAGAAGTGTTTATGGATGATTTTTCTGTATTTGGTGATTCATTTAAGAGTTGTTTAACCAATTTACAAGCTGTTTTGGCCAGGTGTGAAGAGAAGCAATTGCTACATAATTGGGAGAAGTGCCATTTCATGGTACAACATGGCATTGTTCTGGGACATATTGTTTCATCTAGAGAACTTGAAGTAGATAGAGCAAAAATTGAGTTGATTTCTAAACTTCCTACACCTAAGTCAATTAAAGACATTAGATCTTTTCTTGGGCATGCGGGTTTTTATAGGAGATTTATCAAAGACTTTAGCTCTACTTCTAAGCCTTTATGTAAGCTATTGATGAATGATGTAAAATTTAATTGGACACCCGAGTGTCAAGAAGCTTTTTGTCGGCTTAAAACTTTGCTAACCACTGCTCCTATTCTTCAACCTCCTGATTGGTCACTTTCTTTTGAAATCGTGTGTGATGCAAGTGATTTTGCTGTAGGAGCTGTTCTTGGACAGCGTAGGAACAAACTTCCTTATGTCATTTACTATGCAAGTAAAACTTTGAATTTTGCTCAAAAAAATTATTTTACTACTGAAAAAGGATTACTTACTGTGGTATTTGCTTTAGAGAAGTTTCGTGCATATATTCTTGGTTCTCCTATAGTCATCTTTACTGACCATGCAGCTCTCAAGTATTTATTGACAAAGAAAGATGCAAAACCAAGGTTGATTAGATGGATACTTTTACTCTAGGAGTTCAATATTATCATCAAGGACAAGAAAGGAGTAGAGAATGTGGTAGCCGACCATCTGTCTAGGCTCACAGTTGCTGAAACTGAACAACCGACACCTGTTCTTGATTCTTTTCCTGATGAACATCTTATGTTAGTTGAAAATTTGCCTTGGTTTGCTGATATAGTAAATTTCTTGGTGACAGGACAAACACCACCTCATTGGAGCACTCAAGATACACGGAAATTCATGCGTGAGGTGAGATCGTTCTTCTATGATGATCCTTACCTTTTCAAGTATTGTTCAGATCAAATCATTAGGAAGTGTGTACCCAATGATGAAATTTCTGGTGTCTTAAATTTTTACCATACAGAAGCTTGTGGTGGGCATTTTTCAGCCCACAAAACAGTGGCCAAAATTCTTCAAAGCGGATTTTATTGGCCAACCATGTTCAAGGATGCTTTTAGTTTTTGTAAAACTTGTGAACCTTGTCAGAAATTAGGAGGAATCACTAGGAGAAATATGATGCCTCTGCAACCCATACTAGTGATTGAAATTTTTGATTCTTGGGGGATAGATTTTATGGGACCATTTCCTTCTTCTTATGGCTATTTATACATTTTGCTTGCTGTTGACTATGTTTCTAAGTGGATTGAGGCAGTCCCTTGCAAATCCAATGATCATCAAGTTGTTTTAAAATTTTTAAAAGAAAACATTTTTGCAAGGTTTGGCATGCCTAAAGCCATAATCAGTGATAATCGTACCCACTTTTGTAACAAGCATTTCTCGGCCTTAATGAAGAAGTATGGTATCCATCATAAAATCTCTACTCCCTATCATCCTCAAACCAATGGACAAGCTGAACTAGCAAATAGGGAGATTAAAAACATTCTTGAAAAAACAGTTAACCCAAACAGGAAGGATTGGTCTTTGAGATTGTCTAATACCTTGTGGGCTTATAGAACAGCCTTTAAAACCATTTTGGGCATGTCTCCATATAGACTAGTGTATGGTAAGGCTTGCCATTTGCTTGTAGAGTTGGAACATAGAGTGTATTGGGCCATTAAGCAATGCAATTTTAACATTGATAAAGCTGGTTGTGTGAGAAAATTGCAGTTGTCTGAGTTGGATGAGTTGAGGAAGGATGCCTACAACAACTCTAAGTTGTCCAAAGAAAGAATGAAGAATTTCCATGACAAACACATCCAACGTAAGACTTTTGAGCCTAATCAAAAAGTGTTATTGTACAACTCTCGGTTACACTTGTTCCCTGGTAAGTTAAGGTCTCGATGGAGTGGGCCTTATGTGGTACAAACTGTTTTTTCTCATGGTGCTATAGAGATAATGAATCCTCTGAATGGTAACATTTTTAAGGTTAATGGTCAAAGGCTCAAGCCTTTTATTTCTAACTTTGCACCTGAGGAATCTACTCTACATTTGCTTGATCCTAATCGATGGTTCTTGATTTATCCATCTCTTTTCATTGTTTTCTTTTGTTCTTCAGTTTTTATTTTTATTTTGGCTGCATTCCTTTCAAAGCTATCCAGGTACTTCATTTTCCTATTTCCTTCAGTTTTCGTTGAATTTTCGATTCTTCTGTTAGTTGTTTTGCCCCTTAACTACTCTCTTTGTATAAATTCTTTCGTTTCCCTTGCATCATTGAGGACATTGCTACAACCTAGTTGGGGAGTGGAAGAGAATTTATTTATCTGTTTGCATGCCTTAGACATATTTTGGTTCACTTAAAAAAAAAAAAAAAAAAAGAAGATTTGTTGAGGTCATGGAATGTAGTGCAAATAAGAGTTTATGTCAAAAGAGGGATTTATCCATTTTTATTTAGTTGTTAAGCCAAGGGAAAGATGTTAAAAGTTTTGGAACCATATCCTTATGGCTTAGGAAGAGATCTGAATTGAATTAAATGAGAAAAGGGACAAGCCAAAAAAAAAAAAAAATCCTTTAGGTAGACTAGTGGTAAAGGCTGACTTGTGAAAGTGTGGACAGGCGCACATTCATAGGTCCGATTCCCCCACTAGGAAATCTAAAAACATAAATTACATCTGTGTAGTGGAAAAGGCTGCCTATTACCGGGGTCCTTACAAAAAAAAAAAGTAAGTGCTTTTCAAAGTGTAATGGCGTGAAAGCCGCCACTACAATGGTTTTGAATTAGAGTAAGACCATATGGTTTTTTCAGATTGGTTGTTGTGATTGAAACCGTTAATGTCTCTTGGTAGTCGATCTTGGAATTCTAACCCCATTTCCATGCACTTGAAAGAAAGCAAGCTTTGTTACATGTAATTCGCTTGGTTGATTAACTAAATTGTGTGTAAATCTCTTAGTTGATACAAAATTCAGATTAATCTATCTCCAGTGTTCTTAAACTCAATAAGTCTATTTCATAGCACGTGATTCTCGAACTTTTTTTGAAATTGTAGTTGGAAATCTCACCTTTGCATGAATTCATTCACTTTATTTGCTAGAGTCTAGCAAAAAGCTAGTTGGGGGGTGTGATAAAGGATTAGAATTGCATAATTAAGTTGTTTAAATGAGTGATTTATTTTATCAAATAAGAATTGAACACTTAATTATGCATCAAATTCCAATATTGAATGTCAAATTAATTGATGCCAATATTTTTGCACATCAAAGTCTCATATTTGCCCTTGAAATACTTAAACTATAATATCAATTCATTTATATATTGTAGGGTATTTATGGAAGGAAAGAAAGAATGGGACCTACGAGAAAAAAAAAAAAAAAAAAAAAAAAGAGAAGTTAACTATGGTTTTATGGAATCTCATCTAATAGAGATCAAAAGCATCATTCGGACACACATATGCAGTGGACTCACAATGCACATGCACACATTCGGACCATGAAGTGGACTCACACAGCACACATGCAGAAAATGCAAACATGCAAACCAACACATGCAACCATGCAGCAGACCAACACATGCACACATGCAGAAAATGCAAACATGCAGACCAACACATGCAACCATGCAACAAACCAACACATGCAGACATGCAGCGGACAGCACTCATACAAACACAGCACTTGCAGAAAACTCACATGTGCAGCAGCTACTACAGCAAAAGAAAGAAGACCCTTCGGACAGCACTCATTCAAAATGCACACATGCAGAAAATGTGGACCAGCTCACACATGCATGCACACATGTACACATGCAGATCAGTAAGCATACAGCAGCAGAAAGACACCCAGATCACTCAGTTGTGCAGCAGGTACTACAGCAGGAGAAGAGAACTTACATGTGCAGCAACAAGACCACTCGGGCAGCACGTTACAGCAGACAGCAAAACATTCGGATCACATGCACACATGCAGAAAAGTGCAAACACATCTGGACTCACACATGTAATACACGTGCAGCAGCTACTACAGCAAGAGAAGAAGACTCACACATGCAGAAAAGTGCAAAGAAAGCATTCGGACAGCACACAACCTACATGTTGCAGAACACTCACACAAGCAGAATACTCGGACGTGCAGGACAGCAAGGAGCTTAACTTGGAGTTGTTAGTTGGTTCTATCATTTCTTTTTTTCGGTTAAGTTCGGTAACAGCAGAGGAAGGGAAAAGTTGAGTAGCTTAGCTGTTAGTTTCTTTTTTCTCTTGCTTTTCATTCAGACCTGGGTAGAGTGGTGGGGTAGTTTGTTTACTTCCTACTTTTAGCTGAGACGTTAGGCAGCTGGGGGAAGACTTGGGCGGCTAGCTTTTGGCTCTTTAAATTTTCATTCTTGTTTTTTTGTTTAGGGGGAAGCAGCAGCAGTAGTGAAGACGGCGTAGGGAGTAGCGGAGGGCTCTCTCTCGTTTCTGTTTTTTTCAGTTTTTTTTTTCCAGTTTTTCAGCTCTTTTTCATCTTGAACGGTGGAACTCTCTCATTTTTATTTTTATTTCAATTTTGTTTCTTTTGGCAAATGTTCAACCTCTATTTTTCTTCTTGCTTTTACTTTTTCTTTGGATTAGATAAGAATTTCATTTACGGATTCATTTCACTTGGTCTTTTAGTGGATTTGGCTTGTTGTTTTTTTTCATTTCCTTTGGGCAGCTTCATTTAATTTTCTTAGTTTTATTTATTTATAGTTTTGATTTGTTTTATTTCTTTGAGCTTTGACCGTTTGAACTGCTGGATATTTTATAGACCATCTATTTTGCATTCTAAGATTTATTCTATGTTGGTATTTTCTTTAATTTTTAATATGACTTTACTTAGATTACTTTTTGTTGCTAGAAATATTATGCGTAGCTAATTTCTTAAACTTGGGTTGTGGAATGAGATTTAATTTATTTTTAGGTTCTAGTTAAATGCAATATTTTGTGATTGATTGTTGATTTCACTATATTACTAGTCGGATTTAAATTGAAAATAGATTACGGCTCTTGCTCTTGTTTTGTTGTTGACGTAAGGCACAACAAAAACTTGAAAACTATCAAGGCCTATCTCAGTTACTTGTTAATGTGTGTTTGACTAGTAAAGTAGAGAATCTATTAGGAAAATATTGCAAAACTTGAGTTTAAATTTGTATCTTCTGATTAGCAATGCCTTGATTGGATTGTTAATCGAGAAAATTATCTAGAATCCGAAATAAAGAAAGTCTCATACCCAACCCAAGTGTTTGTTAATTTGTTTGTTTTAGAAGCTCTAATTTCAACTTCAATTATCTTCTTGCATTGCATTTGAATTTTATTTTCATCTCTCATACTTGATTCATTTGTTACTCTCAAATCTCTTATACGCATTGATAACCCATTGTCCCTGTGGAATACGATCCGGGACTTATCCTTGATACAACTTGACACTTCTACACTTGGAAGCACATTCGACCACGAGTCAAGGGACGATGATAGAATCCCGCCTGTGATTCCCGCCTACGGTGCTCGAGTAGGGACGATGGTGAGCAGGGATGGTGGTAAAGTCCCGCATGTGATTCCCGTGAGCACTGTAGGGACGGTGGTGAGCAGGGATGGTAGTAGAGCCCGCCTGTGATTCCCGCCTACGATGCTCGCGTAGGGACGGTGGACGATGGTGAGCAGGGATGGTGATAGAGTCCCGCCTATGATTCCCGCCTATAATGCTCTGACGGTCTAGTTTTTGGGCCATTATCAGGGATAATGGCGAGTTTATGTTTAAAGGATATGTTTTGGGCCAAATGAGACTTTTGGCGTGAGTTGGTAAGGAATATGTTTGTGGGGCCAAATGAGATTTTGGCGTGCGTGAAAAAATGTGATTTTTTGGGATGTGATCATTTGCATTCTTTCCTACATATTGTGGAGTTTATTATGTTTTTATCTAGTGGTGTTTGGATTTTACTTACCCGCGGCACCATTTTTGGTACCGTAGATTTTGGTGCAGAGTTCGAGGAAGAGGAGGAGGGTGAGTTAAAGTCTATGTTTTGTAGTTGGTTTAAAAACAATATTTGTGTTTTGTAATATTTTATTATTTATATTTTGAACAGCTTTGTATTAAATTAAGAAAAATTCCGGTACTTAGTTATATGACTTTGCTATCCGCTGCGTCTTTCTTCGTGCACATTTGTTTCTTATATACACACTTGGCACACGTCGATAGGGTGGTGACCCGTGTTGTCATCCTCTGGATGTCTCGATTTTCCCGTGTCCGTGCGTGGGAATTTGGGGGCGTCACATTCAACACTTTATGAAATACTATATATTTGTTCCCCTCCCTTTTGACTAGTTTGGGTTTTAATAAATTCTTCCTACATTTTCATTTCATAGTCACAATGGGAATCCTTTGGAGCATTGCAGAACATGGTGGCAACAACATTATTGGGTAGTGGCTGTTGGCGTTTTGGCTACCCTGGTTCTTGAACTAATTTATGGGCAAGGTTGATTTGGAGATGTAGACAAGGAAATGTATCGTATGAACCTGTTGGTGTTGTGGTTGTAACTCATATTGTAATTTTGTAATTTGTAATCTAATGTATAAATACCAAACAATGTAATATGTAGTGGATTGAATTGTGTTCACTGTTGTATGCATTTTACATAATGAATATTTTGTTTTATTTTTTATTTACATCCATTTAGTTAAAAAGTTAATTAGTTGTTTCTATCTTTAGTTATTTTTTTACATAAATTTAGTTTTTTAGTTCAATATATTTTTATTATTATGGACAATGTTCAATGCATTAGTATTATACTTCTTGAAAATTTTAATAATATAAAGGTTTCTATATATAAAAACATTATGCTTTTCAGCATTTGTTTTCTTGAAAAAGCTTTAATAACATATAGGCTTATATATATATATTTTTGACAAATTTTTTTTTGTGAAAAAACTTAAATAAAATAGACTTTTATATATAAAAATTATGAATTCCAACATTCTGTTTTTATTTTCTTGAAAACAAAATTAATAACATATAGGCTATTTTATTTATTTAAAAAAAAAACCAGCTACAACCCAAAACCCGGGTTGCATCCTAGTCTAACAGGATTAACCTGGGCTAGGTTCTTACCTGATTTGGAATCTGGGTACCATCTAGGTATACCAGGGTTCCCATTCCGGAGCCGGTGAACAGTGCTACGTATTTCTTGTACTTTGTTATTCTAATTACTTGTAAACAAAATTAGAATAAAGCCTCTGGGTTGCTGATTACACTAAAAGATTAACACGGTAGTTGTAGAACAGTTTTGGGGTGGCAATTCTACAAATTAAAAGAAAAGCAGATGGAATAAAGAAACTAAGGAAAAATATTAAATGATTAATGGCGAAAAAAGATTAATTTTAAATGTAAATTAAAGTGAAGCAATATAATTAACGGAAAAAATACTCAAATTTCATGAACAGTAAAGCGTTGATAATCCCTTGCACAATTTTGGTATTTTAATTATTCTTAATTCATTGGATAACTCAATTAGGAACTCACTTCCCGAAATTTCCAATCGGAATGTATAGATTTATAAACCAAAATTAAATCAAATTAAATCAATATCACTCAGGGAGTGATATTGTAGCAAAGAACTATATCAATATAGATAAATAATTGATCCAAACATAATCAAAGAACTAATCCAATCAATAGAAAAAGCATGACTAAATCTATAAACAGAATAAATTCTATGATTATTCAGAGAAGAAAACATCAACGATGAATTGAGAATAATAAAACAAGAAAGTTTTAGCAATTGACAATAAAATACATGAATTAAAAATAAATTAGAAATACCATCTTATGTGCAAATTCATCCCTAGCCCTACTTAAAAATTTAGTTATCCACAAATATAATGGACAACAAAAATCTCTAGAGAAAACTGAAGTGAACGGTGGCCATGAAAGTGAATATCTCCTCTCTTCAAATCTGTCTCTTGTGCCTCTCCTCCCCCTCTATTTCGTGCTAATGATATGCTTATAAAGGGTAAGAAAGAAACCCTAATGTCTTCATAATTTTTGCATAAAAAAATCACCTAAATTTTAGGATTCATTTTGGTAGCCACGTACACACTCAGGAGTTTGAATTTGGAAATCCTTATTAGAAAAAATTGTATAGACCTTTAAGATGGCTTTCTAATGCATTAAGAATTGCATTAATCTAAAATGTGAGTAAAAAGTTACGATCAAAATACTAAAGTATGTCCAGACTGTCTCCTAGCAAATTTCAGATTTGGATTTCTTGCAGTTTCCCTTTGTGATTTTTTTTTCTTGATCCAAATTGCTCTCAAACCCCATGAAACTCCTCCTTTGAATTTGACTGGGTTTTAACTTGCGCTTTTATAAACTCTGAAATTAAGCATAAAAAAAACTATGTAGGAGTATCCCAATGTAAATAGAAACTCAATTCAAGAATACACATTAATTTTTATGATTTATATTCACATTTTAGTTTTTTAATCCAATAATAAGATGTTTAGAGGGCACTTTCGTGCACTCATCTCACCTCCCAACTTACTCATTGCTAGTCCATAGCAATTTTCATGTTAAAGTAATGGAAGAGACCAAAGAAAATCACATACAAAGGCTACCAAATCATACTTTCCATATTCACATGCCCACTCTGAAGATGCCCCTTCCCCTAACCCAAAGCAAAGAAAAATTCTGATGCCTCCAGTATGCGACCTTTCTCAAGCATCCACCCCGCCATTTGTTACTCTGCCTTCTGTCCCTGACACCTCTCCTGCATGGACATACTCCCCAGGCCTAGGGGATGTTGAGGGTCTGGCTAGTCTGGCCCTCTTTGATCTAGCCGCCACCTTCCAACTAGAGATCCCCGAAAAGATGCGTACATTCGAGTCTAGCCCTATCTTTGAGTTCCCTTTATTTGAGGACTTATTGGGGGAGGGTGAGTTGGATGCAGAAGTTCCTGCCTCCCTCAACTTGGGTCCTGTTGTGGGCAAGGAAGTCCGCCCAATCGTCATAGAAGACCTTGCAAACCCCTCATTCGAGGGTAGGCATAGTAGAGAGGCAAGCACTACTACAGATGAAGGGACAAATACCATCCCTGCAAGTATGGAAGGCTCGGGCAGCATGGGTGACAGCAGGATCCTTCATCATGAGGGAGTGCGTGAAGAGGCTGAGGCAAGCGACCCCCTTCTCGAGACCCCACTACCTACCAATTTTTTGGGCACTACCCCTTCTTTGAATGTTAGTGGCGAGTGTCTATCCATCCCGCCCCACTTCACCCCTTCTTTCAGTGGGGAGACTGAGTCTCTTTTTCTTGAGGGCCTGGGTGGCCTAGTGGGCAAAGGTGCTTGTTTGATTGATGCAGACTTGGCATACACCAGTGCCACCAGTCAGTATGGAGGTCTCGGGTGTTTCCTAGAGGGAGAAGTGGCCTCAACCCCAAGGCCTAATGGGAGTTTTTTACTGGGGGCATTCGTGGCCCTGACGAAATTCACTATGGTGCTTCCTCTTCTTCCACCAACACACAAGCTGAGGCCACTGCTTGGATGGCTAGCCAGCTAAAGGATTGGCTTTCTGAGGTAATGTCGTGGCTTTTCCTCCTCTTCTTGTTTGTTTGTTTGTGATTCTGACCTGAGTACCGTGTCTTTTGGTAGTGAATCAATGACTTGGAGACCTGAATTATGGCAGACTAAGCTCGTCTAGAGGAAGAGGTTCAGGAAAGGAAAAAGTTGTGCTATGTTTTCAAGGCCTTCGAGAAATGAAGGGTGGAGAAGGTGGAGATGGATGTGCTCTACGAGAGGGTTGGAAATACAAATAGAACAATCGGAAGGCTATTCTCACTCCCTGCCTAGTGACCTAGAAAATCATGAAAATGAAGTCCTTGGGCTTCGTGATGAAGTACGTCGGGACCAAGAGGCTAAGGTCAGGGATGAATTTGCATCAAGGCTTCTAAGTTGGAGAGAGATTCTACTAGGGCTCAGCTCTCCTGTGCTCAGACAGACTTTGAGTCCAAACAAAATTGCCTCAATGCTAACATCCTTGCCCACAACGAGTTAGACTCTGCTCGCTAGGAGCTAGCCTATTCTCAGGCACGCAATCTAGGGCTGGTACCGGAGTTGGTTGTAGCTGTGGAAAATGGCTGCCTTACTTCACTTGATCTTTCTGAGGTGCATGGGGCATTGACAAAGTTTAGGTGATAACATGAGCAATACAAGGAGAGCCGGAAGGACTCTAGTGAAAGGCATCGGAAGCTACAACTGGCCTTTCTTACAAAGGACCAACATCTGACTGAGAAAAAGAATGAGTTGGCTACTCCTGAGTAAAAGTTTCACAACCGCGTGCCAGGCTATCCTCTGTCCCTGCAACCAGAGATCGCACATTCACCTATCATTATGGTGGCGATATACTAAGGCTCAAGTCTTGTTTGGTTACTGAACCTTCCACCAACCTTGTGGCTTTGGAACGGGGTCTATTTCACCCCAACACAGCTACCTATTGCCGTGTTGACACTTTCGGGTGGGCTGAAATGCCAAAAGCCTTTAGGGACGTCCCTTCCCAACTGCCGCCTGCTAGAAACAATACCGCCTGATCTTCCATGTACTTTTATATTATAGTTTGTGTAGTTTGTCTCAGATTTTATAATAACAACTCTAGTTTGCTTCCAACTTCCAAATGATGATTCTAGTATAATCTCTTTTGGATTATTTGCTGTCATTTTATTGTAGCCATAATTACCTTTTCTTCCTGTTTTCCTTGTGCTATCAATGATTTTTGTTGAAAGGGTGGTGCCTTGTTGCCTATCGTGTCTGCTTTGATTAACGCTGCAAGTTGGTAACGTTTCCATAGGCGTTTAAGGGTGGCATGGTCTAGTAATCTCCGCGCCCTATGTAAATGGCACAACAAGCTATTAGGGCTTGTCATAAGTGTTTAAGGGTGGCGTGGTCTGATGACCTCTGCGCCCTTTTTACATGGCACCCCACTTTCTTTCAAAACCAGATCCCCTATCTTAAATGTCCTAGGCTCTCTTGTTGAAATATTGCTTAGCCTTAGTCTTTTCGTGTAACATCCTTGCTTCCACTATTTCCCTTTCCTCTTCCAATAGGTTGAGGAATTCTTCCCTTGTTTTTTCGTTTCGTGGCACTGAGAAGTAAAGTGTTCGGAAACTCGGCAGCCCTATTTCTACTAAGGGGACCGCTTCGTACCCATATGCTAGTATGAATGGGGATTCTCCCGTAAGGGTTTTCACTGAGGTTTTATATGCCCATAGCACTCCCGGGAGTTCATCTATCCACTCTCCCTTCTTCTTTATGAGCCTCTTCTTTAGGATTGAAAGCAATGCTTTCTTTGTTGCTTCTACTTGTCCGTTTGCTTACAAATGACCCAGAGAAGAGTACTTTACTTTTATCTTCAGCTTTGCACATCATTCCCTATAATGTTCTGAGTCAAAATAGCACCCATTGTCCGTGACTATGCTTTGCGGGATCCTATATCTGTAGACAACGTTCTTCCATAAAAATCTTGTCACGACCAGGCTTGTCACTGTTGCCAATGGCTCTTCCTCCACCCACTTTGTGAAAAAATCCATAGCGACAATCATGAACTTCACGCCTTCTCTCCCAAGAGGGAAAGGTCCAACCAGATTTGTGCCCCACTAGGAAAAGGGCCAAGGTGTGGTCATGGAGGTTAACTCTTCTAGGGGGACATGAGGCACCGGTGCATAAGTTTGGCATTTGGCGTACTTTTTAGTAAACTCCCAGGCATCCCTTAGTGCATTGGGCCAATAGTACCCAGACCTTACCGCCTTCCTGGCTAGGGCCTTTCTGCCAAAATGGTTCCCTCATATTCATTCGTATACTTCTGCTAGGACATACTGTGTCTCTTGTGGTGAGATGCATTGTAGTAGTGGGGGTTGAAAAGCCCTTTTGTAAAGGATCTCATCGATGAGCATGAACCTCGCCGCCCTTCTCCTTATTCTCCTCACCTCTTTCTTTCCTTTGAGCAATTTACCTATGTCCAAATATTCGACCATATCACCAGCCCGTTCTAGAATTTTTGGGCCTAGGATGCCCAGTTCAATCCCAATGGCTAGGATCTCGATGACTTTTCTTTCGACTCTCCATGGGAGAGGCACTTCTTCCATTCCTAATGTTTTGCATGCCAGTCTATCCGCCACTTCTTTATCACCTCGGGGTATTTGAGATATATTGAAATATGAAAAACAATCACGTGCCTCCCAGACCCAGGCCAAGTTCTTCTTCAACCTCTCTCCGTCCGTGGCGTATAGACCTAGGACCTGGTTGACCACTACCTGCGAATCCGATTTAGCTCCACCTCGGCTGCTCCTATCACAGTGGCCTAAGACATTTAATGGTTACTTTATATGTTAATGTTGCCATGAAATGTCATTCTGGACCATTAGGACTAAGTAAATGCATCCCTAAACCTCCTCCCACCCAACAGGAGGAGCCATCTATGATGAGCAACCATGGCTATCCTATCGGAGTTACCACATCTTCTTGGGGAAAACTCAAAAATTCTGCCACAAAGTTCGCCAATGCTTGCCCCTTTACTGCCTTCCTTGGCATATATTCTATATCAAACTCGCTTAGCTCGATTGATCACCCTACCAACCTTCCTAAATTGTCAGGTTTTCATAGTGCCTTTGCCAATGGGCTCTCTATGAGTACTTTACTGGGTGAGCTTGGAAGTATAGGTGAAGCCTCCTGGCCGCTGTCACCAATGCAAAGGCTAACATTTCCACTTGAGGGTACCTTACCTCCGCCCCCCTCAAAGCTCGACTTACATAGTTGATGTACTTAATTTCTATATAAGTTTTCTCATTCTTTTATTCTTAATTTTACGCTATTTTGTGTTTAATTTTCTTATTTATTAGAGTTTTTATTTATTTATTTTTATTCTGGTTTAGGAATAAATAAATTGAAGGAGTCATCAAGAGAATAGGAAACATTCAATTCCCCAAATTCCTAAAGTACCCTTCGGTAATTGGAGGATAACGTTTTCTAAACAACTCCAATAAGGGTAATTTCGGTATATACAGAAAGCCAAGAGAAAATTCTAGAACTTTGTGTTAAATCCTTGGCCAAAAATGAATATTTAGATGGCAGAATTGGTGCATCAATTTAAAATTCAGAAAGCTACTGAATTCCTGAAATACCTTTAAGTATTTAGAGCATAACTCCTTGTAAAAAAACTCCAATAAGGGCAATATCGATGTCTACGGAAAGCTGAGATAAAACCCTGCAATGTTCATATTTAAGAGAGGGTGGAAAATGAACATCTTAAGGGACAAAACTGTGCTTCAAGCAGGAGGTTGAAAATCTGCAGGATTGGAGTTCATCAATGATAGAGATTCTTGATCTACATAGAGTTTCCTTCTTAACTCTTTAATCTTCTCTGTGTATAATTCTCATTATGAATTCTAGAATTATTATCGTTTGTTTTGATTAGATTATGAAATACTTTCTATTGCTAAAGCTACGATGTAGCCTCTCCATGGCAATCCCGAATCTTATTTCGTTGTGATCACAATTTTATCACTCATTTCAGATAGTTGAATGATTTGTTCTGCATTTGTTAATTTGAGAGATTATGCATATAGTTTAACTTCGTATGATTTATGTCATGAATTGAACAAAAGTCAGGAATGTGCGAATGTGATTTTTGCGGCTTTTATGTAAAATATTATTAATCTTAATGTGCTAAATGCTTTTAAATTTGCATAGACATATCACGGGTTATCGTAGGTTGAGTAATTCTAATTCTACTCGAGAGAGGGTCTCAAATAAGTTAGAATATTTCACATTCAAATAAGATGATAATTGATTGATTGTATGGTTAGGATTTGGGATTGGATTTGTTAGGTGAGTCAGATGCCTTAGTGTTTTCTTCTTGGGTGAAATCTTCTTCTTTTCAAGTGTTTGGTCAATTCTTTAGTTGTTAATTTAATTTAATTTGTTGCTTTTTTTTTTAATTCAAAATCCACCACTTTTCTTGATTTTCAAATAACTTAGAATTAGAATAATTTCAATAGTTAATAGGTAAATAGTCATCGTGGGTTCAACATCTTTCTTATCATTATATTACTTGGTATGAACTTGTGAAATTTCACAACAAGAGTATACAAGAAGTTGGGCGACTCCTTCTTTTACTAAGATCGCTGAAACTATGTGCAGGGAGACTACCAGATATGTGTAGAGTATGTCACCTTTCTCTGGTTGCTTTAGGACTGGCGGGTTGGTCAAGTGTTGCTTTAGCTTTTCAAAGGCTTCATCGCATTCTTTATCCCAACCGTGCATCTGGCGTTGCACTCGGAAGAAATGGAGCCATTTGTTCGTTGACCTAGCTATGAATCTACTAAGGGAGGCTGCCCTTCCCATTAGCCACTGAGTGTCGTTCAAATTCCTCAACTGCTTCATGTTGAGGATGGCCTCTATTTTCTCGGGAGAGGCATCAATTCCCCTCTCAGACAAAATAAATCCTAAGAATTTTCCTAACTCGACCCCAAAGGCACATTTCCCTGGGTTCAGTTTCATCTTATAATGGCATAGGATTCTGAACACCACTCATAAGTCGCTAAGGTGCTAGGTGGGTTCTTTGCTCTTCACTAGCAGGTCGTCAACATATACTTCCATGGACTTCCCAATCTACTCACTAAACATTCGATTAACCAACCATTGTTAAGTCGCTCCTACATTCTTCAACCCAAATGGCATAACCTGGTTGCAATATAATCTTTGATCTGTAATGAACGACATCTTTTCTTTGTCTGCCAGGTGCATTCGAATCTGATTGTATCTTAAATAGATGTCCATAAAACTCAACATCTTATGTCTTGTTGTGGTACGATAACATCAATTTGTGGTACAGGAAAACTGTCGTTTGGGCAAGCCTTATTTAAGTCGGTGAAATCCACACACATTCTCCACTTCTCGTTTGCCTTCTTCACTAGAACCACATTGGACAACCACTCTAGATAATGGGCTTCCTTGATTAATCCAGCGGCAAGCAGACATTTCACCTCTTCATTAATGGCTTCATACTTTTTTACATTGAAAGACCTTCTTTTCTAGCACACTCTCTTAAGTAAGGGATCTACACATAGCTGATGTTCAATAATACTATTGTCTATCCCAAGCATCTCCTCATGGCTTCAAGCAAAAACATCATTGCGCTCTATTAACAACTGCTTTAGAGCTTCTTTGTCCCATGGAGGGACTTGGGTCCCAATATGTGTGGTAGCACTAGGGCAGTCAAGGTACAGTGTTACTATTTCTAGTGGCTCGTTGGCTTCAGCCTGCTACAGACTCTACTCATCTCTGACCTCCATGCTCTTCTCCATTGACAAAACGTGTTAGGGAGGGTGTTGGCACTAATACCCATCCTACTGAAAGCCTACCAGAATAGTATATCAGCCGAGCCTCCCATGTCAATTAGTATTCACCTGGTCATATAATTGGCTACTATGAAAGTAACTACCAAGGCATCATTGTGCGGGTACAACACTCCTCAATCTTTCTCCCTGAACGATATGGCTGCCTAAGTGTCAAATTTTAGTGCTTGGGAGCCCTGTCTGTCGCATATATTTCCTTATACCTTGCCCTACGTCAATGCGCCTTCCAGCCATATGTGGACATGCCACCCCCAGTGAACACCCCAGCTATCATCCAGATCTCCCATATGGGTGCCTTGTTCCCATCACCCTTTGGGGACGCCTTATCCCTATTGTCCCTATGGGCATCAATTCAGTATTGCCCTCGTTGGTGGGGACTATTGCTCCTTCTGGAATCGCATCCAGACTCATGGCGCCTTTTTGGCTTTGAGCTTTCTAAAACCATCCACTCCAACTCTCCCCTTCCTGCCAGCTCAGTCACCCTCTTTTCATAGTCGTGCAGCCTTGAGTCCAATGTGACCTTGTTTGATAATGCTTGTGGTAACTAATGTCTTTCCTAGCTTGACATCGTTCCTTGCTATCCTTCTCATCTTCTCGTACGCTCAAATTGATGTGTATCAATCTGGGATTGTAGTCTGGCCGCCTTTCTTTTCTTCTATCCTGATGATTTGATCCAGGTTTCCTGTCAACCTACCCATTCCTATGATCCATCAACACTTGTAAGGTATCTTTAGCATTAACAAAATAATCTGCCCTATCCATAAATTCCCTCAAGGTGGAAGTGGTCTTCCTAGCCAGTTCAGCCATGAATAGACTGCGCAGCCAAATCCCATCCAGGAGAGCAGCGAGCGTAATATTTTACTCCTGGTTATCTGTTGTTAGCCTTTCCTTGTTGAAACGGGTAACGTAGGCCTTCAAGGTCTCATGTTCTTTTTGTTTTAACGTTAGCATATAGGCGGCTGGGCGTCGACGTCTCTTGTTGGGCATGAATTGTGTTAGGGACTGCTTAGCCAACTCTTTGAAACTGTTTATTGACCTTGACCTGAGGGTTTCAAACCACCCTCTTGCTATCCCCTTTATGGTTAAGGGGAAAGCTCGGCAAGAAATTTCCCCAAGAAAACCTTGGAGCGTGATGTGGCCTTTAAAGTTTTCTAGATGGTCTACGAGATCCTTAGACCCATTGTACATATCTATTTAGGGTACGTTGAATTTTGGCGGGAACGGCATGGCCATAATCTTTTCATTGTATGGCAGACCTGTAATAGCCCGCAAGAAATTTAATGGTAGAATTTCTATAAATTTTAGGAATCTCATGAAAAACCCATAAGTTTTTACGAATCGACCAATCGCACAGGTTTTAGTCTGCCAACATAGTCAGTGTTATCACTCACTATGATGACAGAATTGCGATTTTAATTATTTGACATAGTTAGAAATGTTGGAATATGTCACGGTCTGCGCTACTAGACTCAATTGATTATTTAGGATTTAATGGCACAATAACTCATTTTCATAATTTCGAACGAAACTTGAATTTATTTTTAGGAACACTTCGTGGTTGAGTTTCAGTAAACAATTTTCACTGTAGGTTAATATGAATATTTAGGATTTTTCAGTACTAAATTTATTACGCATTTTTGTGGAGTGAATAGTAACCTCGATAAGCGTACTAAGTGCAGTCTTCTCAAAATCACAATGTGGAATGTCCAAATTAGGTTACAGAAGTTTTATTTGGACACTTGGCAAAATCTTAGCCACACATAGTGAATAGTATTAGACAATTGGCACAAAGAGGAATCATTAGATGGATTTGTGAAGGAAATCAAGGTATAAGATCATGCCACCTAAGCAAAACCTTTTTCATCTGATCAACCAAATTGAGCCAGATCAAAGAGGATTCCAGCCCTAGTGAAATCCTAAATGGTTGGAATCCAATTGAAATCCCAAAAACTTGGTTGAAACTAAAACCCTAAACGGTTTTTTCAAACCCTAATTTGGCCTTCAAACCCTTTTTGGCCCAATTTCTAACATTGTGTTTAATCACTTGATTAAGTCACTTCCACATGCTATTAATTTCTCAAATCCTTGTTATGATACCATTATCCAACCTTTTAAACCTTGGAAATTTGATTGGGCCAAGAAAAATTAGATTTGGGCTTGATAGCATCTCAAACCCTAACCAAACCCCCTTTAAACCCCAAATTGAAGCCTACTTTGTTGAGGCCCACCAAGGCCCACGAATTTGGCCACCTTGGCAAGGATTTTAGAAGAAGTTTCCTCCCCCACATGGCAGACCATTCACTGCCCTTGGCTGCACCAAATAGTGCCTTGATTAGATGGAGAAACCCACCCCATCAACCTCCATACCTCAAGCTTCTGCAGGATGTCCTTTGGCCCTCACCATTCTCTACTTTAAGTCACATAGCCACCTCCAATCAAGGTCATTCAGGTCTATATCTTCCTCCTACAGAATCCTTGAGTTGTGCAAGACACACTTCATTCCCTTTCATCACTTCTTCACCCCGTTCTTAGAGAGAAACCCAAAAGAGCTCTCTCGGGCAGATTTCGGGATCTTTTTGCGTGGAGCTTTGTGACCCCTTGTAAGTATTTTCACATGATCAATCCTTCATAAAAGTTGGTCTTCTTTGAGTCTACTTTCCATAGATATAATATTTCTATCATTACATGGTAATTTGGTTGGTCGAAAGTATTTTTAACCATGGAAAGGTCATTCTGGTAATGAAACTGAAGAGTATGTTATGTTTTGGAGTTTTTGACCAAGCTAATGGACATATCTTGGTCCAAAAATTTTATGGAGTTGTGAGAATGTGTTTAAGAGTTTTAATTGAGGTTTTTTTGCAAGAATAAAGCTTTTGATGATAGAGTTTAGTAGATCTAGAAACTTGAAAACTGGAAGTGACAAAACAATTTTTATTTGGGAAAGTTTAAACATTTCGAGGTTTGATCTTACTCTAAAGGCTTTGATATTTTTATATGATAATCCTAAGTCTCTTATTTTTATGTTATAATGTTATTTTGAAAATATTTAGTATTATTTTCAAAGATATGATGTTTCTATGTAAGAGGATTTCGGTTAGGCCTAAGATTTGATGTTCTTGCATTAGATCCATGTTTTATTGATTTTTAGCCTTGTGATTTTAAGTTTGATGGTTGGATATTCTTTAGGACACATTTTAAGACAATGTGATACTTTCTTTCGAAGATCTCACCTTCTTAAGCCTTTGATCAAGAGATTTATCAAAGCTAGTTGAGGAAAAGTTTCTATTTTTGGACTAAGTGTAAAACCAAAAACTCCAAGTTTTATTTTGTGACTTTAGTTTGATGGTTTAAAGCATTTTTTATCTGAGGATGATGTTATGAATATGTTGGAGGTAATATTTGATTTTTTTGGAATTCTTAGAGATGTTTTGATTAAGCGTCAAAGCTTGTGATTCAAGTGTTTGGATCTTTTTACAAAAAGTATGGTGTTGATTATTAGCTTTTTCTAAATGGATGTTTTAAGTATGGTTTTAAACTTAGGATAGGAAGATCCTTGTTGCAAAATTTTGGTTAAAGCAAGAGTTTTGAAGTTGGAAGGAATTTCAGTAAAAATCAAGAGAAATTGTCTATAGATGTTTCGGCCATAGTGTGTTTTCCATAGTTGTGATTTGTTTTAAATTTGTCTGAATTGATATTTGAGTTTGGAAAAAAATGTACATGAGGAATGTAAGTTTTGAAAACTTTTAGAGTTAGGATGTGAAATCCTTAAATTAGAGATAAAATAGTCATTTTTCTACATGTAGAGGGTAAAATGGTAATTTTACTCTAAGTTAGCTTTTTCTCATGTTTCTAATTGTTAGTAATTAAATTTCTAACTCTTGGAATACCCTCTTACAGTTTCTCATGTTTCGCGCTTTATTCTCGTATAACGTGACGATCGAGGTAAGTTAGCTTCTAATTTACTATCAGTTTATTGTGTATGTATCATGGGTAAGGGAACTGAAATTTATGTATGTATGTTATCATATATGTCATGCAATGCCATGTCATGTTGATATCTAATGAATAACTGGACTCAAGAATCCCATAGACGGTGCCATTGTAATGGACGTGTCTCACCACCCAAACATAACAGTCCACCTGCAAAATGTGAGAGAATGTCGGCATTGTATGCCTACAACCACTCTGATGCTTAACTCAGTAAAGAGTAGCACAAAACTAATCAAGAATTCAAATTAACTCTATATTTGGGGTTACTGGTATATATAAGCATTAGGTTGAGTTAGATCAACACTATAGTTAGATCATGCTCATGAATACCTATCTCACATGATATTTATTCCTGAATAACTGGGGTAATCATAAACGCTAAGGGAATTCTTATCCTTCCATGCAAGGACTAACATAAAGCCCTGCTGGGCCTAGACTCTCCAGCTTGGGCCGTGTGACTGAGACCATTCCTTGTTGGGCTGAAAACACTAAATAGACTCTCCAGCTTGGGCCGTGTGACTGAGACCATTCCTTGTTGGGCTGAAAACACTAAATAGACCCTCCAACATCTTAACTCATTTTATCTAATAACTATAATTTTTTTAAAATTTTCACATAATAAACAATTTAATTTTTTTAAATTCTAAAACAATATTATTATAATAATATTTTATTTAACTTTTAACTTTTATCTCAATTCATCTCATCTTAAATTACGATTCAAACCTAACCTAAACTTCGTAACAGAGCCATTAATGGTAGTGGGATTCTAAGTTAATGACGTTGGAATACATGATTTTCTCATTCAGTTAGTGTTGTGTCATAAAAAATAAATAAATAAAAAAAAAATAAAAAAAATAAAAAATTACCTACCTATGATGTCGGCGTTTATAAGCAATTTTAATATTTTACGCGGTTGTAGGATCCTTATACCGAATATTAATGGTATTGGGATTCTAAGTTAATGATGTCGGCGTTAATTTATAAGCAATTTTAATATTTTCTGTACGTGATCAGAGGCTAACGTTATCAAGTTATCTATATTTTAAAAATACTTAATAAATCTTCATTGGGAGTTGGTCTCTTGTTAGCATCAGGTGGTATCTATGTAAATGTAATCTACCCAAGAGCACACTATAATCATACATGTTGGAATTTTTTAATAGATTGTATTTGAGTAAAATATTTTATAGTTGACATTGAATTATTCAAATCTGTTGAGGAGGATTGCACGAAATCATTATTTTCAAGTGAACAACCGACTAACAAAAATGAATCTTATAATATTTAATTTTAATGGCTTGAGAAAACAAGACTATGGGAGAAGCCGTCCTTCTCTTCTCTCTAAAATTCTCTTTTTGAATTTCTTTTCTGTTTTTCTAAAATCTAGAAGTAGACTTCTCTCAACTATATATTGATCTAAAAGGCTTTGAGAAAACAAGACTATGGGAGAAGCCGTCCTTCTCTTCTCTCTAAAATTCCCTTTTTTAATTTCTTTTCTGTTTTTCTAAAATCTAGAAGTAGACTTCTCTCAACTATATATTGATCTAAAAGTTTTGAAACTATAAGATACTAATTTGATTAAATATTTAACTATCAGAATCATAACATTTCACAACGCTTTCAAATCTAACGTCCAAGATGGCGCACGCACTCTATAGACACCAACTTAACATTATGCTCATACATATATAATCAAGGCATTTTAGTTTAGCCTATAGTTCACCCCTTCCATGACTAAACTCTTGACATAGTTCTTGTTCTAATATTAATTGTTAAAGACCCAACTATTGATTCAAATGTCATAAGACTTTAGAATACTAATTTAGTTAAAATTTTAACCATAAGTGTAACAGTCTACTAGAAATTCAATTGTGAAATTTCTATTAGCTTTAGAAATCTCGTGAAGATCCCATAAGTTTTCATGAATCCATTAATCATATAGGTTTTAGTCTAACTACATAGTTAGTGTTATTACTCACTATAGTATCAAAAGTGTGGAATGTCTAAATTAAGTTAGAAAAGTTTAATTAGATACCTTAGCATTGATTTTGGGTAAGTAATTTCATCCCCCTACATGGCTAATCAGATGTCTTCAAGAGGATCTAGAAGGTTCTAGAAGGAAAAAAATCAAAGAGCTACCTCACTCTTCCAAGTCTATACTCTACCATTAGAAAATATCTTGGGATGATATTTGTAGATATTTTTAGGTAAAAATATCATGAGTTGATTTTTTGTGGATATTATTGGGTAAAAATATCTTGAACTGATATTTGTAGATATTTTTGAGTAAAAATATCTTGAGCTGATTTTCGTGAATATTATTGGGTAAAAATATCTTGAGCTGATTTTTGTGGATATTATTGGGTAAAAATATCTTGAGCTGATTTTTGTAGATATTATTGGGAAAGAGAGACTAACACTCAACTCTGACTTCAGCCTCATCCTCTTCCATATTGTGTGCATAAATACCTTTAGCCACTCCCCACGAAATCATCTTTCTTTAAACCTTTAATTCAAAGAATACCAAACACTCTCTTGAACAGCTTCTAAGTGTTCTTTCGCACGCCCATTTCAAAGCTTTTTTAAATGTTTTATCATAAAGTTTCCTTCATAAAAGTTGTTCATTTTTTAGTCTAGTTTACATTGATATCTTATTTGTTTCATTTAAAGATTATTTGGTTAGTAAAATATTATTTAAACTCTAGAAAAGTTCATTCTGGGAGATAAACTGAAGAATATGTTGTATTTTAGAGTTTTTGACCAAGCTAATGATAGATCTTGGTCCAAAATTTTTATGGAGTATTTTTAACATGTGTATATGATTATTGGTTTAGGATTTGTTGCATGATTAAAGGTTTTGATGAAATATTTTCTTAGATCTAGAAACTTAGAAACTAGAAGAGGAAAAATAGTTTCTGTTTTGAGAAAATTTAAAACTTTCGTGGTTTAAATCTATTCCAATGGCTTTGATAATTTTATTGAAGGATCCTAATCCTCTTATATACATGTTATAATATTATTTCAATGATATTTGATGTTAGTTTCAAAGATATGAAATTTTATACAAAGAGATATTTGGATAGGCCAAAGTATGGATGTTCTTGGCTAAATTTATATTTTGATTAATTTTTAACCATGTGATCTTGAATTAGAAGCTTATATATGTTTTAAGACATCTTTTTAAATCATGTAATGGTTTGGTTTGAAGATCACATCTTTATAAGTCATAGATCAAAAGGTTAATCAAAACAAGTTAGAAACAAAATCAATGGAAATAGCATATAGGAATTTTGGCCCTATGGAATTTTAATATTTGTGATTAGTTTTAAATTTTTATAAATTGATATTTGAGTTTAGGATAAAATTTACATGAGGCATGTAAATTTTTGTGACTTTTGGAATTAGCATGCAAAATCCTTAAGTTAAGGTTAAAACGGTCATTTTCCTACATGTAGAGGGTAAAATGCAAATTTTACTCTTAAGTTAGTATTTTTCCATATTTCAAATTATTAATGATTTAGTTCTAACTTTTAGAATCACTAATTACAGTTATTCGTGATTCGCGCTTAAGCTTTTATAAGAAACGCAAAGATCAAGGTAAGCTAGCTTTTAACTTACTAGCAGTCTACTGTGTATGTGTGCTAAGTAAAGGAACTATAGTGTATATGTGTGTGTTATCATATATGTTATGCCATGCTAAGTTATCACCTATTTGTCTGTTACACAGAATTTATTCTATCATGAGTTTCATCTTTACACAAGATATTTTGTCATATATTGTAAGTACATAATGTTAATATGTCATCCATTACATGTATGTCATGTTCACTATTGCAAGTGTGTCAGGTTAATTATGTTTCCGTTACATGTGATATCATGTTATGAAATATTATGTGTTACATGTTTAAGTCATGTTACGATAAAACCCTATCTCAAGTTGGTCATATCTTTCAAGTTATGTTCAAGTCGCGTTATATTATGTCAGGGCTTCTGTTCTTTCGTATTCCAGTCATGTTTCATCTTGAATTACATTCAGTTTCATGGGGTCCACAACAACTGTGGCACACGAAGTATGGGGTCATAGCAATTGTGATGCATACACTACATGAGACACAGTAATTGTGACACGTAGAATATATGGGGCCACAACAACTGTGGAGTATGTATTTAAGCAGTTAAAGTCAAGTTTCAAAACAAGTTCATGTTAAGTCAAGTTTCAGATCAAGTTCATGTCAAGTCAAGTTCAGTTCACGTTTCAATTTAAGTTATATCAGTTATGCTATGTTGTACGTCATGTTATGCTTTAATTACTTATGAATTTAATTATGCATTCATGCTTTCAATGTCATCCATGCATCATTAGCCTGTGTGTGAGTTTTTTGTTAACTTACTGAGATTTGTAATCAAATTTCACTGTAGTAGTCCCAACTACCATTCCTTCCCGAATGGTAGATCTTGTTGCAAGACCTGAAAGAGAATCAGAAGCTGACCAACTATACACAGTTGACTGAGCGACGATGCGACGTCAATGTTAATATAGTAGTTAACGTAAATTACTACTTGTACGATGGAGTTGCATCTCCAGTACTTTTTGGATCATAAGCATTTTGGACTAGTGTTGTGATCATAGTTGTTCAATGGGTCTTTATATATGAAGTATGTTTTAAGCATTTGGGATATTTTCAATTTGGTGCATAGTATTGTTAAAGAAAAAAATTTCTCTGCTGCGAATATTGCATAATGGTAGATGCATGTTAGGAACACTGCATCTTATATGTCATGAACGGGGGCAGGTAATCTTGTGTTACATGTCTCGACGCTTTAAATGTCCATCCAATCCCAAACAGAATTTGGGAGCGTCACAATAAGAATCATAATACTCTAATGAAGAGTCAATTTGAAGTTCTAAGATACAAGCACGCGATTATCTCAATGCATCGTAAAAATGAATATTTATATAAATAGTTTTAATGAAAGTAGATTTTGTGAAATAACGAGAGTTTCACCATGAAATAATCAGTAACTTTTGATAGGGAGTCTCTTCCTCAGCATCAGGTGGTAAATACACAACAAATTCTAACGAGGTGTAATTTTTTAGCAAGCGCTGGCCAGCGTGCATACTAATAATAATTTGTTCATGAAAAAGTAGTGAACAATTCATGTATGAAATTTGGGGTACCTATGATCTTAATCATTATTATTAAGCCATAAAATTTGACTTTTCTTAATGCTAATTAATTTATAGATAACTAACTAGTTTCTAGAAAAGCAAGTGCCATTAGGTAAAAGGTACTTAATTAGGATTTGTGGACCGCTACCTTCGTCTTTAAAAGTACAGCAGGAATTATTAATGACGTATTGCACGTTTATAAGGATCCTAACTGAGATCTCTACAATGTAAACAACAAGGTAAGTAGGAAGTCTAAAAAGTAGGTCACCATTAGTCGATCATCTGTTCAAGTAGAGTACAAAGCCCTTGCAACTACAACTTGTGACATACAATGGTTAATCTATGCACTACAAGACTTGCAGATTGATCACTCTCAACCAACACTCTTGTATACAGATAGCAAATCCGCTATGTCCATTGCCACAAACCTAGTACAGCATGAGAGAACCAAGCACATACAAATTGATTGCCATTTAGTTTGACAGAAGCTGCAGGAAAAGCTGAACAAGTTGTTTTATATTCCCTCTCGGTTACAGTTGGTAGATATACTCACAAAGCCACTTGGATCATTGCCTTTTCACCATACTCTTCACAAGATGAACATTCTCAATATTCATGTTCATCTTGAGGGGGGTGTTGGAGTATTGCCTCACATATGGATAATATGGAATTAAAATCCAAAGTAGAAAAGGCTAAGGCTAAAATAGAGAATACAATGTAATAAGTTAATTCTGTTAGTTTACATTTTCAATATAAATATGATGTAATAGCAGACTTGGAACTTTACTTCTTTTCATTTTCTCTTCAATACAATTCAGAATTCATTTTCATTTCCTCTGTTTTCAAGCTCTTTTTTCATTTCATCGAGTTCTTGACTGTAATATATAGTAATATTTACACAATTTGTAAGATATAAATATATATATATATGTTTATATGTATATAATATAATATATATATATATATATTATAGTGGTCTAAGTTCAAACATAAAACTATGCATTCGAACAAAGCAACCATGCTTTGGAATGTGTCAAGGTAACATTCAAATGTTTCTCGGCGAGAGATTTTTGCACTTGATTGGAATTGACTCGTACGAAAATTACATTTGAACGTGATCACTCTAACATTCGAATGTTAAACACATACGTTTGAACGTTTCTTGGAAATTGGCAGGAGTTTTTCCCGCTTGACTGGAATTGAGTCATAGAAAAATTACGTTCAAACGTGGCCACTCTAATGTTCAAATGTTAAACACATACGTTTGAACATTATAAAATGTGAAAAACTATGCGCCTCAACAAGCTGGATCCCAAAATTTCATATAATGTTCAAAACTAGAGTTTTAACATTCAAACATTTCACAGTTTGAGGCAACGGCTTTTGATTTAAAATGTCACTGCAATAAGTCCAAGGCAGGTCCAGAAAAATGCACCGCAATAAGTCCAAGGCATGTCTAGAACAACGCCGTTCTCTTTAAATGGACCTATTGCATCAATAAAAGTCGCTGCAATAAGTCCAAAAAATTCAAAAAAATTAAAAACACTCCAAACAAGTCAAGGGTGTGCTTATATCGCACGGGTTGAAAGCAAATTCATCCCATCTGCCTTCAACCTGTGTATAACAAAGAGAGCAAGTGAGAGAGAGCTAGAGTGAGATAGAGTTAGCTTGAGAGAGATCTTGCGTGAGATAGAGCTTGAGTGAGAGAGATTTTCTCCATCCTATTGAGTGTATTTTGCTTTGCTCTTGAAGAGGGGTAAGGAAAAAGTTATTTTTCTTTGTGTTTTTTTGGTGTTTTTTGTAAATTATTTTTTTGTAAGGATGTGTTGTTTAGTATTTCTAACTAGTATTGTTTTTTTTTAAGGATTATATGTTGGGGCTTGTTGAAGCATTTGATTTCTAAAGTCATTTGTTGGGCTAGGTATATTTCTAAAAAATTTTGTGAATATGTTGTATTTTTTGCCAATTGATTGTGAATATGTTTTGCTTTTGTGAATATAGTGTGATATTGTTTGTGAATATGTATTGAATATGTTGTGGTTTTCTGAATATTTATTGAATATGTTGTAAGTATGTGAATATTTATTAAATATGTTGTGGTTTTGTGAATATATTGTGAATATGTTTGTGAATATTTATTGAATATGTTGGAAATATGTGAATGTATTGTGAATTTATTCGTGAAGTTTTATTGAATATGTTGGAAATAGTATATAGTATATTGTCAATTTGTTTGTGACTATTTATTGAATATGTTGTGGTTTTGTGAATATATTGTGAATTTGATTGTGAAGTTTTATTGAATATGTTGGGAATATGAGAATAAATTGTGAATTTGTTTGTGAACGTTTATTGAATATGTTGGAAATATTGGAAGTTTATGTGAAAATATTGTGAATTTGTTGTCATTTGGTCACAATATGTTGGGAACATTTTGATTTGTGATTATTGTGAATATATGTTTTTTTTTTTTTATTATTGTGAGAATTAGTGGGGTTATACGGTTAAAGAGAAAGTTACTTTATTTCTCAAAATTTATCATGGATTGCATTAATTAGGAGGATTTATGGGGTTTAAGATAGTTCCCAAGGATCCATGGCACCGGCTTTGGGAGTTCTACCTTCCCTCCCCATAGGCAGGGGCATGTAGCTACCAAACTCTACCCTCTCTCTCTTTATATACCAATTGAAAGTGCACGAGTAGTACCCCATAAGAGAGTGAGAAAATGGAGCTCACAACTATGGAGGCAATGATACAAGGCGAAGCAAAGCTTTGGGAAAACATATTTGCCTTTACGAACTCCATGGCACTGAGATATGCCTTGGAGCTCGGCATTGTTGACATCATACACTCCCATGGTGGCCCAATCACTCTATCCCAAATAGCTGCTGGTATAGACTCTCCCTCTCTAAACATCGAGAACCTAGCACGCTTAATGAGATTGCTAGTGCGCAAAGATATCTTCACCACTCATCATCAGCAATCAGACTCTGGGGAGATCACTATCTATGGTTTGACACCTCACACATCAAGATGGCTCATGCAAGGCTCTGAATTTAGCCTGGTTCCATTCATAATGATGCAAACCCATCCAGAGTTAATGACTTCATGGCTTTTCCTTAGCAAATGTGTCAAGGAAGGTGGCACTGCTTTCAGCCAGGTCCATGGTTGTGAGATAATAGACTTTGCCCAAAAGAACCCTAAATTCAATAAAATGTTCAACGATGCAATGGCATGCACGGCCAAGCTCGAGGCAGAGGGCATCTTATGGGGATACAGAGATGGGTTTAGTTCCATTAATGGCTCATTGGTGGATGTGGGAGGTGGGACTGGTGAGATGGCGGCTAAGATTGTGAAAGCACACCCACACGTCAAAGCCATCAACTTCGATCTGCCTCATGTTATCACAACGGCACCAATGCACCAAGGGGTCTCCCATGTCGAGGGTAACATTTTTGGGGCCATTCCTAATGTCGATGCAATTCTATTAAAGGTATTAAATCGGTCCAATCATCAGTTTCAAATCAATTTATCAATGTTTGAGTAGATTCACAAATATATTTAGTCTCATTCGTTCATTTGCTAGGTTAACATGTTAGGTGACAATTCAACCATTTGTTTGATTATATGTAAGCCAAATATATATGCCATGTCTATATTTTTACCTCAGAAGTTCAACTCGATTCTAAAGGATGTATTCTTATTGTATTAACACTACATGATTAACTTGCCAAGTGTTTCCATGCCGATGCTTGTACCAGTAGCTTTGATATAAACCATTATATGCACACCCATACAGACTACATACACGCAAAGTCGACTCATGTGAATTTTTTCATTTCTTCATGTAGAGAGTACTGCATGGTTTTAGCGATGAAGATTGCATCAAGATCTTGAAAAACTGTGCAAAGAAAATACCAAAGAAGACTGGGAAGATTATTATTGTGGAACATGTTCTAGAGCCCAACGGAAATGGACCGTTTGATGAGACAGGCTTAGTAATGGATTTGTTAATGATGATTCTCACCTCGAGTGGAAAGGAGAGGATAGAGTTGGATTGGAAGAAATTGCTCAAAGAAGGAGGCTTTTCCCACCACAAGATCATCAAGATTCCTGCTTTTCTATCAATTATAGAGGCCCACCCAGCATGAAATTAATAGAGAATTAGTAAAGTCTCTTAATTTATATGATATGGCTAGCTATTGCAGCAATGAATAAAAACAAAGAAATAAAGAGTTTTGAGTTTTTAAGATTACTGAGTTAACCCAACTAATTGCAGCTACTTTAAAGTAAAACTTACAACGAAAATTTTCATCCCAAAAAGTAACATTTTCGTCGCCAAATTGTTTTGGTAATGAAAAAAAATCAGCCTAGTATCGTTGTCCCAAAAGATTTTTTTGGCATGAAATTTAACTTTTCATTCCAAAAACTCTTTTTTTGGGGCAAAATTTAATGAAACCGTTCGATAGCATTCGAACATAAATTTGATTATGAGAGGAAACATTTTCATCCTAAATTCACATCCAAATAGTCAACTCGTCACGTTCAAATGCCATAGTATGTTTGAACACATTGCATTGAATTTTCAATTCAATTCTAATATGTTCGACCATATTATTCGGACACACATTTGAATGGTATATTTAATGGTCGAATGTATATGTAATGTTCAATGGTATGAGAAACCATTCAAATAGTTATCCCGTTCAAACACAATGCTAATTTGTTATAAGGTTGTATCTGTGATCGATTGGTATGGATTCGTTTGAATGCAAATTGCATACAATGTCCTTTTGAATGTAAATGTACTAGTTTGAATTCCGGATTATATTTGTTTGAACAATTTTAGGGCCTTAAAACAATTAGGAATATTTTTATCAAATAATAAGAAAATTTTAAAAAACATGCATAATATCTTCAGCAGCACATTAGAAATTATTCAAGAAACATAAAAAACAATCTCATTCCTTTTAGAAGCTCAAACCAAATAGCAAAAAATATAGTTCGTACACAATCAATAGTAAAATTATGAAATCAGTTGTTAAGAGGCAACTTGAATCTAAATCTCTGGAAGTGCTAGAGACATTATTGGATGATGAGGATGAGCTAGAAGGCTTGACGCAACAACCCAAACCCCTCAAATATTATGAACGTGGACCCAAAAGTTTTCTTAAAATGCAAATATCATTGGTTGAGAAATTTTGATCAGAGTAGATTCAATATGAGTGCAGGTCAACCATTTTTTCATTCACATAAGACAAATAATTAATATTGCAACAAATACACAAATACCTATTATTAAAATAGCTAATAATGCTTATATATTTTTCATGTCTATAAGGATGACTCCACTCCCCATTACGATTAATATGTGATACAATATATACTTTGTCAGGTCGTAATTGTTATCTGATTATTGCTACAAGTCACTAAGAGTGCAACCGGTCTGGTTCAGTCGAGTTTGGGATATTTTTTAGAACTAACTCTATAACCAAGCACTTCTTTTTCTCTCGATTGGTCACGAGTTTCACGTTGACGTTTTAAACCTTGAAACTGTGTTTCAAATTTAGCATATGACTTTTGCATGAAGCCTAGTGTTTTAAATTTTTTGAAATATTTTAAAAGTCCAAAATTATTTTAAATGGGTATTTTTAGTGTTATTGTGTATGACCAACCGCTCTTTTCTCTCGTTTGGTCATGAGTCTCATACACGTGTTTTAAATATTGAAGTGGTATTTTTGAAGCTAGCGGGTGATTTTAAATGGAGCCCAATGTTTCAAAATCTTCAAAATATTTAAATATCCAAAATTATTTTAAAGATGGATATTTTTGGGTATTATTGAACCAAGCCTAATTTTAAATTTAGCCTCTTTATATTGTGCAACCCCAAAAATAATATAGTTAGAAAATAATTTTATTTAATTGATTTTATTTCATTAAGAATTTTATGTGATATTTAATATTTTATTTTATGTTAAAAACTCTATTGTTTAGATGTATATTTAATATTCGCAGTAACTACAAATAATTGTGATGTAATGCTTATGTTAACATACTCACACCTGGTGTAGATATCTGTGATGTGATGTGATGGGGTATTGGCAAGGGGACACTACTCAAGGGGACTTGGGTAGTATTCACAGTTCATGTTTAATTAAGCAGTTAGTATGGGAACAAGATTCCAAGTTCATTTTCAGTTTAAATTTCAATTCAATTTCAATTCACATCATGTTTATTCAAGTTCAGTTCAAATCACATTAGTTATAGCTCATGTTCACTTGCAAACCATTGTTAGTTGAGGTCATGTCATGTTTACGCATGTTCAGGTTAACATTCATGTTTTTACTATCATGCATGCATCTGTACACTGCTATTTAAATTTATTTATTAACTTGCTAAGATTTGGTAGCCACAACTATCATTCCCACTGAAATGGTAGATCATGTGCCAGGATTAGGATACGTGACAAAGGGTCGACTAGAGGAAGTCAATTAGGTGGCAAACCAACGATGCGAAGCTCATTACTTCAATACTCGGTTTTATCGCTTCCTTGGCTAAGTTGTTCGAGATAAACATCCGTCATGTTAAACTCCCCCTTATTGTCACTTCGAATGATTTTTATTTTGGTCTCAAATTGAGTTTCTATCATAGCATAGAAACTTTGAAGAGTAGTGGTGGCATTAGATTTTAATTTCAGCATATAGGTCTAAGTACACCTACTAAAATCATCCACAATAGTCAAGAAGTATTTTGATCCATCACTGCCAATCACATTGCAAGGACCCCAAATGTCACAATGTAACAATTCAAAACACCTTTCTATTTTGTGCGTGCTAAAAGGGAATGGTAGTTTATGCAGTTTGGCTAGACATATGGAGCAAAAATTTTAACTAGGAGTTTTGGAAAAATGAACTTCACCATCTATATCAGAAATTGAGTAAGAAGAATGTCCTAGTTTACAGTGCCAAACATCAAAGTTTTGTTCATTGTTGGTGACTGAAGTAGAAACTGAAGTTGAAGATAGTGGACTCATTTTGCTCAAGGCATCTGATAAGGCTAAGGAAGAGACCTCCCCTTATAGCATGTGGTACAGACCTTGCCCTACTTCACCCATTCCAATCGTTCTCCAAACTGAAAGGTCCTATATGTAGCAGAAATGTGGGAAGAAAATCATACAACAGTGAAGAGTTTGAGTTAATTTTCTGGTAGAAATTAAGTTGAAAGTGAAGCTAGGAACACAAAGATGTAAGGCATGTTAATTTGGTTCAAAATATGGGTACTCTTATCCCTAAAGGAATGGGAATAGGTTTACTTACTCCTGAATAGAAATTTGAGTGAAATCCCAAAAATATCCGTACCCAGCAACATTATTTCAAAACGAAAAACATTCTTCATTGTTTTTAAACACTAAAAAGGCATGTTGGCAGCCGGCTACTAAATCCAAAACTCATAGGGTGACTGGACCACACCGGAATGGCTGATCTTCTTGGGTGGCCAGCCAACCAATAATTTTTCACATGTTGAAAACAAATTCAACAAATGTAAGGGTGTTGTGAAAATTTGCTATTCCAAAGTCATTGGAATATATAGCTGCTCCTTTCCTCAGTTCATGGAATGATTATTTCACACTGCATAGCTATTCCAGCCCTTAAAAAGGACTCAGCCAAACAAAAAACATGTTATTTTATTAGAATTGCTATAACTTTTCAAGCTTTGTCGTACGTGCTACTCCAACTATATTTTATTTCAGGGGGTGTAAGCCATACAGTCTGTACTGGACCGGACGAACTTCTATATATATTTTAAAAATATTTTTAATAATTTAATATATTATTTTTATATAATAATTATATAAGTTAATGACAGAATTTTCATCTAATTTATTATCATTGACTTTATAAAATATTTTTTTAATGAGTTAGTTATATAATCTACATTAATAATTCACTTAATTTTAATCTAGTACTTTAAATAAATTTTTTGATTAATTTATTTGAAAAAAAGAAGAAGAAGAAGAAGGAAATAAAAATAACAATTAGGTCGAACCGAACGGATAGGATCGGATCGGACGGATAGCTATCGGTCTAGCCCGTTCGGTTCCTATGGATGTTCGGTCTGGAAAAAATGACGGACTGAAAATTTAGATCCATCATCCCCCAGACTGGACCAGACCGGGCCGATTTACACCCCTCATTATTTGAATGTTCAATTTTTGACAATGCATGAAGCTTCGACAAATTTCTATTGACATGAGGTGCATATATATATATATATATATGTGTGTGTATGTATGTTTTTATTTTTATTTTCTTAAATTTGTGTTGGTAGTTTTTTTAGTAGCTAGGCTAGGGATGGTTAAGCTTAACTTTTCACAATATTGCACCAATGCATGCTTTAGATTTGGTTTATCCACCAACTTCTTCTTTTTTTTAAAGAGAAGATAACTTTATTGCTTAAGCTAACATGTTACAAAGCTTCTGCAGCAACTACTTGCTTAATAGAATTTGGGGTCTCCTCTAGCATCCCTTTTAGTATGACAAACATTCCAAGATACAAAGGACTTTAGAACATTCCTTGTGTCTTCAACTATTAGGCCGCCTGGACTCCAATCCTCAACTAGTTTCTACAGCTTTTCGACAACCTGAAGAGAGTCACCTACAAGATTTAGTTCATGTATCCCATCTTCTTTACTAAACAGAACAACCCATCAAGGCATATGCTTCTGCAACATATGGTGAAAGGTACATGTTCCTTCTAGCTTTGAGTGTGGCCAGGATTCTCCCATTGCAATCTCTAATTATGGCTCTAATGCCAATCAACCCCTTGACATGTTAATAGTTGCATCCCAGTTGAGTTTATAGCATCCCTCTGATAGTTTTCTCCATTTCTCCACCAAGATACTAGGCCTGGCAATACCAGCAAGGTCAGTAGTTTGGATGGCCTTAAAGCACCTCAAGTCAATTTCAGCTTTCTGGATTATGGTATTTGGGTGCTTGAAAGCTTTCCCATGCACGAAGTCATTCCTCCTTGTCCAAATAAGTCTTACAATCATGCATGATTCTTCCAATATATATTAAGGCAACCTTTCTAGCATTTGATTCCGAATGACCTTAAAACATGTATCATTTATGGCCAGTTTTTGTAATTGTCTACTCGCTTGTACCCATACATCTCGAGCTACTCCAAAACTCCATAAGACATGACATGAGGTCTCATCCTCTAGGTGACAAATAGGGCAAATGTTGTCCTCTCTAATTTTCCTTTTGAAAAGGTTGCTAAAAGTAGGCAAAGCCTCAATGCAAGCCCTCCATAAGAACATCCTAACTCCATTTAGTACCTTCAATTTCTGCATTGACTTCCAAAAGCCATCTTGAGTTGGATTATTTAAGGTACTGCCCTCCAGATTGGTTTGTAACTCTCTATGAAGGTGGTATGAACTCCTTACTGTGAAAATGCCATTTTATGTGCCTCCCCACCCCAAACGATCCTCTCGACTACCCAAGTTGATGGGAATGGTCTTTATGATGTCCACATTGTCATGTGAGAATAGGTTGTTTATGTAGTTGTCATCCCTTTTTCTTAAAACTAGATCAATCAATTCAACCACCTAAGTTACTGCTATAGTATCATTCCTGCTAGGATTTGGAGTTAGAAAGTGGGGTCTGGGCAGCCACCTATCCTCCCATATCTTGAGCTGAACCCCATTGTGAATTTTCCAAAGAAGGATTTCCTTCAAGAGACTTAGTCTAGCTTTTAGGATCCTCCAGACAGGAGAAGGTCTATGGTGCAATTTTGCATTCAAAATGGATTCATGGCAAGGTACTTCTATTTTAGTATTTGTGCAAGAAGGGAGCTAGGTTTTGTGAGAACTTGCCAGCCTTTGTTTGCTAAAAGTGCCAAATTGAAACTTTTGAAGTTTTTGAATCCCAAACCACCCTACTCCTTTGGCTTGCTAAGTTTATCCCACTTAACCCACTGGATTCTGGTTTGGTCCTCACTAAAGCCCCACTAGAATTTTCATAGGAGCTAGTCTAACTTGTTTGTTATGGACTGAGGTAGGAGAAAGATCCCCACGGTGTAGGTGTGGATAGATGTTTGTCTTCCAGCTATAGATAGATTGTTTGTCTTCCAGTTGGTAACTCGAGCCCACACCTTTTCAATTAACCCATGAAAGCTGTTGTCTTTGTTCTGCCCACCATAGCAGGAAGTCCAAGATATCTCTCAAACAAGCCAATTGCCTTAACCTTTACCATTTGCAGGATAGTTCTTTTGTTTTCAGATGAGGTGTTCCTGCTGAAGTAAATAGACGATTTTTCCTTGTTTAGCATCTAATCAGAGGCACATTCATATTGGCTCAAGATCCTCATCAACCTACTCCACTCTAGGGAGTTTGATTTGTAGAAGATCATGCTGTCATCAGCAAAGAAAAGGTGATTGACTCTAATGGGGCCTCTTCCCATCGGGACACTAGTGAGACTCCCTTATCTTTCTGCCTTATGAAGTAGGCAGGATAATGCTTCTGCACACAAAATAAAGAGGTAAGGGCAGAGGAGGTCCCCTTGCCTTAGGCTTCGAGATGGCTTGAAAGGAACTTGAGGTTCACTAGTGAGAAGGATGGAATATGAGATTGAAGAGATGCATTTCATCATGAAGGAGATCCAGCTATTTTCAAATCCCATTTTGGACATTATTGAGGATAGGAAATGCCATTCCACCCAGTCATATGCCTTACTCATATCTAGTTTGAAAGCCATAAAACCTGATCTTCCTTGTAATCTGGTTGTCATTGTGTGGAGAGCTTCATAGGCCACCAGAATGTTGTTTGTGATAGCCCTACTTGGAGAGACTAATCCATTCATCGAAAACACAACCACCTTGATCTCCTCTTTGTGAACTCCTTTGCCAGGTATATATTCATCTCAAGAGATACTTTCTGGGGCATATCCTCTAGGCATTCTGCAATGCCATAAGGATTCGAAATGTTAAAGAGATCATTGAAGAAAGAAGAGAAAATAGGCCCTATGTGTTGCTTTTTAGTAATTAGTGAACCCATGCCATCCAAGACTTGAGTAATTCTATTGGTGTTCATTCTTTTAGTGGCATGCAGGTGATAAAATTTTGTGTTTTTATCTCCCAGTTACAGCCAATGATGTTTTGCCCTTTGCTTCCACTTCAGATCTTCCTCAGCTAGAGATGTCTCAATCTCACCTCGCAACTTGAATATAGAGCTCATCTGATCCCCTCTGCCTGCTTCTTGCAATTCACTAAGCCTTGTCATTTTGTGCTTAATTTCAGTAGGTGTGCCTCTCTTCTCTGTAGTATTCCACTTCTTCAAAGCCAAGCTGCAATTACTTAATCTTCTAGTCATCATGGTGGCTTCACTCTCACTAGGAGCAGCTTTCCCCCACGCCTCCTTAATAGTTGAACCACAACCCTCCTTCAAGGTCCATGCAGCTTCAAACCTGAATATTTTAGGCTTAGGACGTCCTTGGTTTCTTTTATTATCTAAGCTAATATGGAAGGGTGAGTGATCTGACTTCAAGGAACACCACTCAAGGGCATTTCTAAATAGCTCCATTTTTTTATAGGGTCTGGGAAGACCTCCCATCTTCTCATCTTGATAGGTTATCTCATTGATGTCACCACAGCATAGCCATGGAGTTAAAGCCATTGGTTTTAGTGATTTTAAGAAGTCCTATCTACTACACCTTTTTGAGGTCTCAAGATGATCATAAAGTCCTACAAACAACAAGGAGCGTCTATCTGTATTGCTCGAAACATGAGCACCAATATGCGAAGAGTAGTTATAAATGACCACCTTAGCATGATTTTTCCACATTAATGCAAGACCACCACTACTTCTAGTGCTCTCAACAACCAAGCATACATCAAACTTCAAAATTCTTCTAACTTCTTCCACTCTTGTTGTTGCACACTTTGTTTCGATGAGAAAAATCATGGATGGGCTCTTATCCTTTTCTACAAGGTAAAGGAAGTTAACTATCCAAGGGTTCCCAAGACCTCGGTAGTTCCAACTGATTAGATTCATGGGTTTCGGTAGGGCTGTCTTGCAGCGTCTGCCAGTAGTTTGTGAGCATCATTTTTGTTGACCTAGTGGAGCTCGACACACAAGGGTTGTAGCTTTGTTCTTTTGGTGTTGTGGACATTTTAGATGTCTCCCAGGATTTTACTACAGGTTCTTTTTTTTCTTTTTTACTTTTTTTCTTTTTTTTTTTTTTTTTGTGGTTTCTATTGGGACAACAGTGCTATTAGGATTTGAGGAGAAATTTTCTTGGGCTTTCCTTTTCCAAGTGGCCTTCCTAGTTTCAAAGGAGCACTACACAACGGCTTTGTGTACAGGGATAGTTCTGTCATTCCAAGTGTCATTCCTTTACCCCAACCTAACTACTCGAGAACTTCTATCTTTTTACAACTTGCGGCCATCTACCAAGGGTAACATTTTAAGTTTCTGCAAGAAACACAGAAGGAAAACACTGGCCCTGTTCAAAATCTGTTATTCCAATGTGAAGAATTGGACAAGTAAGTTTTTCTACATTATAGGTAAAGGCTAGGATTTCCCAACCTCAGAGACCCCCTCTTGAGATTTCCCAATTAGAGCTAATTGGGGCATAATCCCTGAATAAAAAGGTTTGTCGGCGGGTATGAAGCCCCTATCTGACTAGGAACTAGCCCAAATCGAGAATGTTCATGCTTAGGCTAAGGATAAGCCTGACAGTCTTTAGACTAATATCTTGCTGACCCCTGTCCATATGGATCGCTTCCTATTGTCCCCCAATCGCTCCCATGTTCAGGGGCATTTGTTTCTGACTTTGCTCGTGGCTCCACCCTCTTTGCCAAAGAAGTCCCTAAAGAAGGACAGCCAAAATAGGCAAGAAAAGAAAGAGAAGAAAGAGAAGACAAAGAAGAAAGAGAAGAAGGATAAGAAAGAAAAGACGAAAGAAAAGAAAAGAAAGACAAAGGGGAGAACAAGATATCCGACTCTGAAGATCCCCCTTCCCCTAACCCGAAGCAAAGAAAAATTCTTATGCCTCTAGTATGCGACCTTTCTCAACCATCCACCCCGCCATTTGTTACTCCGCCTTCTGTCCCTGACACCTCTCCTGCATGGACATACTCCCCATGCCTAGGGGATGTTGAGGGTCTGGCTAGTCTGGCCCTCTTTGACTTAGCCGCCACCTTCCAAACCGAGATCCCCGGAAAGCTGCATACATTCAAGTCCAGCCCTATCTTTGAGTTCCCTGTATTTAAGGACTTATTGGTGGAGGGTGAGTTGGATGCAGAAGTCCCTGCCTCCCTCAACTTGGGTCCTGTCGTGGGTGAGGAAGTCCGCCCAATCATCACAGAAGACCTTGCAAGCCCCTCAATCAAGGGTAGGCATAGTAGAGAGGCAAGCACTGCTAGAGATGACGGGAAAAATACCATCCCTGCAAGTATGGAAGGCTCGGGCGGCATGGACAGCAGGATCCTTCATCATGAGGGAGTGTGTGAAGAGGCTGAGGCAAGCGACCCCCTTCTCGAGACCCCACTACCTACCATTTTTGGGGGCACTACCCCTTCTTTGAATGTTAGTGGCGAGTGTCTATCCATCCCGCCCCACTTCACCCCTTCTTTCAGTGGGGAGACTGGGTCTCTTTTTCTTGAGGGCCTAGGTGGCCTGGTGGGCAAAGGTGCTCGTTTGATTGATGCAGACTTGGCATACACCAGAGCCACCAATCAGTATGGAGGTCTCGGATGTTTCCTAGAGGGAGAGGTGGCCTCAACCCCAAGGCCTAATGGGAGTTTTTTTCTAGGGGCGTCCATGGCCCTGAAGAAATTCACTGTGGTGCTTCCTCTTCTTCCACCAACGCACAAGCTGAGGCCACTGCCAAGATGGCTAGCAAGCTAAAAGACTAGCTTTCTGAGGTAATGTCGTGGCTTTTCCTCCTCTTCTTGTTTGCTTGTTTGTGATTCTGGCCTGAGTACTGTGTCTTTTGGTAGTGAATCAATGACTTGGTGACCTAAATTATGGTAGACTGAGCTCATCTAGAGGAAGAGCTTCAGGAAAGGCAAAAGTTGTGCTATGTTTTCAAGGCCGCCTTCGAGAAATGAAGGATGGAGAAGGTGGAGATGGAGGTGCTCTCCGAGAGGGTTGGAAATACTAATAGAAAAATCGGAAGGCTATTCTCACTCCCTGCCTAGTGACCTAGAAATTCATGAAAAAATGAAGTCCTTAGGCTTCGTGATGAAGTATGCCAGGACCAAGAGGCTAAGGTCAGGGATGAATTTGCATCAAGGCTTCTGAGTTGGAGAGAGATTCTATTAGGGCTCAGCTCTCCTGTGCTCAGACGGACTTTGAGTCCAAACAAAATCACCTCAATGCTAACCTCCTTGCCCACACCGATTTAGACTCTGCTCGCTAGGAGCTAGCCTATTCTCAGGCACGCAATCTAGGGCTAGTACCAGAGTTGGTTGTAGTTGTGGAAAATGACAATGACAAAGGACCAACAAGTGACTGAGAAAAAAAATGACTTGGCTACTGCTGAGCAGAAGTTGCACGACCGCATGCCCAGCTATCCTCTATCCCTGCAACCAGAGATCACACATTCACCTACCGTTATGGTGGCGATATACTGAGGCTCAAGTCTCGTTTGGTTACTGACCCTTCCACCAACCTTGTGGCTTTGGATCGGGGTCAATTTCACCCTGACACAGCTACCTGTCGCCGTGTTGACACTTTCGAGTGGGCTGAAATGCCAAAAGCCTTTAGGGACATCCCTCCCCTACTACCGCCTGCTAGAAACAATACCACCTGATCTTCCATGTACTTTTATATTATACTTTGTGTAGTTTGTCTCAGATTTTGTAATAACAACTATAGTTTGCTTCCAACTTCTAAATGACGATTCTAGTATAATCTCTTTTGGATTATTTGCTGTCATTTTATTTTAGCCATAATTACCTTTTCTTCCTATTTTCCTTGTGCTATCAATGATTTTTGTTTAAAGGGTGGCACCTTGTTGCCCGTCGTGTCTGCTTTGATTAACGTTGCAAGTTGGTAAGGTTTCCATAGGCGTTTAAGGGTGGCATGATCTAGTAATCTCCGCGCCCTATGTAAATGGCACAACAAGCTATTAGGGCTTGTCATAAGTGTTTAAGGGTGGTGTGGTCTGATAACCTCTGCACTCTTTTTACATGGCACCCCACTTTCTTTCAAAACCAGATCTCCTATCTTAAAGGTCCTAGGCCTTACTCTCTTGTTGAAATATTGCTAAACCTTAAGTCTTTTCATGTAACATCCTTGCTTCCACTATTTCCCTTTCCTCTTCCAATAGGTTGAGGAATTCTTCCCTTGTTTTTTCGTTTCGTGGCACTGAGAAGTAAAGTGTTTGGAAACTTGGCAGCCCTATTTCAACTAAGGGGACCATTTCGTACCCATATGCTAGTATGAATGGGGATTCTCCTGTAAGGGTTTTCACCGAGGTTTTATATGCCCATAACACTCCCAGCAGTTCATCTATCCACTCTCCCTTCTTCTTTATGAGCCTCTTCTTTAGGATTAAAAGCAATGCTTTCTTTGTTGCTTCTGCTTGTCCGTTTGCTTACGAATGACCCAGAGAAGAGTACTTTACTTTTATCTTCAGCTTTGCACATCATTCCCTATAATGGTCTGAGTCAAGCTAGCACCTATTGTTCGTGACTATGCTTTGCGAGATCCTATATCTGTAGACAATGTTCTTCCACAAAAATCTTGTCACGACCTTGCTTGTCACTATTGCCAATGGCTCTTCCTCCACCCACTTTGTGAAATAATCCATAGTGACAATTATGAACTTCACGCCTTCTCTCCCAGGAGGGAAAGGTCCAACTAGATTTGTGCCCCACTGGGCAAAGGGCCAGGGTGCGGTCATAGAGGTTAACTCTTCTGGGGGGACATGAGGCATCGGTGCATAAGTTTGGCATTTGGCGTACTTTTTAGTAAACTCCTAGGCATCCCTTAGTGCATTGGGCCAATAGTACCCGGTCCTTACCGCCTTCCTGGCTAGGGCCTTGATGCCAAAATGGTTCCCACATATTCATTCGTATACTTCTGCTAGGACATACTGCGTCTCTTGTGGTGAGATGCATTGTAGTAATGGGGGTTGAAAAGCCCCTTCTGTAACGGATCTCATTGATGAGCATGAACCTCCCCGCCCTTCTCCTTATTCTCCTCACCTCTTTCTTTCCTTTGAGCAATTTACCTATCTCCAAATATTCGACCACATCACCAGCCCGTTCTAGAATTTTTGGGCCTAGGATGCCCATTTCAATCCCAATGGCTAGGATCTCAATGACTTTTCTTTTGACTCTCCATGGGAGAGGCACTTCTTCCATTCCTAATGTTTTGCATGCCAGTATATCCGCCACTTCTTTATACCCTCGGGGTATTTGAGATATATTGAAATATGAAAAACGATCGCATGCCTCCCAGACCCAGGTCAAGTTCTTCTTCAACCTCTCTCCGTTCGTGGCGTATAGACCTAGCACCTGGTTGACCACTACTGCGAATCTGATTTTACCTCCACCTTGGCTGCTCCTATCACAGTGGCCTACGACATTTAATGGTTACTTTAAATGTTAATGTTGCCATGTAATGTCATTCTTGACCATTGGGACTAAGTAAATGCACTCCTAAACCTACTCCCACCCAACAGGAGGAGCCATCTATGATGAGCAACCATGGCTATCCTATCGGTCAAAAATGAGTAGCAGTAATGCTATCCCAAGTGCAGGAGGATGTCATGTAATAATTAGGAAAAAATTCTTAGATCGTCTCCTCAAGGAAAGTTGCTTAAAATTAAACTCGTTGAAAAAAATGTGAAAAACTTCACAAAGAGAAAATAAAATAATGGTATGTGCAATGGATGCAAAAGGATACTAGTCATGGACTAGATTCATGTTTTTAGATTTTGATTGTTGGATTGGAATGTAAAGGACTAATAAATTAAACTCAGAAATTAATAAAACAAAATTAAGAATTAAACTAAATTAGAAAGTAATTGTCAAAACATGAACTGAAAATTGAAAATGCCCAAAACCAAGATTCTAGAATTCATCTTTGTAATTAAATCACAAATTCTCAAAATAACACATAACAATTGTAATCACTATTAAATGAAAACTTAAAGATGTGAGAAAAATAAATAACACGAAATAAGTAAACAGAAAATAAATTACCCAAACTTCTAAGCTAAAAAATCTCAAAATTATTCCATAAATTTTAAACTGAAGTTAAATAAAATAGAGAACGAAAAGTCTAAACGAAAACTTCCTTTCACTATTCAATTGAAATTCAAAACAACAAGGAAACAACTTCTCACGTATCACTCTTGAAAATTAATCTCCAAACCTTTAATGAAAACTTTAGAACAATTCCTCTACTCCCCATGTATGATGTTTAGAAAAATCAAAAACAAAAACAAAAGCTTAAAACCAAACCTTTCTTGCAATAAATTAAGGTAACACAATTAATGAGAACTTCTAAAACAATTCTTTTTTTGTTTCATGAAACAAACTAGCAATTTGACTAAAACTTCTAAAACAATTTCTTTTTGTTGCATGAAACAAAATAGTAATGAAACAAACTAGCACACTTAATATTAAGGTATTACTCTTAATGAAATAAAATTCTAGAACAAATCTTAACACACTTAATAAAAATGCTAAAACAACAAAGCTTTGAAGCCAAAAGGAAGAACAAAAATCCGAACACAAGAAAGAGCCAACTCTTTCAAGAACATAACAAAGAAATAACAAAAGCAGAAAATTGTAAAAAATAAGTTGTAGTTGTGTGTTGTAAGTTGTGTTGTTGTGTTCAGACTGCATCCTTTTATAGCCGACATCTTGGCTAGTTGCATCTCACATTCATACTTCATTTGCATTCACACTTAATTGCATTCACACCTCAATTGCATTCACACCTCAATTGCATTCACACCTCATTTCGACTACCTCTTGCATTCAATCTTTTATTGCCGCCTCTTGCATTCAATCTTTTCCTCAATTTAAACCAAGCAACCAAGTCCAACACGGTATGTATACAGAAAATTCAGCACATCATTCACACTTCACGCCTAACTTGTTGAAAATTCATACACGGTTCTTCTTTGCCTCAAGTTGGTGCTGCCCTTCCTCCAATCAAATTAACCAGCCGACTTCTCCTATCTCTTCTCTTCAATCTGTTTTTTCAAATTTCAGCACACAACACTCACCCACCTACTGCACGTACTAGAATAAAATCCTGACCTACTCTTTCTTTAATCCTCACTTCACATCTCAGAAAATTACTAGCCAATTAAATGACTCCAGCCAATTCCTTTCAACCCCTAGAAAAAGCATGCACCAACTGCTTATTACTTCCAGAAAAATAATCTGCACCGATACAACACAAGCACCCACCGATTGCTTCCTTCTATCATAGCACAACACATCTCCCTTCTTCAATCTAATTCAGTTCCAGAAATGCACCGACTCACTCCTTTTTAATTCCAGCACACAACTCTCTCTAATCATGCACTGACCGACTCTCTCTATGTCTCTACTCACCAGAATAAAGTCAGCACCAATAAAATCCTTCAAACCGACTATCACTCCTACTAGAAAAATTAATCCAGCCGACTAAACTCCAATCCATCACATGTTCTCTTTCTATCTTTCCTTCATTTCGGCTCTTGTCCAATTCAATGGAAAGGAAGCAGCCTTTTATGACTTTTTCAATGTCAAATTTGGTGGAGACAATTGGTGGACAGCAGCAGCCTTCTTCTTCCTTCATTTCGGTGGGAAGCAGCAGCCTTTGATGACTTCTTCTATGTTAATTTCAGTGGACAGCAGCAGCCTTCTTCTTCCAATCCATCACATGTTCCTCACCTTAATTTAGCTGCACCAACCGATGTAAGTTAAGCCAAACAAACAGCCTTCCAATTAATGTATAATTTAGGTGGGTTGGAAATGAGTTGGTGGATTTCTTTGAGTGTGAAAAGGGGATCCGTGAGTTTTGAGGGAAATGAGGAATGGGTTGGACGGCAAGTGGGGGCTAGGCTTTGGAAGTTTGGTGGCTTGTTGGAGGGCAATGGTGGGTCATGGTTTAAGTAAGCATGATGTGGGGTGATTGGTGTGGCCGTGTATGAGGTTAGATGGAGTTGGGAGTGTTTGAATGGTGGGAAAGCTCAAGACAAAGTATGAACAAGGCATGAACATAATGAACCATGGTATGCACGAAAAATGGAGATGGAGATTAAAAAAAAGAAAACACTCAACAACAAAATAACATAAATGAAAAATTAGCTTGAGCAACTTCCATTCAAAGATGGCAAGAAGTGCTTCTATCTTTTGAGGTTCATGGATTGAACCCAAAAGATGGAAAGATAGCTCAAGAAACTTTATGAACATGAAGAACAAGAAAAACAATGGTACAAACGCAAATGATAATGGAAAGCAAGAAAAATTATGGACTAGAATGCACAGTAATCAATAGTTGGTAGAATTCAAGCAGAAATTCATGCTTTTAATCAATTAAAATCACAACTTTGATTTATCCTTATTAATCATCTTTCCATTTAAAACCAATAATAATGTCATGATGAATTTAAAATACATTACTTTTAAATAGCTAAAATATGCAATATTTCAGCTCAATCACACCCCCCAACTAGCTTTTTGCTAATCCTTGAGCAAAATAGTGAAAATTAATTGAGATGAATATTGCATAAAGATCGAAATTCAAACAAAAACAATCGAACACAATTCTGAATTCTCACAAAAGTGACATGTTACTACTCAACCCCCAAGGGTTATACCCACCAAGACTGTCTCAACAATCTTTCACATAGAATTAAGGCAAATACCTCAAGACTTAAATGTGTGTGTGGAGCTAAACTGGTAATGTGTTCCTCATTACTAGCCATGATTTGTCATAGGATTTTTCAACCTTAAGATTTAATCATTGCTGATTCTAACTACCTCAAAGCCCAAGGGACTAGCAGTTTTCACGCCAGCTCTGTTTTTAAAGGTTGGATACTCAACCCCCAAAGTCTTGGGTAACTGTTTCTAGCCCTTTTTACTTAGGAAAGTTCACTAAGTTTCCTTTATTATTTTTTTTTTCAATCCTTTCTCTTTTCTTTTCTTTTCTTTTTCTTTTTGGCATGGCTCGGTAGTCCTGCAGTTTACTTCTCCAGTATTAAATCAATGAATGGTAAATAAGGAACACTACAAGCGTAAGCATGTGCAAAATGTCCTTCAAACTTTGTCTTTCGTTCTACAAAAATTTTTATCAAGTTTCATCTCAATAACTATAACATCCTGGTGTTTCAAGCCACATATCAACATAATATGATGCATCATAAATCATGCTCTATGTTTAAGCTTGAAGATAAATCTTCACAAATGATCCCGCTCAATTACTCTACCAAGATGCTCAAATTTTACAAATCTCAAATTTCAAATTTTTGGGTTTTTTTTTTTTTTTATATGTGCACACATGCTACCCCCCAACTAGTGAGAGACATAGTCCTCAATGAATCGAACGAAAGAAAACAATGTGCACAAAACTAAGCAAACAAAACAAACAATCAACATGAAATATAAAATCAAAGCAAACGAACAAATAAAAACAAAGCAAGTAAAGAAAACTGTAAAGAAGGAAAAACAACTTAAAACACTTCCCTGGGGTCTTGCACAAGCAAGATCTCATCATGTGGATCAAAGACCTTCAGAAATGACTTTAGACGTTGTCCGTTGACAGTGAAGCTATTACCATTCTTCGGATTGACAATGTCTACTGCGCCATGAGGATAAACGGTCTTTACAATGTACAGCCCACTCCATCGGGATTTCAACTTTCCAGGAAAAATATGCAAGCGAGAGTTGTAAAGAAGAACTTCCTGGCCAAGTGTGAAATGCTTTGGATGAATTTTCTGATCATGCAAAATTTTCATGCGTTCCTTTGCCAGTTGCGCGTTGTCATAAGCATTCCGATGAGCTTCATCCAATTCATTGATCTGCAATTTTCTCAACCCTGAAGCTTTATCAAGTTACATGTTAACATGTTTTATGGCCCAAAGAGCTTGATGCTGAATGTCAACAGGTAAATGACAAGCTTTACCATAAACTAATCGATAGGGAGACATCCCTAGATTTGTTTTAAAAGCTGTTTTATAAGCCCACAAAGCATCAAGAAGCTTAATCGACCAATCTTTCCTATTAGGATTTACTGTTTTCTCCAGAATGATTTTTATTTCTCTGTTTGCCAATTCAGCTTGCCCATTTGTTTGAGGGTGATAAGGGGTAGAAACTCTGTGTGTGATACCATATTTCTTCACAAGTGTAGAAAATGGTTTATTGCAAAAATGAGAACCCCCGTCACTAATGATAACCTTGGGCATGCCAAATCGAGCAAACAAAGATTGTAAAAATTTTAGTACAACATGATGGTCATTGGTTTTGCAAGCGATGGCCTCAACCCACTTTGAAACATAGTCCACAGCCAATAAAATATATGTGTTTCCAAAGGAAACCGGAAAAGGTCCCATGAAGTTTATTCCCCAACAATCAAAGATTTCTAAAGTAAGAATGGGGGAAAGGGGCATCATGTTTCTTTTGCTAATGGCTCCCAACTTTTGACAAGACTCACATGCTTTACAAAAATTGTAAGCGTCCTTAAACATGGAAGGCCAATGAAAACCGGTTTGCAAAATTTTTGCCACTGTTTTATTTGCTGAAAAATGACCACCACATGCACCCGTATGACAAAATCTCAATACTGAAGAAAACTCACCATCAGGAATGCATCTCCGAATCAATTGGTCCAAACAATACTTGAAAAGATAAGGGTCATCAAAGTAGAAATGTTTTACCTCAGATAGAAACCAACACTAATCTTGGGTTGACCATTCAGAAGGCATTCGCTCAGTCACTAGATAATTGACTATGTCAGCATACCAGGGAGCTCTATCAACCACAAACAGATGCTCATCCGGAAAACTATCATCAAGAGGAAGGCTAACATTTGAAGAAGGAGATGATGACAATCTAGAGAGGTGGTCAGCTACCACATTTTCAACTCCGTTCTTGTCCTTAATGTTGATGTTGAACTCTTGAAGTAATAGAATCCAGCAAATCAAGCGTGGTTTTGCATCTTTTTTAGCCAACAAATACTTAAGAGCAGAGTGGTCAGTGAAAATAGTAATAGGAGAACCAAGAATATAAGCCCGAAATTTATCAAGTGCAAAAACAACTGCAAGCAATTCTTTTTCAGTAGTGGTATAATTTTTCTGGGCATCATTCAAGGTTCTACTGGCATAATAAATCACAAAAGGTCTGTTATCCACTCGCTGCCCCAAAACAGCTCCTAAGGTATAGTCACTAACATCTGTCATAATCACAAAGGGAAGGTCCCAATGCGGGGGTTGCACAATAGGGGCAGTGGTAAGCGACTTTTTCAAGGTATCAAAAGTTTTTTGGCACTCATCAATCCAAACAAATTCAATATCATTTTGTAAAAGAGTGCACAAAGGTTTTGCAATGAAACTAAACCCTTGAATAAACCGCCTATAAAAGCCAGCATGACCAAGAAAAGAACGAATATCCCTAACTGTCCTAGGGATAGGAAGTTTAGATATTAATTCAATCTTTGCTTTGTCAACTTTTATACCCTCAGAAGAAACAATATGCCCTAACACAATGCCCTGAGTAACCATAAATTGGCATTTCTCCCAATTAAGTAAAAGATTTTTTTCCTCACATCTCTGGAGAATACGTGCCAAATTATGCAAATAACTCTCAAAGGATTTTCCAAAAACAGAGAAATCATCCATGAATATTTCACAAATATCATCAATCATGTCAGAAAAAATACTCATCATGCATCTCTGAAAAGTAGCTGGAGCATTACACAAACCAAAAGGCATTCTAGTAAAAGTAAAAGTGCCAAAAGGACAGGTGAAAGTGGTTTTCTCCTGATCCTCAGGTGCTACAGCAATTTGATAATAACCAGAATAGCCATCCAATAAACAATAATATGCATTACCAGCTACTCTTTCCAAAATTTGATCCAAGAATGGTAAAGGAAAATGATCCTTCCTACTGGTTGAATTAAGTTTTCTATAATCAATGCACATTCTCCAGCCAGTAACCATTCTAGTTGGAATCAACTCATTTTTATCATTTTTTATGACAGTCAAACTAGATTTATTTGGTACCACTTGAGTTGGACTTACCCACTTACTGTCTGAGATGGGATAAATGATACCTACTGCGAGTAGCTTAAGCACTTCCTCTTTCACGACTTCCTTCATGGTAGGATTGAGCCTACGTTGAGCATCACGAACCGGTCTAGCATCGTCTTCAAGATGGATTCTGTGGGTACATACAGCGGCATCAATGCCTTTGATGTCTGCTATTGTCCAACCAATTGCACCTCAATGCTTTCTTAATACTTCAATCAACTGGGCTTCATCCTTCTGATTTAGCTTTGAGGAAATCACCACCGGAAAAGTGCCTTCTTCAGGTCCAAGAAATGCATACTTTAAATCTTGAGGAAGCGGTTTCAGTTCCAACCGAGGAACTTCTTCCTATGAAGATCTAAGTATGTCTGGTGATGGTAGAGCTTCGAACTGGGGTTTCCATCTTGCTCCCGCAAATTGTACTTCAAGTGGTAAAGATGAATCTGCAAAACAATCAAAAAAATCAAAGTCATCTTCATTGATATGATCAATTTCCTCATCAAGTAAAAATTCAGGTGTCTGAAAAATATAATCATCATCAGAGAAATGAGAAGTTGAGCAAATAAAATCTGTTGGTGTCAAACTCTCCACAGCATTCAAATCACTTGTGTCATCAAAATGTGCCGGCATCTTGCAAGCGTTGAAAACGTTCAACTCAAGTGCCATGTTCCCAAAGGTAAGCTTCAAAACTCCACTTCTGCAATTGATCAAAGCATTTGATGTAGCTAGAAATGGTCTTCCTAGGATGATAGGAGCTTGGTAAATAGTGGAGACTGGCTGCTGCATGTCAAGAACCACAAAATCTACTGGGTAGTAGAATTTGTCCACCTGGACCAACACGTCCTCTACAATACCCTTCGGTACCTTAACTGATCTGTCAGCTAATTGTAGCATGATGGAGGTCTTTTTCGGCTCACCCAATCCCAACTGATCATATACTGAGAATGGTAGCAAGTTCACACTACTCCCCAAATCAAGTAAAGCTCTCCCAATTCGTGATTCACCAATCATAATGGAGATGTTGGGAGAGCCGGGATCTCCAAACTTCTGAGGAGTCTCACTCAATATCAATGCACTAACTTGCTCCGTTAGGAAAGCTTTCTTCTTCACATTCAGCTTTCTCTTCACCGTGCACAAGTCCATCAAAAATTTTGCATATGAAGACACTTGTTGTATGGCATCCAAGAGTGGAATATTGATTTTCACTTGCTTGAAAATCTCTTGAATTTTCGTGTGATACTTGTTCTTTTTGCCAGCTGCCAATCTCTGAGGATAGGGTACCACAGGTTGGTATCCCTTACTAGTTTCAGCATCTGCACTCATAGGCTTCTTCAGTTCTGGTCTTACTACCTCTGGTTCTTTTTCAACTTCATCCGTCTCTGCTGCATCTTTAGGCGTAGGAGCAATTACCTCTGTGTCTATGGTCATCTCAGGTCAGGGAACTTCCTTCCCACTTCTCAAAGTAAGAACAGCTTTTGCTGTCTCAATAACGTCTCCTGAGACATTATGCACTTGATGTTGTTGTCGTCTGTATACTTGAGGATTAGGTTGAGGCTGTGCTGGAAATTTCCCTTTCTCTAGGGTGCTCAAGGTTGTGCTCATCTTATTAACAGTGCCACGCAACTCATTTATGGCCTGAGTATTTTGATTATTTGTGGTGGCCTGAATCTGCATGAATTGCTAAAGTGTATTGGCCATCTGTGCCATACTGTCATCTAGAGTCTTCTTTGCAGATGATGAAGGCTGAGGACTTTGTGCAGCTACATGAGGCTGAAATCCAGGAGGAGCTACATAAGGATAACTCTGAGGATTTTGATATGGCGGATACTGGTGCCGAGGAGCACCTTGATTAAATGGCTGCTGCTGAGATGGTGGGGACCGACCAGGCTGATCATTTCTCCATGAGAAATTTGGGTGATTTCTCCACCCCGGATTATATGTGTTGGAGAAAGGCTGATTCTGTGCTCTATTAACCCAGTTAGCTGATTGTATTGGCTTAGATCCACCTTCTTGAAATACTGGCATAATCGGGCAGTCTTGGGTCTTAAGGGTTGAATCAGCACATATAGAACATGCCTCCACTATTTTCACAGCCTTTACTTTTTCCATTTCCATGACCTCCAGTCTTCTAGTCAATGCAGTTATTCGGGCTTGAACATCCGTGTCTCCCTTAAGCTCATATCTACCCCCTCCAGAAATAGCCCTCAGTGGCTGTGCTGTTAATGGAACTCGATCAGTACGAGTGTTCCATTGTTGTGCGCTCTCAGCAAGGTACGCTCTTAGCAAGGTAGTCAAAAAATGATAATGCTTCATCAGGTTCCTTGCTAAAGAACTCCCCATTGCACATTGTCTGAACAAACTGCTTGCATTCCGGAGTGAGACCAGTGTAAAAATAGCTCACTAGCCTCCAAGATTCAAAACCATGATGTGGACAAATGTTCACCAAATCTTTAAATTTTTTTCAACTGGCCTGAAAGGTCTCATCAGGTCTCTAATTGAACTGGCTGATTTGCTCTTGCAAAAACTGAGTTCTCTAAAAAGGAAAAAATTTCTGTAAGAATTCACGCTGCATGTCAAACCAACTAGAAATGGAATTAGGTCTCAAAGAGTTAAACCAAATCTTCGTTTTATCCTTTAAAGAGAAAGGAAATAAACGAAGTCTAATGAATTCATCAGTAACAGCCCTAGTGATAAAAGTAGCACAAGCCAACTCAAAATCTGTCAAGTACTGGTAAGGACTCTCAGAATCCATCCCGTGGAACTAAGGTATCACTGACATCATGCCATGCTTGATAGAGAAATTAGGTGCATTTTCAGGTAAAATTATGCATAGTGGTATGAGTGGGTTGCAAATAGTCCTTAAGAGTGCGTGGTGCAGGTGCAGCCATGTTTTCTGATTCAATTTCAATTTCGTCACCTGGTTCACTCAAAGAAAAGACAGACGAGCTATCTATCTCCAAGCTGTGTATACTACTCTCAACACTCGATGTGACTCTAAGCAACCTATTTGAAGTGTCTCTCACCCATGACATGAAACATCAGTTTAGAGAAGCAAAATAATAATAATAATAATAATAACGAGTTTAAATTCAAGTTAAACTACTTTTCCCGGCAACGGCGCCAAAAACTTGACTCACTCAAAAATGAGTAGCACTAATGCTATCCCAAGTGCAGGAGGATGTCGTGTAATAATTAGGAATAAATTCCTAGATCGTCTCCTCAAGGAAAGTTGCTTAAAATTAAACTCGTTGAAAAAAATGTGAAAAACTTCACAAAGAGAAAATAAAATAATGGTATGTGCAATGGATGCAAAAGGGTACTAGTCATGGACTAGATTCATATTTTTAGATTTTGATTGTTGGATTGGAATGTAAAGGACTAATAAATTAAACTCAGAAATTAATAAAACTAAATTAAGAATTAAACTAAATTGGAAAGTAATTGTCAAAACATGAACTAAAAATTGAAAATGCCCAAAACCAAGATTCTAGAATTCATCTTTGTAATTAAATCACAAATTCTCAAAATAACACATAACAATTGTAATCACTATTAAATGAAAACTTAAAGATGTGAGAAAAATAAATAACACGAAATAAGTAAACAGAAAATAAATTACCCAAACTTCTAAGTTAAAAAATCTCAAAATTATTCCATAAATTTTAAACTGAAGTTAAATAAAATAGAGAACGAAAAGTCTAAACGAAAACTTCCTTTCACTATTCAATTGAAATTCAAAACAACAAGGAAACAACTTCTCACGTATCACTCTTGAAAATTAATCTCCAAACCTTTAATGAAAACTTTAGAACAATTCCTCTACTCCCCATGTATGATGTTTAGAAAAATCAAAAACAAAAACAAAAGCTTAAAACCAAACCTTTCTTGCAATAAATTAAGGTAACACAATTAATGAGAACTTCTAAAACAATTCTTTTTTTGTTTCATGAAACAAACTAGCAATTTGATTAAAACTTCTAAAACAATTTCTTTTTGTTGCATGAAACAAAATAGTAATGAAACAAACTAGCACACTTAATATTAAGGTATTACTCTTAATGAAATAAAATTCTAGAACAAATCTTAATACACTTAATAAAAATGCTAAAACAACAAAGCTTTGAAGCCAAAAGGAAAAACAAAAATCCGAACACAAGAAAGAGCCAACTCTTTCAAGAACATAACAAAGAAATAACAAAAGCAGAAAATTGTAAAAAATAAGTTGTAGTTGTGTGTTGTAAGTTGTGTTGTTGTGTTCGAACTGCATCCTTTTATAGCCGACATCTTGGCTAGTTGCATCTCACATTCATACTTCATTTGCATTCACACTTAATTGCATTCACACCTCAATTGCATTCACACCTCAATTGCATTCACACCTCATTTCGGCTACCTCTTGCATTCAATCTTTTATTGCCGCCTCTTGCATTCAATCTTTTCCTCAATTTAAACCAAGCAACCAAGTCCAACACGGTATGTATACAGAAAATTCAGCACATCATTCACACTTCACGCCTAACTTGTTGAAAATTCATACACGATTCTTCTTTGCCTCAAGTTGGTGCTGCCCTTCCTCCAATCAAATTAACCAGCCGACTTCTCCTATCTCTTCTCTTCAATCTATTTTTTCAAATTTCAGCACACAACACTCAACCACCTACTGCACGTACTAGAATAAAATCCTGACCTACTCTTTCTTTAATCCTCACTTCACATCTCAGAAAATTACTAGCCAATTAAATGACTCCAGCCAATTCCTTTCAACCCCTAGAAAAAGCATGCACCGACTGCTTATTACTTCCAGAAAAATAATCTGCACCGATACAACACAAGCACCCACCGATTGCCTCCTTCTATCACAGCACAACACATCTCCCTTCTTCAATCTAATTCAGTTCCAGAAATGCACCGACTCACTCCTTTTTAATTCCAGCACACAACTCTCTCTAATCATGCACTGACCGGCTCTCTCTATGTCTCTACTCACCAGAATAAAGTCAGCACCAATAAAATCCTTCAAACCGACTATCACTCCTGCTAGAAAAATTAATCCAGCCGACTAAACTCCAATCCATCACATGTTCTCTTTCTATCTTTCCTTCATTTCGGCTCTTGTCCAATTCAATGGAAAGGAAGCAGCCTTTTATGACTTTTTCAATGTCAAATTTGGTGGAGACAATTGGTGGACAGCAGCAGCCTTCTTCTTCCTTCATTTCGGTGGAAAGCAGCAGCCTTTGATGACTTCTTCTATGTTAATTTCAGTGGACAGCAGCAGCCTTCTTCTTCCAATCCATCACATGTTCCTCACCTTAATTTAGCTGCACCAACCGATGTAAGTTAAGCCAAACAGGCAGCCTTCCAATTAATGTATAATTTAGATGGGTTGGAAATGAGTTGGTGGATTTATTTGAGTGTGAAAAGAGGATCCGTGAGTTTTGAGGGAAATGAGGAATGGGTTGGACGGCAAGTGGGGGCTAGGCTTTGGAAGTTTGGTGGCTTGTTGGAGGGCAATTGTGGGTCATGGTTTAAGTAAGCATGATGTGGGGTGATTGGTGTGGCCGTGTATGAGGTTAGATGGAGTTGGGAGTGTTTGAATGGTGGGAAAGCTCAAGACAAAGTATGAACAAGGCATGAACATAATGAACCATGGTATGCACGAAAAATGGAGATGGAGATTAAAAAAAAGAAAACACTCAACAACAAAATAACACAAATGAAAAATTAGCTTGAGCAACTTCCATTCAAAGATGGCAAGAAGTGCTTCTATCTTTTGAGGTTCATGGATGGAATCCAAAAGATGGAAAGATAGTTCAAGAAACTTTATGAACATGAAGAACAAGAAAAACAATGGTACAAACGCAAATGATAATGGAAAGCAAGAAAAATTATGGAGTAGAATGCACAGTAATCAATAGTTGGTAGAATTCAAGCAGAAATTAATGGTTTTAATCAATTAAAATCACAACTTTGATTTATCCTCATTAATCATTTTTCCATTTAAAACCAATAATAATGTCATGATGAATTTAAAATACATTGGTTTTAAATAGCTAAAATATGCAATATTTCAGCTCAATCAGTTACCACATCTTCTTGGGGAAAACTCAAAAATTCTGCCATAAAGTTTGCCAATGCTTGCCCCTTTACCGCCTTCCTTGGCATATATTCTATATCAAACTCGCTTAGCTCGATCGATCACCCTACTAACCTTCCTGAATTGTCAGGTTTTCGTAGTGCCTTTGCCAATGGGCTCTCTGTGAGTACCTTTACTGGGTGAGCTTGGAAGTATAGGTGAAGCCTCCTGGCCGTCGTCACCAACGCAAAGGTTAACATTTTCACTCGAGGGTACCTTACCTCCACCCCCCTCAAAGCTCAACTTACATAATTGATGTGCTTAATTTCTATATAAGTCCTCTCATACTTTTATTCTTAATTTTACGCTAGTTTGTGCTCTATTAACAACTGCTTTAGAGCTTCTTTGTCCCATGGAGGGACTTGGGTCCCAATATGTGTGGTAGCACTAGGGCGGTCAGGGTACAGTGTTACTATTTCTAGTGGCTCGTTGGCTTCAGCGTGCTGCAGACTCTGTTGATCTCTGACCTCCATGCTCTTCTCCAATGACACAGCGTGTTAGGGAGGTTGTTGGCACTAATACCCATTCTAGTGAAAGCCTCCCAGAGTACTATATTTGCCAAGCTTCCCTTGTCAATTAGTATTCACCTAGTCATATAATTGGCTACTATGAAAGTAACTACCAAGGCATCATTGTGTGGGTATAACACTCCTGCTCAATCTTTCTCCCTGAACAATATGGCTGCCTAAGTGTCAAATTTTAGTGCTTGGGAGCCCTGCCTGTCACATACATTTCCTTATACCTTGCCCTTCATGCATGCGCCTTCCGGCTAGATGTGGACATGCCACCCCCAGCAAACACCCCAGCTATCATCCAGATCTCCCATATGGGTGCCTTGTTGCCATCACCCTTTGGGGGCGCCTTATCCCTATTGTCCCTATGGGCATCAATTCAGTATTGCCCTCGTCGGTAAGGACTATTGCTCCTTTTGGAATCGCATCCAAACTCATGGCGCCTTTTTGGCTTTGAGCTTTCTAGAACCATCCACTCCAACTCTCCCCCTCCTACCAGTTCAGTCACCCTCTTTTCATAGTCGTGCAGCCTTGAGTCCAATGTGACCTTGTTTGATAATGCTTGTGGTAACTAATGTCTTTCCTAGCTTGACGTCGTTCCTTGTTGTCCTTCTCATCTTCTCGTACATTCAAATTGATGTGTATCAATCTGGGATTGTAGTCTGGCCGCCTTTCTTTTCTTCTATCCTGACGATTTGATCCAGGTTACCTGTCAACCTACCCATTCCTATGTTCGATCTTCTTTTCTTCTTTCCTTAGATCCGTCAACACTTGTAAGGTATCTTTAGCATTAACAAAATAATCTGCCCTATCCATAAATTCCCTCAAGGTGGAAGGGGTCTTCCTAGCCAGCTCAGCCATGAATAGACTGCGTGGCCAAATCCCACCCAGGAGAGCGGCGAGCGTAATCTTTTACACTTGGTTATCTGTTGTTAGCCTTTCCTTGTTGAAACGGGTAAGGTAGGCCTTCAAGGTCTCATGTTCTTTTTGTTTGAATGTTAGCAGATAGGCGACTGGGCGTCGACACCCCTTGTTGGGCATGAACTGTGTTAGGGACTACTTAGCCAACTCTTTGAAACTGTTTATTAACCTTGACCTGAGGGTTTCGAACCACCCCCTTGCTATCCCCTTTATGGTCAAGGGGAAAGCTCGGCAAGAAATTTCTCCATGGAAACCTTGGAGCGTGATGTGGCCTTTAAAGTTTTCTAGATGGTCCACAGGATCCTTAGACCCATTGTACATATCTATTTGGGGTACCTTGAATTTTGGTGGGAGTGGCATGGCCATAATCTTTTCATTGTATGGCAAATCTGTAACAGCCTGCAAGAAATTCAATGGTGGAATTTCTATAGACTTTAGGAATCTCGTGAAAAACCCATAAATTGTTATGAATTGACCAATCGCACAGGTTTTAGTTTGTCAACATAGTCAGTGTTATCACTCACAATGATGACAGAATTGCAATTTTAATTATTTGAAGTAGTTAGAAATGTTGGAATATGTTACGGTCTGCGCCACTAGACTCAGTTGATTATTTAGGATTTAATGGCACAATAACCCATTTTCATAATTTCGAATGAAACGACTGTTCGAAACTGTGAATTTATTTTTAGGGGCACTTCGGGGTTGAGTTTCGGTAAAGAATTTTCACTGCAGGTTAATATGAATATTTAGGTTTTTTTAGTACTAAATTTATTACGCATTTTTGTGGAGTGAATAGTAACCTTGATAAGCGTACTAAGTGCAGTATTTTCAAAATCACAGTGTGGAATGTCCAAATTAGGTTAGAGAAGTTTTATTTGGACATTTGGCAAGATTTTAGCCACACATAGTGAATAGTATTAGACAATTGGCACAAAGAGAAACCATTAGATGGAGTTGTTAGAATGTGTTTAAGAGTTTTAACTGAGGTTTTTTTGCAAGAATAAACCTTTTGATGATAGAGTTTAGTAGATCTAGAAACTTGGAAACTGGAAGTGACAAAACAGTTTTTATTTGGGAAAGTTTGAATATTCGAGGTTTGATCTTACTCTAAAGGTTTTGATATTTTTATATGATAATCCTAAGTCTCTTAATTTTATGTTAGGATGTTATTTTGAACATATTTAGTATTATTTTCAAAGATAAGATTTTTCTATGCAAAAGGATTTCAGTTAGGCCTAAGATTTGATGTTCTTGCATTAGATCCTTGTTTTATTGATTTTTAGCCTTGTGATTTAAAGTTTGATGGTTGGATATTCTTTAGGACACATTTTAAGACCATGTGATACTTTATTTCAAAGATCTCACCTTCTTAAGCGTTTGATCAAGAGATTTATCAAAGCTAGTTGAGGAAAAAGTTTATGTTTTTGGACTAAGTGTAAAACCAAAAACTCCAAGTTTTATTTTGTAACTTTAGTTTGATGGTTTAAAGCATTTTTGATTTGAGGATGATGTTATGAATATGTTGGAAGTAATATTTGATTTTTTTGGAGTTCTTAGAGATGTTTTGATTAAGGGTCAAAGCTTGCGATTCAAGTGTTTGGATCTTTTTACAAAAAGTATGGTGTTGATTATTAGCTTTTTCTAAATGGATGTTTTAAGTATGGTTTTAAACTTAGGATAGGAAAATCCTTGTTGCAAAATTTTGGTTTAAGCAAGAGTTTTGAAGTTGGAAGGAATTGCAACTAAAATCAAGAGAAAATGCCTATAGATGTTTCGGCTATAGTGTGTTTTTCATAGCTGTGATTTGTTTTAAATTTTTCTGAGTTGATATTTGAGTTTGGGACAAAATTTACATGAGAAATGTAAATTTTAAAAACTTTTGGAGTTAGGATGTGAAATCCTTAAGTTATGGGTAAAATGGTCATTTTTCCACATGTAGAGGGTAAAATGGTAATTTTACTCTAAGTTAGCTTTTTCTCATATTTCTAATTGTTAGTAATTAAATTTCTAACTTTTAGAATACCCTCTTACAATTTCTCTTATTTCGTGCTTTATTCTCGAATAACGTGACGATCGAGGTAAATTAGCTTCTAACTTACTATCAGTTTACTATGTATGTATGATAGGTAAGGGAACTATAATTTATGTATGTATGTTATCATATATGTCATGCCATGCCATGTCATTACATGTTTATCTGTTACGCATGATTTATTCTGTCATGAATATTTATCTGTTACACAATCTATTCTGTTATGTATTACTATATGTTATAAGTATGTCAAGTTAAGTATGTCATATGTTACATGTATTTCATATCATGTAATATTTACTATTGCAAGTATGTCATGTTAAGTATGATATATGTTACATGTTTGGTCATGTTATAAAATGTTTCCATCTCAAGTAAGTTATGTCTTTCGAGTTAAGTTTAAATCAGTTATGTCTAGCATACTCACGATGTAATCATTATGATTGTCCAAGCAATTCCAGCGTAATCATTTTGATGAAATCATTTTGATTGTCAGAATGCCGTTCAAGTTCAATTATGCAAATACTCCTAGCGTAATCATTTTGAATGTTAGGGTATCTTATTTAAAATACTCATGATAGAATCATTTTGATTGTCAGAGTATTATTAGGTACTCCTGGTGTAATCATTCTGATTGCTAGGATACGTGTTTTAAAATTCTCGTGATGGAATCATTCTGATTGTCAGAGTATTACTAGGTACTCCTGGTGTAATCATTCTGATTGCTAGGGTACGTGTTTTAAAATACTTGTGATGTAATCATTCTGATTGTCAGAGTATTACGAGGTACTCCTGGTGTAATCATTCTGATTGCTAGCGTACGTGCTTTAAAATACTAGTGATGTAATCATTTTGATTGTCAGAGTATCTCTGATGAAATATGTTGGCGGGAATCATTCTGATTGTTCAATATTCCTGACGAAACGACTGACAGAATTATTTTGATTGTCAGAATTCAAGTCCAAGTTCAATTTAAGTAAAGAAGCAAGATTCTAAATTTATGTTAAGTCAAGTTTCAGATCAAGCGCATGTTAAGTCAAGTTTTAGATCAAGTTCATGTTCATGTTATGTTATATTCATGTTCACGTTAAATTTTAAGTTCATGTTCATATCATGCTATGTTCATGTTTATGTTATGTTCAAGTTCACATTCATGTCATGTTATGTTCAAATTCAAGTTCATGTTATGTTATGTTCACGTTCACATTAAATCTTAAGTTCACATTTATGTCATGTTATGCTCAGGTTTATGTTAAGTTCATGTTCATGTTTATATTATGTATGTTCATGTTCATGCCATGTTTCAAGTCGATGCTATATTTCAAGTTTTCGTTCATGTCATGTTGCTAGTTCATGTTATGTTTTAAGTTCAAGTTTATGTCATGTCAAGTAAAATTCAGTTTACATTTCAGTTTAGGTTACGTCAATTATGCCATGCTATATGTCAAGTTACACTATGCTTATTTACAACTTTAATTATGCATTCATTCTTTTACTGTCATGCATGCATCATTAACCTGTGTTGGAGTTTCCTGTTAACTTACTGAGATTTGTGATCAAATCTCAGTGTGGTAGTTCCAACTACCATTTTTTCTAAATGGTAGATCTTGTTACAGGACCCGAAGAAGAATCAGAATCTGACCAATTGAACACGATCGACTAAGTTACGGTGCGATGTCAATGATGGCATAGTATTTAACTTAGGTTACTACTTATACTTATGGAGTTGTATTTTCAGTACTCTTTTGATCACAACTATTTTGGCTAGTGTTGTGATCATGGTTGTTTAGTACGCCTTTCTGTATGAAGTATGTTTCAAGTATTTGGGATATTTTTAGTTTGGTGCATACTATTGCTAAAGAAAAAAATTATCCGCTATGAAAATTGCATAATGCTATATGTATGTTAGAAACATTGCATCTTATATATCATGAACAAGGGCAGGTAACCTTGTATTGCATGTCCCGACGCTTCAGATGTCCTTTCGATCCCAAGCGGAATCTGGGGGCGTCAAAGGATCAGTTTGGTTTAACAAGCATTCTATCCAACAAGACTCTCCCATTTTCTTTGCCATCTCTTCATATTTTCCTGCTAGACTCTGCAGCTCGTCTTGCATCTTTTTCTTCTCTACCTCTCCTAGGCTTGGTTCCCCACTATAATGTGCTTCCCCTTCACCTTTCTCATTGTGGCTAGGTCATTAAGTTATACGTTCTTTCATCGTAAGTCATTGTTTTCTTTCTTCGAAGCCTCCATGGCATCTAATGCCTTCTTCAACTTTTCCTCTGCTCCTACTAGTTGCACTTCCATCACTGTTGGTAATGTATCCATTTCACGGTTAGCTAAGAAGCAGGTTACGACTGGCATGTGAGAACCAGCTAATATCTAATGAATAACTGGACTCAAGAATCCCACAAACGACGCCATTGTAATGGACATGTCTCACCACCCAAAAGTAACAATCCACCTGCAAAATGTGAGAGAATGTCGGCATTGTACGCCTACAACCACTCTGATGCTTAAGTCAGTAAAGAGTAACACAAAACTAATCAAGAATTCAAATTAACTCTATATTTGGGGTTACCTAGTATATATAGGCATTAGGTTAAGTTAGATCAACACTATAGTTAGATCATGCTCACGAATACCTATCTCACATGATATTTATCAGCTTAGAGTATTCCTAAATAACTAGGGTAATTATAAACGCTAATGGAATTCTTATCCTTCCATGAAAGGCATAACATAAAGCCCTGCTGGGCCTAGACTCTCCAGCTTGGGCCGTGTGACTGAGACCATTCCTTGTTGGGCTGAAAACACTAAATAGACCCTCCAACATCTTAACTCATTTTATCTAATAACTATAATTTTTTTAAAATTTTCACATAATAAACAATTTAATTTTTTTAAATTCTAAAACAATAATAATATTAAAAAATAATATTATAATAATATTTTATTTAATTTTTAACTTTTACCTTAACCCATCTCATCTTAAATTACTATTCAAACCGAACCTAAGTTTCGTACCAGAGCCATTAATGGTAGCGGGATTCTAAGTTAATGACGTTGGAATGAATGATTTTCTCATTCAGTTAGAGTGTTGTGTCATAAATAAAATAAAACTTTTACCTACCTATGATGTCGGCGTTTATAAGCAATTTTAATATTTTACGCGGTTGTAGGATCCTTATACCGAATATTAATGGTATTGGGATTCTAAGTTAATGATGTCGGCGTTATCAAGTTATCTATATTTTAAAAATACTTAATAAATCTTCATTGGGAGTTGGTCTCTTCTTAGCATCAGGTGGTGTCTATGTAAATGTAATCTACTATAGACTCGACCATTGTTTAGCTTCAAAAGTTATCGGTGTTTTGATTTCTTTCTAATAATTATAAGAGTAGTGTTAATGTATTTACATCATGACACGCGGATTTTTAAATAGCAGAACTTCTTATTTTAACTATAAATGTGGTGTGTTGGTATATATAGATTATTCAATATTTCATTTAGGGTTTCCAATCCGTTTACCCAAGAACACACTATAATGATACATGTTGGAATTTTTTAATAGATTGTATTGGAGTAAAATATTTTATAGTTGACATTGAATTATTCAAATCTGTTCAGGAGGATTGCACGAAATCATTATTTTCAAGTGAACAACCGACTAACAAAAATAAATCTTATAATATTTGCTTTTAATGGCTATGAGAATACAAGGCTATGGGAGAAGCCGTCGTTCTCTTCTCTCTATAATTCTCTTTCTTAATTCCTTTTCTGTTTTTCTAAAATCTAGAAGTAGACTTCTCTCAACTATATATTGATCTAAAAGTTTTAGAACTGTAAGATACTAATTTGATTAAATATTTAACTATTAGAATCATAACATTTCACAACTCTTTCAGATCTAACGTCCAAGATTATGGTATTTTGGTTAATGATGCTCAAAGTATGTTAATGACTTGGCCTCAATGGCAAGTTGCTTTTGTTTATCGAGAGGCCAACTATGCTGCTCACTAGTTAGCAAAGTTAGCTCTAGATTAAGAAAATGAGCAAATCTGGATTGAAGATGGTCCAATGCAGATTATGTCGATTGTACAGTTAGAACAGCTAGTCTATGTAAAGTTGACAGTGTTTTATCTATCTTTGCATTTTTACATCAATATATCGTTATTTTGATTCAAAAAAAAAAAAAACATGGCGCACGCACTCTATAGACACCAACTTAACATTATTCTCATACATATATAATCAAGGCATTTTAGTTTAGCCTATAGTTCACCCCTTCCGTGACTAAACTCTTAACATAGTTCTTGTTCTAATATTAATTGTTAAAAACCTAACTATTGATCCAAACCCCATAAGACTTTAGAATACTAATTTAGTTAAAATTTTAACCATAAGAAGCATAATACTCTAATGAAGAGTCAATTTGAAGTTCTAAGATACAAGCACGCGATTATCTCAATGCATCGTAAAAATGGATATTTACATAAACAGTTTTAGTGAAAGTAGATTTGTGAAATAACAAGAGTTTCACCATGAAATAATCAGTAACTTTTGATAGGGAGTCTCTTCCTCGGCGTCAGGTGGTAAATACGCTACAAATTCCAACAAGGTGTAATTTTTTAGCAAGCGCTGGCCAGCTTGCTGACTAATAATAATTTCTTCATAAAAAAGTAGCGACCAATTCATGTATGAATTGGGGTACCTATGATCTTAATCATTATTATTAAGCCATAAAATTTGACTTTTCTTAATGCTAATTAATTTATAGATAACTAACTAGTTTCTAGAAAAGCAAGTGCCATTAGGTAATAGGTACTTAATTAGGATTTGTGGATCGCTACCTTCGTCTTTAAAAGTACAGCAGGAATTATTAATGACGTATTGTACGTTTATAAGGATCCTAACTGAGATCTCTACGATGTAAACAACAAGGTAAGTAGGAAGTCTAAAATGTAGGCCACCATTAGTCGATCATCTGTTGAAGTAGAGTACAAAGCCCTTGCAACTACAACTTGCGAAATATAATGGTTAATCTATGCACTACAAGACTTGTAGATTGATCACTCTTAACCAACACTCTTGTATACAGATAGCAAATCTGCTATGTCCATTGCCACAAACCCTGTACAGCATGAGAGAACCAAGCACATAAAAATTGATTGTCATTTAGTTCAAGAGAAGCTGCAGGAAAAGCTCATCAAGTTGTTTTATATTCCCTCTCGGCTACAGTTGGTAGATATACTCACAAAGCCACTTGGATCATTGCCTTTTCACCATACTCTTCACAAGATGAACATTCTCAACATTCATGTTCATCTTGAGGGGGCTGTTGGAGTATTGCATCACATATAGATAATATGGAATTAAAATCCAAAGTAGAAAAGGCTAAGGCTAAAATAGAGAATACAATGTAATAAGTTAATTCCGTTAGTTTACATTTTCAATATAAATATGATGCAATAGCAGACTTGGAACTTCACTTCTTTTCATTTTCTCTTCAATACAATTCAGAATTCGTTTTCATTTCCTCTGTTTTCAAGCTCTCTTCTTATTTCATCGAGTTCTTGACAGTAATATATAGATATATTTACACAATTTGTAAGATATAAATATATATATATATATGTTTATATATATAATATATATTCTATATTTAACTATATATTTATAATATAGTATATATAATACAGTAATTGTATATGCATAAATATAAATATTATAGTGGTCTAAGTTCAAACTTAAAACTATGCATTCGAACAAAGCAACCATGCCTTGGAATGTGTCAACGTAAAGTTCGAACGTTTCTTGGAAATTGGCGAAAGTTTTTTGCACTTGATTGGAATTGACTCATAGGAAAATTACATTTGAATGTGACCACTCTAACGTTCGAATGTTAAACACATATGTTCGAACGTTTCTTGAAAATTGGCGGGAGTTTTTCCTGCTTGATTGGAATTGAGTCATAGAAAAATTACGTTCAAACGTGGCCACTCTAATGTTCGAATGTTAAACACTTACATTTGAACGTTATAAAATGTGAAAAACTATGCGGCTCAAAAAGTTGGATCCCAAAATTTCATGTAATGTTCAAACCTGGAGTTTTAACATTCGAACATTTCACAGTTTGAGGCAACGACTTTTGATTTAAAATGTCACTGCAATAAGTCCAAGGTATGTCCAGAACAATGCCGTTCTCTTCAAATGGACCTATTGCGTCGATAAAAGTCGTTGCAAAAAGTCCAAAAAAAAAAAAACACTCCAAACAAGTCTGGAGTGTGCTTATATCGCACGGGTTGAAGGCAAATTCATCCCATTTGCCTTCACGTGTATAACAAAGAGAGAAAGTGAGAGAGAGCTAGAGTGAGAGAAAGCTAGAGTGAGATAGAGTTAGCGTGAGAGAGATCACTATAAGAAATTTAATCTTTTACAGCGATTTCTATTTTGTTGCAATTAAAATCGCTGTAATAGGCATCTTTTGCAACCAAATTCAACTCGTTGCAGCGTTTTAACATCGATATGTGATTTAAAGGCGGAGGTCTCTGGACTTTTTTTTTTTGCAGTGATATTTTTATTTATAGCAGCGAAAACATGCGTTGTAAGAAGTAAAAAATTGTTGCAGCAAGTTAACCTCGTTGGTATTGGGTCAGGGGCGCGAAATCACACGAAACCTTTCAATTTGTCCCCCCCGAAATCATACCCAGTTTGTTACCCCATTCTCCCCTTCTCCACCTCGACGTTCTTGCCCATTTCTCCTACCTTCAATCCCAATCCACTCACTTCATACACACGGCTTGGATAACCTCCATTGTCGACTACTTCCCAAACCCTAGATTCTCCTCCACTTCATTTTCCTTCTGCGAAAGCTAGGGTCATTATTTCCTCCCCATGCGAGCTGTGTTCCTCCATCATTACTATCCGAGTGATTTTTTCAACGATTTCTTTTTGTGTTATGGTCCTAGCAGGTAAATCATTTTTGTTTGTCAATTTGAGGAGCCAGAAACTACGTAGCCCTTACAATCCCTTGACTTAGGCGTGTAACATTTTGTATCGGAGGTTGAAGTTGTCGAGCGAGACTCTTGGGCATACCTTCCGTCACCACAGGTATCTCTGCGAAAATATTGGTCTCTCTCTCCCCCTTCATCCGCACTCGTTTCTTTAAAAAATTGTAGCTTTTTGTTTGTAGACTATTGATAGATTTTTGAATCTGAAAGCATCTCCTTTTTTGCAAGATTTTTTTTTTTTTTATCTGCATTTTGGCTATGTGTTGATGTGGGTATTTGATGTTCAAAATTTTTGGGTTATAGTTTTAAGTTGTGTGTCCTCTGATTGAATGCGTTTTGCTTGAAATCCCTACTTTGTCTCTTTATCCATCGAGAATGCAACTGGAATGTATATAGAAAATTGATCAATTTACCCCCACAACAGACTGCATGTACTCGCTTTGTGAAAAAAAGTTTGTAATGTTTCATAAAATAAGGTTTAAATTAGGTTGATCACTTTAAAAATAAAAGAAATTAACCATTAAAATCCTAAAAATGGGATGGGCAAATAATTTTTTTTTGAAAACATTGCTTATATTGCTCATAAATTCAATGCAAATTAGCAATACAACTTGGGATTTCTTCAAGCACAGCCCTCATCTAACTCCAGCCTGCTCTTTGCTAAACAATGAGCTTCTTTGTTAGTTGATCTGCCGGTGTGCAAAATCTTCCAGGGTTCACATCTGGACAGAGACTCCTTAACATCTAAGATGATCATGCCAACTTGACTCCAGTTCTCGCACACCCCCCTTAATCTCATTTACTACATTGAGTGCATCACCTTCTAGGATGATTCTTTTTAATCCCCTATCTAGGCCTAGTAAAACTGCGTGAAGGGCAGCATGTGCTTCTGCTAGATGCGGGTCAGGGAAGAGTGACTAATTCACATCTTTAATTTCTTATGATGTATTTTGATGTTCCTGCCAAATGATTAATATTTTCATTTAAATATTTATTGGGTTAGTGATATGAGTTTTTATATGCATGCTCCATTTTATATATTTGATATACATTTTTTTAATAGTTGTGGTAGTGATTATGCATAATAAACTATTTAAATTAATAGTTTTCAGCCATGCTATAACGGTCCGCGCAATGGGAGGGTTATAGGCTTGTTATGAATAATACTTGTGCTTTTAAAACTATAGTGCAAACAAATCTTTCAGATTTGTCTCTCTCTTAAGTCCATATGTACATGGTGTAATCGAGTCGAGTTCAAGTGTGTATGTAGGGGTTGGTCAAGTCTTATATAGCTACTTTCATTCGAACAGCCTGTTGAGCTCAAGCGTTTCAGAGTACTTAATTGGCATGCTCACAAATAAATCACCTAATAATTGGCTTTAGAGGTTTGAGATTAATACACTAGTTATTGACATTGCAGGGTAGGCAAGGGATTGTTAGGATAATCCCTAGGGGCATAATCCTTTTCTATGATAAGAATGAGAAAGAAAATGGTGGTTATCTCTGTGCTAAATCCCACTCGTGTGAGGAAATCAAGTTATGCACTGAGATGTGTAATGAAAAGGTTGAGTATTAAAAAGCAGCCGTAGTTCCCTTTCTTACATTTCCCTTTTTTGTTTTTAACTTTCTTTTAAATGATCTTTGTTCTCCCTCATTCAAGATGGTGAATCACGTCCATCGGGTTTTGAGGACTTCGCATCATCTCCTAAATCACCTATTTCTCCTAAAATGCCATCCCTGTAGCTAGGGAAAATAGTCATGAATGTATGTCTTGGTGTTCAGTTTTTTAAGCTTTGAGCTATAGATTGCAATGTTTTATGTCTTGGCAATTAATAAATGTTTTCTATGCAATTGTTGATCGGGATTATAAAAGATGGAATGTTCTCTTTTGGTCAAACCTTGAGAATCTGTGTAGGTCCTCTAAAGGGATACCTCTCCCGTGTTTTAGCTTTACACCATTCTGATGCTACAGTCAAGCTTGATTCACAGCTAAAGGTTCTTACAAGTTTGTTAATGGTGGTCTGTTCTTATTCTGTCTCATGAGGTGTGATTGTTATGACGTTTTTATTTTTATTTTTATAAATTTGTCACTGTTATGATGTATCTTTATTTCAGCATTTTTTGGTATTCCTGTAGTTAAATGCGAGCATCTTTTTGAGGTTCGAGGGAAGAGCTGTACCATGTCTCTAAGGTTTGAGGGAAGAGGTGTACCATGTCTTTGACCATCTTTTGGTGAAGTGTTAAACTTAATGCACATGAATCTTCCATACTTATTAAATATTACTCCATAAGCATCTATTTAATTTGTGTCTAAATGGCAATGGAGGCATGTTTTCATTTTTCTGGTTTTGGTAAATTCTTCATTCACACCCAATTCTGTTATAGGATCTTCTTACTATTGGGCTTGGCTGGTTACTATTTGGCAGGCTTCCATTTGATTTGGTGAGCATAAACTTCTACTTCATTTTTTTGTTAAGTATATGAGCAATATCTTCTAATAAACCTTATTTTTATGCGATCCTCACATCATTGCCATTGTCAATCTTATTTTCTCATGTGAGCTTTTGTCATGTTCTCTTCCACTTGAATGTTATTGGCCAATCCCTTGGTTTTCTTGGATCCTGTTTATATGCCTATTATAAACACAAACCGCAGTAAGTATATGAAGCTGCTGCATGAAAGTTTTCCTTTTACCGAAGGTAACTAGCTCAAATGGCTCAGTGTTGCTGCTTTTGTCAGCTGTCAAATTTTGATCCAAGGATTAAAGGCTCTGAGGAAGCATGGGAAAATATATATGGTTGTGTGTAGTACGAAAAGCACCCAGATAGCACTACAATGTGGGCATCTTATAATGTACTGGTGGTGAGGTAGAGAGACACTTGTATTCAGTTGGATACCTAAAATATTATATGAGCATTCTCTAACAAATAACAAGAACTCCACTATTTTCACATTTTCAATCTTAAAAATTTTAAGATTCAATTAATATTTGATTTAACTAATGCACCATAAACTCAGATGTACTGCAGAATGTTTCAAGTAAAATAGAGGGGAGAGGGAAGAGAAAGTATTCATCACAATTTTAACACAAATTAAATCTGATATGCCCAAATCTGAATTTATTGTCTACTTTGAATAAAGAGTTACTCAGCTCAATTCCATCCTAAGGATTAGTACCATATCTAATTACAATCTTATATACATCTATACATATTGGTGATTATACCATTTTTTGTTGGGTATGTGCTAGTAATTATCAGCTAAGATAATTTGGGTTGCAATAATAAATTTTGTAGTTTCACATGCACATATAGTACTAATTTCTGAAGTCCAAATCTATCCATGTGATGGCTTTTGATATTTAAAACTGTTTTATGGTTTCTATACGAGTTTGGACTTTGGGTATGGAAGGGAATGGGTTGATGGGTACGGAGAACTTGATGGCAGATGTTTCAGATTGCTTGGACAAGTATAGGGTGTTAAGATTGAAGATTTGATAGAAGCCACTGATGTATTCAGCCAAAGTTGCTTGATTCAGGGGTCTGTGTACAAATTGTTAATAATGGGGAAGTCTATGCCATCAGGAAGATGAAGTGGATTGACTATAAGGAGCTCAAGATCTTACATAAGGTATTAAAATTCTCTTCCCAAATTTTAGTTTCTGTCATTCTGATGCTAAATACTTTCATGAATAACATTGAAGCATTACTGCTAAATTACAACAATACAATGCACATGATTCGTATAGGGAAAAAAAAGCATAACAAAACCCTCCCCCACACTGCAATGGAAAAATGGTATGTTCATAGTGTTTGAAGATGAATTTCGACACTATGATGCCAAAACTTGAAGTAAATCTATTTGTTTTAGCAGATAGATGACATTATATGGTTTTTAACGTATTAGAATAGAAATTTGACGATTTAATTCACTTCATTCCATCAGTTTTAATTAATTATCTGAAAAAGAGATCCAGAGTTTAACTCCCAGCTTTGCACTTCACCTTAAGCACTTTTCTATAATAACAAAATTTGCAGGTCTTATTGAGCATTATCTTAGAGTTATGTCAGAATGGTCCACACCTTGCTGGTTGTAATATTCTTTAGATGCCCATGGAAATGCCATTATCTATCATTCATCTGGCATATATCATCCCTTTAGAAATGCTACCGAATATATTATTGTAATGATGAAAGGGGTTCTATAAAGTAAACCATCACCAAAAATGAAATATAAGTATTGTCATGGACTTTGGAAGAGACACAGTTCTTGAATAGTTGTTAGTTGAAATAGTGTGCAAGTGGATTTGGATGAATGTATGAATGTCAAGCAGATTATATGCAAGTGTAAAAAAATTACTACAGCTTTGGTAGTAATTTTTTTTTTAAATTTTGTAATTGAGTATTTGCAGCGATTTTTGGTCGATGCAAATAGACCAAAATTCTTCACAAATTATCAGTTTCAGCGATTTTAGTCCTTAAAAAATGCGAAATGCAACAAAGGAACCAAGCGTTGCTTTTGATACTGGCACATTTACAACGTTTTTATGGTTTTTGCAGCGATAAATAGACGCTGTAAAAAGCATCAAAAGCAGCGCTAGAATAGTATGTTGCTTTTGACGTATACAAATTGTAGCGCTTATAAATCAATTGCAGCGATTTTAAGTGTTGCAAAAAATTACAAAAGCAACGAACCTAATGTAGCGCTGTTGTTGTTGGGAGGCTATTGCAGCGAAATTTAATGATATAGGAAGGATAAATTTTGCTGCAATAGATCAGTTGCAGCGCCAATGCACTCAGATGGAGTGGCCTTTTGCAGCGTGATATTTTTGTCTTTGCAGCGGTTTAGAAACGCTGCAAAAGATGGCTTTTGCAGCATTTTTTCAATTACGTTGCTATTGATAAAAAATAAAGGGTTTATACTGTCGAACATGCAAGGAGGGTAATAACGCTGCAATTGATCAATTACAGCATTTTTAGATAGTATTTACAAGGATTTTAGGCGCTGCAAAAACCCTAAATCCTTGTAGTGGATCTTGCGTGAGATAGAGCTTGAGTGAGAGATTTTCTCCTTCCTATTGAGTGTATTTTGCTTTGCTCTTGAAGAGGGGTAAGGAAAAAGTTATTTTTCTTTGTGTTTTTTTTGGTGTTTTTTGTAAAATATTTTTTTGTAAGGATGTGTTGTTTAGTATTTCTAACTAGTATTGTGTTTTTTTTTTTTTAAGGATTATTTGTTGGGGCTTGTTGAACCATTTGATTTGTAAAGTCATTTGTTGGGCTAGGTATATTTCTAAAAACTTTTGTGAATATGTTGTATTTTTTGTGAATTGATTGTGAATATGTTTTGCTTTTGTGAATATAGTGTGATATTGTTTGTGAATATGTATTGAATATGTTGTGGTTTTGTGAATATTTATTGAATATGTCGGAAATATGTGAATATTTATTAAATATGTTGTGGTTTTGTGAATATATTGTGAATTTGTGTGTGACTATTTATTAGATATGTTGGAAATATGTGAATATATTACGAATATGTTTGTGAATATCTATTGAATATGTTGGAAATATGTGAATGTATTGTAAATTTATTTGTGAAGTTTTATTGAATATGTTAGAAATAGTATATATTGTGAATTTGTTTGTGACTATTTATTGAATATGTTGTGGTTTTGTGAATATATTGTGAATTTGATTATGAAGTTTTATTGAATATGTTGGGAATATGAGAGTAAATCGTGAATTTGTTTGTGAACGTTTATTGAATATGTTGGAAATATTGGAAGTTTATGTGAAAATGTTGTGAATTTGTTGTCATTTGGTCACAATATGTTGAGAACATTTTGATTTGTGATTATTGTGAATATATGTTATTTTGTTATTTTTTATTATATTTTCATTTGTGATTATTATATATATAGGACATAGAATTAGGAGATAGAAAATATAGGAGAAGTAAAGAATCCATATATAAATTATATATATGTACTAGATTAACAAAATACAAATATAGAATAAATTTGTATTTTTTTTTTTTTTCTCAAAAGAAGAATAACCTCTTCATTGATCAATAATCCCCAAATGAGAGAAACAATACAAGAAGGACAGCTCTCTAACTCAGCTGTCTCTTCAGAATTACTTAGAGCACTTTTTGATAGTGCATCTACTACAATGTTTGCCCCCTTCTTAAGACTAAAACGATGCCGTTTGGTTTAATACATATATTTGGTGACGTTTTGGTCATTTTTTGTGATGGTTTTCCCTATCACAAAATACAAATTGTGTTGTAGTGCTAAGAATTAGTGGAGTTATATGGTCAAAGAGCAAGTTACTTTATTTCTCAAAATTTATCATAGATTGCATTAATTAGGAGGATTTATGGGGTTTAAGATAGCTCCCAAGGATCCATGGCACCGGCTTTGGGAGTTCTACCTTCCCTCCCCACAGGGAGGGGCATGTAGCTACCAAACTCTACTCTCTCTTAATATACCAATTGAAAGCACACAAGTAGTATCCTACAAGAGAGTGAGAAAATGGAACTCACAACTATGGAGGCAATGATACAAGGCAAAGCAAAGCTTTGGGGAAACATATTTGCCTTTACGAACTCCATGGCACTAAGATGTGCCTTGGAGCTCGGCATTGTTGACATCATACACTCCCATGGTGGCCCAATCACTCTATCCCAAATAGCTGCTGGCATAGACTCTCCCTCTCTAAACATCGACAACCTCGCACGCTTAATGAGATTGCTAGTGCGCAAAGATATCTTCACCACTCATCATCAGCCATCAGACTGTGGGGAGATAACTCTCTATGGGCTGACACCTCATACACCAAGATGGCTCATGCAAGGCTCTGAATTTAGCCTGTTCCATTCATACTGATGCAAAGCCATCCAGAGTTAATGACTTCATGACTTTGCCTTAGCCAATGTGTCAAGGAAGGTGGCACTGCTTTCAGCAAGGTCCATGGATGTGAGGTCAAAGACTTTGCCCACAAAAACCCTAAATTCAATAAAATGTTCGACGATGCAATGGCATGCATGGCCAAGGTCGTGGCAGAGCGCATCTTATGGGGATACAGAGATGGGTTCGGTTCCATTAATGGCTCGTTGGTGGATGTGGGAGGTGGTACTAGTGAGATGGTGGCTAAGATTGTGAAAGCACACCCATACATCAAAGCCATCAACTTCGATCTACCTCATGTCATCACAACGGCACCAATGCACCAAGGGGTCGCCCATATTGAGGGTAACATGTTTGAGGCCATTCCCAATGCTGATGCAATTCTATTAAAGGTTATTAATCGACCCAATCATCAGTCTCAGATCAATTTATCAATGTTTGAGTAGATTCACAAATATTAGTCTCGTTCATTCATTTGCTAGCTTAACATGTTAGATGACATTTCAACCATTTGTTTGATTAGATGTAAGCCAAATATATATGCCATATCTATATTTTTACCTCAGAAGTTCAACTGGATTATAAAGGATGTACTCTTATTTAAAAATAAATAAATCTCTATTCTTCCACTAGGACCCTGAAAAATGAAAATCTAGCTAGAGATTTTACTTATGTGGGAACCAAATTGTTAATTCATATACAAAACCTCTTCATGTAGTTTTAAGAAAAAATATAGAAGATTTTTAATTCTCGTTCTTAACAAAATTATCCTATATATACATATGTAGCATGAAATTAATTTTTATATCTTGCAAACAGACTACTGTAGGGTGAAACAGTCCACAATCCTGGAAAGAATAAAAAATAATAATTTGAATATAAATACATGCTTGCCTTATTGTATTAACACTACATGTAGCGAGTACTGCACGGTTTTAGCGATGAAGATTGTATCAAGATCTTGAAAAACTGTGCAAAGGCCATACCAAAGAAGACTGGGAAGATTATTATTGCGGAACATGTTCTAGAGCCCAATGGAAATGGACCATTTGATGAGACAGGCTTAGTATTCGATTTGATAATGATGATTCTCGCCCTGAGTGGAAAGGAGAGGACAGAGCTGGATTGGAAGAAATTGCTCTAAGAAGGAGGCTTTCCCCACCACAAGATCATCAAGATTCCTGCTTTTCCATCAATTATAGAGGCCCACCCAGCATGAAATTAATAGAGAATTAGTAAAGTCTCTTAATTTATATGATATGGCTAGCTATTGCAGCAATGAATAAAAACAAAGAAATAAAGAGTTTTGAGTTTTCAAGATTTCAGAGTTAACCCAACTAATTGCAGCTCCTTTAAAGTCTTTTTGTTGCTTTCAAGTTTTTATGACAGGCAATTTTAGTCGTACAGTACAACAACAGAAAAGATTTTTTAGAACAAAAATTTTCATTCCAAAAAGTAACATTTTCGTCCCCCAAATTGTTTTGGTAATGAAAAATATTTATCCTATCATCGTTGTCCCAAAAGATTTTTTGGGATGAAATTCCACTTTTTATTCCAAAAACTCTTTTTTTGGGACAAAATTTAATGAAACCATTTGATGGCATTCAAACATAAATCTAATTCTAAGATGAAAACTTTTCGTCCTAAATTCACATCCGAACGGTTAACTCATTGTGTTCAAATGCCATAGTATGTTTGAACACATTGCATTGAATGTTCAGTTGAATTCAAATACATTTGACCATATTATTTGGAGACACGTTTGAATGGTACATTTAATGGTCGAACGTATATGTAATGTTCATGGTGTGAGAAACCATTCAAATAGTTATCACGTTCAAACACAACGCTAATTACATTATAAGGTTGCATCTCTAATCGATCGGTATGGATACGTTTGAATGCAAATTGCATACAATGTCCTTTCGAATGTAAATGTACTAGTTCAAATTCTGGATAAAATTTGTTCGAACAATTTTAGGGCCTTAAAACAGTTAGGAATAATTTTCTCAAATAATAAGAAAGTTTTAATAAACATGCATAATATCTTCAAAAACACATTAGAAATTGTTCAAGAAACATAAAAAACAATCTCATTCTTTTTCGAAGTTCAAACTAAATAGTAAAAAAATATATAGTTCATACACAATCAATAGTAAAATTATAAAATCAATTGTTAAGAGGCAACTTGAATCTAAATCTCTAGAACTGCTAGAAACATTATTGGATGATGAGGATGAGCTAAAAGGCTTGACGCTAAGATCCAAACCCCTCAAATATTATGAACGTGGACCCAAAAGTTTTTGTGAAAATGCAAATATCATTGGTTGAGAAATTTTGATCAGAGTAGATTCAATATGCGTGCAAGTCAACCATTTTTTCATGCACATAAGACAAATAATTAATATTGCAACAAATACACAAATATCTATTATTAAAATAGGTAATAATGCTTATATATTTTTTACGTGTATAAGGATGACTCCACTCCCCATTACGATTAATATGTGATACAATATATATTTTGTCAAATCGTAATTGTTATTTGATTATTGCTACAAGTTACTAGAGGTGCAACAGGTCCGGTTCGGTCGAGTTTGGGATATTTTTTAGAACTGAATCTGTGACCAACCACTTATTTTTCTCTTGATTGGTCACGAGTTTCACGTTGGTGTTTTAAACCTCAAAACTGTGTTTTAAAATTAGCATATGACTTTTCAATGAAGCCCAGTGTTTTAAATTTTTTGAAATATTTTAAAAGTCCAAAATTATTTTAAATGAGTATTTTTAGTGTTATTGTGTATGACCAACCACTCTTTTCTCTCGATTGGTCACGAGTTTCATACACGTGTTTTAAATATCGAAGTGGTATTTTTTAAGCTAGCGGGTGATTTGAAATGGAGCTCAGTGTTTCAAAATCTTCAAAATATTTAAATGTCTAAAATTATTTTAAAGATGGGTACTTTTGGTATTATTGAACCAAGTCTAATTTTTAAAGTTAGCTTTTTAATATTGTGAAGTCCCGAAAATAATATAGTCAGAAAATAATTTTATTTAAATGATTTTATTTCATTAAGAACATTATGTGATATTTAATATTTTATTTTATGTTAAAAACTCTATTGTTTAGATTAGGGGTGCACACCGACCAAACCCGGCTTGTGCTGGGCCTGGCTCGCAGTGACCCATCTTTCATGATAGCAAAAATCGACCCGACCCGACATGAGTCGAGTCAACCCGTAATCTCCTGTACCTGAGTGCCCATTTCTCGGTAACCAAACATAAAGTAGCGTGGAAAATCACAGCGTGAAAAAAAAGAACAAGCGAATTGAACGTCGAATCAAATATTTTTTATGCCTGTTTGATGCCGTCTGAAATAAATGAACAGGCCAACAGAAAAATCACAGCGTCAAAGAAATCGACCAAGCCTCAACTTCAAATCACCTTTTGCATTCACTGTCTCTAGGCTCCACATCATTCTCTCTCAAAAGGGCTAGAGAACCATACAAAAGTGAAAAGAAAATAAGACTCGCATAGATATTTGAGAGAGAAGGACGGGATTGGAAATAAGTTTCCTGAATTAACAACATTAATTGCAGTAAGCACCCATGTAAGAGAAAACAAAGGAAAATAAAAGCATCTCGTAAAGAAAACAAGAGAATTACGAGTACCTATAATGGAATCGAGAAATGGGGAGAAGAAAAGGGATATCAGCACGAAGGATTTGCTCCTTTTAAGACTTTCAAGTCCTTGCTTTGGGGGAATCAAGCATCTTGGTTCGATTATTTGCTCCATCAAGCAAATTACTTTCTCAAGTTCCCTCCCATCTTTATCATCCTGGTAGTGTCCCAAATCTAAGCCTTCACGAAGGGGAATGGAGGCAATGGCTAGGTTTCATTTGCAAGGCATCAAACGTGGGATTGGTTTTAAGAGACGGGTTACCAGCGGGTTGTACGGGTCAAACCCATGCATCAGTTCAAACCGAGTTTTTCGGGTTGGGTCGGGTTATGTTTCATAGACGGGCCGAATCAAACAGTTTCCTACACAAGCCTAGTTTAGATGGATATATAATATTCGCAGCAACTACAAACAACTATGGTGTAATGCGTATGTTAACGTACTCACACCTGGTGCAGATATATGTGACATGATAGGGTATTGGCAAGGGCACACTACTCAAGGAGACTTGTGTAGTATTCACAGTTTATATTTAATTAAGCAGTTATTATGGGAACAAGATTCCAAGTTCATTTTTAGTTTTAAGTTCAATTCAGTTTCAATTCACGTCATGTTTATTCAAGTTTAGTTCAAATCACATCAGTTATAGTTCATGTTCAGTTGCAATCCATTGTTAGTTGAGGTCATGTCATGTTTACACATGTTCAGGTTAACATTCATATTTTTACTGTCATGCATGCATCTATACACTGCTAGTTAAATTTATTTATTAACTTGCTAACATTTGATAGTTCCAACTACCATTCCCCCCGAAATCGTAGATCATGTGCCAGGATCAAGAGACGCGACAAGGGGTAGACTAGAGGAAGTCAATTAGGTGGAAAGTAACGATGCGAAGCTCATTACTTCGATGTTCTGTTTTATCAATAGTATTTTGGCTTCCTTGGCTAAGTTGTGCGAGCTACTCAAATGACTAACCTAGTCGTTATATCAGTCTTTGCATACACTTAAGGAGTGTTGTCTCCAATACTCATGATGTTACAGATATCTTGGACATACGCTGTAGCTTTTGAACGTCTATTATGTAGATTTTACAAAGTATGTTTATGTTTTTGGAATATATTACTTATGGTACATAATATTGTAAAGAAAAATATTATTCATTGTGAATATTGCATATTGTTAGATGCATATTAGGTGCATTATATCTTTATTTATCATGAACGGAGGCAGGTAGCCTTGTATTTCATGTCTCGATGGTTTAGAGTCCGCCAAATCCCAAGCGGAAATCTGGGGGTGTCATAAAAGTAATGGGAGTTCCTCTAATGATAACAAAAATGAAGGTTTTTGGAAGTCAATCTGAAAGTTACATGTCCTAAATGCAGTCAAGATGTTCATTTGGAAAGCTTACCAAGATGCACTTCCCACCCTTTCCAATCTATTCAAAAGGAATAATATGGAGAATGATTTATGCCCTATCTGTAAGAACTTCTCAAAATCAGTGGGTTATGTCCTATGGAGTTGTATTGCTTCTAGAGATGCTTGGCACCAAGGAAGCAAGAAAACTCAAATAAAGGCATTTCACAATAACTCTTTCTTGGTCATATGGAGCAGGCAATGCAATGAACTTCAGCAAGAGGAACTCGAGGAATGTGCAATAGTAGCAAGGATGATATGGGAGGTGAAAAATGAATTATTCATGTTAAAGAATTTAGACACCCTAACTCCATTATCAACAAAACAAGGAAGGAATGGCAAGCTTATAAAAATGTTCTAGTGCAAAATAGACCTCAAAAGAATAATTCTACACAGATTCATTAAAAGTGGGGGAAAAAAAAAACTCTTGACCAATCTTACAAGGCCAACTGGGATGCTAATTCCCTTGATGAGGAGAGGGGAAAATTGGCATAGGTGTTATTATTCAAGATGGAAAAGGCTAGATCATAGGATCTCTTAGAGCTGCCAGAAATCTAAATGTTAGCCCATGTACTACAAAATCGTATGTTGTGATGGTTGCAGCAAAATTTTGCAAAGAGATAGGTATTCGATCACTCATATTGGAAGGTGATGCTCTTTAGGTGGTGAATAATTTTTCAAAAGAGATCACATATGGAAGCCAAGCTAGTTGGTTAATATAGGATACATTGTTCAATTCTTATGCCTCATGGTCAGCACACAAGAAGAGAAGCCAATTAAGCTGCTCACATTCTTGCTCGGTAAGCTTTATCTCTACAAGAGGATATTATTGGAAAAGAAGACATTCCCACATGTATTCAATCATTGTATTTCTTGAGATGTTGTAAGACTTTTTTAGCAATAAAAATTCCTTTTTATTAAAAAAAATAAAAAACCATTCTTTTAGACCATTCATTCAAAAATTAATTCAAACCTTTTTTTTTTTTATGATTCTTTGAAATTTAAATGTGTAGATGGACATAGAATACAAATCCAAAGAAATTATTGGGCACGTGGGTCAAAGTACGCATATATGCCTTTTCACTTTATTTGAAGTGAAAGGGTGTATAATTATTTTGGCCAAATGTTGCTCATAATGAATTTCTCCAAAACATCAGTCCAATTTCAAATATGCCATATCATGTTATGATTTGATTTGATCACTGTGTAATATATTACACACTCATCTCACTTTCAACATATAATGTTCATCATGTGACAATATCTATCAATTATTAGATTAATTCTTTAAAAAAAGTTTATTAATTGATTGATAAAATCACATCAATATAACATGATAATAATAGAACTTGGGTGTAATACATATTTCAAATGAGATTTGATTTGATTGCCTAAAAGATTAAAGATGATGACCTGAAGAAAATGCATAACTTTGTGTCCTAATCTTCCCATTTCCCTTCCAATTTTTATTGCCTCTCAAGTTCTTTCACTAATGGTAGCTTTGTGTCCTAACCGAAGCTACTGAAAATTAAAGACTAGAAAGGAGATGGAAAAACTTGATATATAGAAGAGATGGAAGGAAAATGACCAACAGCTACAGGTCATGCACATATGGTTAATGTAAAGCCTGTGTCCAAGTACAATAAAGACAAGTGTAGTTTGAGAATTATGCTATTTATAAACTGATGTGTAAAACATACTGCTTATTGTAAGTTTAAAAAAATCATAAAAAAAAAAATCAAAAATCTTTTTTTTTTTTTATTAACTGAAGTGTAACAATGTGTTTGATGTATTAAAAAAAGCTGATAAATAAAGTTTCTCCAAATTGAAACATAAAAGTTTGGAGTATTAAATAAATTATTAAATTTAAATACTTTATTATTTTAAATTTCGATCTGAACTAATAAATGGTTTAGCGTGACATCAAAGCATAGCTCGCTTGCTTTGGATGCTCAACCTTGTGTATGGATTAACACAGTAGCATTAAAAAATAAATATGAATAATTTGAAAAGATTATGTGAAAGAGTATGAAACGATTCTAGAAAGTGAAATGCAATTGAGAATCTTAAATGATAATTTCTTTCCCATAATCAAAGCATGTGTTCAATAAGATTGAAACTTCATTCATTTAATAGCTTGTGATGAATTTTTCATGAAGCTTTAGGGTTCCTGCAAAAGAGGAAAAATTTTCAGCTATGAAGAGAATTACTTTCTAGAAAGAGCATGCAGATGATAAAATTCAATGGGTTAACTAGTTCTATTTTAAGTGGGGTGAGAATAAAGGTCTCCATATGTGTCTATTAAAATGGCCATACTATTATGGCCCAATGACTAAATGCTATTGTTAATCCACTATTTACAAATAATTGAATAAATACAAAAATGCATAAAGCCAAAATAGAGAAATTATAAAATTTCTAATTAAAATTTTAGTGATATCCAGTAATTTGGAATGCTAATGCATGCCATGCTGTCTAACCATTCATGTTTCTCCTGATATCTGCAGGATGTCTGCGAGATTTCGATCGCCGCCAGAAAATGCCGCGCGCATAGGTCACAAGTAATGAATATCAGTACATACGTAGCAGAGCTGTTGGTAGTGCAAAGCATTCATGCAAAGCAAGTATAATATATATATATATATATATATAGTAAGTGAAATCCAAGTCATGTCACATTGACCAAATGAAAGACCCAGAAAATTAATGGGAATGAAGCATTTGAAGTGCTATATGATGTCTGCAGCTCGTAGTAGTTGGGACTGCATAACATAAGCTTATAGGTGGCTGCATTTCCCATTTTGAAGGCCACCCAAGGGGGCTTAGTGGTTGCACTTTTTTGTAAGTTTAAAACCAAAATAAAATAACAAGTTGTTTGTGTTTAGATAAGATGGTGTGGAATAGGGTTTCCCAATAAATGGGCTTACAGCAAATTTCCATATATTTTGGTACCACACATCAAAAACCCTCGTCTCCCAAGTCAACGCTATTATTACATTATCAAATGCCAACGGCAGTGGCATATTGCACGTGTTTGGTTCTCGTTAACTTAATTTAAAGCCATCTATATTGTTTTTTTTTTTTCAGCCCCGTATTAAATTGAGTGGGATCCAAAGGAGATAAGGTTAGGGGCATCCATGCAGCCTAGCATGGGACCCAAATATATATAAATATATATATGTATGTATATAACATGTAATTATCCATTCTTTATTTATATCTAGATACTAATCTGTCACATTGTTTGTCTGAATGTCCAATTCGTGGCCCAGAGAGGGGATTGGTGTTTCGTACTCTTTCAGCACAACGCTCATGTGAAAATTTATCTATCGGAAAATTGTTTTTTTTTTTTTTTTTTTTGTCCTTTCTATCTTTAACGATGATGTATCTCACCTATCTGAATTAATTAAATATGTTGACGTCTATTGATAAACTAAGAGAAAGCTCAACTTCTTTAGAATAGATATGGCTGCATTCTCTCTCCTATTGCTCAAGCAAAATTCAAAAAAAAAAAATCAAGATTAATCTCCTTTTTTTCCCCTAAATGGACAGCAAACAATTTCTATTTCTTATTTAAAAATAAAAATTAAAAATTAAAAAAATAAAAATAAAAAAACCTTGTTGTCTGTTTATGTACATTATTACAAGGCTTTATAGTATGACTGCTGCTCCACTCATCGAGAGTCACCACAGAGACGGCCAATTTTTGTTTTTCAAATATTTTTCCAAACTCTTTAAATATTTTCTTTTTTAAAAAAAAACCCACAAATTCATTAAAAATACTTTCTTAACCATTAAGTAAGTAAAAAATAATAATAATAAATGTAGACTCTCGTTTCATTTTCCTTTCGAGTTTTATTACTCATTATTTCTACACACCACATATCATACTTTATTTTTATTTTTATTTTATTTTATTTTTTCTAAACTAATTAAATTTTTCTTCTCATCATTCATACATCACATTTTTAATAAGAAAAAAATATAAAAAATATAAAAATTACATGTGATGAATAGCGTAAAAATGATGAGTATAATTTTTCTTTTCCTTATATTATTGAAAAAATAAAAACACTACTCTTTGATGGCTTGCAAAATTTCATATTGCAGATTTTACAAGTTCGCTCGAGCGGAGGCTTTTGGCCGCTCGAACGAATTCAGACAGATTCAAACGCTCGACTGCCGCTCGATAGGGAGCTCGAGCGGGTTGCTGAAAAACGAAGATCGCTCGAGCAGAGACATTGGCCGCTCGAGCGAAATCAGGCAGAGTCGAACGCTCGATGTGCGCTCGATAGGACGCTCGAGCGAAATCAGGCAGAGTCGAACGCTCGACGCGCGCTCGACACCCTGCTCGAGCGAACATCGTATTTTGACAGATTTTAGGTTTTTCGCCGTGGGACCATATAAAAGCCATTTTTCACTCTAGAGCCACGAGTTTTAACTGGAGAACACTCTTTGGGAGAGAAAAACATAGCTAGAGGGATTCAAATCATTTGTTTTGGAGACGGAATTCCAATTTATTGCACGTACGTTGGATTCATACACGAGCACGGACGGGAGAAAAGCGTTGAATCGTTCCCTTGAGCTTTTGACGACGAGTTGAGGCTGCAAGGAGGATTTTTCAGTGTTTATTTTCTTCTTCCCATCTTCTCAGAACAATTATGGTGAATTCGTTTATGTTGAATTCCATTTCTAGCATGAGCTAAATTTTC